>NC_137459.1:253387107-254587107 GCF_964235325.1 Thermobia domestica | reverse complement strand
CAAGACAATGCGGCACGTACTGCCGATTTTGCTAACAACAGAAGCATCTGTGGGTTTTGTGGACGACCATACAGCAACGAGACATGTACCAAATTATTGTAGTGGATACAGTGCCAAAGTTGCGACACCTGGTATCACGAATACTGTGTCGGTGCTTTTTATAAAAAACAGTTTGTTTGTGGAAAATGTTAAACTGAACGTTTGTAGTGAAACTTTGTGTACAGACAATGTTGAATTGAAAGTGTGCTTGAAGGTGGAAAATTTCTAGTGATGATGTAGTGAGATATAATGGTTTATGGCGAAGTAGTGGTACCTAGTAGAACATATGATTAGTAATAAACATGTACCCAGTTCACCCCATGCACCTACCGACTTCACCCCCACAAATGGGGTGAAGCGGGTAAGTCGCCGACTTTTCTTTTTCTCTCTTTCCTCACTTTATTGTTTCACACTTGTACGTCCATTTATATTGAGTTTATAGTAAAAGGTTCACTGTATCTAGCATGAGTTTCAATTTTCAAATAACTATCTGCATAAGCACAGTGTAGTGCATTTTATCCTTAATACACCGACTTCACCCAAATGACTCTATTAAAAACGCTTTCAAAGATACCAAACTTTAAAAAAAAATAAAAATAAAATAAAATAAAATAAATCTTTAGTTTAACATCCAACGGTTATGCCATCGATGGCTAAAGGAGACTGATGGAATTGCAAGTGAATGATGATGAAAGAATAGGTGGAATGAGAAAACGGGAGGAAACGGGAAAATCCAGAGAAAACCCAAGTATACGCTATCGTCCTCCACGAACTCACTTGGCCTGGGATCGAACGACTGACACCTGAAACCAGAGATTGGCTGTAGCACTGAGCCAACGTGCTCCCGTCCAAATATTTCTACCCGGAAACTTTCATGGGAAAAATCAAATATTATTCTTATTTGCATTATTATTTTTAATAATTATGTACGTACAGACGAGAAATTGTTTACTGCAATTAATTGAAAGGAAAAATACGATTAATGCATAACCTTGCTATGACACTAACCTTTCATCTAGGGGACATGGCAGATGATATTTTAAATTTTGCCTCTCTCCAAAAGAGGTCAAACAGCAAACTCCAAAACAGTTGCTTTTAAGGAAGCTTGTCCTCCTCCTTCGCGTGCCTTTGTTCTCCTGAAAAAAGTTGTCTCTAGACATCGTGCACCCTCGCTCCCGCAGTAACACTTGGCCCTCACTCTCGTTCACTCTCGCCCTCTTCGTCGAAGCTTTTCCTCGCCCTCGCGCACCATCACCCCCGCCATCGAAACTTGTCCTCGCCCTCGCGCACCCTCACCCTCGCCACCGAAGCTTGTCCTCGCCCTCGCGCACCCTCGCCCTCGCGGCCAAAACTTGTCCTCGCCCTCGCGCTTCCTCGCCCTCGCGTCACTGTGGGCGAGGGAATTTGAGGGTGAGGATGCCCTCGAGAGGGCCACCCTCGCGAGGGTGAACATCTGTGCTCCAAACCTTTGATCATGAAATATCAAAAGTGCTAGTAACAATATGTAAGATGTGTGTAAAGGACATGAAGAATTGCAACGACACTTTGTGTATGAAATATATGCAAAAAATAAACAAATAGGTTTTTGTTTATTTCCTGCGGAAAGAAACGGTTCTAGGGGGCAAAAGTCCCAACAGGAAATTTTGAAAGTTGACACCTGAAAGACAAGAAAAATTGAACGGAAGTGAATTAAATCGTGCATAGATGTTGTAGACGAAAAATGACGGAAATCGGGCTTCGTATTTTCCTGGAAAAAGCGGTTAGGTTGGGTACGGACTCCTCCAAACCTTTGATCATGAAATATCAAAAGTGCTAATAACAGTATGTCAGAAGTGCCTAACTTTACATGAGGAAATGGAACAAAACTTTCAGTTAGGACAATAAGCAAAAAATAAACGAACGCGGCGTTTTTATTTCCTGCAAAAAAAGGGTTTTAGGGGGTAAAAGGTCCCACCCAGAATTTTGAAATTTGACGCCCGAAAGGCAAGAAGAAATGGACCGAAGTGAATGAAATTGTTCACAAATGTTGTAGAGGTAAGATGAGGGAATACGTGTTTCGTATTTTCCTGAAAAGAAAAAAAAATAACTGTTGGGTGGACCGAGGCGTTGATTGTCGGAAGGAGTGGACCGAAGCGAATGAAATTGTCTGTAGATATTGGATATGAAAATTAAGCCTCTCGTGTTTCGCAAGTGTCTCCATCAGATTTCTTTAAATTTGGCAGATCAACAACAAGCGCAAACAGTATAGCATATTTTATAGCATTTCACGAGGCAACTTTAACCCTTACAATGTTTTTCCGCATAAACAAAAACACGTGCCGATTAATTTCCTGTTTGCTGTTGATGTGCCAACATTCATAAGGACATCTTGAAAACACGAAAGTCCTTATTTTACATACAGTCTATACAATATCTACACATAATTTTATTTGCTTCTTTCCACTCCTTCCTGCACTTTTACGGTAATATTATTTTTTTTTCGGAGGGGCTCTAGGCCCCAACACTGTTTTTCAGTACAAATTAAAACACATTTCATTTATCGTTTTGCAAATTGTTTCTATATGAAGTTTCGTTGCAATTCTCCATACTCTTTAGGAACTTCTGACGTATACTTATTTGTACTTTTGATATTTCGTAATCACCAGCTTAGAAGGTCCGTGCCCCACTCAACGGCTTTTTCTTTTTCTGGAAAATACAAACTCGTATTCCCTCATTTTATGTCTACAATATCTGTCCACAATTTCATTCATTTCAGTTCACTTCCTCTTCCCTTTCAGGCGTCAACTTTTAAAACTTTGAGTAGGGGATTTTGCCCCTTAAACCGTTTTTCTGCAGAAAATAAAAAAAAAACATTCGTTTATTTTTTTGCGTATTGTTCATACACAAAGTGTCATTGCAATTCTTCATGCCCTTTACACACATCTGACATATTGTTACTAGTACTTTTGATGTTTCATGATCAAAGGTTTGGATGACTCTGTGCCTAACCGTTTTTCCCAGGAAAATACAAAAGGCGTATTCCTTCATTTTACGTCTGCCATATCTGTGGACAATTTCGTTCACTTTCGTCCACTTGCTTTTGCCGTTCTGGCGTCAACTTTCAAAATTTTGGGTGGAGGCTTTTGCCCCCTAAAACCGTTTTTCCACAGAAAATAAAAACATGTGTTAGTTTATTTTACGTTTAGTATCTACCTGTCAAATTTTATCAAAATCGGAGTGTTACACTTGGGAAGTGTTACTTGTAAGAATATACCGTAATGTCATTGATACCAGGTGGAATTAAAGAACACTTTTAAATTGAATTACAATTTTTTTTCTGTTCTGTTATAACATTACTGTATTAGAACGATACACTCATTGCCAGTTGCTATTTTTGTTATGATATACGTAGCAGACAATTTTCCTTACATGTCTCTAGAAAATATTTTTTGATTTCGTTTGTGTTACAATACAGATTGACCGGTTCATAAATGAAAAGTAAGAAACATTTAAGGGAAATACAGAACTGTTGCATTATTATTATTATATTATTATTATTATTATTATTATTATTATTATTATTATTATTATTATTATTATTATTATTATTATTATTATTATTATTGATATTTTTGTAACATTAGAATTGCGTGCTTACGAGGATTCGTGTGGGCCCCCTCCGAAAAGAAAAGTTGGATATGTGCTTGCACTGAACGATAGACGAATGAGTCATGGTATAGACGGGCGTGCTAGGTGATCGAAGCATCAAAAACAGATTAAGAGCACAACTTGCAGTTCTTCTTGCCGATTGATGCTGCTTTTTACCTGCTATGATATGTCGGATAATAATGTGAAATAAATGAAGGTCAAGACCATGGCCTATTGGTGTTTCATGCACATAAACCTGTAAAATATTTATGCAGAAAACATCCTTCACTCACTAGCTAAATTTGTGAGTATGATCGCACATCTTGTCTTATAAAGTATAGTCCTATAAAGAATATATATATATATATAGCATGCTGAAAACCTAAATAAGACCAAATTCAATAATTTTCTATAGTTTTCTTTTTAATAACGGGAAACTTGTTTATTTCATCACGATAAATCACGTTTGATACAAGGATGTCTGTTTCTGTATATATATATATATATATATATATATATATATATATATATATATATATATATATATATATATATATTCATATTTTATTGGAGACAAATTTCTTTTTTATTTTTTTTATTTTTTCAAGAAAGGAGGATGAGAAAAGAAGCTATACAACAGCATAAACTGAAAGCACTAGCTATTACTAATAGTACACTAATTCTAAATAAATACGTCATCAGAGGAAACAAAAAGTTATTTCCTTATTGTATTGTTTAAGTTCTTATTAACATAAAAATTATACACTTTCTACAATGTTTTGTAAAAAAAAAATGGATAGGATCGGATGGGATTCGATCTGGTGTCAAAACAGTATAAGACCGCCACGATAACCACTTTTTTTTTAAAAAAAGAAAATTTATTGCACTCAAGAAACATTTACATTGAAGTGGTTATGCTTTTGTCACAAAAAAAGGAGTTACGAGAACAATGAGTTGGCTATAAAATTTGCAAATTGCTTATTACGTACATCCTTTGCTAATTTTGAGTATTCTTTTTGTAAATACTGTACATAGAAGGCTCCCCCTGCTTCTAATTTGAATTAAAAATATATTTGACGGTCGTTCCTATATACCAATTGACACTACGTTGTTTACTAACGGGATAAAAACGATAATCTGGCCTTAAATCTATGCTAATGTTTATATTGTGTTCCGAGCTACGAGTAAGAATGGCTAAAAAGTGACGTAACTGAGCCCAGATTTTTGTGAATTCCATACATGTCGTGATTCCATGAATCAACGTATCTATATTGTTACATCTATTGCAAAGAGCATCAGGACTAAAACCATATTTGTTTCTCTTTTCTTTAGTATCAATAGCGTCATTGACAATCATAAAGCAGATAGATTTGCTGGCAACACTCAAGGTCGAGTCATTGATATTGGCCTATATATTGGACCAATTACACAAGCAATCATCTAGCACAATTTTAGGTGGGACATATAATCTATTGATTTTAAAAACATACAGCTTTTTACTACTTAAAGTTTTAAAATCAAAAAGCTGAGACAGATATATATAATCACTCAAAACAGTTTCCAAGTACTTACAGCTTTGAGGGAGGTCAGCCAGACACAGGGGTAGACTCCTATCTGTTCGTGCTAATACGTAAGTGAGCAGTTGTTGTGTTACACTATTCGCTTCGTCTGTGTACAAGGTCATTGAGCGAGTAGCATACAAACTGGCAGCTTTTTCTTGCACATTGAACAGACTGATGCCACCTTGTGAACGTAAACAACACATTACATCATATTGAACACGAAAGAGCTGATGTTTTCATGGAAACCAACCACATAAACTTTGAATTTGTTTTTCTATGAGTTGAGGCATAGGTAATACATTTGCCAAATACCAGATTTTGCTTAATAGAAAAACATTTATAACTTTAGGTCTAGAATATAAACATAGATTTCTGGATTGATTTATATAACCTGAATGACGCAGTGTGTTTACAATATTCCTATAGTTATGATCAATAGTGTGCATTATGTTTGAATAAAAGGTAATTCCTCAACTTTTGATACTGTCGGCCTGAGGGACGGTATCTATATCATTAAAATCAATACTATTATTTATGTTTAACATATGTGATTTACAAACATTTAATCTAGCTCCAGATGCTACCTCATATTCACGAACACATGCCACCATGAGAGAATAATCTAGTTTAGAAGAGACAAAAACTGTTACATCATCTGCATAACTAGCCACCTTTATAGCAGGGGTAATAATATTTATACCAGTTAGGCGGTCATTCATAGCATATAACAGGGGAACAAGCCTAATAGCAAAACTCAACATTGAAAGGGGATCACCTTGTCTTATTGAACGTTTGATGGAAATGTTGTTGGATAGGTGACCGCTAACATTTAACTTCGTATGAGCGTCTTTGTAAAAATATTTCATCCATGTAACAAATCGTTCATTAAAACCGAATTTCCGAAAAACAGACCATAAGTACGAGTGTTCGATATTATCAAAGGCATTTTTAAAATCTAAATTTATCAGAGCCGCTTTAAGAGCGAAATCATTACAAATAGTAATACTATCTCTATTAGTTAATAAAAGGTGATAGATGGTTTTCTTTTTAACAGCCACATATTGCAAATTTTGTAATAACTTATCCATGTATTCCAATAGTCGGTTTTTAATACATCTACTAAAAATTGGATGGGATCGGATTGGATTCGATCTGGTGTCAAAACAGTATAAGAATTACCAACCCGCCACGCTAACCACTTGACCACACAGACTACATTGTGGTGCCTGTCTTTTTTCTTAAGAAATAAATGTACATGGCTATAGAGCATGTCACTTCCAAACTTAAGAGAACAGTTTTTTCTCTTTGTTTCTATATTTCCGTACAACATCTTGGTTACAGAAAGTAATTTATATTTTGCAGACAATTCACACCCTAGATTTAAGCTAATAAATGCAATATTTTACTCCACTTTCCAGTTCCTTGATTCAACTCTTCCCATACGAATTCTGTTATTCCCTCTGGAATCTCACTCTGCTCTGCAAAAAATCCCTGGAAAACATTATTGCCAGTATACACAAAACCGAACATATGTTTTTGCTGATATTTTTATTATTTTATTATATTTTTTTTGGAAATATCTCCTTAGATGGATCGCTTTCTATTATCTCCACTTACTAATAACTGAATTTTACCCATAAACATAAGGAAAGTGGAGTAATTGCGAAAAATCGTGAATTACAGTATAAACGCATTTTTTTTTTTTTGCGCATGGGAGTACATTGGGCATTAACGAGTTAAGTCTGTGATTATTCATCCAATTCAACTTTGTTTGAAATAATCAAAACTGAGGAGCATCTACACCTCACGTGCAAAGTGTTTCGTATTCGATTCCTGCTCGAGAATTTTTGCTACTACATTAACCAACAAGTTAGCCATTTGTAACTACAAGTAAAATAATCATTAACCATTTGTTCATAATCCATAAAACAATAGAAATATTAAATCATTTGTAAAACTTCGCAATGTTTCATGTTAACTAGTAAGAACATGTAAATTATTCCGTAAATATATTGATATCACGAATTATATTATAGTTACCACAGTCGTTGTGTCAAAAATGTTGTTGATGTTTCGTATCCATATCTGCGGACAGTGTACGAACTACAGGGTGATGTGGGGGAAACCCCCTTGGTAATACATTATATATGCTATAACCACTGACGTCATTTCAGACTACGGTTGAGAGGTGCAGGATAACCCAACATAAAACTCACGTTTTGTACTAGTATATTACTAAACAATCGATTAAAGTATACTTACTCTTCAATCTCTTCGGAGGATCCCCTCTTGCTCCAATAAATGACGCCCTTAGCTACAACTGCCATGTTCTCCGATGCTATTGTCGCCTGAAGTGACGCCTCTGGTTATAGCGCACATGCAGTATTATCAAAATTCCCTTTGTAATTCGCACTTTGTTCACAGTTATAGACACTAAGCGTCAGGAGGTTTTTTTTTTTTTACACAAAGACTGTGGGAACCATAATATAAGTCATAATATCAATATATTTACGGAATAGGTTACATTTTGTTGCTAGTTAACATGGAACTTTGAAAAGTTTTACAACTGGTTTGAAAATTTCTATTGCTTTATCCATTATAAACAAATGGTGAATCAATATTTTATTTTTAGTTACAAATGGCTAAATTACTGGTTAAAGCAAAAATATTCGAGCGGGATTCGAAACCGGGACACTTTGCCTGTGAGATGTAGATGCTTATTACTATGTCACGACGTCACTTGATAGCTTAACGCGTCGTATCATATATGCGGAGAGACGGAAACTAACATGCCTTTTATGCGCTAGTTCTGGCTATTGCGTTTTCAAAATTTATAATATTAACACTTTGAATATGCACTGCTTCCACTCGAAAGATGACCCCGAAGTTCATTTACCAAAGTCTTCTTTTCTCCTGTAAGATGTAAACACTCGTACTATTCTTAGAATCAAAGTATTAGAGTTCGTTTAGGGGGAATACATTTTGCTTCGCATGATATAACTTATTAAGTGTGAACAAAGCGCGAGGCAGTTAGTTTGCATGAAATATTTTTGATGAGGTGATTTATTGTTAATAAAACAAAGTATATCGCTAATAATAGTAATATAGGAATAACAAAATGTATTACCAATTACGAGAAGAACACTTTTCAACAAATAAAAATATAATTGTAATAACGGGCTTCGAACCCCGGTCGCTGCCATAGGAGTCTGGTGCTTTCATACCAAGATGAGACAATAAACAGGAACTTACTGAAGATGAACATATAACTTTCTATTTTTAAACGTGTTGACAGAATTCAAAGAATGTAAAATATTTAATGTACTATTTTGTTGTCTGGAAACTGGAAGTTGCAGTGTGAGAGAGTAGTAATATAAACGGGACCATCGTTCAAAACGATGAGGTAGCCTCAACTTGAAGAACGTTTCATGGTAATTTCCTCATCGAGGAATGTTATACCACTTGTTTTTGAGTTAAAGAAGGAAATATCGAGTATGTCATTATGATACTCACATAAGCACGTTTCCTTATTTGAAGATAAGCATATTGCAGGTAGTCTTCCACGAAACGATTTTAACTATCTAATAGTTTCGATGGAAGGTGAAGTGACGCCGTAGGTAAGTGGTACAGTTCGTCCGTGACCTTCTTGCAGTTCACATTGTGTGCAGTGTTGTGTCTGTACGAGTCGAGTGTTTGGAGTTTGGTGGAGGTTGGTGTCTGTTTGCTTAACTGTTCTTGCCCTCATTTTGTGTTGTATTTGCTGCATGTGCAATTGAATTGCATTGTTTTTTTTTGTTTTTTTTTTCTCGGAACGCTAAGATATTAATTGTGATTCTTCAGTGAAGCATGGCTTCCTTACGTCTTAATACGATTCGTATTAACTTTCAGAGTGTAGTAAATGATCCTGATTATATTTGCTTACATGAATGGATACACGATAAATTTAAGTTTGCGTTAAAAGATGTTTTGAGTATAGAACTTGATTTTGCTCGTAAGTTTCTTTTCGTTAAACTTTCTAATGTGGACTTGTGTGATCGGATCCTCATGGATCGTAATGATGTTCTGTCATATACTGACGGTGAAGGTACTTATGAAGTGAATTTAGAATCGGCTTCTCAGATGTTGAAATTGGTAAAAATTCATGCAGTTCCTATGGAAATTTCGGATGCCGAAATAAAGCAAATGTTGGGACAATATGGCGAAATGATTTCTATGGACGAAGAAAAATACACCACAGATCATTTTATCCTGTATGAACTGGTCGGAAACTCTTAACCCTTTGGGGATCCCATGGTACAATCTGTACCATACGGGGTGTTTCATGGTACAGCGGTGGACACTTCTAAATGGTACAGCCATATGGAGATCTACGGCTAAGGTGTACCATTTAGAAGTGTCCACCGCTGTACATTGCGTTATAACTCTCCTATTTGAGCTTTTTCGTCCGTTTTTTTTTAAGTCCTGAGGCATTGTAGAAGAAATTACGTATGGTTTCACACCTTCCTGCGTCGAGACATAGGAGATGATGACGTCATAATTCGAAAATATATATTTTCGTGTAATATTTTTTTGAGGGGTTATGTAAAGTATTTTGGCGGGCTTATTTTTGCACGTAGAAGATTGAAGTTGTGCAAAAACATTCAGTCCACCGAGTAGTATTTACCAGATTTTTTTCAGATTTCTGCCTTAAAACAGGGGGGTGCAGAGGGGCTAACGTTGAAAAAGGGAAATTTTTACCAAAAAATCCCTTTCACGGGATTTTCCCGCCTTAGATACATGATGAGGACAAGTGAATGATACCACCTGAAAGGCAGTTCTAGTTTAAAGAGAATGATAGGCAAAACATGACCCTAGGGTAATTAGGTATGTCTCAGGGAATGTTTAAATATTTCCCTCTGTATACGGGAATATGGGACATTGTCGGTATTTTTTTTTTGGCGGGCTTACTTTTGCACCTGGAAAATTGGAATTGTACATAACCATTCAGCTTACCGAGTAGTAATTACCAGATTGTTTTCAGATGTCTGCGATAAAACAGGGGGGTCCAGGGGGCTAAAAGTTGAAAAAAAGGATATTTTACCCAGAAAATCCCGTTTTTCCTCATTTTCCCGCCTTAGATACATGATGGAGACACGTGAGTCATACCGCCTGAAAGGCAGTTCTATTCTGAAGAGAATGATGGGCGAAACATGACCCTAGGGTAATTAGGGATGTCTCAGGAATTTTTTTTTTACCTGAGATCATGGTGTTTTACGGTAATTTGGGGAATTGTGGGAATTCCTGATAAAATTTCTCCCGCCCTTGGTATTCAAGATAGAAGCTTGAAATTTGGTACACACATTCAGTATACAAAGTGCTATTTATCATGTTTCTTTAGATGGCTACGTTCACCTCGGGCCGCTCCAAAAGGGCCCAAATTGCGAGGAAAAAAATTTCCCTCCAAAATTTTCCTTTTGACATCATTTTTCTCGCTCCTGGTATACGGTATGAGCATGCAAGTGATATTATTTGAAAGCCAGATCTATTCTCAAGAGAATGAGGTATGAACCATGATCCTAGGATAAATAGTGACGATGCAGTATCTGGTTGACTGAAAGTCTAAAAAATTGCCCAAAAACCCCGAATCCGGAAAGTGGCTGAGGATACTGGCCTCGGAAGAACACAATAATATAGATCATCACAAGTTTAATTATCAATATCACGATGTTCTTCATTGAATTTCGCATGCCTGCCAAAGCGTTTCCAAGACAAATGTTATTTTTCAATTTGAAGGTAGCCAAAGGAAAATGATATTTGAATAACAATACGTATAGTCGAATAGGAGTATCAAATACATTTTATTAGCCTATTAGCCCCAGGGGTAAAAGTGAGCGAGAATGTGGGGGGACGCTGTCTCCCCACCTCGAAAAGATATGTAAGGCGTCCCCCCAGTTCCGAAAAAAATTAAAGGGCAAATATAAGCAGGGGGAACGGCGTGGCGTCATACCGCTACCTGCTGTTCCCCCAGCTTTTCAGTTCCACTTTTACCCCTGATTGGCCCAGTATGTCAAATGGGAGGTAATTTGCAAAGTGTAAGACGCCATTACCCTTTACGCCCTTCCAAATAATTGCCCTTTTTTGCAAAACGCGTACGTTTTTGATCTTTTCACTGTGTTGGGAATCAAAGAAAACTCGTTGATACCAAAACTGAAGCGTCTATCTCAAGAAATGGTACTTCAAACTTTTTGCAAAATTTGTTCAATTTTGAACTTTTAACGCTCATAATTCGAACACGCTTGCGATCAAGGATTTCTCCGGTTGTCTAGTTGTTTCATACATAAAAAGGCGTCGTCTGAGCATAATATCGATACGAAGTCAGAATAATATCCCACGACCTTCCCTAGTTAGTATTAACAAAATCATAAACCGTAAAGCTTGAATTGTTTTTTTTTTCTATAACGAAGAGAAAGTATGTATAGCTTCACTTGAGAAACGCAACCGCTCATGTAGAAATTCAAATCCTTTTTTCTACTCTGGAGCTGCAATGGATCCGTGGTACAGCATTGACATCTTGTATGCGGGGTCACTGGTTCAATCCCAGCTTTGCCAGGTGATCTTTTTGGTGGACAAACACCATATGTATGTGGATTTTCCCAGGCTTTCTCCGTGTGTTCTTACTTTTCTCATTCTACCATTTAATTCATTCTTATCATCCATCTCGTTTAGCCTACCTGGCATAACCGAGAGATGAATGTTTTTTTTTTTTCTGTAACGTCCTATCATTGTACTTCGAAGGAAAGATAGAAGGTGATGATGACAACGAATGAAATGGTTGAATGAAATAAAGGAAGGGACCGAGAGAAAATTCCACATGGTTTGTCCACCACAAAGCCTACTTGGCATGAGCTGGGATCCAGCCAAAAACCTGACCCACCAGAAGTGAGCTCTTATTGATAAATAGTCTGACCGTCAGTGGTATGTTTACCATTTGCAGTTTCAACAGAAGAATAACGAGCCTAGATGGAACACATACTTGGGACGCTGAACCTCTACCAACAAATAATTTCTTGTTATCGCTTACCGTCTTTCTTGTATGTAAATTGAAAGTGTGATAAGGGGCAATGCAGAGTGACTCGATGAACTTGCTACAATAATTGGCATAAGTCACCGTTCAATCTGTAACATTATATACGCTGTGCTCAGATTTCGGAATGTGTGCGCCAAGTGATAGACAAACTGAAGTAGCGATGTGTTGATGGGTCATGAGATTTTGCCACGCCGTAAAAGAGAAGGTAGTGACTTTCAGAAGATATTCGTTACTGGGTATGAAACATAGGTGCACTATTACATTCCGGAAGTAAGAAAGCGAGCATACAATGGCAGTATCCATTATTGGACACAACCATCTACAGGGAAGTTAGTACTCTCTTCTGGGACCAAAAGGGTGTCATTTTGGACCATTAGAGCTTAGGGAACGCATAGTCAATAATATATTGTGTTCCGATCTCCAAAAGGGTTCTAAACCTACGTACAAAGTAACACGGACTTCTGAAAAGAAATTTCTTCTACAATATTACAATACTCGGTCTCATACTACTGCCTGTGCAATGACTGCGATCATTGAAAATTTTAATTTCATCCTCCTTGCGAACCGAATCTCGCCTCAGTAGTTTTCTCATATTTGTATTACTTAAAGGCATTAAAGAGAAAGAAGCAGCAATCTGACGAAAAGATCCAACAAATGGTGTATGACTGGTTGCGTAGCCAATAATAATAATAATAATAATAATAATAATAATAATAATAATAATAATAATAATAATAATAATAATAATGATAATAATAATAATAATAATAATAATAATAATAATAATAATAATTATTATTATTATTATTATTATTATTATTATTATTATTATTATTATTATTATTATTATTATTATTATTATTATTATTATTATTATTATTAAAAACCTTCTTCAGAAGCATTGGAACACTTTGTAAGTAATGGGAAACTTATATTGAGCGTAGAGTGAATTGTGAAGAAAAATGAAATTCATGTGCTCTATACTCACTCATTTTTTAAAAAAAGTTTTAAAGGTTTTTTGACACCTCGTAACATTAGAAAATTGTTGTTTCCGTAACTACCGGATATGGAAGTGGAGATACAATTTTAACAACCGGTTCCAAGAATATGAGAAATTTTAATAGCCGGTTCGGGCGAACTAGGTGTATGACACCATTGAACAAAGCAATATGCTCTGTCAACGATAAGGCAATGAGCGTCCTCAGCGGAGGCAAGGGGACAATCGCTTTACTCTGCATTTTCGAAAGGCGTTTGGTTGTTTCAAAACGCATTTATCCAGAAACACACGTGAAGGCACATTATATTTGGTTACACTTCCTAGAATATTTAGGAATATATAGACCTATTTAATATAGTCCACAAAGTTATGCAATATTCCTCAATAATAATTGTTTTGCATTATGCGTTATGCGCATCAATGTATGTCGGGTTTTTGTCCCTTCCCCGCCCTCGTAAAAATCCTGCGAGTGTTTCTGGATAAAAGTGTTATTATTTGGAACTGTTATTATCTTCAAGTGTGCATAGTATCAAGTATGAATCAGTACTGAAACATAGTAAAATTGTTTTGAATATATGCCACTATAAAGTGTGAAATTGCTTTGAATATATGCCACTATAAACAAGAATTAGAGAATTCATGCTTGAGCTTGTTATTGTTGAAGATCATGTGATATATGAAGTACAGCAATCATGGTGCAAAAACAAGTACTTGCAAAACACTTGGAGAAATGAAGTAGGTTAAATATACTAGCAGATTTTAATAAAATTAGCTGTAAATAGCTCTGTAGGTAGATCACCTCTGGCGTACGAGATCGCTGGTTCGATCCCACTTTTCACCAGGAAGACTTTATGTAGGACCCATAGTGTGTGTGGATTTTCTCGGTGTTTTCCCACTTTCTTCAGTCTACCATTTCGATAATCATCATCACTGCTCCTTTTAGATTCGGACTATAACCGTGGAATATTAAACTAGAAAAATTCAAATAGCGCGTACTAATCGCGTAGTTATACTCGCTGCGGGAACTATTCAGAGTCGTTCTGACGTGTGATTACTAAAGAGTTCGATTAACATGTGTTTCCTACAGTAGTCAGGCCTTTAGTATGACGCTAATCATAGGCCTACCTCAAAACGACTCTGCAGCCCTATCTCAGATTCCTCATTCCACCTGGATTGTGGAACAAATCTGTCTGTGTAAGCAACCTAGTAAAAGTTGGTGATAGTTTTCATTTAACGTAGCCGTGTTTGGTCCAGAATTTTAGCCATAATGATTATGTCATCTAAAGTAAAGTTGCACTAAGACATTCAACTTACAAAATACATGCACTGAAGAACACAACTTACAAAATATCTGCACGATAATACAACAGACAAAATACCACGCTTGAAAGAACTAACTGTTTTGTTGAAAAGATCGGATTTGTACAATGGTTTTGTATTTGTATTCTTATTCTTAATTTGCACCTTTGAGACATCTAGTTATAGATAAATGTATAATATTTCTGTCATTTGTTGAGAGAATGTTACCATAAAGGTAGTTTTAGTTACCCCTAAATACAGTTTGAGTCGGATTTTACACAGAAAACGCTGGAATGTTAGCCATTATATTTAAGCCCCTAAAGTAAAGCTACTCCAAGGATTGCGACTTCGCTTATAAAATTACATTTTTTGAACGTACTAAGAACATGTTTTGTCCTATCTACCTAGGTAATGATTTTGTATTTGTACACCTATCCTTAATCTGCACCGTACAGACATCTAGTTATAAATAAATGTATAACATTTCACTGCCGTTTTGTGAGAAACTATTGCCAAGGAAATTATATAATTTTCCTCTAAATGCAAATTGAGTTGCACTTTGACCAGAAAACGATGGAATTTTAGCCTTGCCTTCTAAAGTGGAGATAAGTTTTGCACCAAGGATTGCAACTACGCTTATATAACACCATTTTTGAACATGCTTAGAGTCTATTTTGTCCAAAAGATGAAATTTATGTAATGATTTTGTATTAGTATACGCATTCTTAATCTGCACCGTAAACACATCTAGTTTGAGAGATACGCATAACGTTTTATGAGTTGAAAAATCACTTTTGATCAAAGAATATAATTAATTCATATTTTTAAGCAGGCAGTATTGAATAAAATGGAAATAAAAACTCTCATTTCTTTTTGTTGTAAATTATGTATAAAATGTGATCGTGTCTAAACACTTTTCTATCCGTAACTCATGTGGCAGGCCCGTATCCAGGGGGGTCTAGGGGGACTGCCTCCCCAAATTTTTGCGCCCCCCTAAAATTTTCACAGTAGGCTTGCCAATGAACTATAATATGGTGGTGTACTATAATATTTTTGAGTTGCCCCCCCTAACTTCAGCCAGGCCCCCTACATTTTTGGGCTGGCTACCGGCCTGTCATGTGGCAACATCGCATGTGTCGCAATGTGCTCTGCCATCTAGTGAGGAAGTTTTACTCTAAAAGTGACTAGCGATCCAGCTTAAAATGATTTTGAAACGGAACATTCCTTCCAATGTGACAATCTGTAATTTACGGCTTTGGGTTACCTATTTTGGGCAATCTAAAACATGTGCGAGGTGTGATAGCGAAAATCACCTCCTTTCCTCCTGCCCTCATCACCAGGCCAAGGCAGTTCAGCCTCATAGGCATACGTCAACGTCAGTGGCTCCAGGTGTTCGTACCTTATTGAGGGGACCCCCTCCCCCATTACAACTTGAAAGTGCACCAGACCTCACAAATTACAGTGTTTTTCCCGTGTTGCAACCGAAACCTCATCCGTGTTCTCCAGTATGGCATATGAATATATCTCTATTAACAGATCCTGACTTGCAACAACGCCTTCTAACTAAATGGCGCCAATTTTCCAATTATAGTGGATGTGCTTCGTTGCTTACTGGTTGGGAACTTTGTATTAAACCAGCTTTAAGATCTGTATGTAGACATTATAGTAAGGAGCATGCTTGTCATACCCAGTTTAAGTATTATACTCGTTTACTTCATTACTATTACTCTGCATATCCTGAACCTATGCATCCTTCTGTGTTTGTCAAGGCCTGAAATCTTTGTATCGGAAGCGTACGAAAGCTTTTTTTTTTTTTTTTTTTGTCATAAGTAAAACAGAAAGTTTTAATGCAACGGGGGATGCGGCACTTCAGCAAATTTGTAAAGAGCGCAAACGTGGTCAACGTAAACTTATAAGTAAATTAGTAGATCAGACTAACATTGTGCATCATTGTAATCAGGTAGTGTCATGCTTTTATAATTATTATACCAGTTTATATACAAATGTATCTCCCGTAAATACTTCCTCTTCCCCCTTTTTTACTATGCTCCCTAGCTTGGAGGCTGCCGATCAAGAAACTCTGAATGCACCATTTACAGAACAGGAAATTAAAAATCCCATTCTTATGGCTAAACGACAGAAGTCAGCAGGTCCTGACATGGAACCCGATTAAATGTACTTAACGTTTACTGACTTGATGTTACTATTCCTCACTCAAATGTTTAATGAATTTTTGAGTCGGCCTCACTTGACTAGGCACATGAAGAAATGCTTTCTGACATTAGATCCTAAACATGCCCATTCTACTCGCATTCAAGATGACCGTCCTATTACATTACTAAATTCTGTCCACAAGATTCTAGTCCGTCTTCTTGCAAATAGACTGGGGCACGTCTTACACCGTTTATTGTATCCATTTCAGTTTGGTCATGGCTCTTGCGCCCCTCTTGTATCTCGCCTTAAGTAATATCAGGGACACTATTGCTTATTTTACCAATGTTCATGGTTCTACCACTGCATTTCTATCAATCGATATGGCACAAGCGTTTGATCATCTCCATCTCGATTATTTATATCAATTACTGCCACCTTGTGGTATCGAACCTCATTTATTTCTATGATAAAAGCACTTTCTTCGGATCGGTTACTTCAAATGCATTGTAATGATATTTTGTCCCAGCATTTGGTTGCGAAAAGATGTCTCCAGCAAAGATCACCCTTAAGATCTATTTTATACAGTTTAGCTATTGCACCCTTAGTGCACAAACTTAATAATCTTTTGCTTGGTGTCCGTATTGAAACAAGGGCCATTTGCATTCAAGCATACATTGATGATGTCCACGTCATATTTAATTCCCCTGCAGATTTGCAGGTAGTTCAGACTGAGCTTAATAATTTTGCTAGTTTTTCGGATGCTGTTGTTCATTACCACAAAATTAAACTTTTTTTCACTCTGAGGCTGAGCAGTTTTATCACACACCTTTTACTTTTGTTGACAGTTTAAAATTTTTAGAAGTTCACTGGTGGCGCACAATAAATAAAACCATAGATTATAATTATTCGCAAGTCACGCCTAAGGTACTTTCTATTTTAAATGCTAATGAGTTGCTAGACCTTACATTATATTTTCGTGCTTATTTTCTTAACGTATTCGCATTTTCTCAACTCTGGTTTCTTGGTCAAATTTTCCCATTACCCGTCAAACATGAAAGCAAAATCACCAACCATGCATTATACTTTCTGTGGCATAAACAAATCTTCAGAGTTGCTCATCCAACTGTCTATGAGCCTCTTGCTCATGGCGGTTTACGTATTTTAAATATTTGCCAACAATCCCGTAGTTTAATGTTACACCGTACATATGCTTTATTTTGTGTGTATAACTCTTCAATTACAGCTGTGTTATTAAAGCAATATTTTTTTAATGTATTTTTAGATTCGCCAATCAGTGTTCTCCCTTGCTCTCGTCTGTACCCCCGCCTTACTAATGTTATTATTTATATAAGTTACGCTCTAATCAGTCATGAGAATATTGAAACGTATACTGTTAAACAATTATATTGTTATTATCATAGTGATATCGGGTATGTTCCTAAAACACCGCAGCAATTTCCGACTGTTCAATGGTCGCAAATTTGGACCAATATTATGGCGAAATTTATTTATATTAATCTTAAATCGCTTTGGTTTATTCTTCTACACAATTTAATTGTTACAGATGTACGCAGATATAACATTGCACTAAGTAATACTATGTATTGTACTCGTTGCCCTACCGAGGATACAATTGAATATCGTCTTTCAGGGTGTCATGAATGCAAATTAGTTTGGTCCAAATATTGTTGTATTGTAAGTCGCAATCTCCATCTGCACCCAAAATATGTCACTGTTACGACCATGTTGCTTCTTCCTGAATATAAACATTTTCCGCAAGGAAAGCACAATATTATTATTCGGTTAACGATTACCACAACAGCATTAATACTTGAGGACAATGTCAAAGGAAATACTGATCTGTATCTAAAACTTTTATTTTCTTGTCTGTCACTTCTTACTTCTCAACAACAACAGCAATATTTATTTTACTAATTATGTAAACGCCATTTATTAACGTTCAAATTTTGTTTTCTGTTTCCCTTTAGTTTAAGTCTGTGCTTAATTATGTAATTGAAATTTCCTTGAATAAAGAAAGAAAAAAGTGACAGATACTAATTGAACTTCTATTCACGAAGCCCGGGTTCAAATCCCCGCCTGGTTCAAACTTTTTGAAATGTTTCAATTCCAATACATAGTCTGTGTGACAAGTAATGTCTTCTTTTATCCAGAAAGAAAATGATGTTGAAATGAAGAAACTTGGGGAAGTTATGCCAATGGAGATAATGATTTACAAACTTATTTGCAGCAGTTGCTTTGGCTTTGATATTTTCGTCTACTTTCAAACATTTTCTGATTCATGTGTGGTCAGTGTTTCCATTTCTTTGAACATAGGTATATAATGAAATAATACATTACATATACAACAATATTAAGATTAATATATGGTGTTCATTGGACAACACGATCCGTACTATAGAGAATGGAAAACTGTTCCGTTCATCATCTACTCACAATTTTCCTTGCATAGCAATCTGACTCAGTGCTACCAACTGCTGTCAGTGCGGAGAAAAGTTTTGTGTAGCTTGTGTTGCATTTGTCCAGGCGTTTTGAAAACTGCAAATTACCTGGACCCCAAGCAAATTGAACTAGAGCACTGGGGGAGGGGTACACTTATGCTGGTGGCTGTACAATCTCAAATCCCCGACATACGTCATAAAAACAAAATTACATTGGCATGCCGCGAAGAATTTGTAGCCAATAGCCAATGTTCCCACGTTTTCAAAGCTCCGGATTGCAGTAGTGTAAATGACGTTACAAGTACCACATGCGAACGTTGTTACGAGTAATACGGCGATAGAAATTCCAGGACAGAACCAGGGCTAAGAAGTGGACGTGACATTTTGAAGTGAATGATCTGGAACACTAAGACACATGTGTGGTTAGGGAAGCTACAAGAAGACAGCAAAACATAAACTGCAATGATACAATTTATAATGAAAATGAGTATGCTGACCTGCATGTGTCATAACAACTGTTCCAAATATCATCCATGCTATGTTATGTATACTGAGATACGTCGCACCAGCGACTGGCTTTCACGTTGAAATATTCCAGTATGTCCCAATAGTTGCACATTTTTCGAACACGTATTTGTTTAGGTGCTTTACTTCTTGCACTTGTTCGGTGTGCACAAACGTCTTGAAATGACCCCACACGTAATAATAAACCTGAATGGAGTTCAGTGATTAGATAGACTATAGGCAAGGAGCACCTTCAATCATCCATCTACCAGTGCTGCCAGTGCAAATGCCAAGAAACAGTCCCGCTAAAATTTGCGGGATCACCATCATGCAAGGGTTGCATTAGCTGCCCTACGTCCAATGGCGTACCCTCTTGAGGAACTGCTAAAATGAACTGCCGAAAGTCTTGGTAACTAGAAACCATCAGGTTTTGATGTAATACGTATGGTCCAATAAAGTATCGCCTAACATTTCGTCCCACACATAAATATGAAATTGGCATTGGTGATTGCGTTGAACACCTAAATGGACATTGTCTTCCGCCCATGCAGGAACGTTTCAGAAAATAGTGATGCAATTGCGGGAAAATGTCGCAAAAGTACGAATGATCCAAATTGTTCAATCGATGAAGCCTTGCTGCTGAAATCCACGAGAAAGCTTCTCTTGCTGCATAAGAATGCAGGAAATAATCTTGAACACGTTGTATGCAGTATGGATTTATGCTGTTTCCATGAAGGACACACATCACAAATAAATTATTTACGTTTCAGGTTCAGGCCACACGACTCGAATTTGCACTGGAATCTCTTTAAGTGTTACGGAATATGACTTCCTCGACTGCAAGTGTTCGTGCAACACATGGTCATCCTCGGGCTGCAGCTTTCACTTTCAACGTCCCCGTCTCACACAAGTGACGATACACATCGGTAATCGTATAATGGGGCTTCGCCCTGTCGTGATATATCTTGGTATAATCGTGTGCGGCCTCTTTTCCACTTATGTTCGTTCGTCTATGCATTATAAACATTTCCGCCTGCTCACGAGAACTATATTGGTCATTTGTTGATGGGCCCACGTTACAACCACCCATCTAGAACCCTTCAACCAAAAACACAGTTACTAAGGACTACTAGTATGTTAAATTCGATAGTCTGTTTACGAACGTACTGAGGTAGAGGAGCCACCTGCATAACAAATAGAATACCACAGGACCATCTTTTCTCAATTGTTTTCATATTTCGAAGCTCTGAAAGCTTATATTCAATTCCAAGTAAATAATAATATATTTTTTTCGATACTAAATGTAACATTTCTGTTGCTTTATATGACCTTTATTCATATATATGACCTTTATATGACTTTTATTCAAATTGTCGTCAACATAATTTATTATTATGACACATTATTCGCACAAATTTTCAAGAAAAGTTATTGCATTTTGAAATGTCTGTTTAACTAGGTAATTATTTTTTTTTCAACATAACGTTTACAATTGTAAGATCTTCTCAAATATATTAAAAGGATATTATCCTCTCAATGAGTACTTTTAGTTTTTCATTTGAGTTTATGTGAAGAGTCAAGAACATTATATATTGTGTTTCGAAATGAATATATGAGATTTAAGGCTTTGTAGTATTTATTACAATTAACATACAATTATAAATAATACATAAAGCAAAGGAGAAACTCAGTTTTGTACACACCCATGCGCATGCACAGTTTCCTCTGCCTGTCCTTAGAAAGCGCTAGTATCAAAGATGGCGACTATTGAGCAGAAAGCTTTTCGTGTTTTACATTTTGCAGAAGCTGTAGTTGGTTTGGGTACAAAACGTCGCGACCAGAATCTCGCGGCGACAACCTCGCGGACCAAAACCTCGCCTGGCCAAAACCTCGCCACCCAAAACCTCGCGGGACAAAATCTCGCCGGGCCAAATCCCGCCTGACCAAAACCTCGCCGCCCAAAACGTCGCGGGCCAAAATCTCGCGGGGCAAAACCTCGCCTGGCCAAAACCTCGCCACCCAAAACCTCGCGGGCCAAAATCTCGCCGGGCCAAAACCTCGCGCCCCAAAATATCGCCATACCCAAAATCTCGCCTGACCAAAATGTAAATGTTCCAACAGATGATAAGGATGACGGTATAAAAGACGCTCTTTTAGAAGAAGTATCACGGGTATTTGACCAAGTCCCGCGATACCATATGAAAATTCTATTTTTGTATTAGAGGATTTTAATGAGAAGGTAGGGCGACATGATGTTTTTAAACTGGTTATAGGGAAAGAAAGTCTACATACGGAAAGTAATGACAACTAACGAGGTTAGTTTCGTGAACTTTGTAACATCCAAAAACTTAAAATTTTAACAAAAATCAAACAACGTCCCTTCAATATGTCCTATAGGTTAAAGGAGACGTAGATGACCGGGATGAAGGAAATGATCGAATAAAGAAAGTGGGAGGAAACGGAATAACCCGAGAAAGCCCACGCACACAATGTTTTGTATCTTCTGCTTCTTCTTCTTCTTCTTCTTCTTCTTCTTCTTGTTCTTCTTCTTCTTCTTCTTCTTCTTCTTCTTATTATTATTATTATTATTTGTAATGTGGAATTGTATATTAGGAAACACATTGGGTAAATTTTAAAGAAAAGTTTCATTCGCGGCGAGGTTTTGGCCCGGCGAGATTTTGGGCGGCGAGGTTTTGGCCCGGCGAGGTTTTGGCCACGCGAGGTTTTGGGCGGCGAGGTTTTGGCCACGCGAGGTTTCGGCCTGGCGAGATTTTGTCCCGCGAGGTTTTGGCCTGGCGAGATTTTGTCCCGCGAGGTTTTGGGCGGCGAGGTTTTGGGCGGCGAGGTTTTTGCCACGCGAGGTTTTGGCCCGGCGAGATTTTGTCCCGCGAGGTTTTGGCCGGCGAGATTTTGGGCGGCGATGTTTCGGCCGCGAGAAATTTGTCCATATACCGCTGTAGTTACCGTGCAACCGTCTGTTTGGAGAATTTTTAGGAGACGCTTACAACTACGTCTTTATATTTTGCAGTTGCTACAAGTTTTAGGACCTACAGACTACAGTTTACGTGCTAACTTTACAAATGAAATGTTGATACTTGATCATAAAGATTTCCCGGACCGTGTCGTCTTCAGTGATGAATCGATATGCCACCTAAGTTGCGATGTAAACACTCATATTGTTCGCCTCTCATGGTCAACTAATACCCAAGAGATGGTACAATTGCCGCGAGACTCCCGTAAATTGAATGCGTTTTGTACATATGCCAGTGGAAATTTTATGAGCATTTCTCTCCTATCGATTCGATGTGTTCAGTGTGGCAAACGGTGCTCATATTCAACACTTCTAGCAAAAGTGGTTTGCGTTGCTCTTTCATTTGATGTATTATTTATAATTGTATATTAAATGTAATAAATACTACAAAGCTTTAAAACCCCGACATTCATTTTGAAACACCCTATATATCATACCAATTCAACTCAACTCTTCCGATCAGAATCAATCTTGGTTTTGTATTATACATTGTCCATCTGTATAAGCGTGCTATATATTATGTTGTGCTAGATTTTGGTTCCGGAATTCTTCCGTCAAATCTTGAGTCTCATA
The DNA here is from genome assembly GCF_964235325.1 of Thermobia domestica. Classification (NCBI taxonomy): domain Eukaryota; kingdom Metazoa; phylum Arthropoda; class Insecta; order Zygentoma; family Lepismatidae; genus Thermobia; species Thermobia domestica. Next base: position 254,563,796 of record NC_137459.1, on the reverse strand, counting down.
AAAAAATACTGGTAGTAGATGGACCTTAACCTGCTATGCAAGTAAGTAAAATAGTATGGTGTGCAGCCTCTTATGCCTAAGCTATGCATAATCAAATTTCTAAATCGATTTAGATGATTCTGATGACGTATGATTCTTTACGAATATGCGTATTTTATTTGAACTCATTTCTTCATATAAATTGGAGCTACGGTGGCTCAGTGGTAGAAGGTTCACCCCTGGTGCATGGGATTCTTGGTTCGATCCCAGCTTGCGCAAAGTGAGCTTTGTGGTGCACAAACACCGTGTGCGTGGGTTTTTGCGGGGATCTACCGTTTCCTCCCACTTTCATCGTTCCAACATTTTCATGCATTTCTCATCATCACCGTCTCATTTAGCCCAGCTGGCATAACCATGGGAAGTATAACTTAAATATTTCATTTTTCTTCACACAAATTGTTTCACTGACTCGTTATATTTTTTAACATACCATTCAGCATCCGTCATATTCAATTTTATGAAATGTAATGAGTGTAGTGTTCCTGCTAAGATTATTGCAAATCTATTGTCATTTGATTCATATATATGTGCGTATGAAAAATTGTACATGTACATGAACGTGAAAAATATTATTCTTGTTTTAGGTTTGTCATATTTTCATAAAGAAAAATTAACTACGTTGTTCTAACAACTTTGCACAGAAACATATCGAATTCATACTTGTATTAACCACACTCATCTATTTTGCAAAACTGAGTCTAAAATGAAAACTTGAATTATCTCCCGCATCTGTCCTCATGTTGTTAATTCAATTTCGTTAAACCTTTTTTTTTAATAAAGAAGAAGAAGAAAACAACGTAACACGAAACACAAAGAATATAATTCACGTACGATTTCCGATTTTACAACTTCGTGGTGAACACAGAGAATACGATATGTATGCCCCTGACATGAACGCCTTTTTCGTGTGTTACAGAACAGAGAGATAAAAGGTTCTGGGCTTGATTTCCCTGTTCCTCTTTTGCCTTTTTAATTTGCATGTCCATTATTTAAATTTTCTGAACGTGTATAATACGGTGAAGAGCTCAACTTCAAGGATTTATTACATATCGTTGAATAGTTGTACTGGGCCTAGTCGCTCTTTCATAAATGTCTTACATTAGGAAATATGAATTTAGTGGCGGCTCCGGAATTTTACTTTTGAGAAGTCAACCTGACTGTTGCTGAGCCCTCTTTTCCTGAACGTTGTTTTGTTCACTTTGGTATATCATAACTGTGAAATTGTAAAATACATTTCAATTTAAAATTTGAGTACTGATACAAACAAATTGTTCAGTTACTAAATGCTCTGAAAATGTATGCGTATGAACTATCCTCAGTCTGTTCTTAACACACTAACAAACACATTCATAAGGAAACATATTGGTGGCAAAAACATTGTTACAAAACATTAATTAGTACTTTCAAAAGATAAAGAATGAAATATGTTATATTGAAGTTTAAAATTATCACCATTAAATAAATGCATTAATGAATAACATTATTTTCACTAAAGCCTTGAGAATGAAAATGAAGATGCAAAAATATATTTCAATTTTCCATCCCTGTAAACTATGTTCTGTAAGCTAAAGAAGACAATAACCATCATCAGGTTATAGAAGGATTTTTTGTGGACACACTGTATATTTCGTAAAGACAGTGACTATTTTTTTCGATTTATACTTTATTCTGCATCGCATATAAGTTCTTTCTTTGGTGGGAATTGCTCCTTTCCCACACAATTCGACAAAGAAATTTTTCATTGTTTTTCATTTATATATTTAAAACATTGCTTTTGCTGAGAACATTTCAGTTAGTGACAAACCATTTCAGTGTTTCTCCCTGACTTATTATATGCACAGTATATATTGTATAGTTATTGGGAACTGAATTAAGTGTTTTATTTAATCGCTTATGAAACATTGCAACAGATTAGAGGAGACCAGAGCAGAACAGGTATTCAAGTGACCATAGTGGCACCAATTGCGTTGTTTTGCAGCACGTTATCTGTACTTTCTCACGCCAGAGTTATCGCCGTGTCTAGTGCATTATAGGCAGTTGACTAAAATTAACACAAATTATTTTCTGTATTCTGTTTGCATGTACACACAGGTGAGTTAATTGAGTGATTTTTGGAATAAACTGCCAACACTTTTCAGTTGACCATTGCAACCCGTACCTTGAGCTTTGGTGCTCAGGGAGTTCGACTCCAGGTTTAGAAGCAGCCACCACGCACGTTGCGTCGGGAACTAAGTCTGACTTTTTGTTAAGGGGCACAAGCAATTAGCCGGTGAAGGTCATTTTCTTACGGCTAGCCCCCAACTAGTGAAATCCCAGGTCCGCAGACCTTGTGCCTTTAAAAAGTTATACGCGCGCCCTCCAACATTAGCATTCTGCTTCTTTTTTTTATTTTGCTGAAGAATCACCTTTACGCTTCAAGATTGTTCGACGCCGCAACTGGATTCATCGTGGGACGATCCAGAAAACTTTTTCCCAGTGCTAATCCCCCAAGTGTGTCAATGGTGTGAGAAAAGCATTTGTCGTGAAATCTGAATTATAATATCATATATATATATATATATATATATATATATATATATATATATATATATATATATATATATGTAAAGGGCTATATTGCCTTAAAAGGGCAAAGTGTCATTTCAGTGAAGAAAATTATTATACATATTCAGTGCTCAGTGTTGTGTTCGTTCCTCTTCATTATTTTTATATAATAGTGTTCTAATAAATAAGTATAGTGTTATTTAATCCAGTATGTTTTCGTTGTTGGTATGAGTGATATTTGTGTGGGTTATGGTCTGGATGACCGTTTGATCGTCTGTGAGGTTGTCGAGACGAGACACCCGAACCTCTCGGCGCCTAATGCTCATCTCATTATTGAGATCGACGAGCGATTTGGAAACAGTTTGTAATCTCTTCTTGGAGAGGTCCTTCATCGTCCTGTCAAGATAAGTTCAAGTATCAGGAAGATACTTATTGGTAGGACCACGAACCACGAACAGGGACCAGACTACACGGAGTGGTTATAAATAAATATTCACCCAAATAGAAACCTCGAATTGAGTTGGTTACAAATAAATGGAAGCCCGAACAGCTACTCGAATTCAATTGGTTACAAATAAATGATGCCCGAACTACCGACCCGAATCGAGATCGTTGGTGCTCAAATATAATTATAAGATCAATATTTTAACACATCACTTCTTTTCCAGCTGAGAACCAGTGATCTGAAAAAAAAATATTCTCTTTAAGGTGATTTTAATGATATATTCTTGTGATAGTTTATTTTATTCTAATCGTACATTTTAAGTTTATTTTTGTCCAGGATGACACACCAGGGACTTAATCCGGTTGCTAGGCGATTTCGCTTCTCGAAGAATTATTAAAGCTAAGTAAATAGATCCGTGCTGAAAATAGAGAGAATTTTGCTAGGTTAGAACAAAAATTGGATAAAAATAAACTTTTGCTGAGGTAAAGAGCGAATTAGGGCAAAAGATAGACGGTTTACGGGATGTGTTTCGTGAAAATGACCAAGAAACAGAAAGTACCGAAAACAAAACAGCGGAATGTGAACCGCAGTTACAGTCAGATGTTCCTACTGGATACGGAACACCGGAATTGGAGCCTCAGTTAGTGACTGATATTCCTAGTGTAAACAAAACATCGGAATTGGAACCTGAACCAGAGACAGGTATTCTAAACCAACCACGTAACAAATCTGACAATGATTTTATTCATTCAGAATCTAGTGAAAATTACGAACCTATGATTGCAGACGACAGGGGTCGCAAACGCACTAAAACAGCTGTCACAAACCAAAGAGAGAAAAAGCGAAGACGAGGTTATAGCAATAAGCAAAGATACCAAGACCAGATGTTAAACAATATGAAATCTAAAGGGAATCAGAACCAAGACCGCACTCGAAAAGGCAATAACATATACAAAATGAGTCGTAAATCAAGGCCACGTAATCTGAGTTATCACAAACAAGACAGGAACCGCAACTTCGGTGACAACATTAAGCATAGATTTGTACGTAGAGGTAACAGTTGTAGGAATAGACGAACAGACAGCAGTTATCAAGACAAATAGTAATCATAGGAAAAGAAAACAAGGGCAACAAAGACTTTTTATGTTGATGCAAATTTTTCCTTCCAGGGAACCGACGTATTTCTTTTAATCTTTCTTTCAATGTTAGGTGATAAACGGTGTCACGTCAGAAGGCTCCGGACAAAAGGGCGAGGACAAAAAGGCCCGAGTCAAAATTGCCCCGCGTCAAAAGGGCCCCGCGACAAAAAGGAACGAGTCAAAACTTCCCCGCGTCAAATGGGCTCCATGTCAAAAGGGCCCGGGTCAAAAGAGCCCCGCGACAAAACGGCCCCGGTCATAAGGGCCCGAATCAAAAGGGCCCGAATCAAAAGGGCCCCGCGTCAAGATATGCTGGATCAACAGGGCCCCGACAAAAGGGCGAGGACAAAAAGGCCCGAGTCAAATTGCCCCGCGTCAAAAGGACCCCGCGTCAAAAAGACCCTGCGCCAAAAGGGGCCCCGAGTCAAAAGGACCCCGCGATAAAAGGGCCTCACGTCAAAAAAGCCTGAGATATAGCCTGAAAAGCATGAGAAATATAAAAATGCTTATTAGGTTAAAAGTATTCAGTGGACACCACCTGATTTATGTTGAAAGAACGTACATGTGGATCTGTATACAGTGTTAGTTAAAGTTATTACGACAGCCCAGTTACGATTCCTTGAACAGAGAAAAGCGTTGCAGATAGGTATTGATCAGTGCCGTGTCATGGTGCGGGTGAGCGGGGCAACGGCCCTGGCTGCCGAAGTAAGGTGGCGCAAAATTTGGGAGTAAGAAATAAAAGGAAAGAAGGAAAGAAAAAAAAGGAAAAGAAAAGGAAAAATTACTTGGAGTATTTTAGATCAATAGCAGATAGTGTTACTCGTGTTATGAAAATCTATGTACACCCAACCACAAAAGTCTCCCTCCCCTAAGTTATCTAATTCCATAACTTGGGGTCCATGTAATTTGCAGTTGTGAGAACGCCTGGACAGATGCAACCCAATTTACACATAACTTTTCTCGGCACTGACAACAGTTGGTAGCACTGAATCCAGTCTTTATACAAGTAAAATTGTGAGTAGATGACGCACGAAACATTTCTCCATTCTGAGATGAACCTTTCTTGTTCAGAGCGTGTTGTCCAATGAACATCATATGTTAATCCCAATATTGTTGTGTATGTAATGTATTATTTCACTATATACTGTATATTCAAAGAAATAGAAACACTGATCGCACATGAATCAGAAAATGCTTGAAAGTAGACGGAAACAACTGCTGGAAATAAGTTAGTAAATCATTGCCTTCTTTGAGAGACCTTCTCCAATTCTCATCATTCCAACATTTTTTTTTCTTTTCTGGAGGAGAGAAAATCTTGTTTGTCACACTGAGTATGTATTGAAATTAAAATTGAAATATTTGAAAAAGTTAGAACCTGACCGGGATTTGAACGCGGGACCTCCGAATATAAGTTCAATACGCTAAACACTTACCCACCTCGTCACTTCATCTTCCACCTAAACTATTAGTTAGTTAAAAGCATTGCATGTAAGACTATACACAAAGTACTCGTACTAATACTCGTATAAGGGGACGTTACTTATGAGTGTCACAATGATTTACTCGAGGTTTCCTTCTTTAACTCAAAAACAAGTGATATGGACCTTCGCCAATGAGGAAAATATCGCGAAGCGTTCTTCAAGATGAGGCTACCTCATTGTTTTTAACTGGTCCCGATTTATATTACTGCAATTATTCCTCACCGTAACTTCTAATTTCTAAAGAAGAAAAGCCGGCAGACATTATTTTCGCATTCTTCGAATTGCATCAACACGTGTAAAAATAGTGTGCTATGTTTATGTAACATAGCTACTAGTTTATTTTCTTATCTTTGTATCAAGTGTGAAGCCAGAGAACTGCCATTTCACTGACTCGTGTTCGAATCCTAGCGTGACAGTTATTTTTTTTCTTTATTCGAAGGTATTGTTTACGTAATTGATATTGTAATTCTGTTATTATTATTATTATTATTATTATTATTATTATTATTATTATTATTATTATTATTATTATTATTATTATGCGTATAACTATCAATTTTGATGGCAACTGTCGCCGAATATTAAAAAGTGAATATGGTAGAGCTATGAAATAAAGTAAAGAGATGCGCGTAATTTTATCATAAAATTATATGGCGCAACGAATTTTATCTTATCGCAAACGGTTATCGTCGAACATATACGGTTAAAGGAGCACTCTGTTGATCAAATTAATAGAAGTTGCTAGACAGGTATTGGCTACCGGCAGAAACAAAATACATAGTAGCTGCAAGTCGAGTACGTACTATTGTACAAGGCTCAAAGACCTTTAGAGAACTCTCTTCGTGGCTTGGCTCATAATTTTAATTTGCAATCCACGTAAGCAGTTTGAGACAAATGTCAATCGTATTTGGCATTTGGAAAGTTAAGAAAAAATGATAATAAACTTATGTCCAATATAAGTTGGAAGAATTTCAAAATAGATTAAAGTAGCCAGAATTTTTCAATGTAAGTTCACATACTTTATATATCTGCGACTTGGGACTAAAAGGGCTAATGTCAACACAAAGTCGTTTGGAGTATATATACTACTCATATTAACATTTGCTTTTCTTGCAAAAGAAAATATCCATTTACAGGCGTTAATATTTGATGAACATCTCATTTTTGCCAAAAAGTGACACTGGCCCTTTTAGAACCGAATCACACACACACACACACACACACACACACACATATATATATATATATATATATATATATATATATATATATAATTAATTTAATCGACAAGATGTGAAGATTTTCTTTGTTTGTAAGGATTCATGTTAAGAAAGTACTTTTCAAATATAATAAATGTAATATGTTTATCTCAAAAATACTTTTTGTTAGTAATGTCTTTTTTTCACTCTTTTTATCGTATTGTAAGGCTTTATGCAACATTAGTGCTTCTAAAATATAATGACCATAATGTAATGTTAATCAAAGTCAAGTTGTTCAATAATATACTGTAATGTGAAATAATTATATACGTATAAAATCTGATCAGATGCAACAGAAAATACAAACAAATGCTATTTGTTTGTAATGATTGTCATTTGTCTTTCAGCCGTTTTTGAATCCTTACTATAAGGCTTCGTGTTAGGTTAGCACCGTTAATATATAATAAGAATAATGTAATGTTCACCGAAGTCAAGTTGTTAATATATATATATATATATATATATATATATATATATATATATATATATATAATTTGATGAGATTTAGTGGAGAAAATATATATAATAGTTTTAGTAAGGATTTTTTGTTTATAATATACTTCTTGTTTTATTATTTTTTATTTGATTCCATGTCAGTAAGGAGAAGACAAAGGACAAAGAACGACGTGTACAGAAGGGGTCGTCCTCAATGCAATATCGTATGTCAGTGGCTCCCAATCATGTTTACCTGGCACCCTCAATGCAAGCCCTTAATACTTCGCACATTTCTTACCGCTTGTTGGCTACAGTACTTTTTTTCTGATCTTTTACCTGATTTCATATGCACCATTGAATTTTCAGTAAGGCGAAGACAAAGAACGACTTGTACAGAAGGGGTCGTCCTCAATGCAATATCGTATGTCAGTGGCTCCCAATCATGCTTACCTGGCACCCTCAATGCAAGCCCTTAATACTTCACACATTTCTTACTGCTTGTTGGCTACAGTACTTTTTTCTGATCTTTTACCTGATTTCATATGCACCATTGAATTTTCAGTAAGGCGAAGACAAAGAACGACGTGTACAGAAGGGGTCGTCCTCAATGCAATATCGTATGTCAGTGGCTCCCAATCATGTTTACCTGGCACCCTCAATGCAAGCCCTTAATACTTCACACATTCCTTACTGCTTGTTGGCTACAGTACTTTTTTTCTGATCTTTTACCTGATTTCATATGCACCATTGAATTTTCAATTCGATATTATTATTATTAATAATAATAATAATAATAATAATAATAATAATAATAATCTCAATATATTTATATTTCCTCTAGCAAGACTTCTGAATACCTTTGTAGTCCAATATTATTCTTTACCAGCTGTATTCCTAATTAAACCACAGTTCGTATTCAAAAATATTTTGCATTACTTTTAATTTAATTAATTTCCTATTTTTAATTTAACATCTCTCTTATATTATTCGTAATATTTCTAATTAAGAATGTAGTTTATTCCTGTCAGTAGCTTCTGAACTTCTGTTCTTGGAAATAACATCCCATCAATGTGGGTTTTCATCGCTCCAATAGTGATATTTTTTCGGTTCACCAGACCATATAAGGTAAATATCACTTCATCAAAGAATACCGGAGGGAGGCGCACGGTGGTTCAGTGGTAGAACGCTTAGCTCTGGTGTGTAGGACTACTGGTTCGATTCCTGGCTAAGTAAGGTTGTTGTGGATAATATTGTATACGTGAGTTTCCCGGGGTAGCCTCGTTTCCTTTTCATTTCACACGTTCTTTCATTATCATTCACTTGCTTTAATCATCGTCATCCTAAAGGGCGTAATGTGGAACGTTAAACTGACAGTCTGAAAGTTACCAGAGGATGCCATGTCATTTACGACAATATTGCTGTCATCGATATTTCATATCATTACTTCGCAAAACTCAATGCGGTGACCAAAGTCGTCTTCCGTTATTTCATGCACGAAACGCATTCTCCTAGGTTCTAAACTTATACCGCTTTATGCAGAGTCGTTTTGACGTATGATTAGCGTCACACGAAAGGTTTGACTACTGATATTAACATATGCTAATCGAACTCTTTAGTATGGTACTAATCACACTTCAGAATAACTTTACATAAAGAGCATAGCGTACAAAAATTCATTGCGCTGAACTCTGGGAAACTCCTAGCTTGTAGTAATTCTGGTTATCAATGAATGCGGAATTTCCACAAAAGATTGTAAATTCAAGAAACTGCCAAATTGCTACATTGTTTCGGCCTTCCTGATCGCATGCGGTACCTTTCTGCAAAACATTTAATGGTCTCTTAGGCAGTTGACTTCGAAATTGGGTTACGTTCGCAAAATGTAGCATTAAATAACTGTTGTACCTCTGTATATGATCTCTTCCTATCCTATAACTGGTGTCATGTCCTATAACTGGGCCCGAACAAAAGGGCGAGGACAGAAGGGGCTTAGTCAAAAGGGCCCCAATCATAAGGGCCTTAGTCAAAGGGAACCTTGTCAGAAGGGCCCAGGTCAAAAAGGGCCCCCTCACAAAAAGGCTCCATGTCAAGAAATCTGAGATATAGCCTGCAAAACTTCAGAAGTATAAAAATAATTATTACATGAAAAATATTACGTGGACATACCTGTTTATTTGTGTTGAAAGAAGATACATGTGGAAAAATATAGGGTTAGTAAAAATGTTACGACAGACCAATAATAACGATATGCGTGGACGGAGGTAAAGTAAATATTGCAGATGGTGGATTCTGCGATATTTGATATCAAAAAATATCTTTTGAATGGAAAGAGGTGGGTTTGACACATCAATTTAAGCTAGAATGTTCCCACAGATGAGAAGAAGATCTAAAAAAATCTATCTTCATTCGTTTGCGAGATAGGGTGCTACGTTTGACATTTGTATCTAGTAGACCAAAGTATCAGGACAGGCAAAGAGACACGTAGACGTAAAAAAGTAAAAGGTTGCAGGTGTGTTGATGCGAAAACTGCACAGAGTGAGGGCGTGGACATAATGACAGCCATCCTAGATTCCGCCATATTGGATATCACATAATATTTTTAAATGGAAAGGAGTATGTTTATCACATCAATTTAGAATTGAATTTTCCTACAAACGAGAATACGATCCATTCTTTACCAAACCTCATTCTTTTACGAGGAAAGTGTGCTATGTTTGACATTAGTGTGTAGTAGACAAAAGTATCAGGACAATAAAATAATAATGTGGCGGAGGAAAAGCAAATGTTGCAAGTGTGTGTTGTTGCAAAAACTACATTGAATGGGGATGTGGGCACTGTTGATCACATAAATATTCAGATATTATTAAACAAACTACTATAAAATGTCCTCTAAAATTATTTTATTCCTCCAAGTTAATACACTTAGTATTTAATAGCAAACACACAACGATTTATAACTTTCTTTAAGCATTTCGGCATCGTTGTTACAATTTTCCTGGTGTAGTGTGGGGAAATATTGTTCCAATCTATACGTAATGCTTTCCTCAAACCTTCTTGCACCGTAACTCGTATATATTGACGTTACGTTGCAATTCGTTCCAAAGATTCTCAATGGGATTAAAGCCGGTACTGTGTGGTGGGGTTTAGCGCACTTTTGGGCAGTTTTAAAGCAATCTTTTCTTTACAACATATACTTTGTTAGGGATCAATATCTTGATAAAATTAGAAGTCATTCTAAGAACGTTAAGATATATTTCTTCTGTATTTTAAAGTAGGCTGGAAGTTCTTGACATTTATTTCTGTATTTACTTGTCGAAAAACTATTATTCTACCATCATATTCATGCAGGTTTAACTTAAAATCGTCGATAAAAAACATTCCCACCAGTTTTTGGGTTTAGTTTCAAAAGATCTAGAAAATTTAAGTACCTTATATTTATTAATTTCGGTAATACATAGTTTCTTTCTAGCAATGCTACCATTATATCCTTCCCGTATTAACTCTACATGGTACAATACACTGACCAGAAGAAACATCGTTATCACCCAGTACTATTTGCACGACGTTGTTGAGCTCTACCAAATATTCGAAACTGCACATTAAACGCATTATATTGCTTTATAGTCGTAAAGTAACAATTAATCTCAAATATATTTACTATTAAAATATGTTATACATATGTGGTAACTTCTCAATATTTTACAAACGCAAGCAAACGAACAGAAACATTAAGAACACAATGAAGCACTATTTACTAGTTACCTGTCTAAATACTTTCTTCTACTAGAAACAAATGTCAAACTTAGCACACACTATCGCGTAAATGAATAGAGATCGGTCAAAAGTCGACTCAGTAAGGGATGCGCACGAGACGAGTCGAGACAGAATTTTCCAGAGAATATCCGAGTCGAGACACAGCCCTTCCAATAGAAAAGCACATTTTTCGAGTCGAGTCATCATATTTACAGTACATTTTTGAGACGAGACAGCTTCAAATCTTGTCTCGTGCGCATCCCTAATTCAGATTATCGTTTGTAGCAAGATTCTAGTCTAAATTTATGTGACACAAGTACCCTTGTCTATTTGAAAATATTTTATGGTATATAATATGCGGAATTCAAATTGGGTGCCATGATCATTTAACGCAGTTTTAACACCAATACCAACCTGTAACATTTACTTTTCCTTTGTCCATTTGTCTCTTTGTTACTGCCCTGTCATGATACTTTTTTTCTATTAGAGACATATGTCAAAAACCCTGTCTCATAAACAAATGGTAATGTGTCAGAAATGAGTTCACATTCACATTTGTGGAAATATAAAGCCTAAACTGAAGTGCAAGATCATAGCCTTTTCCATTAAAAATGTACGATCCGTAATATAATGTAATTCAAAATGGTTTCCATGGAGACCACACACCAAGGAAATGCAGTTTTAGCAATAACACCAATTGTAACATTTAATTTTCCTCCGTCCACGTGTGTCGTTATTATTGTTCTGTCCCGATACTTTTGACTAACCCTGTATGGAGATCCACAGGTATGTTCTTACACCAAAATTAAAGAAACGTTTTCAAGATAATATTATTCATGTAATACGTATTTTTCTACTTTGATTCAGGGGCAGAAATTGAATTTTAGAACTAAGGAAGGAGTCATTAATAGATAGTCTGATTGGGCTAGGTCTCGAGAATACAAACTCAGAGATAAGATATGATATAATTTTCACTTTAGCATCCCTTTAAGCAGCGAGACTGTATGAGATGTGGACTTACTGATTAACGTGGAATTCGAACCACATGAGATCCCGCCGGGAACCGAAACCGGGTCTTCCACGTCTACAAACTTAGAGAGACGCGGTTGAAAGCAACCTTTCATCGAGAACCGACTTAAGCGATAGGGACTGTTTCAGAACAAACAAAAACCAAACAAAATTAAGATCATTCAAGTTTCCTTTTTGTCTCTAATAACCACTGATATTCTTCCTTCTATTGGACAATCAATTCTACTTACTAAGGTGGCACTATCCCCTCGTGCATCTTTGATTTCCACTTCTTTTTTGATTTCAGCCTTTCTGGCCGTGGGACTATTTCTAACCGGGCTCTTTCCACTCAAGCCTTTTTCGCGGGGCCCTTTTGACGTGAAGCTCTTTTGACTCTGCCCCTTTTCTCGCGAGGCCGTTTTGACGCGGGGCCCATTTTACCCGGGTCCTTTTGATGCCGAGCCCTTTTGACGCGAGGCCCTTTTTACCGGGGCCCTTTTGACGCCGAGCCCTTTTGATCGGGGCCCTTTTGACGCGGGGCTGTTTTGACCGGGAGCCTTTTGCCGCGGGGCCCTTTAGACCCGGGCCCTTTTGACCGGGGCCATTTTGACGCGAGGCTCTTTTGATCCGGGCTCTTTTCACGTGGGGCCCTTTTGAAGCGGGGCACTTTTGACCGGGGCCCATTTTACAGGGGCCCTTTTGATGCGGGGACCTTTTTGACTCGAGTCCTTTTGTCGCGGGGCCGTTTTGTCCGGGGCCATTTTGACGCGGGGCCGTTTTGTCTCGGTCCTTTCTGTCCTCGCCCTTTTGTCCGGGCCCTTCTGAAATGAAATCGTGATAAACATGCATTCATTTTTCTTCCTTTTGGCTTTTAGTTTTCGATCAGAACACCTGCATACGAAAAGAAGAACTACGCATTTCTTTAAAAACTCCTTTTTGCTTCCAGCTTTTAACTGTTCAGCAAAGAGCAGATCACATGTTTTTCTTTCTTTTTTGTTTTGATAAGGCAGCCGCCAGACTATAGATACACTTGTTTTTATGGTTACGAATGACGAACGACACACAGCTGATTCTTTTCCTCTTTTGTTCTTTACTCCGTGTCGCACTTCACAATTGAATACTAATGTTGCAAACCTTATTAATGACTTACTATTACTTTAATGTTATTAATTTTTCTTGTTTTCATTTTAGATGTTTGATTTTAAGATTTTAGGAAATAATTAACGTATCATCATACGTATGGAAATTACATTTATCCAAAAGCTATTTTGAACTAGTGGCGCAGTTCCGTATTCCTAGCTAGTGGGAAGATATTTTAGCGTTATAATATATTTTATTGTGTTTTAAATTTTAAATTCCTTTTTTAGGATCCCTTCCCACTTTCGAAATTCTTAAATATGTTATTACACATGATTTACATTAACGTTTGATTTTCTTTTTAGAATTGAAAAAAAATGCATCGAGATGCCCAGGAAAATAAAATTTTTAGTTGTTAATTATATGTACCCTCATGCGCGAAAAATATTGCGCGTATACTGTAACTCACGATTTTTAGCAATTATTCCATTTTCCTTATGTTTATGGGTAAGATTCAGTTACTAATATGTGGAGATAATAGAAAGCAATCCATCTAAGGAGATATTTCCAAAAAAATATAATAAAATAATAAAAATATAAGCAAAAAACAAAATTATGTTTGGTTTTGTGTATACTGGCAATAATGTTTTCGAGGGATATTTTGCAGTAGCACAGCACGATTGCAGAAGGAATAACACGATTGGTAGTGGGAGAGTTGGATCAAGGAACTGGAAAGTGGAGTAAAACATTGCATTTATTGGCTTAAATCTGGGGTGTAAATTTTCTGCCAAATATAAATTAGCTTCTGTAACCAAGATGTTATACGGAAATATAGAAACAAAGAAAAAAACTGTTCTATTATGTTTGGAAGTGACATGCTCTATAGCCATGAGCATTTATTTGTTAAGAAAAAGACAGGCAAACAAAGGTCGTCTGTGTGGTCAAGTGGGTAGAGTGGCGGCCTAGTAATTCTTAAACTATTTTGACACCTGATAGAATCCCATCCGATCCCGTTCATTTTTTTATTTACAAAACATTGTAGAAAGTATATAATTTTTATGTTAATAAGAACCGAAACAATATAATAATGAAATAACTTTTTGTTTTTCTGATGACGTATTTATTCAGAATTAGCTTAGTATTACTAATAGCTATTGTTTTCAGTGTATGGTATGGTATTCTCAATCATTGGCTCTCCGTTTTTACATAGCAGAAGTAACTTCAACTCACTGCGAGTGTGTCTGTGATTCAGAAACAGTAAAAAACAAAACATGCGCGACCTGCAGCCTTACACAGCGTGACGAGCACAGTCACAGCGATGGCTCGTTGTCATGAAGAAAAAAAAAGCTGATATTAAATTACTGTTCTAGTGTTTCTGTGTGCGTGTTTCTTTTTAGAGTATTAACTCTCTCTCCCCCCCCCTTGTTTCATATCCACAAGTGCAACAAACGCAAGTCTGAGTAAGAAATAAAGGATGCTTTCTTTAAACAAATCTAAATTTTATAGCTCTATTTGTGAGGAACACAAATGCTTCCAAAAGATGCCATGAATATTAACTATAATCATATCGAATTATACAGTAGCGTGAAAAACTGATAATAAAATGATATAACATGCATAAGCTTTTTTTTCTAGCGTGACAACACATAAAACATAATAAATTAAATTTTGGGGATTACAAATTATTACATTACGTGTCGGTGCAGGCCTATTCGTTTTCACATTCGAGCGACGAAAGAAGAAAAAGTGTAGTGATAGTTATAAAAACCGAATACCAGCTTTCAATGAATTCAAGTTACATGGTTCTTACATATCAAAAAAATGATTTTTCTATGTCTGTCCATCTATTCGTCTCTCTGTTCGTCACGCTTTTACACGCACTCTAATATAGGCCATACTGTTCAACGTATCTGGACCGAATTCTAGACATACCGTTTTAATAACATACTATCTTTCGAATGTTATGTCCTTCGACACCTAAAAGTAAGGGTAATTTAATAAAGGATTAAAATTTAAAATAATTCAATTTTCTCAAGATAAAAAAAAAACTGTGACAATTTTATTTACTTTTTATAAATATATATTTTATTAACAAATATCCTCCGTATATGAATATTTTTTTTCTGAAAAAAAATATATATGGTGTAATTTTCTGTATGGTATGCGTTCTTTCTGCACAATTTTCTCAACCACATTTCATAAATAAACGTATCATTAATAACCTAAGAATATGACAACTCGCTCGAAGGAGTAGTTTACTCTTAGGGTGAGCTTTCCACCGATGGTTTTTCCATTAACGCCTCAGGCAATTTTGTTCATATTTCGTAAAGAAATGTTTCATTAATAAACTAACATATAGCATAAATCGTTTATTCCGATAACATACAGAAAAAGTGAGTGGTTTTCTCAAGGGTTGAATTTTTTGACAATTTTCTCAGTAATAACTGACAAATTTGTTCTAATTCAAGTAAAAATATTTTCTGTAATACTCTTACAATATGCTATAACTCGCTTGTTCTGAAAAGAAAAATCCAAATGAGAGAGTTTACTTTGACAGTAAAATTTTTCCCGACGATATTCTTAAAAATTACTGGATATACTGTCAAAATTACAGATAGAAGAGTTTACCTTTGGGGGTAAGCTTTTCCCGATGACCTTCCTAAAAACAACTCAGGAGACATTTGTTGTTCATATTTTAGAAATACATGTTACATAAATAACCTAGCTATATGGTGTAATTCCCTCACCCGGAAAATCTAGAAGTTGTATATTACTTTTGACAGTAAGTTTTACCCTGCGATTTTCTGAAGAACGACTCAGGGATTGTGTTCGTATTTCATAAATAAATGTTTTATGAAAACACTAACAATATGGCATAGCTCGTTTGTACTGAAAAGATCCACAAGGGATAATTTATTTTTGGGGGTGACTTTTTTCATGATTTTCTCAGAAATTACTCAGACGCTTTTGCTTATAGTTCACATACAATTATATCCTTAATAATTCTAATATATGGATCAAGTTATTTCTAACGGAAATATGACCAATGGGTACTTTACATTTGGGCCTGAAGTTTCTTCTAGCAAAGTTTTCCAAAACATTATTTTATTCGCAATTTCCCAAATAAATGTTTCAATAATAGTAGGGATGCATTCGAGTCGAGTCGAGACAGAATTTTCCTGACAAAATTCGAGTCGAGACACAGCTCTTCCAATAGAAAAATATATATTTTTCGAGTCGAGACATCACTTTTACAGCACATTTTCGAGTCGAGACAGTCTCAAATCTTGTCTCGTGCGCATCCTTAAATAATAGCTGCAGCGTAACAGGAGTCAGTGTAAGAAATTCGAGCGAGAAAGTTCAGTGCATTTGCTCCGTATCCTTTCTTAAATATATTTTTAAATGTTTCACCTAATTATAATTTTCCGAACCAAATCGAAACTTCTTTCTAAATGTGCCTTGTTGTGGCCAAGTGGGTCAAGTGCATCGGTCCTGGATTTGATTCCCGGTTAGAGCTAGTATATTTTCATTCAATGTTAAGATGTGGGTGACCCGTCTATGCAAAGAAAAAGTGCTTAAATAAGTCTAACCAAGCTAATCAATAATACAAAGAAATAATACAATGTTACGAAATTATCAAATTGTTAATATTAGGTAGGTGCGACTGAAATGTCCAAACGATGATTGTCAATTCCAAAGGTAAAAAAGTGAAAAATGCAATGCCAGTTTAATCAGTGGCCTCTAGATAAAGCTATCCTACTACTACGTCGTCGAGATACCAAAAAATGTTGTAATCGCTGGGAGACATATTAGGAGAATACAGAGGGTGAGAGAGTTTAATACTGCAATTCATGGATAGTCTGCACCTTCGTTTGAGGGCGAATATTGAAGTCCGTAGGCCTACATAGGTTTGCATTGAAATGAACATTAGAACACAATATCTGTTTAATATTGATAGCGACTTGCTGACAGATTTGCAGTGGTGTATTTGACGGGCTTTGATATTGTAACGATCCTAGCAAACCCCTGAGCCTTCCGCACTGTACACTGTAAGTTAAATTGGTGCTTAAAACTATATTTGTTTAAATTTAAAAATGTTGACCGCTATCGCCTGTGCATCACAGACAGCAATCCGCCAGTAATTCTTTGTTTTCGTCCGGCGGGAGCTCATGTGGTTCGGATTCCACGTTAATCAGTAGGTCCACGTCTCATATAGCCTCGCTGCTGAAAGGGACGATAAACTCAAAATGATATCACACATCATGTTATTTGTCTTATAAAGGTATATTTTACGATGCTATGAGAGCATATGTGTCTTATGTGTTTACACATGTTTTTCCAGGTGGATGATGTACGTTATGTTCCAGGGAACATACGTGTATTTTACTGAATATTAGCGTTAATATTTCTGTTATGTATCGAAACATTTTTCTAAGTGCCTATGGTTGCAGGCCTTTTCACGTTTCTAGTTTTGCCTCGCAGGTGTCGATGGCATATTTTGTGTGTAAGTACGTGTAGTATTACACAGTTTTCCCACCTATAGTTTTGGTCAATTCATGACGTAATGACCGTTTGTTTTCAGCAATGTTTGGACTAGTGAGTCAACTTCCTTAGACCTTTGAGAAACTTGTATCAACACCGTATAGTTTTCAACGCTTTATTAATAAATTCTTTTGCAGATAGTAGCCGCCTATTCTGGTAACCCTAGCATGTTTACATTTTTTTTTGGAAATTAACAACAACCATTATTCTAGGCCTAAGCTAATAATAACTTTATTTCAGAATAAATCATTTGTTGTATTGAGCGTTATTGAATTAAAGTCTCGATTTTCACATGAAGAGCAGATGGCATTTTTGATCTTATGGCGTGCCGAATTTTTTTCCATACATGTCAACGAAATCACGATCTCTTCTTTGATATGCAGAATCATGCTTGTTTGTTGGAATTACTATGAACGTCACTTAAGTTTTGACACTTAAGTTATTTTTTTATTTTTGAAAAACGATTTTTCGTTCTTTTCTGCCAAACAACACGAGGCACAATTAAAAAAAAAAAGACATACAGAGGAAAATCTTATTTTGTTTGTATATTGTTAGTTATTATGTGTTTACATTTTCATTCATTTTACTTTTTCAATCCTTTTCATATTTTTTTCGAATATATCACAGTAATATTGAAACTTTGACAATAATTCTAATATTTTAATATGTTTAACACGTTTGCCATTTGTATATTCATTCATATTCTAATATTTTAAGTACAGATATCAGTATATTTAAAAAAAAGACATTTACTACTTTTCATTGCAATGATTGATAATTCTTTAAGTCGATATTAAAAAAAAAAGTACTAACTTTTACTGAGATGTTTCATACTTATTGAAGTCAATAATTTTATGAATAGTTATTGAGTGTGTATAATTACTTCATATTACACAAACAATAAAGTGATCGAAACGGAACACTTAAAACATTTTACGAAAAGTATTTACAAGTGTTATATATATATATATATATATATATATATATATATATATATATATATATATATATATATATATATGCATTTATTAGTGTTTTGAAAAAAGGTAAGAATTTTAATAGCCCTACAAACGCTTTTTGAGTGAAGTTATCATACAGCTGTTATAACCATACCTCGTTTCTCACGCCAGTGTTAAAAAAGAAAACCCTTCTCCCCTCATCAACTCATCGCTGGAGAATCATGGAGGATACTCAACACAGGAAGACAGCATTGTTTCAACATGCGAAGATATGGAAAATAAGGAAAACTGACTACACACATTCAAGAATATCTTATCACTTCATGAAACACTTGGATTGGACATTGCTCATGCCGGAACCTCATCATGTTGTAGTGAGTGAACAAGTTATTTAACTATTTTAAATAGCCCTTTTTCAGGTGAAAAAACGTTCATCGTTTATATACGTAAGTCCCACACCATATCACAGTGTTACCAACTAAATAATTTTAAATTTTTGGTGAAAAAACTAATTTTATTCATATTTCGTTATACGGCCAAGGGTTCTCAACCTGTCTACGTGTGCACTTAACAAGTCGTTCCCGCTCGGACCCCAAATCTATAACAGCCCCCAGGTTATAGAAAAATTTTTTGTGGACACTCTGTAAATTTCGTAAAGACAGTGACTATTTTTTCGATTTATACTTTATTCTGCTACGCATATAAGTTCTTTGCGAAGATATGGAAAATAAGGAAAACTGACTACACACATTCAAGAATATCTTATCACTTCATGGAACACTTGGATTGGACATTGCTCATGCCGGAACCTCATCATGTTGTAGTGAGTGAACAAGTTATTTAACTATTTTAAATAGCCCCTTTTCAGGTGAAAAAACATTCATCGTTTATATACGTAAGTCTCACACCATATCACAGTGTTACCAACTAAATAATTTTAAATTTTTGGTGAAAAAAACTAATTTTATTCATATTTCGTTATACGGCCAAGGGTTCTCAACCTGTCTACGTGTGCACTTAGCAAGTCGTTCCCGCTCGGACCCCAAATCTATAACAGCCCCCAGGTTATAGAAGAATTTTTTGTGGACACTCTGTAAATTTCGTAAAGCAGTGACTATTTTTTCGATTTATACTTTATTCTGCTACGCATATAAGTTCTTTCTTTGGTGGGAATTGCTCCTTTCCCACACAATTGGACAAATAAGTCTTTCATTGTTTTTTCATTTATATATTTAAAACATTGCTTTTGCTGAGAACATTTCAGTTAGTGACAAACCATTTCAGTGTTTCTCCCTGACTTATTATATGCACAGTATATATTGTATAGTTATTGGGAACTGAATTAAGTGTTTTCTTTAATCGCTTATGAAACATTGCAACAGAAACATTGCAACCTTGTTCCTTTAAAAAGTTATACGCGCGCCCTCCAACATTAGCATTCTAGTTCTTTTTTATTTTGCTGAAGAATCACCTTTACGCTTCAGGATTGTTCGGCGCCGCAACTGGATTCATCGTGGGACGATCCAGACAACTTTTTCCCAGTGCTAATCCCCCAAGTGTGTCAATGGTGTGAGAGAAGCATTTGTCGTGAAATCTGAATTACAATCTCATATATATAAATAAATGGCTATATTGCGTTAAAAGGGCAAAGTGTCATTTCAGTGACGAAAATTATTATACATATTCAATGCTCAGTGTTGTGTTCGTTCCTCTTCACTATTTTTTATATATAATAGTGTTCTAATAAATAAGTATAGTGTTATTTAATCCAGTGTATTTTCGTTCTTTGTATGAGTGATATTTGTGTGTGTTATGGTCTGGATGACCGTCTGATCGTCCGTGAGGTTTTCGAGACGAGACACCCGAACCTCTCGGCGCCTAATGCTCATCGCATTATTGAGATCGACGAGCGATTTGGAAACAGCCTGTAATCTCTTCTTGGAGAGGTCCTTCATCGTCCTGTCAAGGTAAGTTCAAGTATCAGGAAGATACTTATTGGTAGGACCACGAACCACGAACAGCGACCAGACTACACGGAGTGGTTATAAATAAATATTCACCCAAATAGAAACCTCGAATTGAGTTGGTTACAAATAAATGGAAGCCCGAACAGCTACTCGAATTCAATTGGTTACAATTCAATTGGTTCATGATAACGGGAATGAAAGAAATAGTGAAATGGAAAAGTAAGAGGAAACGGGAGAACGCGACAAAACCCTCACACTCGGGGTTTGTCCACAACATAACTCGTTTCGCGTAAGCTAAGATCAAACTAGGGTTCCACGGTGTTCTACTTCTTTTAAATCAAATTTTATTGAGCACAAGAACAGGCTGGGTATTATCATTTGAAAGCCTCTCCCCGCTGCACCAAATGAAATTTATTTTAGGATCTCCACACCAATGAACCACCACTGTTACTGAATGCTCACAAACTAACAGGTAGTGGATAATATTACATACTGTTTCTTCAGGTCTTTTGCATTGAATTATGGGAGTAGATAAATCAAAACAATTCTAACGTTAGCTTCTTAAAACCGGTTACAATTGAAGTTGGTTGTCAGTTCGAAATTAATTCTCGTTTACAATAAGGTCATTCTCATCCCACATATTCATTAATTATATCCGCAACATTGCAGCTTTTGTTTCACAATTTATTTTTATCAAATACTCAATTTATATTTAACTCCTTACAGTATATTCAGTGTGTCTCAAATTCTATGTCAGTGCCAGAATAACAACCCAAGTCGGTTGTAATCATACCACTCTTCGATTAAAATTAAGTTCATTTTTCCCCATACACTTTCGTCAATTAGATTGTCACAAAAGAGAGATCACACCTTTAGCGATCATACTATTCTGGGAACTGGAAAGAAATAAACTAATGGGGAAGAAAGAAACTGATCTGGGATCATTCCTTATAAACTTGCTTTCCATATGAAAGAAAGAATTGTATGGAGGTAGTCATGATTTCACATACACATGGACGTACATAACATAAGCTGACGTATGTAGCATAGGTATAGGTGTGCAATATACGGAAAACTGTCAGATGTCAGACATCCTGCAACTGCATGATGTAACATCTAAAAGGGAAAATGGCAGTGCGTATGTAGCATAAGGATATTGCATGCTCGTTACAGATTTCAATAGTAAACATAAAGATTCCGTATATTTGTACAGCCACGAACATAAATAAGTAGAGATTGCAGCCATAGGAAATAAAAAATCTTACATCTACTTGTTTATGTTCGTGACTGTACAATATACCGCTGTCCGGATAAGGATTTTTTCTCAGCCTATGGACCATTAGAGACTTCACATCATAATTCATATTATTTAATACGAAATTCCTTACAATATATTAGGTATGTTTAGAATTATTCATCAATGTCAAAACAACAACTCCTGCCGATAATTGTAACACCCCTTAGATCAAAAGTGGCATTTTCTTTCATACAAGACAGTCAACAATCTAATAATCTGTTACATAGAAAAATTTTAATATTCTCTACACATTTCTGGACTAACTTAAGGTTAAGCTCTATTTGCAACTGACCACAAAGGACCACGAGCTTCGTGCACGCAGCAAAACATTGGCAGATAGTTGTATCAGCACGACACTCAGAACGCCTTTACACCACGAGCATAAACTTGTACAAGTTTACAGACACTGGGTTAAGCCCTAGACCGCTTTCGAAGAAGAAATGATTCCCACCTCTACCGCAGAGGTCACCACATAATACTTCCCTAATCAAAAATGAATTAGTTCAATGTGAAAAAAATACATTCAAGAGAGAGAGAGTAAAGGCTGACAAACCCGGACAGACAGTTAAGCTATTGGGTTTAGTAATCTTATTCAGGCTGAGAGAGCCACTATGTTCTGGTCAAATATTGTTTGGAGTTTATCTACATATGTCACATGATAATAAAGTGCTAGAGCGTTGTTCTTAATAATGGCATTCAGGAAAGGAAATTATGCCATTTTTCTGAAAATTGCAAAAGAGCTGGTTAAATCCAGACATTAAGGGAGATAAAGAAGGACGTACTTAAAATCAAAATGTGATTACAAAATCATCAGACACATTAAATGCGATAAAAAAAAAACACTTGCCTTATGTGTGTTTTCTTAATACAAATTAGTTCTAAGTAAGGATAAGAAATATAATATAGGCGCATTTCCAAGTCTAAAGCACAAGAGGATGTATATATTACCTGGTTCTGAATAAAAGACAGCATTTTAACTTTTTCTGAGTAAATACCTTAAACACTGGGCTTCTAACAGTCTAATGGCTATTGCTTAGTTGAAGGCGAGTCCCACAGTCTAGTTAGCTACACTATGGTTACACTACACTAGAAATTATACTACATAATTGCAATAAAAATGCTGTTCAAATATGGACAGTTCAAGTTAAATGCACTTTCCACATACGAATGAACGATTGACGCCACCACAACACATCTTACATAATACCATATTTTTCATCGTGTGCATTTTACCCAAGTACCATATTTATGAGAGTCACGTGCATACAGTACTATATTTTTTATTTTATTTTATTTTTTTTTTAACCACAGAAGCCACAATTATCACAATCACTTGTTTTCGTCGATGCAATAGCATTTTTTCTGTAAAATGCAATTTTCCACAGATAAATCTTTCCCCTGGTGCTACGTTCCATTTCCTCATGCGTTAGTTGTTCAACAGATTTCTCTCCACTTTTTCTAGCACCTTTGCCAGCCCGTTTGTGAGCTGCAAGCCCAATTCTCCAAAATTATACACCAACTCGGGGTGATACCTTAACGATGTTTCTGTCAAAGTTTCTCTCACCTACTCAGAAACGGGTTACAATTTCATTATTAAACCCTTGCACCCTTCCAGTGGATAGGCCTAGTGGTTTTTTCAGAGACAAATTGTGTCTGTTGACGCAGGATGAGAACCATGCAAAAGTAGTTAATCGTTCGTTTCTGTTAAAGGAATGCGCAATATTTTGTTCCGAAACAAAATCAAAGGCCAACTTTTGCACATCGTGGCGGGTAAGGCGAAATCCTTTCTTTCGTAAAGTAGAAATTCTGCAAGTATTTTTTTTTTACTGCAGCACTAATAATACTTTGAACTCCAACTTTCCTAATTGAAAGATCTTGCTTGATTTTTTTCAGGTTGTCAGGCAAAGTAGACTTGGGAAAATTAAACTTTTCAGATGTTTCCCGGATTGACAAGCCTCCCCTAGATGCAGCCACAGTATTATCACCGTCTGTCCATGACTTCTGTTATTTCGTTACCTATTGCCCAACCATCTGAAAAAATAAAATAAAAATTAGTCTAATCAGACGTCACGAAATTATGTCAATGTATTGTGTAAAGTTTAACATAAAGTACAATATAACGTGTACTTTAATCTTCCCTTCACAGAAACTAGGTGCTTACATGCCTACAAAAATTAAAGGTATCCACATGTAGGTGCACGGTTTAAACTCTGCTGCAGACATACTTTTAAACTACTGTAGACAAACTTTTAAGTCATGCACACTTCGAAACGCTTATCAATAAGTTCATGAATATTAAAGGTAGTCAATTTGAGCACTTACTGAAACTGAAAGATGAAAAGTGAGTGGTCATATCAAAAACAACGCAAAGTCGAAAGTGAAGGCAATCCTCACCGTTTTCTTCGATATCAGGGGTACCATCATGATTGAATGGGTGCCTCAGGGTCAAACGGTGAATCAGAACTACTACAAAGAAGTCCTAATCAAACTCAGGGAAATAAAAAAAGAAGAAGAGACCAGATTTGTTGAAAAACGATGCATGGATCCTCCACCAATATAACGCGCCTATCCATAATATCCTTTCTGTGTGCATTGAAAGGAACAGATTTTCAGTCTGTGGAAGATGTGAAGCGAAAAACGGCAGAGTTGTTGAACAGGGTGAAATCTGATGACCTACATTACTGCTTTGAACAATGGAAGGCACGTATGCAGCGGTGTATAGATAAGGTAGGGGAGTATATTGAAGGGGATAACAGTCAATTGTAACTTTCTTTGCAATACATCACATTTATGACACCAGTCTCGTTATTTAATTGCCACACCTCGTATATATATATATATATATATATATATATATATATATCCCTCCTCCTCCCCATTTCGATTTCGATTTAAACGGCATCAGAAGTGTCAGTATTCATTTCAGAGACCCCAAGAGTTATGGGTTCACACTAACTATGGTACGCATCGATGGTTTTGAAAAAAAAATACACATTTACATCTAGACAGTATCTGCGATCTGTGAAACTTTCAAAATTTTTCGACTACTCCCACCATTTTCTTTAATATTCAATTTTGAGCATGTATGATACAATAATTAGGTAAGGGGATGGGGTAAAGGGATGGGGTAAGGGGATAAGGTAGTTTTAGGTTAAGGGTAAAATTCTGGGTCAATAACGACCCAATTTGGATCACTATCTTACTGGGAAAGACCCTTTGCTAAATTATGGAACAGACTTGCAATTTTATCAAGAAATAGTGGCACTGCAGCGTAGTTTAACAAACTGATGCGGTAAGGGTGCATAATTTTGGAAAGTTTATACAATACAATTTTCCTTTTGCTTGTGTATGTGAAATATACTAAATAGTAATGGAGTTTTTATGTACCATTTTTACCATACGACATTCTTTTATACGCAATTTTATTTATGTGTATCTTTTAACTTTCAGTCTAATATAAGAGAGAAGAAAGTACATTAATTCGATATGTTAACGGATTTACACGTTTCGTAGATCCTATATGCCGAAAATATTTTTGAATGTCTATGAATCTATACGTTCGTTCATCCCAATATGCACCTTGATACAACACCTTTGAATTATCCACGCGGAAACTTACAACTTATGGTATGTAAGCAGTCCTCGAATTTCCTCTCTACCTTCCGATAAAGGGGTAGGTTATCCGACAAGGAAGAATATCAAAATATGCTATTTTCTTCGAAACAGATCTAACGATTTTGTTTATATTTCATTAAAAAGAAATCACTCTTGGCCCTATAAAGCAGCGTAAATCATTTCTCCTTAAAAAAATAATCACAAGGTGTAGTGTACACGCCAGTTGAGTTTCTTTTCTCGGATTATTAAATATATATATATATATATATATATATATATATATATATATAATAAAATCTTACAGTTTAATTTTCCAGGACTATGTCCTTTAGGCTAAGATAGACGCATGACTAAAGCAATTTATTTATGATTGAATAATTGTTTCAATGAGACTATGGGAGGAAACGGAAATAGGGTTTAAAATGAGAAGACCCACGAACACGATGATGTCTACCATAAATTTACTTGGGTCCGGACAGAACCAGGGACCCCACACACAAGAAGTAAGAACTCTACCACTAATCCACTTTAACCCTTATTTTTAAAAAGAAAATATAGGGCTCTTTTGTTAATTTTCTATAAATATGTATTATTAATCAATCGTCACGTACAATATATACAATATATATAAATATAATATATTGTATATACAATATGGCGCTAAATTCGTTGTACAAAAGCAGAGGGGTGATCCTTTGATGATATCATGCCGCATCACGTCTACGCTCAGTAGTTTGTGCCATATTTAACTCCAAAGTTTGTTTTCCCACGCTTTCGACAGCTTATAACACGTACACGAGGCGATTTTCGCCCTATGTTTATTAGAACTTTTTTGTTTGTTTTGCTCTCAGGAATCACCCCTCTGCTTTTGTACAACGAATTTAGCATCTTATATATATATATATATCAGAGATGGAGAGGGTCAGTGGGTCAAGTTTTCTGAGTGGGTCGTGGGTCAACAGCACGTGACCCACTGTGACCCACCACCCACCGTGACCCACTGCGACCCACCAACAACTGTGACACACTGTGACCCACCATCCACCGTGACCGACTGCGAACCACCACCCACCATGACCGACTGCGAACCACCACCCACCATGACCTACTGTGACCCACCAAACACCGTGACCCACTGCGACCCACCGCCCACCATGACCCACTGTGAGCCACCACCCACCGTGACCCACTGTGACCCACCACCCACCGTGACCCACTGCGACCCACCACCCACCATGACCCACTGCGACCCACCGACTCAGTATGATCTACCGATCTACTCTGCATTGTAGACAGTATCTTCTGAAGATTGGCAAATTTGTCTTCGTTTTACTTTCAAGACCTTCATTTCCCTTCCTTTTCCATTTGATTCTGTCTACTTACCTGAGGAGAGTAAATCTAACCAAGTGAAAAAAGAACTTCAGGCACTTTTGGATGTTGATATTTTTAATTGTAATAATAGCAATAGGACCTACTTGGCTTTCGAGACATGTGAGTTTTCATAGGAGCTAACTACTGGAAAAAAAATACATTTTTGAATCACTGTAATATATAAATTATTTTTTTTTTTAAATAAATGTAACTATGTGTGCCTGATCATCACGGTCAAATTGCAAAGTAAAATGAAATTACTTTTGATATATAGTTAGGCCTTAATCCAAACTGGGATGTTATATTGCTTTCATTATAATGCATAATATCCTAAGGAGGTAGTGGGAATCCGAATTTTTGCGGGAAAAAATGAGTACCTCTCAAGCCGTTATACTTACGTAGCTGAAATTCAGTGTATTAACTCTTTATTAAAAATAAACATCCTAGTATTTTTTTAAAAATTCTTCTTTATGGCGGGAGGGACACTTTCTGTATATTGAGAATTTATAGTGAGTTGGTTTGTAAAAAGGATCGAAAACAATCGATGTTATATAAGAAAAAAAAAACAGAAACAAAAAAAATACAGTGCTTGGCTTCATATATCCATTCCTTTCTACTATAATAACTGCTGAAGCTTATATTTATTATATGGAACGCTTACAGCACAAGGCAATCAACCCATAAAGTTGTGAGAAAAATAGGCATAAAATTTGTACTGTAAGCTTAATTACACGGAAATTTTCAGTTTGAATTGTACGCATAATTATATGGAAAATGTTATACTTTTCTCCCTTTTACGTTGGTCTACTTACCTTGATTTGGAATTTTCAAATTTCATTTTTTTTCACTGAAAAGTATCGATAATTCAACAAGGAAATAATTATACTATGATAATTTAATTGAAATTCATCGTAATTTGGCACATGGCAAACAGCAGTGTGGTAATTGAAGGGGAAGAAGGAGGGAAATTCCCATTCACCTCTGAGCACTTTCCAGGAATCTCGTTCCGTTTCGCTTTCTAGACGGGGGAGGGAACTTGGTAATGGCATCAAACCTTTATGTGTAATTGCAAAAAATAAATTTATAAACAAATAAGAAATCTTCAGTTTAACGATGCGCACGAGACGAGTCGAGACAGGATTTTCCTGGCAAAATTCGAGTCGAGACACAGCTCTTCCAATAGAAAAATATACATATTTCGAGTCGAGACATCACTTTTACAGCAAATTTTTTAGACGAGACAGCCACAAATCTTGTCTCGTGCGCATCCCTAATTCAGTTTATTAGGCTTTAATTGATAATTTATTCACAATATTCCCTTCGAAGGCGTGGTAGTGAAGTTTCTGTTCTCCATGAGTCGACATTACCAACTGACATGGTCGATATGGAAAAGATGTATGGTGATAGAAAGATGATACTTGTTGCGGAGTATTTCAAAGCTGACCAAGAAAAATCGTTACCAGACTTAAGTCTAACTAGCAGATTGTCGATGAGGAGCTGCAGAAATCGGGTAAAAGTATTGTGAATTTCCACGACAGAGTGCGAACGGGGATTTCCCCTTATGAATTTACAGATGACTGATATTAGAAATAGACTAAGTGCTCAAACATCGTCTCACTTGTTGTTCATCAATGTTAATGGCCCACCGCTAGACAAGCTCAAAGTAGACGAGCTAGTTATTTCTTGGCTGAAGGATAAATATCATTCCGTTAGACTTACCACGAAATAGTTACCAACAGGAAATAAACCCGATTTCAGATTTGTTTTAAGGTGGAAAATTACAAGTTATGGAAAATGTATACTTGTATTACTAATGGCTTATTTGTGTTATTCAACTTTGTACCTAATTTTTAGTAAGTCTCATCTTTGCTTTAGGTAAACTACTTTGAATAAATATTCATAATAATTGCAATTATGTATGTTTGTAACTTAAATTTAACATGGTGTTTTAGTGATTACACAAATTACAATTACGAGCATACTTTATGGATATGCTCTCACATAGGGTACCCGAGCACCTATATACACTATTAAAAACTGATTTTTCAAGTCTTTTGTGAGAAAAATACTGTGAACTTAGAAACCATAACCTTTTTCATATTGTACAGGGATATTTTCCTGCAAATAGAAGTTTCTTTTGGAATGCGTTCAAAAATTAACACTTGCAAGAATACTCTTTTAGTACAAGTATATTGTAGGCACACACTAATTTCCCCCCACCTCGAACTATTTCAATTTCCTCACTAACAAACACATTACCATTTATATCGTAAAGGTGAGATCCACCGTTAGTGTAACAGAGTGGTGCTTGAGCGATTGACTAAAAATTGAAACTCCGATTAGTGACAATTTCGCAGTCTTGTTTTATTACAAGTGTAAACTCTTTAGTCAGTACAGAAGGGGTCGTGGATCGTGTTCAGAATTGATGACGATTTATTTTGGTGAGTCAGAGTAGATCAGATTGGATAAGAGTGGTTTATGGTAGATGGTGGGTCACGGTGGGTCAGAGTGTGTCATGGTGGGTCACAGTGGTTCAGAGTGGGTCACGGTGGGTGGTGGGTCAGTGGGTCGTGGGTCAAGTTTCCATTGACCCACGCCAACTCTGATATATATATATATATATATATATATATATATATATATATATATATACTTCAGAACGCTATGCTGTGTGACATAAATCGTGTTTCCTGAAAAATCTCTACAAGCTGTATTTTATCCATGAGGTAAATTTATTCAGATGATTTTCTCATGTATCCATATTTCATAAACATATATTAATCTTAACTATATATAAAACCACATGAATTGACATAACTTAAAGAGGTACTTCCGGTTATCGTGAAAAGTTTAAATTTGGCATCATTGTAGCTTTCTGAGACTAGCCCACAGGAAAGTTGTCAAAAGTGAAATTTTAATTTTATAGGGGGTCGAAAGGGGTAATGAAGAATTTCCCCGTGTTATTTAAATGGACCTTTTTTGGACGTATAATGCCATGTATTAGATGATTTTAATTGGAATAAAAACTAGAAATTAGGTTTGCTTGTACGCTTTCCTTAGCGTTACCTAAGTATATCACCAAAAATAAATATTTTTAACTGCAGAGTTGTTTTATTGAGAACTGAAAAACTTTTCCCATGTAATCTTTATGGGACTTCTACTACATCACACAGTTTTTAGGAACTTCCAGTAAGATTAGAAAGATGAAATTGGCATGATTGTAGCCTTCCACCACTAGCCCACACAAAAATTGTCAAAAGTGAATATTTTTATTTTTAACTGGTTTAAAGGGGGTATGATGAAATTCCCATGTTAATTAAATGGGTGTTTTCTTGTAATGCAAAATCTTATTTTTAAATAGTTAAAATACGGAAATAAACTTGAAACTTGGTAGAACTGTGGGTCTAAGAAGTGCAATGCCGTAGGCTGAGCAGTAGGGTGTAGTGAAAAGAGGCCAAATTTTTTTTTTCGAAATTCGATTTTGGATAGGGGGCAAAAGTTGCATCATATCGTAGTACTTTACCATGCAAAATTTCAATTCTCTAAAATAATTTTTAGCCGGGGCGCAATGGGCCTTAAGTTTGATAGATTTTATAAATGAGTGAAAAGAGCCCATTTTTTTTTTTTTTTTTTAATTCGAATCGGATATGTGGAAAATGTTGCATCATATTGTAGCACTTTATCCCCGGAAATTTCAATTCACTAAAATATTCTTTAGCAGGAGTGCAATGGTCCTTAAGTTTGATAGTTTTTGTAAATAAATACAAGCTTATTGTTCATTTGTATAATTATTAGGCACCTTTTCGCTTGAAGGGGACTGTACTGACGAAGAACCTTCACTAAGTACTTCCACCAATCTTTCCACTGCTTGCGTATAACATGGAAACTCAGGGATATCAACACTTGTACTTTCTCAAGAATAAATTTCTCGCAATTTGTCATCTGTGATATGAGTCAGTATTGGCGGTTCTGTTGTTGTACGCAATTTAGTTTAACATTTCTGTGTAATTACTAGCCTCGAAGTTTAACACTGGCAGTTGGAAGGAACGAGTTTCAACTTTACATTGTTTTCTGGATTGGAGGATTTTATCGGAAGCAAGGATTCGCGTAGCTGATCTGTAGGCTAGTCACCAATCATGGCAATAAGAATATTTTCAGAATTCGCATCGAATGCATTTCTCGAAATTACTTTATTGACAAAAGTCTTGTATGGTTCTTGCAAACATCTCGAAAGTCTTATGGTCAAGAACAAATGTTTAGCTCCGTATTTGGCAAGAGATTTCACTTTTATGCTGAACCACACTGGTACATATACTTTTACTACGAACTTTATGAGAGTTTGGAGCTCCTCTGAAGAATTTGGCATTGATATATACACGCAAAAGTCTACAAGCCATTGTTAACCAGCGAGTATGCACAAGTTTCCTAGGTTTCTTATCTGCTAGGTTTTTATTACAGCCTCCTCTTACGACAGATTGACATCTTTGATCATAACTGAGATGACGCACGCTAGGTATGTAGGGAGTTCTGAAGAAATCTTTCCGAAGCTGCACACTGGATTCGTCTCACAATTCACCAATGATCTACCAATAGGACCATACAAAGTACCAGTAGTCATATCATCGATTTCTTTCAGTAAATGATGAAGTAGTAGTTCAATGATGTGCAATAAACGTATGCATCACTGCAAGGGCCTCTCTAAACGGTTTTCAAGCACTCTAATCATCATCCTTGTAACCCAACATTAGTATTAGTACCATTGCAGCCGATAGCTACCATATCTCATAGGTCCACATTATTTTCTTTTAATCCCCGGTAGATTGAACTAGCAGTATTCTTTTCTAATGCTGAAACGGTCAAAGAAGCATGGCTGAGAAATTTATTACCCGGTTCTTCAAGGACACAATAATGATATTTCCTCTTCATATCTCTATGACTTCCTGAGCCGGACATTGCGAGTGTTTGGTCTTTCTTTCCATCAAAATAGATGGTACAGCGGGGGACACTTCTAAATGGTACACCTTAGCCGTAAATCTCCATATGGCTGTACCATTTAGAAGTGTCCCCCGCTGTACAATGTTTCTTTTTATTAACAGTCACTTCAGTTCTTACACTTTTACGATTTTTCGCAATATCTGTTTGTATTTTACTTCTATCAATTATATTTTGCAGCTGCTCTGGATACAATATTAAAATCTTCCAAAACTTCAGTAGCAATAGCTGCAATTTTTCTTCCAGTCACGCCGGTTTTCTCCTTCATTTTTGCTAATGCTAATATTGGGAGGAATTTTCTCACTTCTATGCATTTAATTTGCGATTGCTTTCATGTCTTTAAAGGATACTTCGAACTAAAATCAGGATCTTCTCAAGCTTTAGCGTGTTCTTTATTGCCTTTGTTTCTTGTTTCCAAAGATGACGAGGAGTCTAAAGATTCCATAATGTAACTGGTACTGTTTTGGTTGAAAGTTTGACCGCAAGTTGCCGTTTGGCTTTTTTTTCTTCTCTTTTCTTTGTCCAAGTAACATCAATACCACTGATTACCATTTTTCTACTTATCCTTTGGTCTGATAAAACACTCTCTCCGATTCAGGCATTTTAAGTGTCCTGTGCAACGACACACCGTGAAATCTAAACACTTACAAGCTGCTAAATCAAATGGTTTATTGCCCTGCTTCTCCAATTCTTGTAATTTATTTCTTCTTTCATGCTCCCTCTTACTGCCAATTTTAAAAATATTTTCAGTTTCCTGTGGTAACTGTTGATCACTATTGATACACAGCCAAGCGAAACAACAAGAATTGAAAAACGTTACCAGATGTCTTCCACCCTTTCTGCTACCTTCGTGGAAACCAAATTCTTTGCTGGTTCTTTACTTCCGTCCCCTGTAACATAATTTTAAATCTTCAATGTACGGGACACCCCTTCAGCTGCTGACGCGTAAATAAATAATATGTCATAACGTCTTCGTAAGTTGGAAGCGTTCTCCAGTCGTGACCTTTGGCACTACGAAACATCTCTTGTGCTCTTGACATATTCTACCTGGTTTATTTTGCCATATTTCTTCTTTATAGCACAAAACAAAAACACCAGATACTAGGCTGTAATACAGTGGTAGATAATAAACCCATCAGTAACTACAAAAGCTCAAAACTAATCAAATCACTAACGTAACAACACGGCCGCTGACCAGACACGTGTTCCGAGCACTCGTACAACACACTAATAACAAATGTCAAGCTGCCAAACAGTTGCACAAGACTTTAGTACATGCACGACCGCGCGCCCTGATTTCGTTCTGTACCCTCTTATATCTACCTACCAAACTATTATATTAGTGACTTAGTACTGCCAACAAGTTCATTATACTAGAAAAAGACTTTTACTAAATAGCAAAAAAAAAAAAAAAAAAAAAAAAAACTTCCTTATGGCAAACTAGCAAATTGCTTATAGTTGATCACTTTTCGTCTAATTATTCCCAAATTTGAGGGCCATTGCGCTCCGGCAAAAAATAATTTTAGTGAATTAAAAGCTATTGTTGTTATCTACTGATACAGGATGCATCTTTGCACCCTATCTACACTAAAACTTACAGTCTGCTTCCAGCGAAGATCTGCCAAATAGTTATATAGTAAATGGAAGTTGATTTACAAAATCTCAAACTTAAGGCCCCTTGCGCCCCGGCAAAAAAAAAAAATATTTCAGAGAGATGAAATTTTCTATGGTAAAGTATTATGATATGATGCAACTTTTGCCCCCTATCCAAATTCGCATTTCGAAAAAAAAAAAAAAAAAAAATTCGCTCCACCCTACTGAGCAGTAGTGAGGGTTTGAGGGCCAAACCTCCAGCTAGCCATAGGCTAGTCTATATTATAAAATTGAAAGTGACTATGTTTGTGACTCCGAATCTTTTGAACCACCCGACAGATCTCCATTAAATTTTCAACATAAATGACGTTTAGACCTAAGAGTGTTCTTAGTACTTCACTTTTGTGGTAGAACTGAGAGGAGGGAGATGAGTAGAATTAAAAATAAACAAAACTTAGTAATTCTTGAATCAAACGAGCAATCTATATCACAATCCCAACATAGATGAAGTTCATGACTGAGATGGTTTATGTTATTTTACTTTGACTGAGCAACGAAGGGGAGGGGGAAGGAGAAGGTATAGAAAATATATATAAATGACTATGTTTATGAGTTAATAACTCTTGAACCACCTGATTGATCTCAACCAAATTTCCAACATAGATAAAGTTCCGACATATGGTGTCTTATATGGGTCTAGGTCAAAACCCCCACACTCAAGAAATGTTAAAACGCCCACACGATCGGTCATAACTCCCACACAAATGGACAAATCTCCCAAACGCACGAACGGTCAAAACCCCCGCAGCCAAAACCCCACACTCAAGAAATGTCAAAACGCCCACAAAATCGGTAAAAACTCCCACAGAAATTGACAAAACAGCCACACATAGGAACGTTCATAATCCCCACATAAATGGACAAAACCCCCACACAAATGGTCAAAACTCCCACATGCAGAAATTGTCACAACTGCCACACAAATGGACAAAACCCCCACACAGTCGGACAACTCCCCCACACTCTGAAATGATCGTGGTTGCACGTCTTTGTTGCGGCTCTTTATGACGTCCACTTTAGTGTTTCTGTCGTTAGAAAACACTGCAAGAAGAATAGTTGCAACATCAGTTTAAGTGGAATAAAAATGTTATTAAAAAGTACAAGAGCCAAGGCATGCAACCAGGATCATTTCAGAGTGTGAGGGATTTGTCCGATTGTGTGGGGGTTTTGTCCATTTGTGTGGCAGTTGTGACAATTTCTGCATGTGGGGGTTTTGTCCATTTATGTGGGGATTGTGACCGTTGTTATGTGTGGCTATTTTCTCCATTTCTGTGGGAGTTATGACCGTTGGAGGTTATGACCGATTACCAGTGTGGGGGTCTTGGCTGTGGGGGTTATGACCGTTCGTGTATTTGGGAGATTTGTCCATTTGTGTGGGGGTTATGACAGTTTGTGTGGGCGTTTAGACATTTCTTGAGTGTGGGTGTTTTGACCGGTTCCCTCTTTTATCATATCACTTTGACGGTAGAACTTAGGGGAGGCTGAGTGAAGAGTTAAAAATAAATAAAACTTAAGAACTCTTGAGCCCCCTGACCGATCTCGATCAATTTTCAACATAGATGAGGTTCAGGACCGGAGATCTCTTTTTTATTATTATTATTTTCACTTTGACGTTAGAACCTAGGAGCGGGGAGGAGAGGAGGGATTTATATATATATATATAAATAAATAAAATTTAATTCTTGAACCACCGAACTAATCTAGATCAAATTTTCAACATAGATCACGTTCGTTCCTAGGATATGTTCTTTTATCATTTAACTTTGACGGTGCAACGAAGGGAAGGGGAGAGAAGGGGAATATGCATGTAAAAATAAAAATGAAAGTGACTGTTTTTTGTGACTTCATTACTCTTGAATCACCCGACCGATTTCGAGCAAATTTTGAACATAGATAAGGTCTGGGCCTAGGCTGATATTTATGTATTCATTTTGACGATATAATTTAGGGGAGTTGGAGGGAGGAGCTAAAATTAAATAAAACTTAATAACTCTTGAACCAAACGATTAATCTCGAACAATTTTTATAACAGATATTAGTGTGGAATAGTGTTTGGGGTTGCTGAGATGAACAGTGACATTTCCGATGTTGTTTAAATCCAAATTCAGCCCCGTAGCTTGGGAGAGGGAGAGAGAGATACAAATGATCTAAATTGGCCAATATTAGTGCCGAATCTATATATTTTCAAGATGCTGAGATGAAGAGTGACACTTGTCATATCATTTAAATCAAAATTCAGCCGCGCAACTTGGGGGGGGGGAGATCTATAAAAACGATTGAAATGACCAATATCAGTGTCCATTCCATAGTTTTGAGGGTCACCGAGATGAATGGTGACACTTCCGATGTCATTTAAACCCAAATTCAGCCCCGCAATTTGGGGGAGGGAGGAGAGATATATAAAAGTGATCGGAATAACCAATATCAGTGTCGAATTCATAGTTTTGGGAGTGGCTGAGATGAACAGTGACTCTTCCGATGCCGTGCCCCGCAACATGCGGAAGGGAAGTGGATTTATAAAGATAATTGAAAATGACCGATATCAAAGAGCCCTCTAGTAATAGTAAAAAGTGATTTACTAACGGAACATCTTACTATGATTTTTTTCTTAATTTATCCCAGCGGAACGGGTAATTCATGTTAGGAATCTTATAATATTCTTCTGGAGCTTTTTTTTTTATATTCTTGAAATTTACAAGGTGTTATCCACTCTTGAGTTATTTTTTTTTCAAGATTGTTTATCAAAATTTCCTGAAACCATTATTTCCGAATCTCATAAATAAAATTATCATTAGGAATCCTATAACGTGGCATAATATATTTATTCTGAAGATACTCCCAAACGATAATTTATTCTTGGGAATAAGTTTTTTTTCCGTTTTTTTAAAGAAAAATATTTCTAAGCCAATTTTGCTTTTGTTTCATAAACAACTCTATATGTGGTGTATTTTTTTACTATACCTGGGTATACAAGATATGGGAGCGAAAAAAGTTTAGTGTGGTGCTCCACACCTTTTATTTCATTTCTCTTGAAATATGCATTTGAACAAATTTCTCGGACATTATTATTTAAATACTGGTGACATATTTTAATCGTAAATCTCAACTCTATTTACCAAGCTAATTTGTGTTATTTACACAATCTTATGTATCTGATAAGCCCTTCAAATGTCTACTATTTGTTGAAATTAATGGATAACTAGTAGAAAGCACTAAACTGCTGATTTCAGATCAACTTAAAGAGTTAATATATATATATATTTTTTTAAAGATTTGCACACCCCGTATTTAACACCTAGTAATGACTGTTCAATGACACAACATAGGTTTAAATGTCACCGTGCACAATACAGGGTGGTCCAAAAGTAGGTAGAGGAAGGTGGAGTTACTTGCAATACTTTTCAGGTCTGATTTGTTTACTCGAAAACTATTATAGATACAAAATAAACTATATTGAGTGGACTAAAAGATACATGCCTCAGCGACATACTAAAAAAAAGTAGAAGTGCAAAACATCGAACGGTAGATTTGATAGTATCAACTTTATCAATTAAGTCCGACTGTTGACACTTGCCCCACCCATGGGGTAAATTGCAACATCATGTGGGGCAAGTTGGAACAATCGGACTTGGTTCAGAAACTTAGTGCTATCAAATCTACAATTTCAACATCGTGTAACTCATTATCAATGTGGCAGTCAATGCTATCAAATCTACCGTTTCAACATCGCTTCACTCACTTTTACTGTGGCAGTCAATATCTTTATACAATCTATACAGATGTAGTACTGATTTATCTCGGCACACGAAACATGAGACTAATTATCACACATAAACACTGTAAAAAGTCTTCTTCTGCATCCTGCTCTTCGTACGGTTCTGTGGAACGACTTGAGAATAAATTCTTCTTAGCTGATGAGTTCACCTTTCCGTCTATTATTAGACGCTTCCTTTTCATTTCGATAGCGCTTTTTTTTTCTGCAGTGTCTGTGACACTAGCACATCTCTTCTGTCTTCGACCTGTAAGTTTTCGAGTTCCACCTTTTGGGTAAGACCGTACGTGTTCAGCAGAGAAGTCAGGTTTGTCTCGAAGACCACTTGTCCCTGGTATTTGATTATCTGAAGTATTCTGCACTATCTTGTTAGATTCATTTACAGGTGATTTATGAAGCTCACTTTGACCTGTAGTGTGAAGCTCTAACTGAGGAGATGAAGGGAAACAACAGCTACTTGTCACTGCAAACAATAAACCGTCACCGTTGTCCTATAATAATAATAATAATAATAATAATAATAATAATAATAATAATAATAATAATAATAATAATAATAATAATAATAATAATAATAATAATAATAAATAACGACAATAAAACAACAGCAATCATAATACTCTTTGTTTTATAGCCAACCACAATTGTGCATATAACAATGCTTAACCGGGAAAAAATATATTTTTCAATGCCATGGGGCATGTTGCAAGTTATCCCATAGACATCCTCGCCACCAAATGACAGGTAATATGTGAACAGAAATATAATGTAGTTATACTTCAATTGTTATTCTATTTGAGTACTGCATGTTACTTGCTGTTGTTACATATGTGTAAGGTGTAGTAAAGAAAGGCAAAAGTTAAAACGAAGAAATACTTACCTCTACAAGAAACAAACTTTGGTTCGCTACGTTTACAGCACCTTTCGACCTCCCTTGTTGAACTGATCACAAGGGACTTATTCCGTTTCATGTTCAAACACGCCACAATACAACACAGTGGAGCCAACAACAAAACATAAAAAGCGCTGTTGCAACGTGCCTCACCTTCCCCTATATAGTCCCGTACTGATCCGCTTACTACATTTTACATTTTTTTTATTGTTATCCATAGTTTCTTTATTATTTGTTCTTGATGTCTTTTTACTTATATCTTAAGCTAGGAACAGCCGAAGCAAATAAACCTATACGCTAGAATATAATACTTATTTAATATAGGAGTTTATACCTACTCTTGTGCCACCTTATATACTGGCGTACGTAATAACACAGCCACACACACACATACATATTATATGTATGAGACCCCAGGGCATGCATTCGATGTATTTTGTTACAAAAAGTTCAAATTTCGAAACCCTAGGAGAACTGACTGTCAAATTTGCTTTATCGGCAGAAAATATATCCTCCCTACCAAAATGGCTCTTGAAAAATGACACTGTTAATCGCCCTAGTGTTTCAAAATTTAAAATCTGTGTAACAAAATATATCGAATCCACACCCTGGAGTCCGGTGAGCATAGTTTGTGTGTGTGGTGTGTGTGTGCCTGTGTAAGCCATCAAAAACCCAATTAACCTAGCAACGAGCAATTAACATTATCAACGTACAAAAATTTTCCTTCCTTCTGTTCAGAAGCTTAGCCTAACTTCCTTGCGGAACTTACTTAGAGCAATTAACACTTATACTATGCCTGTCATCCCTACATCCACTCCCCTCGACAAAAAAAAAAAAAAAACAGTCAATTTCTATACACTAAATTGAATTTTGAAATTTCGCAGAAACAAGAAATAAACGAAAAGAAATATTTCAGTTTAATATCGCAAGACTATGCCCTTTCGGCTACACTGAGAAAAACCCGTTCTCCGGATAACAGTATATTGTGGATACAAATATACGTTATCTTCTTGCTTACTACAGAAATCGGTACGGGGCATACGTTATCCGTATGCTACATATGCACTGCCCTTGGATGTTACATCATGCCGTTGCAGGATGACTGATATATAACAGTCTTCCTTATATTGCATGTATATATGTATGTTACCTTCGTCATCTACATGTTATATACGTCCATTTGTATGTGAAACCCTGACCACCTACATTGTTTCATACGGAAAGTGCGTACAGATGGAACACTTATATAGAAAGTATTATAAAGCATGCTTTTCAGTTATATGTCTTTTGTACGTTAAGTCCAAAAACTACAGGAATTACTCATGTAACCTATCTTTTTAAGTACGTCACCTACATTTTTTCAGTGTAAGGGAGACAATGATTGAAGTAAGTGAATAATGATGGAAGAACTCGTGGAATGAGAAAGTGGAAGAAAACGAGAGTACCCCGGGAAAACTCACAAACACGATGTTGTCCACTACAAACTTACTTGGCTAGGGATCGAATCAGGAACCCCACGCATCAGAGGTAAGCACTCTACCGCTGAGCCACAATGTCTCCCAAATAAGAAAGAAAAACAAAACAAATGGTTATACAATATGTTTTAGTGTCTATTCCGATGTATTCGATTTCTCTCTCCCTTCCTCTCCTTTCTTTTCTCTTTACCTTTCTATTTTCAATTCCAAATATTCCGTGCTAAGCGTTCGTATTCCTTCGTTCATAATTCAACACATATCCGGGCATTTTCCGTCTCGCTAGCTTTGTCGATCATTACCTTAACCCTGTCGTCTAGATTGTCATGGGAACATAAAGATTTT
Source organism: Thermobia domestica (assembly GCF_964235325.1). Taxonomy (NCBI): domain Eukaryota; kingdom Metazoa; phylum Arthropoda; class Insecta; order Zygentoma; family Lepismatidae; genus Thermobia; species Thermobia domestica. The sequence goes on along the minus strand of NC_137459.1, from coordinate 254,523,742 downwards.
GATGAGTTGTTTTATCCCAGTGAAAATTATTAACTGTCTGATGTAGCCTGATTCATGTCTTGAACCTGCTTATCTGGTTGTTCTTCCTCCAAGTATCAGAATTCCTCCTCTATTAGGTTATGCTTGTTAATTGAGGACTTCACATTCCTTCTCTTCTTGAGTTGTCTTATTTGTAGAGTTTGGTTCTGTTCCACTCATTCGCTTGCCGCCATTTCAGTTACCTCTGTGATGTTATGGTTTTGTAGTTAAGTTTCGTAAATCCGTTGCGAAGGCGTAAATCTTTGAAATCTCGAATTCGACTTTTTTTTTTTTACGATCAAAAAATTTTATCCTCTCTTTTCTTTCCTCTAAAGCAATAAGTCCCATGTAAAAACTTTCAAAATTAGATACCGTCTTAGGTAATGTGCAGAATAACAAAGTTAATAATAATAATAACAATAATAATAATAATAATAATAATAATAATAATAATAATAATAATAATAATAATAATAATAATAATAACGTGTCATAGACTTCCGTTGTGGCTAAGTGGTGAAAGCGTCTTTGGTGTGGAAGACCGGACTTCGATTCCCGACGGGAGCTCATATGATTCAGATTCTACGTTAATCGTTAAGTCCACGTCTATCATTGCTGCTGAGCGGGACGTTAAACTCAATAAACTGTTTTTACTTTTCCCCTTATTTGTTTTAAAAATATCACGTGTGTTTGTTATACACAAAAAAAAAACAGTTTATGTTTTTTTTTATTTCATTACCATGTAAAACAGTAAAATGAATAAATAATTTTAATTTATCGTTATGGAAAACGATATACAAAAATCACAAATTGAATTACAAATTCAAATGTGCTTTGCAAATTCCTACGCAACAAGCAAAATTTATACGTGTGTGAAAGTGACTCATGTTCATTCCATAGAAACACATCTTTGAATAATTTAGTATAAACTATAGTACTGCTTACACTTAAATTAGCAGACTATATCATTCTAAATTGATTTAAAGTGGTAGATAATTTTCTCCTTACTTGCTATGAGTTTCTACGCTAGTTTACAACTTAACCACCAGAGATCTCCAAAGAGATTTGAAAAAAAAAAAAAATGCATGACACGCTACAACTTTAAATGCTTATTTCGTATGTCTGTGAAAGCCATGAGTTGGCAGGTTGGAGTTTATTTCAAGAGAGAGATAGAATTAAAGCATAAGTGAGTAATTCAGGTCTCGTCATTCAGAGCTTACTATCTAGTTACAGATTCTTGTATTCATCATTAAATCAATCAGAGGAGCGCTAAGCGCGGTTGGCTGAGCGGTTTGCGAGGAAATGAGAATATATTGATTTTGTCTTACTGTGGGAAAGCAATTTTGAGTATTTTGAAGATAATTTGTAGGCTAAGCTCCTCTAAACCAAGATGAAATTTCATTTTTTTTTATTCAACGCCAGTGTAATAATAATTTTAGTAGAAGCTAAATAGTGAAGATATGTGCTTTGTGCATGCCAAATAACCCTTCAAAATTAATCCGATTTTTTTTTTATCTTTGTTAAGTAGATATGTGTATTAACGAGGTATAATAATATACTACACTTATTGCTCTTCCCTGGTACTTTCACCTATCCGTCTCCCTCCCTACGTCCTCTCTTTCTCTCTCTCTCTCTCTCTCTCTCTCTCTGTATATATATATATATATATATATATGTATATATATATGTATATATATATATATATATATATATATATATATATATATATATATATATATATATATATATATATAAATATATGTATATATATATATATATATATATATGTATGTCTGTGTGTGTGTGTGTGTTAGAGTGAGTGAGTGTGTGTAAAACACAAGAAAAATTTCGGCTAGTTCTAACCCGAAAAAAAATGTTACCCTTTTTTCTCGCCTTATTCCATAGAGTTGTGAGCATGAAAACTTCAAAAAGAGCTTACTGAAACCAGTAACACCAATGCAGAGATTATTGAAAATCCTGCCAGTGATAGGGCCATTGCAGAACTATGTGCATCAATGGGGCTTCAATTTGTTTCCCTTGCAATGAAGTAAAACTCCTCAACATTAGGATGCCATTCAGTTCGAACAACAACTACCAAGCCATCTACTGGATCTGGACTCAAGTTGGAAATGCTTTCACAACCTGGCCCACAGAAGACAATTCTTCAAAGGCAAATAACATCGTTTGTGGACCAAATGGAGATAAAACTAATGTATGCTATAAATTGTTATAAAGCATAAACGAGGAAATGCTTCAAACTTCAATGTTTCAAAATCAACAACTACAAATAGGTATATCCTATAATGCTAATGGCTACAACGTCAGGTTCGAGAATATATATATATATATATATATATATATATACTAATGAATGATAGTTCAAATGTCAGTCAAGCAACTATACCTATTTTTAGTTGTTGATTTTGAATCATTATTGAAGTTTGAAACATTAGTTAGATAGCTACGTAGTGTGAGTACCTCTCCGAGTTTGAACCCCTTATCTCCGGACTCAATATTTTGGTAATAATAACCATTAAAAATAATTCTGTCACTATTTAATAATTCTGTCCAAAATCCGAATAAAGCACGAATTGTTAGTGGGTCCGTAGAGTAGTGGACTATGCACAACATGGTGTTCAGTGTAGGTACGCACTTAAATTAATTAACAATTCAAAGCCAAGTGGAGGGTTGTAGTGCAAAACAAACAAATACATGCCATACTATTGCATGATAAAATTTTATCGTTATTTAGTTGTATTTTGATAAATTACGTATTAAGTTAAATGGTTACTGTTTTGGACACATATTGTTATAAAAGTACGAATAGTGTACTGATCGTACTCATAAGAAGATTCGTATTTCATCTGTATAAAAAACACTGTAGGGTAAGCCACATCACGATTTCTTTGTTTATTTTTTTTTGTTGTTGTTTTGTTTAAATCTCCGGATAAAATAATTCAACGAAATTTCAGATGAAATATTTTAACGAAATATTTCATTTTTTTTAAATCATGAAATTATAAATCTCTATCCATAAATTAGACGAAATGTATAGTTGAAGGTCTCCTGTACATTGCGAATTAAAAAAAAAAATCAACAATAAATGTCGATAAAGGCAAAAATTAAAAAAAAGTAACTTGCGAATTTGCCACAAGGCGCAACTGAACCTCCTAATTTGAACTATAACCTATGTTCTATACAACTGAACCACAATGTCACTTTTTTTTTTTTAATTTTATTTTTGGTGGGAATAGATAGTATGAAAAAATGAACATTAATGCATGCTTCTAATCTGAACGTTCATGTTTCATAGCTAACTGATCAAAGACGAATGTATGATCATAAGAAAGAAAGAAAAAAAAAACGTAACACTCATATTTTTAAACGTTAAACCTTGTTTTTTTTTGCAACTACAGACTCAAACTTAGTTGTTAAAAGTAACATATAATTAAATATATCAGCTTCGCTGGGTTAAATTAAGAAAAATAAATAGTAATTTATGCCGTGTATTGTCATTTTTCACTACTACTAAAGCGCTCTCTGGTATCGACCATTTTCAATCATTTTTAAAAAAAGATTTTTCCTCCTCCTCCTCTGTCATGTAGCGTTGGTGATTTTGAATTTAAACGGCATTGGAGATTTCACTATTTATCACAGCGAAACCGAAAATGATGCATTCGGCGCTAATATCTATTGATTGATGATTTTATATATCCCCCTTCCCCATGTTGAGGGAAATTGCATCGGAAGTGTCACTATTCGTATCAGCGACCCCGAAAACTATAGATTCGACACTGATATTGATCATTTTCGATCATTTTTGTTGTGTATTTTCCTTCTCCCCAAAATGGTGGGGTTGAATTTGGATTTAAACGCGATCGGGAGTGTCGTTGTTCATCTCAGAAACCCCGAAAACTATAGATTCGACGCTAATACCGGTGATTTTCGAACATTTTTTAAATGTCCCTCTCTCTTCAACTTCCCTACTATGGTCCGTCAAAATGAAATAAGAGAAGTCATCCTAGGTTCAAACGTCATCTATGTTGAAAATTTGATCGAGATTTGATGTTTGGTTCAAGAGTTAATAAGTTTCATTTATGTTTCATATTACTCTTCTCCCCCTTTCCTAAGTTGTACACTCCACATCAAACAAAATTGAGACAGCAAACACCGTGCAGCTAGGCCACCCAATATACACATTCTTATCCAATAATGTGTCTGGTAAAGAGACCCCCTCTCTTTCCTCCTTTCTTCTCTCCCACACTAAAATTAGCTAACAACAACTCAATTCTAATTTCAAACTGCACATGTATTAGTATCGATGAAATGAAATAACAAAACCGAGACGAAACAAGATTTGTAAGCTAATTTAGGTAGAAACTGAAACACACACAATGAAAAATTGAAACCAATGGATGTATATTACATAGAGTTTCAGAAATAAGGCAGAAAGAGAGAGAGACAGAGAGAGAGAGAGAGAGAGAGAGAGAGAGAGAAGGCGAGAGAATAAGAAAAAGAAATGGGAGAACAGATAAAAATGTGGAATTTTAAATTTAGTAAGAAAACAACCTAACATTATAAAGTTCCGTTACCAGAAATCCAAGAGTAATATGGAAATAACATTTGTTTTGTTTTTATATATTTCTTCAGGACTATTCGAATTACATAGAGCATGCTAGAAACATTTATTAAGTCTCTTTCATAATGGATAACATATTCGATTTCCAGTAGAACTGTAGACCGCAGAGACTCATCTAAGATAACGTCAGAAAGTTTAACAAATGTTTTGTTTCCGCGTGGTTCGATTGTAAATTCGGTAGTGTTCATTGGACGTACTGATGCAAACTACATTCTAATAAACGCAGTAGGTAGCGTAGGTCATATCTTTTATTCCAGACAACTAATGCAAAGTGAAAAAAAAAGGAAAAAACGAAAAGAAAAACAAAAAAAGAAAAAAAGAAAGATATAATTGAATGAGTGCTAATTTACTGCTAAATTTTTATCGAAAATATCCTATATTAAAAGTCTAATCCGTATCATAATAAAAAGTCACAAATGTTCAAATGAAAGTTGGATGTTCCTTATAGATGTAGCTAACCTTGCATGTTTCAAATTTCAACATGAATAAATCACATTGAATTATAGGATGGAAACAAATTTGTGTCGAATTAGTATACATAAAATTTTGTTTTCAAACAACCAAAGAGCTTGCCATTGTCTATTCTTTTCCGAAGAGTTATCTGTTCCGAACATTCAGCATCACTTTCATCTCTTGCGGATATAATGTTGTAATTTGCACAGTTAGAATGAACACGCTAGACCTCAAACGGATCATAGTGTCAGTCGGATGATGTTGGTTATCTTATGGACCACCACTGGGTCGAGGATTCAAACTCGTAGCGACCCGGTAATTCGACTGAGACTCGGTAATCCAGATGATAAAAACATATTTTGCTTATTCCCTTGCGTTTAAACAATATTTCTTTCAGACAAGACCAGGACTGGAGATTTTGTGATCAGAGAACGAAAAGCTCGACGCTGAAGTTGCCAGTTAATTACATTATCCAGACCAGGTCTATCGGTCTCTTGCTCCGTTTTAACTTTGGAACACGCACACGTACACGCACCTGAATTGCGTGTGTACGTGAGAGAGAAGGGGAGAAGTGAAAAATGCAACGACGGGATAGGGAAACGTCAAGAAAGAGAGAGATAGAGAGAGAGAGAGAGCGACGAATATAAATATGAAACATACTTATCGGAGAAATTACTGCATAGTATGTTTTTATTATTTTTATTTTTTTTCCTCGATTGAATGTGGTTTCCTTTATTAGTGGGCACTCATTTCTCTCTAGATCGTCGAATAAATGAATTTCGTTGTGCACTTAGGTGCAAATAACCTAACAGGAAGAAGCTTGATTGTTCCAATGATCAAGGATAAAGTAAGTAATATTTTGGTTCTTGTTTCAGGTGACGTGATAGTTTATTGGAATTATTCTGGGATGGTTCTCCACCGTCAACAACACAATGCGCGCTCGTTATATAGGACACTCACCGCGCACTCTTTCTCTAACACTAATTTACGAGTACCACACTTAGATTGGCCGCAGGTGTGGTCTAATATCTCGAACCCTGTCATACCTGAGTACATGCAGGTTTTGTGGTTTCAGGTAGTACATCAACTTTTCCCGACACGGGCGCGTCTTTATGAGATTCAACGAGCCCCAGATTCCTTGTGCGAGCACTGCCGGCAAAAGGACACATTAGCCCATCGATATACACACTGTGACGGCTCGCAATTAATTTGGCACACCATGCAGGAGGTGTTGGGACGCAATGCCCGTCGCCCGCCTTCACACTTCACGGTACAATTCATGTTATTCCCTGATATTCATTTTTATCCACAACTAAACATCGAGGGGCGCTGTTTCTTGCTGCCAGCACTCTCGTATATTTTCAGCGCTTCACAACCTTGTTAGACGCACGCACATATTTTGAATTTTTGAAACGTACACGCCGAAAGTTATATACCCCGACAGGGGCCTGCACTTGTTTAGCCGGTTTTTGGAAGTGGTTTTGCAATAACGCACATCCCTCTCTTTCAGAATAGCAAATGTTTTTTTTAATATTATATTATTATTTTGTGGTGTATAGTATATGTGTTATTATGTAATATAGTAAACAGGCTTCAGCCTTTTTTTGTATTTACTTATGTTTGGCTCCCGTGGCTATGTTCTCAGCTTGTAATTTATGTAAGGAAATAATAAAACTGTTGGTGTAGCGGTAACGTAGTGGAGTTACAATTAATAAAGCTGTCCAGCATAGGAACAAATCCTGTTCACGTCCAAGTTGCAATTTTTACAAAGGGATACTGAAGAATCGATTTCTCATATTAGACGTGCAATGCTTAAGAATGTTAAAGCAAACACATTTTATCATGATAGGGACGATTTACGAATATTGGTTGGGAAAGGACAAGGGATTTACCACAATATTCGAAACACTTCATTGATCTCCAGTAAACTCTTTTCGTTTTAACGTTCTCAGAAAGTATTATTACAGTAATTGTTGAACAAAGTTTGGATAAAGCAATCGGTCAGTTCGCGTTGAGACACGGGGCGCATAACATCGCCTCTTTGTCCGTGCTGTACTATTGTTTCTGCTTTGTTTGTCGAATAGTGCAGTTTGATTTTTTTATTATTTCTGTGTCTTAGTGAATTGGTGAAGTGTGTACTACAAGTCCTTTGTTTCACTTGTGAGCGAGGTCTAATACGCTCCGAATTAATTTCGTAACTGTGCGTCAAAAGCCTACGTCTATTCATATTCATGAATGGATTCGAAGTGTTTTCAAGTTAACAATTGACCAAGTGTTAAGTATAGAACTGGACTTTATTCGTAAACTTTTATACATCAAACTAGTTAGTAAAGTGCTATGAAACGTATTCTTTCTGGTACCAACGGCACCGTGACTTATACCAATACTGATGGAGATCATGTATTACCCATTGATTTGGCAGACAACTCTGTTGTTGTTGTAAAAGTTTATTTATGTCCAATGGAACTTAGTGATACCCAGTTAAGTCGTGTACTCTCCCAGTATGGGGATATTCAGAATATTGCTGATGAACAGTACTCTACTGATCATATTTATCTTACCCGCACGGGTCACAAACTAGTCAAAATGACTGTTAAACGTAAAATTCCATCATTTGTTACTGTTTGTGGTTTACGTCTTTTTGTCAGTTACGCCGGTCAAATCCAGACCTGCGCGGTCTGCAACTCTCAGGACCATTTTGTACAGGATTGTCCTAATAAGAGAACTCCACATTTACCCAGGTCTACTTCTGTGTCTCCAGGTGTCCGCACGCCTTGCAACCTTAAAGTGGGAACATCAGCTCCCGATATCGGTTGTTACAGTGCATTTCCTGTTCTAAAGAAGGATACCCACATACCCGCGTCGTCCCCGATTTTGCCATTTGCAAGTGCTGCATCTAGTGCTCCCGACATTCATCCCGTCCACCCTTCCATTGCTGACAGCTCACATAGTATGGAAGTGACACCTAATCCCGATGCTGACGAGACAGGTGTTCCATCTCCAGTTCCTGTGACTGACCAGCCACTTCTACTAAACTCTGAGGTAGGTGATAGAAATACAATAGAGGGGCACAGTGCTACCCCTTCAAGCGTTCCTCTCGCAGTTGGTTCCATTGACACCACTGGTTTTGAAGATGCTACTAGTGATGCCATAAGTGATTCCGATCTGAGTGTAGCATCCTGCGAAAAGCGCAAGTTAACTCAACTTCAGTTTAACAGTAGTGCAGTGTCTAATAATTCTAAAGGTAACCGCAGTGATGAAACAACAAGTGGTCACAATGTTAGGAAAACACGAGCTTCGACCAAAAAGTTGAAATCTATTGTTCAATCAGACGGCGAACAGTGCATTGCCCATCTTTGGTATCAATAATTTATATTGTTTATATATTTCTTCCTTGTTTCTACTTTACACATGTTCTTGTTCCCGCATTGCTTTACTTTCATGAATTTACTTTATATATTTTGTGTAATGTTTAGTTTTCGTTTTGCCACAGTCAATTTAAATCGTCTTACTTCTCCGAACAAATTACATGCACTATGAAATTTTATATATCAGGAAGGAGTTGATATTCTGTTTGCTCAAGAGGTGGCAGTACCCGATTTTCCAGACATTCCTAATTATTCATGTGTTTCACGCTTCACTGAAAATGGTTTAGGAACTGCTATTCTATACCGCAGTGATATTGACTTTCAAGCGCTTCTCCAAATGCCTACTGAACGTATCTCCTTAGGAACACTAGAAAATATACGCCTGTGTACAGCCTATGCTCCAAGCGGTTCGAATCATGCACGAGAGCGCAATAGTTTCTTTAATACTGAGCTTGCTCAAGCGTTACATAATGGTTCTTCTCTTTGTATATTAGCCGGAGACTTTAATGCTAATTTGGCACCAATAGATATGACCCCAAATTATACCTTCTCAGCCAGTCTGTCCAATTTAATTGCCATCTATGATCTAGTCGACGTGTCTCGACACTTATTTCCAACCACGCCTTGCCATACTTTCTTTACAGGGACGAGATCCTCAATATTGGATAAATTCTATATCAGTCGCACTCTTATACATCAGGCTCAACACATGGCTGTGGTCCCAGTCTGTTTTAGTGATCATCATGCTGTAATTATGGCCATCAAACTACCAGCCCACAAATTTCTCAAACGTAGCCCATTGTGGTACTTTAATACGTCAATTTTACGTGAGCCCGAATATGAAGCTCTGATACATGCTGAATGGAAAGGCATCCTTCATGTGAAACAACGCTACAAAGGTTCTCTCATGCAATTTTGGGAAAACCGTGTTAAACGAACTTTTTGCTCCGTGACCAAACAATATTGTCGAACTAGAAACGCCGATCATTATCAGCAATATCACTACTATACTGGTCTATTGCGAGATTACATGATAGAACAACAACGCGGGGGTCAAGTATGACCTCAAATTCAGCAGATCAAAGCTCATTTATTAACGCTGCATAAACGACGTAGGCAAGGTTTTATGATTCGTAGCAAAACACGTCAATATGATGACACTGAACAGGCAAGTATCCACCAAATACGCAAGGAGCGCACACGGGGCAGACAAAAATTGATTTCTAAAATTAAGGGTGACGATGGCCGTGTGTACGAGGGCGTAAACGTCATGACTTGTTTTATTGATTATTATAAACAATTATATGCTCAACCTCCTACTTGTTGTACTGATTCTTCTATACTAGAGTATATTCCCTCTGTTTTAACGGATGATGATCGAGAGTGTCTATCGGGTCCGTTCACAATAGACGAGGTCAAACAGTCCATCCGATTAGGCAAACTAGGAAAGTCCACAGGTATTGATTCTCTACCACTAGAATTCTATGCTACATTTATAGATATTTTAGCTTCCTTTCTCACCGACCTTTTTAATGATACCACACACATTTTGTTTAAGGCCAGTCTCTCAGAACGGGCATTACTGTTTTGGTCTCCAAACATTCATCAGCATCTAGTGTTACAAATTTCAGGCCACTAAGTCTCTTGTGCACGGACCTAAAACTATTAACTCGTTGTCTGACGATCAGAATGAAAACATACATTGAGAAGCTGTTAAGTCCTTGCCAATACGGTCTTGGCCACAATAACCCTATTTATAAGGCCTTATCCAATCTGAGAGATTTTATTTCCTTTCATGAGTCCGCCGATCCTTCTTCGGTAGCAATTGTATCCACCGATTACTCCAAGGCCTTTGACAGAATTAATCACAATTATCTCTTCCAAGTTTTAGCTAAATATGGATTTGGTGACCTTTTCATTTCTTTTATCAAAGGAATATATACGAAACGAATTAGCAGGTTAAAGCTAAATGAAGGTTTAAGTGCTCCCATCTCTGTTTGTAATGGTATTCTACAAGGGGACACAATGTCTAGTATTTTATTTAGTTTATCTTTAGCGTCTCTTGTATATGCGGCACACCGCCTACTCCCTGGTGTTCCTGTGTATAACAACAGTCTAGCGGTGCAATCATACATTGATGACACACACTATATATTACGCAATGACGCAGATCTGGAATGTATACAGAAGCTACTAAGCCTTTATCAACACGCCTCAGGCGCGCAACTTAATAAAGCGAAAACAAAAATATTGTGTTTACATGAACAATATCAGTCTCTGTATAGTAGAACGTTTGAAACTGTTCCATCAATCAAAATACTTGCTATTGTATGGTATCCTACTTTACAACAGACTATCACGAAAACATATGAAGTCATAGCCTCTAACATCCGAAGTCTTTTAATAACGCATAAATCACGTAATCTTAGTCTTTTCAGTAGAAATTTGTTTCTTAAAACTACTGTGTTTAGCTTATTATGGCATTCTGCACAGATTTTCCCGTTACCAAAGCCTATCTATAAGTCTTTAAACAGTCAGGCGTTGTTTTTCTCTCTGGCATAATAAAGCATTAAGAGTAACTCAAACACAACTACTTTTGCCTGCAGCAAAAGGAGGAATAGAGTTTATGGATATTGGAATTCAGTCACGTGCTCTGCTTGTGCATAGAAGTTGTCGTATGGTTTGTTCCCACCCCGATTCGATTACTGCTACTGTTTTCAATGTCTGTTTTCAGTGTATTGACCTTGTGCTTCCGATTCCTATCTTTCCTTGGGCGATTAAATTCCCTCACCTTCGCGATGTAGTACTTGAGATGCTGTATGCAATAGTCGCACGACAGCAGATCGAAATTAGGTCAGTCAAAGAAATATACTGGCACTATCAGAGCACGTGCGTATCTGTTACGCCACACGTCATGCTTCACGTGCCATGCAAAAACTGGAGTAACATTTGGAAAAACATAACTGCCAAGTTTTTAACTCACAAACAGAAAGAAATGTGGTATTTTATTGTTAATAATGTATATGAAACGTCTGCTAGGCTCTTTAATCTAGGAATCACCTCTACAAATGTATGCTATTATTGTAATCAGATAGACACTCTTGAATACCGATTCCATAACTCTTTTGACATACCACCCATTTGGTAGGCTTTTAGCACTATACTTAGTAGAATATTTCGTACCTCACAAACTGTTTTTAGCGTACATAATGTAATATTATTTCCAGATTTTCATTACTTTCCTAGCTATAAACATAATGATGTGATCTGGTTTACTGTACAAACTATCATGTTTATTCTTGTAACAGCACGTCCATTGTGTCTTGAAATGTATGAAATGTATTTAACATACCAGGCTATGAAGCTCTCTCCTGTATGTAAACGAAAGTATTTTGCCAACTATTTATCTGCAATAGCTCCCACACTTTCTTATGATGCAGCCAACAAACACAACTGAACTGAACCAGTAAGTTTTTTTCTTGAATAAGGCTTCATCTTGAATAATGTTTTACACTTTCAGTGAGGCTGTGAATAGTAAATATCCTTGTAAATTTCTCTGTATTTCGATGGAAATAAAGTTATAAAAAGGTGGTGTAATGGTAAAGTACCAGATTTCCAAGCGGAATATCTGTGTTCGATTCTCCATCAGGTAGTATAACTTTTTCGCATAAAATAATGACTGCAAACAGAGATTTATATTATGTTTGGGAATTTACAAAGCATCACTGGCAAGAATTCGAATAAACAGTGTGTGTGTTCTTCATCATACACTGTAATGATAAGTATGTTTCATATTTATATTCGTTCCTCTCTCTCTCTCTCTCTCTCTCTTTCTTTCTTTCTTTCTTCCTTTCTTTCTTTCTTGACGTTTTCCTATCCTATCATTGCATCTTTCACTTCTCCCCCTCTCTCTCACGTACACACGCACTTCATCTGGTCTGGAGAATATATTTAACTGGCAACTTCAGCGTCGAGTTTTTCGTTCTCTGATCATAAGATCTCCAGTCCTGGTCTTGTCTGAAAGAAATACTGTTTAAACGCAAAGGAATAAGCAAAATATGTTTTTATCATCTGGATTACCGAATCTCTGTCGAATTACCGGGTCACTACGGGTTTGAATACTCGACCCAGTGCTGGTTCATAAGATAACCAACATCATCCGACTGACACTATGATCCGTTTGAGGTCTAGCGTGTTCATTCTAACTGTGCAAATTACAACGTTATATCCGCAAGAGATGAAAGTGATGCTGGATGTTCGGAACAGATAAATCTTCGGGAAAGACTAGAAAATGGTAACCTTTTTTGCAATTTGAAAACAAAATTTTATTTATGCTAGTTCGACACAAATTTGTTTTTCATCCTATAATTCAATGTGTGTGTTTTTTTAATGTTGAAATTTGAAACATGCAAGGCCTGCTACATCTATAAGGAACATCCAATTTTCCATTTGAATATTTGTAACGTTTCATTATGATACAGATTGGGCTTTTAATATAGGATATTTCTGATAAAAATTTAGTAGTAAAATAGCACTCACTCAATTTTATTTTCTTTCTTTCTTCCTTTTTCTTTTCTCTTTTTTTTGTTCACTTTGCATTAGTTGTCTGGAATGGAAGATATGATCTACGCTACCTACTGGGTTTATTAGAATGTAGTTTGCATCAGCACGTCCAATGAACACTACCGAATTCACAACCGAACCACGCGGAAACAAAGCATGTGTGTTAAACTTTTGACATTATCTTAGATGTGTTTGTGAGATCTACAGTTCTACTGGAAATTGAGTATGTTATCCTTTATGAAAGAGACTTAACGAATGTTTCAAGTATGTTCTATATATTCGAACAGTCCTGAAAGAAAATATATAAAAAAAAACAAACCTTATTTCTATATTACTGTTGGATTTCTGGTAACAGAACTTTATAATGTCAGGTTCTTTTCTTACTAAGTTTAAAATTCCACATTTTTATCTGTTCTCCCTTTTCTTTTTCTTCTTCTCTCGCCTTCTCTCTCTGCATTATTTCTGAGCCTCTGTGTAATAGACATCCATTGGTTCCAATTTTTCATTGTGTGTTTCAGTTTCTCCCTAAATTAACTTACAAATCTTGTTTCGTCTCGGTTTTTGTAATTTCATTTTAATGATACTAATACATGTGTAGTTTGAAATTAGTATTGCGTTGATGTTGCTAGCTTATTTAAGTATGGGAGAGAAGAAAAGAGTAGAGAGAGGGGGTCTCTTTACCAGACACGATTATGGGATAAGAAGGTGTGCATTGGGTGGCCTAGCTGCACGGCGTTAGCTGTCGCATTTTTTTGATGCGGAGTGTACCATCAAAGCGAATATACAAAAACATTCCCAGGCCCAAACCTCATCTATGTTGTAAATTTGATCGTGATCGGTTGGGTGGTTCAAGATATTAAGAGTCAGAAACATAGTTAGTTTCAACTTTATAGTATAGAAAGGAAACGTATAAGCGCACATTAATTACTACATTACCATTATCCAATGCAAACGTTTTCAAGTTGCAATAATCGTTTAATCTATGCGAAAAGTAAACCATAATTTCAAGTGCATTAGTTCAGATCTAATACAAATTATATTCCCTGTCCTTGAGGGAGCAAAAATAAAAGATCGACTAAATAGGAAGCATGCGGGTAAAAAGGATAGAACTTATTTCAAGTAAGAAAAAAATATCTACCCAGATAATGTGAATTCATAAAGAATGAAGAGTTCGATGGATGGGTGTAATTCCATACTACGTTGTACGTGCTTGATTCCCTCTATTTTGCAAAGATATTTGAATTAAAAAAAACACGGAATGGATCGCTTAAAAAGTAAAATGTATCATTTCTTCTTGGAATGACCAATTCCAGATGGTTATTTTCCTGACATGAAACAAACAAATCATGGCAGTTTGAAAGCGTTTATACTTAGAAAGTGAAACTTATGGAAAGGAAGAAATACACAATGGGATATGTCATATGACGAAGATGAAGTTGAGTATATATATGTTCGTATATTAGATTATAACAATTATCACGAAATTAAATGATAAAATAATTTATGAAGTTCATTACACTCGAGTTTTGCTTGTATACTGTATGTTAAGAAATAACAATCACGCCTAACATGTTGTTTTCTCAAACTACGTTTAATGCTCGCTATTATAACCGCTATTAATCACGGTTGTGCATTTCTTAGGGTTTCCCTTACATTAAACAATTAATCATTGCAATTCAAATTTACAATGCTAATTTTAAACAGAATAGACTTTCATGAAATTCAAGATAATTAAAACTTTACGTTCCAGTAATTTATATAACGTTGTTTTTTGCTCAAACAGGTGTGTGCGGAAATTGATATTCCAAGGATGACTGCATAATTTATATTTGTTTTATAAAGAGAAGACATTTCATTTTCTATAAGTGACTTAGTTCATTCTCAGTAAGATATTTTAAATCTTGATTTCATTTAAAGTGATAAAATATTTGTGTAAAAGCAGTTTTATGGTCACATTATTATTATTATTATTATTATTATTATTATTATTATTATTATTATTATTATTATTATTATTATTATTATTATTATTATTATTATTGCCTCTCGATCTTTAGTCCCGTGTGGTTGTTCATTCCTTTTCAAGGGTGTTTGCTTGTTCTATGGTGATTCGTCTAGACAACTGTCGCTCCGTTCGCGCTGTTGGGTCGAAAAATACCCTGGGCAATAAGTCGAGGTGTGCTAGTATCTCGCCGTAAGGCTCTATGGTTACTAAGCAGGGATCTTCCATCATCTCTGGTTTCAAGCTTCACAAAGTAATAGGTAAGGACGTGAGGTCTTGAGTAATTTTGGATTCTCTGGCAGATCGTTAAGCTGATTTTTTAATTTCTCTCATCAGATTCCTTTTTGACCATTTGGAGTCTACTGTCATTATTGTTTGTTATACATACAGTAGCGTACACAGGAACTTACTTCGGAAGGGGTCCAAACTCAAAAATCCTAAAATTGCCCCTAAAATTAAGCTAAATTTACACAAAAATCGAAATTTCGGAGGGGGTCCGGAACCCCAGGACCCACCTCTTATATATAAATGTGTGTTATGATGTGCACATTAAATGTCACCTGCAGCCGATGATTGGATCTATGGAAAACAAGAGTATTAAATGTAATGTATGTCGAGGAAAAACGTCACTCTGTTTTCTTCGAACAACTAAGTAAGAAAGAGCATATTCAACTATGTAAGTTTAAATGCAATGCTTTCGTTCAGAGAGATACATTCTCTGTTTGTGAGATACTTCAACCAGGAGTACGTAATTCAGTATCTAAGGTAGTAAACAGAGACAAGATGGCCAGTTATCTAGTTGTAAGAGTTCCCCTGTGGAGACTGAAATGTTATCGAAATTGCTTGAGTTCAGTATAAACAAAATCAAAATGAATCTTTGCATACACTTCTTGAACTTCGGAATCGCTGATTTGAGAAACGTCATAAGTCAATAATGCCGTAAGTCAATGAATTTTGACGTTTCTGAACGCAGGGCACTTGTATCAGATCGATATTGCACGAACTATTAGCGTGGCTGCAGGCATATCACAACCCAACGGGTGTAGTTATGATTCAAGAATCAATGCTGTATCTAAATTCATTTTCGGCATATGGTTGACTTATGACGTTTCTCAAATCAGCGATTCAATTGTAAATTTAAAGAAATAAAACCCTTTGTTATGAGACCTATTAATTAGTGAACAAGTGCATACCTATAAAACTTCAACTTCGAATAAGGACTCGGAACTAGATGTTATGTAGACTCCTAACATCAATGACAAAGATCATTTATCAAATTTATTGATAATGGTGCAATTGGAAAGGATGAACGACTAATCTGTAAGTAAACACCTTCATTATGGTCCCAAGTAATACCAGAAATAGCAAGCAATTTCAGGTCCGGAAAGTTTATAATTGGCTGAGCTCAAGTTCTCGAAGAGAAACATGAAAACACTGTTGGCTGTGGCATAAGTATTTCAATTATGGTGTCTAAATGAATAAATAAGGACTACTCATGACAAGATTCAACTTGTTAGTTACAAGTTAAGAAGTTAAGAAATTGTTAATGAGCTCAAGTGGTCTGCGCTAAACTAAAGACGAAACTGAATTCTTAATTTTCATTTCATGTAGAAGTCGATAAAACAGACTTCTCCCGAATTAATGATCCTACAGTATGGCCTCTAAGTATTGTTTTACAAACTGCAGAATCACAGGAAAGTTTAAAACAATCATTGTTCTATTAGGAATGAGGAATCTGAACCTTAAGATTTTGTATCAAAATATTCGTGGATTGAGAACTAAAATAATGTTTTGTTTTTTTTTCTCCTCAATTTCTGAGTGCGAACATGATATAATTGCAATAATATAAACTTCGTTTTCCGGCATTCATAAGGACTACGAGACTTTCCAGATACATATATCTAACTTAGATCCGACATATCATATTACGAGGGGTTGTGTCAAAATGGTGGTGGGTCTTTTATATCAATAATAGTAAAAATTTTATGATGAATCGCAGGCCTTGATCTTGAACATATAATTGAACGTGTATGGATTGAAATGCAATTCTGTAAACAAGCTTTTGATATCCTGTATATATTTCCACCCAAGTTTTATCCTGTAATCTTTAAAGATTAGCTTAACCACATTTCCTTTCCCTTGAGGATGATATACTAGTATTTGATGACTTCAATATATCCAAAAGTGATTGGCTAAATAATGGACAGCTTCCAGGAATACATTATTACTCATTACTAAAGTTTCAGTTGTTATGTACTTTTTTTGACAGCTCTAACTTGTGTGTTGAGCCTCTTGTCTCCGCTCTTGATCTTGCTGTCTTCAATACTACTTGTTTTCAAATGTATAACTTTTTAAATGTGCAATTACTTGTATAACGTTGTCTGTGATCAGTTGGATATTAATCAAGATGTATTTAAAAATGGTAAATCAGTTATTATAAACTTGGCAAATGTTATGTAAAGTATAGTTTATGTTGTTCGATCTGTTGATCAAATGTTGTTATTTATTTTGATTTGATAAAGCATCACAACATTTATTAATAAGTAAGTTGTGTAAGTACAAATTGTCTAATAATATAATAAAATGGCTAGATCCATATTTAAGTAACAGAATATTTACGGATAAGCATAACGGCTATACTTCCCATATTTATAATATAACATCTGGAGTATTTCAGAGTTCTAGCATGGGTCCCTTGCTGTGTTTATTTTATATAAATGATTTACCTGATACGTAGAGACGAAACTTTTCTGGCAACAATTTTGATATTTTGTAGCATTAATTATAACAATTTTAACATTTATGTCGCATTTATATTTTGAATGTAGCACAAGTTTTATTTTTAATATGGTACCTGTAAACAGTATATTTTTGGTAGTAAGCTGTATCTAATACAAAAATGAGGACAAACCGTGATTAGGTGCACATTGTAGTTAATGTATGCCCTGAAATATAGAAATTAATGTAAAATTTTAAACGCCTATTCTAACATCACCCTTAGTTAAATAATAACATGCAACAATACATTACAAATTCTTCTTTTAAGTTTGTTCTCCTGTCAGTACAATCATATTATACCTGGAAAAAGAATATTTCGCCATCAACACTCTAGCCTGGCAACCATATTGAACGTATTGAGTCGACGGTAAATGACCTGTGGTTAATTTTAAACTGTTTAACAATGGATGCAATGCCTACTAACTTCCTTATTCTCACTGTTGAGAACTTCAATAACCTTACTTTTAAATTCAGCGTAATCAACCAACAGATCATGAATATTTTCACTACAAAACGCAGTCAACACTTTAAACAACAGTTCAGTTTTGTTGATGTCTACATTTTTATGAATTGAAACAGTTTATTTATCAAATAGCTCGCAGAGCTTTTCGTAAGCTCTCCTCACAGAATTGTCGTCACTTCCTTGCGTGTAATTTTGCAGCTTCATCAATACTTTTGATTCGCAGGTTTTAACTTTAACTTCAGCCTGGTGGGAAGCACTATCCTATTTAACTCTGCAGTGCAGGCCCACATTTTCCTGCTTGAGCTAACTCTAATTTATTTTGCAAGTTTTTCGTTTTCCTGACAATAAGGTGAGCATAAGGTATTGGTTGGCCTTAGTGGCGCACAAAGAGGCGTTGAAAATCCCGGAAAGTAACATTACGCCATGCAAGCTTACGGATTTTATGGATAACTTAATTTAGCGTCGTGCAAGTTTTCGGTAAAATGCAATGATTGTTAAGTTAAATAATAATGAAAATGCGGCTTTTAGTTATTTTTGCAATTAATTAGCAATAATTACACTTTTCTTGCTTTTATTCGCATTTATCACAAGTAATGCTGAATTTCGCGAAAATTAGCAATAATATAAAAGAGATTTCTGGCTCTGAAAGGAAACGTTTGAGGTTTTCTGAAACATACACGCATTTCTTTTAACGTTTTGCACACATCGCATTAGCGAAAAAATTTCGTCTCTATGATAAGTTAATCTGTAAATAGTGAATCTATGCTGACGATATTAAAACCCTTAATAAAATTAATACTCTTCAAAATCAAGTTGCGTTGCAAAGAAACATTGGTATATTAGCTAAATGGTCAGAAAATAATTTCCTAACTTTGAATATTGCCAACTTTCTCGAATTTGTAACTTTCTCGAGGTAAACTGATCTATTGTCTCATCAATATATACTAAGTAATCAGGAAATTGAATTTGAAACTTACGTTAAAAATCTCATAATAATATTAGGTAAATTAGTATTTCAAAAAAGAAAGAAAGAAAGAAAGAAGGAAAGAAAAGAAAAGAAAGCAAAGGTAATTGCTTCTAAGGTTATAAAAAGTAAGAATGCTAAATGGCTTTTCCGTATTTGTTTTTAAAAAAAAATATCAATACTTCCAAATTTCTCTACATGCGTTATGTGCATTCTCATTTTTAATAAGATACAGTGATTTAGAACAATCGAGTCAAATATTTTGTAAATACCTTCGAGTCTATTCAGACCAGCTTTCTATCCTGGTTACGATGGAAGTTTAAAATTTAAATTCATGAGTACTTAGGATATGCTGCACCTTTTGTTTTTTAACTGACTGACATCATATATTTTCCATATGCTTTCCTTTCATAATGTCCTTCATGGAGGTTTACTTAAATTGATGGTTTTGTTTCCATAACGACTCCTTACCGTAACACTAGAAATTTTGTTCATTTTTTCTGTAAAGCTTCTGCTCTGAAATAACTTACTTATAAAACAACTGATACTACAAATAAATTATGTTCTGTTTAATACATTTTCCAAACTAAACTTGTTAACGTTAGTTCAGAACTTATTTAGTTATTAAATAACTTTTAATGTTACCTATTTAATTTAGAGTGGTGCCACTTGAAACTTCTTCTTCGTACACTGTAAAAAAAATGTTGTGTTATTTCAACATGCCTATGTGTTAACACAATTGTGTTAAAATATAACACAAACCGGTAGTTAGAACAACTCACTCTCTATTTGGAGTTGTGTATCAAATGCCGATACTTGAAATGGCGCATAGCCTTTGTGTTAAATTAACACAAGTGTAGAATCTTCGGTGTTGTTTCCGGCGTGATTGCCAAATATACTGGCCATCTAATTATAAAGCCTTATGTACTGAAGCTACATTCACAGTAGAAAGAAATGCTTAAACAAATTCAGGGATTCGACAAATGTCAACGTGCAAACCGCGCGACGTGTTCCCAATTGGTTTACATAATGTATCTGAAGAAATATGTCAACAGCGAGAAACAACACCGTATTACTGTGTCACTTCTACACTGCACTTGAGCCCGACAGTCAACACCAAGGACTCTGCCTCAAAATGGCGGAGAAGCAATCGAAACACGATTAAGAGGCAAACATACTGTAAGGATATAGATAAGAGTTTCTTATCGTTCTTGAACAAATTGTTGGTGAAGGTTGTGTTTCGAGCCATCAAGAAATACTTCACAATAAGTGCTGGGGAGGACGACAAAAAGTTTATGAAGATTATCTAATTTAACCCTTTTCCGACTGAATTATATTTTTGTTACTATAATTTGATTTGATAGTAAAGTATAGTAAATTGAGGGTACATTAGACTATATAAAATAATTTTTGCTTCTATTGTTGCTCAACAATGATGAGGGGAAAGGGGACTGAGGAGTCTCGTGAGGCAGATAGGATTCGACATTATAACACACACAGATAAGTAGTGTATAATGGGGCAAGAAAATGGGGCTTAAAAGTCCCGAATGGTCTGACCTTGAATTTTAATATTGGGAGTGTTGAATTAACATCAAACGGTGTTACTTATACGGCTTTGACCTTGAATTATGATAGATTGTGTGATGAAATAATAAGAAAATGATGTTGAAATAACACAGAGACTGTGTTATATTAATACTTAACATGGTGTAATATTAACACAAAATAATTAACACACTACACACTGCGTTACTTTGTTCGTCTTGGTGCAACAACGCCACAAGTAACACTCAACACTTTCCCCACCGTAGTGACCCTGACATGGTGTCGAATCAACACCGTAAATACTAACACACATCCGAATTTAACACTGCTCAACACCAGTTGTGTGTTAGAAACGTAATACGTCACCTGTTTTAAACTATAACACCGTGGGTTATGTGTTGAATTAACACCGTATAGTGGTAGTCACGCTGGACCCACTGCCTGGTGTTAAATTTGACTTGAATTAACACAAGCATGTTTTACTGTGTGAGGATTGTTAATTTCGAATTTTAATAATCTCTCTCTTCTTTTTATTCTTTTCATGTTTTCTATTTCTTCTGTATTTAAGATTTTGTTTTTGCATGATTGGATAGTGCATGATCTAATTTTATGTTTATTTTTTTTTTAATATGAGTCTTCTTATTCTATTTTTGATATGTCGTATTTTATTTCACAATTTAATAATTTGTAAGTTTCTGTGTGTTGCTTTTTACGATTTCTATTGCAGTTTATGTCTTGTGAGATTAATTTATTTGCTAAAAAATATATATATTCTGTGGCATTGTTGTATGGGATCCATTGCATGTTTTATGTATCTACTGTGTGAGAGGACCTATGGCTGTGTATACTGTTTCCTCATGAATGCATACTGTATAATAAAGTATTATTATAAATGGTAGCAGTAGTGGTATAAAATATTGTTTATGAAGTCATATTGAAGTGATTTGAAAGAGATGACACTTTGTTTTTTTTAGTTTGAAAAATATGTTTTATTTTGTCTTTCACGCATTAATTGACTACGAATGTAACTGTTCTTTCTTACCACTCAGACTATATGAGATATAGTATAATACTTAAAGTGGAACTGTCACTGCTATTTGAGTTTCTGTCCGAGGAAAGTATGCTAGGAAAGTCACCCTGATGACCCGGACACAATTAAACCAGTGACCTAACGGACCTTTCATGCTAAGACACCCAACCAGACCTATCATCTTGAGTGACTCAGAAAGACCCGTGATCCGCAGAGACCCGCCATACCCGGATATTACGATGGAATATTGTCATTGTCATGGACAATATGTATAAGGCTGCCAATGTCCTTGTAAGAAGCACGATGATCTGTCTCTTGTCACTACTGTTTTGTGTGTTATTTATGCCAAATTATTTCATTGAAAGTTAAATGTACTACCTATCACAATATAAACGCTTGAGAATCATATAAAATAAAGCTATACGTCATTCTCAAGATCCCCATCAAATAAATATTCAGCTACAATTGGCGGGCCACTTCCTATAACTGAGAAGCTTCCATGCTCCACAGGTATCAGGTAACCTCGTCGTCTACACGGATGTTTTTTTTTCTGTTTCTATAACTTCCATCAACTGCAGCCTCATTTGCCTCTCCCCCATTTCTCTCCTCTCGTCCTATCCTGTAGCACGTTCCTCATGATTCAATTCCTTTTCCACTAATGTCACAACTAGTTTCTCTTCCTCGCTTTAATTATATCTAAAGTCGTTCTTTTCTTCTCCGCTATGTCTAGCACATTCTCATTTGTTCCCCGCTTCATCCAGCAAATTATCAATTCTTCTTCACACACGCATTTCGAAAGTTTGCAGAGTTTTTCTTTTATCACTTTCGCGTAATGTACATGTTTGTGACCCATACAATACAATACTCCACACGAAGTACTTTGAGAGTATTTTTCTAAACTCTTTGTTCTAAATCCTACAAACCTAAACCTAAACCTACGAACCTAAAAAAGATATATTTTTTCTGTGTTCTAAATATTAATTTCCCCAATCATTTAATTACTTTTATTTCATATTCGTACTTCATACATTATGTGATCAAAAGTATCCGAACACCTGTTTGAAAATGACTTAAAATTTCCATCGGTATTGCTGGAATTCAATTTGGTGTTGGCCAACCCTTACCCTTTGCGACAGCCTTCACTCTCGCAGGCATATTTTCAATCAGGCGCTGGAAGGTGTCTTGGGGAATGGCAGAACATTCTTCACGGAATGCTGAACTGAGGAGAGGTATCGATGTAGATAGCGAGGAACGGCACGAAGTTGGCGTTCTAAAACATCCCAAAGGTGTTCTATAGGATTCAGGTCTGAACTCTGTGCAGGCCGGTCCATTACAGGGATATTATGGTCGTGTAACAACTCGGCCACAGGGCGTGTAGTATGAACAGGCGCTCGATCGTGTTGAAAGATGCAATCGCCTTCCCCGAATTGCTCTTGAACAGTGGGAAGCAAGAAGGTGCTTAAAACATCAATGTAGGACTGCGCTGTGAGAGTGCCACGCAAAACAACAAGGGGTGCAAGCCCCCTCCAAGAAAAACTCGACCACATCATAACACCAGCACCTCCGAATTTTACTGTTGGCAGTTCACACGCTGACAGATGATGTTCACCTGGAATTTGCCATACCCACACCCTGCCATCGGATCGCCGCATTGTGTACCGTGATTCGTCACTCCACACAACCTTTTTCCACTTTTCAATCATCCAATTTTACGCTTCTTACACCAAGTGAGGCGTCGTTTGACATTTACCTGTGTAATGTGTGGCTTATGAGCAGCCGCTCGAACATTAAATCCAAGTTTTCTCACCTCACGCCTAACTGTTATAGCACTTGGAGTGGATCCTGATTAAGTTTGGAACTCCTGTGTGATGGTCTGGATAGATGTCTGCCTATTGCAGTTTACGACCCTTTTCAACTGTCGGCCGTCTCTGTCAGTCAACAGACGAGGTCGGCCTGTACGTTTTTGTGCTGTACGTGATCCTTCACGTTTCCACTTCACTATCACATCAGACACAGTGGACCTAGGGATGTTTAGGAGTGTGGAAATCTCGCATGCAGACTTCTGACAAAAGTGACTCCCAATCACCTGACCACGTTCGAAGTCCGTGAGTTCAGCAGAGAACCCTATTCTGCTTTCTCACGATGTCTAATGACTACTGAGATCGCTGACAATGAGTACCTGGCAATAGGTGGCAGCACAATGCACCTAATATGAAAAAAACGTATGTTTTGTGGGGTGTCCGGATACTTTTGATCACATAGTGTATCATCACTATCAATACTACTAGGTTTCCAAAAATAGTCACCAGCTCTATTTTACCCAGTCCTACTTTTTTTATTTCACACAAATAATTTATTTTCAATCAACATGTTTTTTTTCCTTCCAACATTTATTTCTTTTTCATGTTCTTCACAGTTCTTCCCAATTTTCTAACATCTTACTGATTTTCTTTTCATATCCCACAACAAGTGTTATATCATATGCAAACTGTATATATCTAATCGTTCCACCTCCTACCGAAATACCATCTCCGTTATACATGCTCTTTTTTTCACTACATTCTTGATATTAAGTACTGTGGGAGAAATACGTCTCTGTTGAACTTCCCTTCTAATTGCATCTTCTATCTTATTATTCCCTATTCTAACACCTACATGTTTGCTCGTATATAAGTTTCGTGTGAGTTTTCCATGTTTCCAAATCAATATGTATGTGTGTATGTTTCAGCATAACTCTAGAATTCCTAGATAATACCGTTCATTTCAATGTCAGACATTTCACAACTAGATATCAAGAATTTAGAAAATAATTTTGGCATTACTGTTAGAATTAGTCACTAACACGTAGGGTTATATCCCGTTCCGATTTAGTTGGAGCAGTTCCAATTTTTTACTTCCAGCATTTTAACGGAAAAGTTAGCGGATAATGTAGAGCCTATTTTGGAACGAATAATCGATTACGGACAACATCCCGGTATCTACGCTAAATAAACTGACAGATGGAATTTGTCATTCTATAATACTCCCGATACTTATATATAGATAAATTTGGAAGTCTAATTATTAATGTTGTATGAGCCTCTATAAAAGTACGTGTTGATTATTTTCATTACATGTTGTTGAAATTAAATGAAATTTTTGAGTTTTTATGTCCCACGCTTATGCCGGTTAGGCTAAAGGAGACGGTGATAATGAGAGATGAATGAAATGGTGGAATGAAGAAAGTGGGAGGAAACGGGAGAACCCCGAGAAAACCCACGCACACGGTGTTTGTCCACCACAAAGTTCACTTGGCGAGAGCAGGGTTTGAACCTGGGACCCCAAACACCAAAGGTGAAGCTTCTACCACTGAGCGACCGCGGCCCCTACATGTTGTCGAGTAGAATAGACAAATGGGAACTGCTCTATTTAAAACTACAATGTTGATCAGTATTGAATAAATTGTGTAATTAGTCTGTGAACCATATTTTTTTAAAATTTTTTTCTGAATTTATCAAATAATATTTTTATCTAATCGTTTGCCCTTCTTCCTTCCCACATTAACCTATTTTATGTTTCTTAAAAAAAAAAAATAATGTGGAGTATTTTCAACCAAAACTGTACGAAAAAAATCTAGCACTACCTATTACTTGGCTATATCTATTTTGTGAACCAGGTGTACATAAAATTATTCATTAGAATTAAGTCCTAATATTCTTAGTTTACCAATGTTTTATATCTACATATGTAATTGGTATTTGCACTTGAATGATACACTTGACTATTCAGTACATTTACCCTATCTTGGCTAATTTGCTGATTTGAAGTTTAGCATCCCGTCCCGGAGCGAATCTGTATGATACACGTACCTACAGCTTCACGCAGCATTCAAACTGCATGATCTCCAACCGAGAATCGAGTCTGGGTATCTCACGGCAAAAGCAAAAGGCACACACGTTAGCCATGCAGCCACGAGGGTTTTCTGTATTTATGGTTAATATGATTTATTATAAACATATTATTTGTATATCCATCTAGCTATGGGCAAAATTCTATACGTATCAGTGGCCATGTATTCTTTTTTTTAAATGTAATCTTATGGGAAAAAATAAGTCAATGATCTGTGAACAAGACATATTCAAAAATCGACGAGAGTGAAAGGTGGTAAATACTTCCATACGAATAGAACCTTATTCTTGAATTCCTTCCATGCTGAATCTTCTCCACGAAGGTTCATAGAATGCCAGTCTGATGAGATGCGGTTTTATCGACTACCAGACGAACCCATCCGAAGCCGTGAGGAAAGAAGACGGATTTTGCAGGACTTTATCGATGGCGCTGTCCATTCAAATCCTCATCCTTCATGAGATAGAAATCCCTGAAGACGAAGGAACTAACATTTCTTCTCGGCGATCAGCCGTGGAAGATTATTGACACCATCCTTGTTTTCTTTTTTTCTTTACCTCCTTCTTCTCCGGCATTCACCATTGCTACATATGCTCGCAAATGTAACCGGTTTTCATACATAGATCAATCTTCCATCTCTAGAGAACGAACGTATCCGGGTAACAACAAAACAATAGTTCTCAATCCGGAGAAAGAGAGAGAAGAAAGCAAAAAAAAAAAAAAAAAAACATAAAATGTAATCGAACCCCACAAAGCATATTCTGGAATTCTAAATTGACAGCACATTTCCTAGTTCACCAGCGATAAATATAAAAAGATCACTGTTCGCAATCCGATCAAGATATACATAGTCTCCTTTCTGAAATCATTTCTTTCGGGATGATCTTGAAGAGGAAGATATATATATATATATATATATATATATATATATATATATATATATATATATATATATATATATATATATATATATATATATATATATATATATATATGTTCTTCCTCTTCAATTTGGCAGTGTATTAATTTCATAACATTGCACCTACTTACCAGGAGTGCTTCCCAATTATAAAATGACATTCGCGTAATCTCAAAACAAACTTAGAGAGAGGGTAATATATTTTAAAATTTTAGCTATTAGTGGACAAAAATAATGAAGTTATGACATTATAAAGATTTTGGAAAAGTGAGCCCATTTTTTGGAAAAGTGAGCCCATTCAATGGCAAGTTTTAAACATAAATACAAATAACTTCAAATGCGTTTATAACATATATAAGAAACTTTTGTAATAGTATGCACACTATAGATGTTATCGAAAGAGGTCTAGGCAACGCGAGACCTTAAAATGTGGACATAAGCCCTAAATTTTAGAAATGGTGTTGTTTCAAGCTTGTGTCTGTTCAATTTACTTGTTTTAGTTCCGAAATTTGTCACCACCACACATGACTGTGGCAGTGCAGTAGTTGCCATAATGCTGCTACGAAAGTAGTTAATTGCAACTCAACAGCTTGTTATTATTATTATTATTATTATTATTATTAACTCCGTATTACCGATGCGTTTGGTACCCGTGAAATATACTGTTAGCCTTTTTAGTGGCATAGATTTAAAGGGCATCGGTAATATCATTGTTCAACTCTGCGAATCCGAAAACTAAGGGTTCGGCACAAATATCAGTCATTTTCTATCACACACACACACACACACACACACACACACACACACACACACATATATATATATATATATATATATATATATATATATATATATATATATATATATATATATATATATATATATATATATCTTCCTTCCCCAATTTGCGGGAATGAATTTGGTTTTAAACGGGATCGGAAGTCTCACTGTTCATCTCAGCGACCCCAAAAACTATGGATTCGACACTACCATGGGCCATTTTCGATCACTTTTATATATCTCCCACTCCTCCATGTTGCGGGGCATGGCATGGAAAGTGTCACCGTTCAACTCAGAGAACCCCCAGAAATGTGGATTCGACACTAATAAAGGTTATTTTGATCAGTGTTATGTATTTTCTCCTTTCCCAAGATGTGGGGCTAAATTTGGATGCAAACGGGATCGGAAGTGTCATTGTTCATCTCAGCGACCCCGAAAACTATAGATTCGACACTAATATGATCGTTTTCGATAATTTATAAAAAATCCCCCTTCTTCCTCCCCTAACTTGCACCGCCAAAGTTATATGACAAAACCATCTCAGATCTGGTCTTCATCTATGATGAAAATTTCACCGAGAATGGTTGGGTGGTTCTGCAGTGATGAAATCAGAAAGACAATTACTGTCCTTTATATATATATATCGCTTTGGGTATCCCATGGTACAATCTGTACCATACGGGGTGTTTCATGGTACATTGCGTTATAACTCTCCTATTTGAGCTTTTACGTCCTTTTTTTTTTCAAGTCCAGAGGCATTGTAGAAGAAATTACGCATGGTTTCACACCTTCCTGCGTCGAGACATAGGAGGTAATGACGTCATAATTCTAAAATATATATTTTCGTGTAATATTGTTTGGGGCGTTTATGTAAAGTATTTTTGGTGGGCTTATTTTTGCAAGTAGAAGATTGAAATTTTGCACAAACATTCAGTCCACCGAGTAGTATTTATCATATTTTTTTTTCAGATTTCTGCGTTTAACATGGAGGAACCAGAGGGGCTAAAATTTGAAAAAAAAAAAAAGATATGTTTACCCAAAAAAGCCCGTTTTTCCTCATTTTCCCGCCTTTGATACATGATGGAGACACTGGAGTCATACCGTCTGAAAGGCAGTTCTATTCTGAAGAGAATGATGTGCGACAAATGGCTCTAGGGCAATTAGGGAAGTGTCAGGAAATTTTTATCAAAATATACTTCTGTATAGGGGAATTTTGGACATTTTCAGTATTATTTTTTGCGGGCTTATTTTTGCACCTAGAATATTGAAGTTGTGCAAAAACATTCAGTCCACCGAGTAGTATTTACCAGATTGTTTTCAGATTTCTGCGTTAAAACAGGGGGATAGAGAGGGGCTAAACGTTGAAAAAGGGAAATTTTTACCAAAAAATCACTTTTACGGGATTTTCCCGCCTTAGATACATGATGGGGACAAGTGAATGGTACCGCCTGAAAGGCAGTTCTATTTTGAAGAGAATGATAGGCGAAACATGAACGTAGGGTAAATAATTATGTCTCAGGGAATGTTTAAAAATTTCCCTCTGTATACGGGAATATGATACATTGTCGGTATATGTCTTTTTTTTTTTGGCGGGCTTACTTTTGCACCTGGAAAATTGGAATTGTGCATAAACATTCAGCCCACCGAGTAGTATTCGCCATATTTTTTTCACATCTCTGCGATAAAACAGGGCGTTCAGGGAAGGGGGCTAAACGTTGAAATAAAAGGATATTTTTACCCCAAAAATCCCGTTTTTCCTCATTTTCCGCCTTAGATACATGATGAAGACACGTGAGTCATACTGCCTGAAAGGCAGTTCTATTCTGAAGAGAAAGATAGGCGAAATATGACCCTACGGTAATCAGGGATGTTTCAGGAAATTTTTACCTGAGATGATGGTGTTTTACGGTAATTTGGAGCATGGTGGGAATTCCTGATAAAATTTCTTTCGCCCTTGGTGTTCAGGATAGAAACTTGAAATTTGGTACACACATTCAGTATACCAAGTACTATTTATCAGATTTTTTTAGATGGCTACGTTCACACCGGGCCGCTCCACAGGGGCCCAAAGTGCGAGGAAAAAAATTTCCCTCCGAAATTTTCCCTTTGACATCATTTTTCCCGCTTCTGGTATATGGTATGAGAATGCAAGTGGTGAGAATGCAAGTGAGAATGCAATAGATAGATAGATAGATAGATAGATAGATAGATAGATAGATAGATAGATAGATAGATAGATAGATAGATAGATAGATAGATAGATAGATAGATAGATAAAATGTCCCACGTGGTGTTGCATACAAACAACCTCACGCTTATGTTTACAAACACCACCAAATGGTTTTGCAAGAAAATTCTACACACCAGATGCATCCAGTATCACCTGCAGATGACGGACCTTTGGTTCCTTCCACGAAGCAGACGACGACAACGAAGCAGCAGCGCTACCGCCGTCCGAGGACCGCTATAAATTTGATGGTCGGACCTGTATCAGTTCTCTGGTGCCCCTCCTACTGTTTGCAACGAAACATTAGGAGTAACCTAACCCCAGGCCTCTAGTCTGCAACGGGACTCTTGGCTTTTCCTTTCTCCGGGCCTAGCCTCCTACAGGGCTATGTGCTCACGTAACCAACCTTCTGCTTGCCGCGGAAGCATTGGGATCTCTAAAGCCACTCTGCTTAGCCTGCTATGGGGTTCTGTGGAGATCCTGTCTGCGAACTTGCGGTCAAAGACTACCTATAACTAACCTTGCAAATTTAGTAGAATTATCTTTATATTATTTTTGTAAAATACTGCTTATAGTGGAATTTTATAATAAAAGCCCGTAATGGGAATTTATTCCGGACGCTCTTTTTATTAACTCTGTACCTTCAACCTTTGTGGAACAGAGTTTTACATGGTCTAGGCTTTGAGCGGATCAGTTTTGATCTGCATACTCCGCTACCGGATGGCATTTGCATTAACCGGTATGTGATTTTCTTATCTGTGAAAATAGTGACTCGAACTTGACTATATTTTAGTGTATACCTCATACCAGATCAGGGAAAACATTTTTCCGGAGGACAGTGTGAACACGGAACAGAATTCCCGCCCTTCTTTCAATATCCCTCTCATTACTAATTACCCTGAACAGGTTATTGAAGACTGTTGTTTTTAATGCTATTTGACCATCTTGCCTTGTTGCATTCTTGGAATGTAGGAAAAAAAGAACTATTACTTATGTACTCCCATCCGCAATAAAAAAATGCGTGTATACTGCAACTCATGATTTTTCGCATTTATTCCATTTTCCTTACGTTTATGCGTAAAATTCAGTTATTAGTATGTAGAGATAATATAAAACAATCCAAGGAGATATTTCCAAAACAATATAATAAAATAATAAAAACATATGCAAAAAAATATGCTCGTTTTTTTGTGGCAATCATGATTTCTAGATATTTTTTCAGTAGCAAAGCACGATTGCGGAGGGAATTCAGTAGGGAAGTCGAGGAGTTGGATCAAGAAACTGAATAGTGGAGTAAAATGTTGCACTTATTGGTTAAAACCTAGTGTGTAGATTTTCTGCCAAATATAAATTAGCTTATGTAACCAAGATGTCGTACGAAAATATAGAAACAAAGAGGAGATCTCCTGTCTTGCGGTTGGAAGTGACATGCGCTATGGATATTAGCATTTATTTATTAAGGAAAAGAATAAAAGCAAAAGAGTAGTTTCCGTGGTTAGGTGGGTAGCGTGGTGGATTAGTAGTTCTTACACTATTTTGACACTAGATCGAATCCCATCCCACTCCATTCCTTTTTTGACAAATTATAATTTTCATGTTAATAAGAATCGAAGCAATATAATGACATAACTTATTGATATTTTGCTGTAATGACGTATTTATCCAGTATTAGAGTACTATTGGTAATAGGTACTGTTTTCAGTTCATGCTATTGTATAGCTTCTCTCATCCAGTCTTTTTTTGGGGGGATAACAATTTCGTCTCCAACAAAGTGTGAAGGGTATATACGTACAGAAAAAGAAATCTTAGTGCAAAACATGATTTATCGTGATGAAATGGACTAGTTTGCCATTATTAAAAAAAAAAGTAAATTATTGAAGTTGGCTTCTCTTTAGCTTTTAGCTAAAAGGAATATTTTTTTCTTTATAAGAGTATACTTTATAAGGCAAGGTGTGTGATCATACCCAAAAATTTAGCTAGGGAGTGAAAGATGATTGTTTATACAAACATTTTACACATTTAGGTGCGTAAAACACCAATGCACCATGGTCTCGCTTATTTGACCTTCCTTTGTTCCACATACCGTATGATCCGACATATCATTGCAGATAGCACAAAGTTGTGCAAGTTGTGGTCTTAATCTATTTATCATGCTCTGGAGTCTATTGCCTAGCGCGCCCGTCTAGACCTTGACTCATCTGTCTATCATTCAGTACAGACACGTATCCAGATTTTCTATTCGGACGGGGCCCAACACGAATCCACGTAAGCACGTAATTCTAATGTTTTAAAAATATCAATAAATAATAATAATAATAATAATAATAATAATAATAATAATAATAATAATAATAATAATAATAATAATAATAATAATAATAATAATGCAACAATTCTGTATTTCCTTTAAACTTTTTCCTACTTGTCATTTTTAAACCGGTTTGATTTGGAAACTGCATTATAGCACAAACAAAATGAAACATATTTTCGAGAGAAATGTAACTAAAGAAAACTATCTGCTACGTATATCACATAACAAAAATAGCAAGAAGACATTGAGTGTATCGTTCTAATATATTAAAGTTAAAAGCAGAACGGAAACGAAATGTTAATCCTACTCAAAACCGTTCTTTAATTCCACCTGGTATAATGGCATTATGGTATGTTCTTAGAATTATAAGAAGACAACAGCACATTGCCCAAAGTTTGGACACTGGCTCCAAGAAAACTGATATAAAAGAACCTCAAAAGGGTAAAAGCAAATTTATTAAAAAGTGCTTGAGTTTCGGAGAGGGACAGCCCTCAGGTCTTCACGCTGGATACATCCCTGACTCAGTGCAGTGCATTTATTTGTTATAAAACATGGTTATTAGATGCGTAATATGTAAAATGATATCATGTTTTCCTTTTAATAGCTCTTTTCTTAACACATTCATATTATCAGGCGTTCTTCCTGCCTGTTTATGTCGAATTAGCGAAACTCTACTGTATTTCCAAAGCTAGCATATACATGAACTAGAATTGTATCGTCCTATAAAAGACAATAGTGTGAAATGCTTATATTAAAACGCTGGAATAAAAAAAAAGCATATGTACTGTTTTGGTAGCGTGACAACAAATTAAAAACAGTTCAATATATTTCCTAGGTATCAGATTGTCATATTATTGTGTCGATGCGTATTCTTTTTTAAAACATAGTTTTAAAAGTCATACCATTGGCAATATTTCTAAGGAAATCGAAATAAAAACTCATATGTGCCTCTTGTGACAAAGTGGCTTAAGTGCGTGGTCCGAAACCCATTCCCACGTTAAGGTATAGATAGAGTTTCCACATTTCAAAAATGCAAATCAGGGATGCTACTAAATTATAGAATATTTGAAATGCTTAAAATTGAAAGAAGTGTTGAATACTGATTCACTTTCCTCCATTAGATAGAGTTGTTCAAGTATTACGTTATCACATTTTTATTCATTTCATTAGACCTTCTTCCAAGGGCGCCGATTTCTCTGTAAATTTGGGGAGGGGTGCACTCAAATGCAAATATATATATATATATATATATATATATATATATATATATATATATATATATATGAGGATTTTAAGACAAATTGCACTCAAATTATGCCAAATATTGTATATTCATAAATACAAAGGAGGCCCTCATGAGCTTTGGAGGGTCCTGCCCTCCAGGATCGGCGCCCTTGCCTTCTTCCTAGTTAAGCAAACGTAAGCAGATGATTTACTCCTTCTCCCTGTTAAGCAATTTTTCCCCTCATGATCTGCTGTGTTTCGTGAAATAACAGCAGCAATTTCCTGATTACTTAACTATCTAAAAGAATGTTTTCACTTAGAGCCATCCCATCGATTCGCGTTGCCTAGGACTAAAATAAATAAGGGTCAATAATGAAGATGAGACTTCCATATCGAACTTGAAGAGACATATGGATCGTAGATCTTTCTTTGTTCGAACTTTGATTAATTCAGATCCATGATGGGAAATTATATTATGAGTACAATTTTCGAAAGTAATAGTATACGATCATAAAAAAATATCTTACAAAATAATGGTTTATTGCAAAATACTTTGACTAAAAGAATAAATTACAAGTAATAAACTTGTTACTTTTCCTGAAGAGTCTAAGTCTTGAATGAGACGGAGGGTGTCGAGCGTAATGCTTCGAACGATTGTCTCACTTGTTCTACCTTTCCGTGGGGCAGCCTTGATTCGACTTGATCCTAAGCGGATTATTCAGAAGTCGAAGTCGGAAGACGTTCCCCATTTTTGCAAAACCCTCTTGGTCGATTACAATCTCCCTCACTTGTGAGGAGACAACACCATGCTGTAAGCGTCGGTGGACCACCGTTAGGCAACTAGTGATATGTCCCCAAAAATTGGTGGTCTCGCAGCGACGAGCTGCGGTGGTCCCACTTCCGTTTTGAAAACTATACCACCAGCGGCAGAGAAGCGACGGAACGCAAACGAACCACAAAATTATTCCCCTAAAATGCGTTGAATCGCCTATATGCGTAATTTGTTTTCATTAAGGTGAGTCTAGAAACATTTTTAAGAAAGTAAAAAAAGTGTCCTTAGCTAGGTGCAAACCACCAATCTTAGAGTTACTAGTTGCGTGCACTTCCGAATTCGCCACGGAGGCGACTAGGAAAACACAGCTTGTAGAGTGATAAATTGTTGACGTCTTTTTAAGATTTCTAATCAGAGTGCTCCTTTAGCTGTGTATATTTGACGATAACTGTTTGGAATCAGATCAAATTCATTCGCCATGTAATTTTATAACAAAATGACAAGCGTCTATTTACTTTTCTCATAGTTTCCCCATATTCACTTGCTAGTGATCGGCGACAGTTGCCATATAAATTCATACAATTATACGCACTCATCTCAAGATTTACAACTTCATGATGTAAAGGCAGGAGTTACTCTTGACCGCCGGAGTTCAAGTATTGTCCTTAGAATAAAAATTAGTAAGGGAAAAATAATTTATAATAATAACTGCATTCACATGACTGGCAATAGTTCGTGTTTGTTCCTTTGCGATTATCCGTGACAAATCAAAGGAGCGCGGATCAAAATTAAGTACTCGCTGTTACACAGTGCTAACTTCAATACCCCCCCCCCCATTCTAGTTACCTGCTACGACTCAACGAATCCCTGTTACTAGTGGCACACTAGCGAAAATCCTTCGACGCGTCGCTATATCGACGATCGCCATTTACCGTAAGTGGGCCACTAGGTGTTGGCAACGTTTACGGCATGGGGAACCTAATAAACAAACAAATCAATAAATAAATCTGAAGCCTTATAAAAAGTTTTCCCAAAGTTTACATCTAGCAAAATCATTTGTTGGTATTCCAGAACTGTAAATTCACATTTATTCATAATTTAGTTCTATCGTAGCTTTGATATGTGAATGATATGTCTGAAATTGTAACACAGGTCATTAATACATTTTTTTTTTGGTTTAGTCAGATTTAGCACTTTTACTTAACAGTCAGTCAATTTGGATCTGTGATTTCAGAGTTTTAGAGGTTTCCTTGAATTTTTCATTTCTACAACAGTTTGCAACTAACACCATTAACGTATCTCTTTCGATATTTTCATAGTTAATGGCTTGGTCACTCCTAGTATATTTGAAACAATAAACTACGGTGTCTTACTCCATTAATCCGAACTTCGTTTAATATCCAAAAACTCTGTGCATTTTCCTTTAAATCTGCAAACTTTCGACTAGGTTAAAACTGAACAGTTTCTATTTTCTTCCTTTGTTGCTAAAACAAAAGTGTTCTTTAGACAACCCAGAAATGATGACTCTATCCTACATTATGCTGCATAGGGAATCTTATGTAACATGTCATTTGACAGTTGGACACTTTCTTCGTATATTGAAAGCAACAGGGATTACGTCCTTCTATACTTACATGAGAAGTAAACAAATTCTTTTTAATTCGTGGAATTGTGCCAATGCACTAGGTCCAGAGAGTTTTTAAGATTATTATTATTATTATTATTAAATAATAATAATAATAATAATAATAATAATAATAATAATAATAATAATAATAATAATAATAATTTATTGACTTAAGTTTCCCTGAATATTACGCAATATTTCACAAAAAGCTGGTATTTTTAAACAAATATGTTCGATATCAAGTTTTCATAAAGTAGTCACTCTCTCTTATAAATACTTGTTTAATGAAAATGGAAAAGGCTGAAAGTGGCACAAAGTAAAATTTCCAGTATTCAATAAAAACTTTCTAAAACTGTACTTTATCCTTTAAAAATGTATAAAATTCATTAAAAATACAAAATATACTTTTATTTGTTTTTCAAGATTTGTTTTTCTTATTGTACATAATATAACTTGATTTTGCATGTGAAAAGCAGAAAGTGCCATCATATGTTTCTTTTTTTTGAAAACGCTGTAAGTGCCATACCTTGTTAGTTAAAAGGCTGGAAGTCCAGCGCTCATTACACGTAAAGGTTGAATGTTCATAGTGGTTTAAAAAAAAATACGGAATCCTTAAAAAAAACTGAAACAACTACAAAACAAATGTATTTCAAAATTAAATACAAAAGCAATTAAATGCAAAAGTATTAAATGCAAAGTAATTTGTTAGGCCTACTTTGTTTCATTTTTGCCCTATTTATGTTTCTTACTTTAGAATGTAAAGTTTTTAGAAGATATTACAAATTAATAATCTGATATGTGAAATTAAAAAGACTCGCATATACATATTGTCTCTCTCCTTCTTCCTTCCTATACCCCACCTTCTCCTTCTAGTAGTCCGCTAGAAGTCGTTTTCTGATTCCTCCTGATTGTCGTCTTCTTCTTGCTCCACCACCGCAGGCTGCGGAGGTCCATGAACAATGGCCCTGTAGAATGCCCTGTCTTCTTCTTTCTCTAGGTATTCTATCGTTCCCTCTAGATCCGTTTTCTTTTCTTGAGATATCTTGCATTTAAACTGAATTTTTGGTACCTCATCCACATCGGGAAGGTCTTCAAGATGTGCAATTTTCTTTAAAACATCTACCTTGTCCCAAGTTACCATATTATCATTTTCCTTTGCCAAAACTGATGCCACTTTTACAATAACAGCATTCTTGTGCGAAATACGAAAATGTAAAATTTTAGTGATTACAAGTTTTTTAGTGTTGAGGTACTTGTTAGCAAGCTCTTTGAAGTCAATAAAATCCTCAGATTTCATCGAAACAACAGTAGCAACAACATGTTCATGATCGTTTGGTACTATTGCTTTGCATGTTTTGCGCCGCTTTTCAATGACTCCGAAGTCCCGGTCGCAGTTGATGTAACTATGTCCACTAACCAAGTACTTAAAATCTATCGAGCGATAAAACCCTTTTTACCAAGTAAATTACTGTCATTAGGATGAACTGGTTCTTGTTTTGTGCTCCACAATTGTCACACCATGAAACTAACCTTCTTCTTGATAGCAAGGCCTCAGAAGTGGCAACCTTGAAGAAGCAAGATGATATCTCATTTGCCCCTCGACCACCAATCCCTTCGTGCCACATACACATATATGCAGACCCATGGTTACACACATGAATTCCCAAGTTGTAACATGAGAGCACAGACAAAGGATATCCTTTGTCTGTGCATGAGAGCTGCCGGCTGTAAAAAATATCACTGTGTGTGAGCATTGGTACAAACATTACTTGTTGCAAGTCCATACATAAGCAGTTATTGATACTACTTGGATGGATGATACAATGTCTTCCTTCGTACACGCTTGTGCTTTTTCTGCTTTTCTATGGTGTAACTTCTGCTTTACTTTTATGACATTTCTGGCTTTTTCACTGGCAGCTGCTGCAATTTCGGCTTTAAACAAGTCACATTTCTTACAAGTGTCTGTTGCTAAACATTTGAATTTTAATTTCTGAAAGTCTTGTTGAAAAACTTGAGCATAGTATTTGTAAGTTACTTTAGTTGTTGGATTTTGGGCTTTGAAAGGTAAAAACACACGGGCTTTGTTTAGGTCCGGGGATAGAAATTCATTTGTTGTTTTGTTACGGAAATAGTGGCTTTCATACCCGGCAAAAGAATTAATGTGGTGCCGAACTAGATTTCGATCATTTTCTGTGATCTTAACTTTATGTTCATGCGAATGTGGATTCTGACCTCTAGTATATTTGTAAACCAGGCAACCCTGTTTCTTTTTTGTTTCAAGAGTTTGCAGTTTTCTGGGTTTTATCCGAAACTCTGACGAAATGTTTTACTACACACTTGAACATCTTTACCCGAACCATCTGGCACACAGTAAGTAAAACTGCAAGAACGCCTACTTTCCGCTGGGTCATCATAATTTCCATGACGCCTACGGCCGACAGGTACAAGGTGTATATGGTTTAGTAAGTAGGTACCTTGGTTTTGTTCATTAACTTGGTAAAAATCCATGAAAATGCAGCAATCATATCAAAAGAACGACAAGTACACTGCATTTTCCCAGTTGTTACGGAAAATAAGACTTGGTGAAAGGTTATTTAACAGTTTTAAAATTAGAAGGAATCAGTTTCAACTAAGATATATAATTTATTATAACAAACAACTCAACGGACAACATATAAATATAACAACAAGCAAACCGATTCCTTGGTGAAATTGCTCCGCAATCACGGTTCAATGTCGTTAGATGTAATTAAGCTTCTATTGATCAATTCATTCAAAGTCCAATAATTTCGATTCAATTTAGAAGTTATTATGATCAAATTACTTCCAAATATTTTACCAAATTTAATGTTACTAATTACATGCACTTTAAATCTAATAGGAGTTGGGGCCATTCCCAAGTGGGTGACCAATACTCACCTTAATGTTAACCGAAAATAAGAAAGAATAAAAAACAAGATTTAAATTTAGAATTTCTGAATATTAATCACTCACTCACAATGTTCCCGGTTCCTTATACAAACCACTAATACACTTCGTTTAACTTCTCATGAGCACGACACTATTTCGAAACAATTTCACTACCACGCAATTTTACATGTTAACTCCGGGTATTACCTTGTCTTACTACAAGGTTCAATAGGTCAATTTCTCCCAAAAATCGTAGGTGGCAGCACTATAACTAGTCGCAATGCTCACCAAAGTTTCCATCTCTGATAGCAATCACAATATCTTATTATTTTTTTTTTCATTTATGCTTCAAACAGTAACTGTTTTTGGTCATGAGTCAAGTTTTTACAAAAGTACTTACATGATCAAGTGGCGACATGAAGGGGGGTAGGTTTACCAGGTACGTTTTTTCCTTCACTAGTCGTATAAGGCAGTCCTTTTTCTCGTGCTTTCCTCCTCTGTTTTCGAACGTGGGATTTCTTCGGCGGAGGGGTTTGATTTTCACTCATTTTGAAATCACAGCAAACGTAAACTTTTCACAAAGCACACTTTAACAGCAAAAGCGCACAAACTATTCGCAGTACGCGGAAACGCAGGAACTACGAAACACTTGTTATTCGCACACGCCCCTCCTACCCTGCCGGTAGAAAATGGCACCTTCATCATGGCGGGTGGCACTTTCAGCCTTTCCCACTGACGGCCAGCTGGCGCTTTCACGGTGCTGCTCCTTCCGACTGCTCTAGAAACTAGTAGGAATTTTTCTGGCACTTTGGACCTTCTCTAGGTTATTGGCGATGTCGTTTACAACACATTCCATGCAAAAAATCGTTTTTTTTTTATTTTTTGGCACTTTCAGCCTTTTCCATTTCCCCTACACAATTTCAGAGGGTCCGTGGTGGCTCAGTGATAAAGTGTTCACCTTTGGTGCGTGGGATCCTTGGTTCGATCCCAGCTCGCACCGAGTGAATTTTCTTATGGACAAACACCATGTGCATGGGTTTTCTCGGGGTTTTCTATCGTTTTCTCTCACTTTCTTCATTCCATCATTTCATTCGTTTCTCACCATCACCATCTCCTTTAGCGTACCGGGTATAACCGCGGGACGTTAAACTTAAAGATTTGATTTCAAATAATTTCAGTGCAAACAGTTCCATGAAGTATGTCATTTCGAATAAAACAAACTACTTTATAAAATTCTGAGTATTATTACTTTTTATGCATACAATTCTAGCGGACCTTATTTCTAAATCGAAGGGAAAGAAGACTAAATTCACTCTCTTATTATTATAGATTCATTTCAATTGAAGCAGTTAAAATAGTTGGGAAAAATTAGAAAGCCATACCCTATATTCGAGTGTGCCACAACCGGATAACACTGCACACTGGCGTGCCAAGCAAAATGAACAGTGTGACGCAAACTTTTACCTATTATTTACAAGAATATTTATCGAGTTTATTTTATTTATTATTATCAACGATTCTTCCACGGATCAGCTGTCTGTATACAGTTAAACAAACAAGTATCACGTTGAGGGAATGAGTGTAATTATTTTCTTTAATAGTAAGAGAAAGGTATATATTTTTTTTTTGTATTTTCTACCGGGAATAACTGCATCTGGTCTAGAAAGCTGGAACTAACAAGAAATGAACCCGATGTGCCAACCACACACCACCCTATAGTCGTGAGTGCCACAAGTCATTTTCTACGTCTTGGCATCCTAAGTGTTGTTGCCTTCAAAGAGAGAGAGAGAGAAATAACTTAAGTTCATTGCACTTCCATGCTTAAATAAATAAATTATGTAAATAACTGTTTCGTTTTCTGCTTATTATTATTATTATTATTATTATTATTATTAATAATAATAATAATAATAATAATAATAATAATAATAATTTTCTAGGAAGTTTACTGCCATATGTATGCACACGGCTCTCCCGTGCAGCGCCTCGTGTATGATTTTCCATACGCAAACTATATATTCCAAGTTTGTTGTGTTCGTGTTATAGGTGTGTTTGCAATTAGATTCATATGGCGTAGAAGTCAAAATTTAATGTCCACGCTACGTATATGCAAAACCATAGACAAAGGAATTTATGAAGAAAGACATTTATGGCGCTAAAACAGAGGGCAAAAATAAAGAATTACTGGCGGATTGTTGCTCATAGTGCACAGGTGATAATGGTTAACAGTGTTAAATTTAAACAAAGCTTGAGTTTTTATTAAGCACGTTTTTAACTTATAGAGTACAGTGGGGAAGGCTCAGGAGTTCGCTAGGATCGTTACAATATCGAACCCCCTGGAATGCACTGCAAACCTGTCTGCAAGTCCCCCGTAATGTTCAACAGATATTGTGTATTAATGCTCATTTCAGTGCAAACCTACATAGGCCTACGCATTAACGAAGGTGCAGACTATTCATGAGTTGAAGTATTAAACTCTCTCACCCACAGTATTCTCCTAACATGTCTCCCAGCGATTACAACATTTTTTGTTATCTCAATCACTTCCTAGTAGGATAGCTTTACCTAGAGACCACTGATTAACCTGGCATTGGATGTTTCACTTTCTTACCTTTCGAGTTGACAATAATCGGTTGGACATTTTACACGCAAATATCTAATATTAACATCGTTTATTCTATAACTTCGTAATATCGTATTATTTCTTTGTATTATTCATTAGCTTGGTAAGGCTTGTTTAAACACTTTTCTCTTTGCACCTACTTATTACCTATACCTTAACGTTGGATAAAAATACACTAGCTCTCAAATCCAGAAACAATGCACTTGGACCATTTGGCCACAACGAGGCATATTTAAGAAGAAGTTTCGATTTTGTTAGGAAAATTGTGATTTAAAATATATTTAAGAATGGGTACGGATGAAACGCACTGCATTTACTAACTCGAATTTCTTAAACTGACTCGTGTTAGGCTGCAGCTATTACTGAAACATTCATTTGGGAAATACGAATAAAATAATGTTTTGGAAAACTTTGTTCGAAGCAACGTAAGTCTAAACTAAATTACCCATTGGTAATATTTCTATTTCAATTTATGTCATATATTAGAATTATTAAGGAAATAATTGTATGTGAACTATGAGCAAAAGCGCGAAAATCCTCAAAAAAAGTGATCCCCAAGAATAAAATATCCCTTTATATCTTTTCAGGACAAACGAGTTATGCTATTTATGAAATACCAACAAAATTGCCTGAGTCATTCTTGACTAAATCGTAGGGTAAAATTTACTCTGAAAATTAATATACCACTTCTAGCTTTTTTAGGATGATGGAATTATACCATACCGTTAGGTTATTTATGTAACATTTATTTATGAAATATGAACAAAATTGCGTCAGGCGTTAATGAGAAAATCGTCGGATAAGAGTAAACTACCCCTTCTGAATGTTTACAGGACGAACGAGTTGTGTCATATTGTTAGGTTATTAATGCTACACTATTTATGAAATGTGATTGAGAAAATTGTTCAAGAAAAAAAAAAACGCATCCCATCCAGTAAATTACACCTTGTGTATTTTTTTTCAGAGCAATGATTCATACTTCGGTGAAGGGTTATTAATAAAATATATATTTGTAAAAATAAGCAAAATCTTTACAGCTGTTTTTGAGACAATTTGGTTATTTTAAATTTTCATCCTTCAGTAAACTACCCTTACTTTTAGGTGTCGGAGGATATAGAATTCGAAACGATAAAGTTTTACATAAACTTCATGTCTCGAATTTGGTCCAGATACGTCGAACAATATTGCCTCTACTTGAATTCATGTAAAAGCGTGAGGAACCGACAGACGAACAGATGAACAGACATCAAAATCACTTTTTCGATATGTGGGGGCGTGAAACTTGAATTCATTAAAATCTCGAATTCGATTTTTATCACTATCACTACAATTTCTTCTTTCGTCGCTCGAACGTGAAAACGAATAGGAATACAACGACACGCAAGGTGATAATTTGTAATACTCAAAATTTAATGATTTACGTTTAATGTGTTCCCATGCTAGAAAAAAAAAGCTTATGCCTTTGTGTTATATCAATTTAATATCAGCTTTTCACGCTACTATATAACGTAGAAATATGGCATGATTATCGTTCATATTCATGCTATGTTTTGGAAATATTCGTATTCCGCATGCATAGCTCTGTACAATTAAGTTACGTTCAACGAAGGCATTCTTGCACTTGTAATAATGAAAAAAAACGAAAGAAAGTCAATACTCTAAAAAGCAAAAGCACAAGCACACACACACGCATAAACAATAATTTGACATCAGGTCGATGTAACAAGAAGTAAGACTGGAAAGACTATCAAGGTCGCATATGTTCTTTTTCTTGTTCCTGACACACAAATCCGAAGTGAGTTGTCTGCTGTTCAAGACCGGGCAGGCGAGGTGTAACATACAAGACCATAAACTGAAAACAATCGCTGTTTACAATAGTAGGCCTACACGCATTCTAATGCTGAATAAATACGTCAATTAAAGGATATTATCAATAAGTTATTTCCTTATTAGATTGTTTCGGTTCTTATTAACATCAAAATTATATACTTCCTATAACGTTTTGTAATATATATATATATATATATATATATATATATATATATATATATA
This sequence comes from Thermobia domestica, assembly GCF_964235325.1. Lineage (NCBI taxonomy): Eukaryota > Metazoa > Arthropoda > Insecta > Zygentoma > Lepismatidae > Thermobia > Thermobia domestica. Next base: position 254,480,589 of record NC_137459.1, on the reverse strand, counting down.
TATATATATATATATATATATATGGGATTCGATCTCGTGTCAAAATAATAAAATAACTGCTTGTCCGCCACTCTATCGACCTAACCACGGAGACTACGTTGTGTTTGCTCCCTTTTTCTTAACAAATAGTGATCATAACCATGGTGCGTATCGCTGTAGAGTATTTTTCTGTCTTATTCTATATTTTCGTACCACATCTTACAGAAGCTAATTTATATTTAGCAAAGCATCTAGACACTAGGTTTAAACGAACAAATTCAGTATTTTACTCCACTTCCCAGTTCCTTCGTTCGCTTATCGACCCTGGTTCACTGCCTATTGTTTATTTCCCTTCGCAATCGTGCTTTGCTACTGAAAATCCCTCAAAAGCATGATTGCGAGTATACACAAAACCGAGCTTAATTTTATTTTTTGCTTATATTTTTATTTTTTTATAATTTTTTTTGGAAATATCTCCCTAGATGGATAGCTTTCTATCATCTCCACATACTAATAACTGAGTTTTATTCATAAACGCAAGGAAAATAGAATAAATGCGAAAAATCGTTAGTTACAGTATACGCGTATTTTTTTCGGCGCATGTGGCTACCTTCAGGACGTGGCTTTTGATTTAGTGTTGCAATTAAAAGCACAAAACCAATTGGACACACTCAATTATGTACAATTAAAAACTAAACTAATGGACTTAAGTAGGCCAAGATTACCTGCATATAGGGCTGAATTTGATTTTTTTTTAGATTCAACAGGGCAAAAAGGAACCAATTGATGTATATTTGTTAATGAAAATTAAGAGTTATCTGTCAAGTTATGCCTCAGGCAACCGAGGAACAGAAAATAAATTATTTATCTTTAGGTTTAAAGTTTTTTTTTTTTTTTTTTTTGCAAAAAAATCTCATTTGAAACATTTAAAACAGTTCAAGCTTTGCAGTCGCACATGCATAACTTGGAAAAGGCTCACGTTTTCATGGGAAAGCGTGATTATGTAAAATTACAGTAAGCAATATATTTGTTTTGTGACAAAAATCCGACAGTCAGTAGTTTAAATTCGTCGGCAGTTGCTAGCTCTTCCTTCCCCACACATCATCAACAACCAACTTATCCCTTATATAATCAGACACCCAATTGGAATCACTACCAACAACCTGCTCCAGTACTTCCTGTACCTTCAGCACCACGGCTACAGAGTGCCTCACAAATTCAATTACCGTCGAATCCTCCCTCTCAAGTTGGTAATACGCAACCCCCGCCCGACCCCCCTGCGCCTAGGACATTTCGTAATACAATCACCAATAGTTCATTACAATTTAGTAAACTTGCTAATCAAACGGCAGAGTTATCTCTTTTAGTAGCACAAAATGCTATGAACAATTCACAATTTAGACGGGGCGGTCGTAATAATTACAAATCAAGCAGTACAAATAGTGGCAACAATAACCACCATAAGAATCAGAAGAAAAGCAATTCTAAAAAAAAAAAAAAAACAATAAAAATAATAATACACCTAAACCGGAAACAGTCACAGTTTGCGGTACGTGCTATAAACTAGGACATTTTTCAAGCATATGATATAAAAGTAATGAGCAGAGAAGCGCATAGTAGGCCCACGGACAATTTTTCTCAAGCACAAGTTCTGAGGACCATATCACAAGGAGTAAATGAACGACAAGTAGTCGCAAGTACTAGCTCTAACAAGCAAGCACTGACGTCACTTTATACTGGCTCCAGAGACCGACAGGAGAGAGAACATTAAATTATTAAATCAGGAGCATAAGCTGTTAATTAATGTAATAGCTAGCAAAGAAAAATACCCTGTAATAATTGATACATGGAACTGGTTGAGCCTGTGGCCGAAATCGATGATTGTTCCAAACACAATTAATTCCTTTTAACCCTGCGTTACTCGCGCACGGTCTCACGTTCCGGGTTTAGGGGATTTTAGTTATTACAATGCTATAAGTTGGCAACACGTGCGGCCAGTCCGTATAGCTTCCGTTTCTGCCCCTCCCAACCTAGAGCAGTGAAGACAAACCTTCCTCGTGAACTGCAAATGAGGGTTCAAATAGCCGCTGAAGTTCCAGATCATCAGCAACCTGTAACTGTCGAAGGTAACGCTGCAATATGTTCGTTTTGCTCGTGGAATCAGAACAGGAAAACCAGATTTACAAATGTCAGATGCAATACATACATCTGTGGGGAGCATACAGGCCCAAAAGCAATGTTTTTTATAAGGTATTTCCAGTAAAAAGGTTTTTCTGTAGTTAGATATTTAGTTTTTTTTAGTAGACATTTTTTAAGTACACCTATTATTGTAGGCATGTAATTACGTAAAACATGTAAGTACCACTAGCATACTTGTTATTGTACGCATGTAATATTAAAGTTTGCCATAAATTTCAACGTTTGTTTTTCATTATAACCTAATTTTAGCAATGAAAAGAAAACACGGTCTCTAAGTCCGTGTGCGGGTATTAGTGTAACTTTTCTAGCGCGGGTAACGCAGGGTTCACACCAACCCTCGAGGAATTGAGAATTCCATCGTAAATTTGCGTTACATAGCTCTGATCAAATTCAAAATTAGCTCAACAACATTTGCTCATTACTTCCGAATTTGAGAACACGGAGAATTCTTCTTTTATCCGGAGAATATATTCTAAATAGTTTGAAAGCCAAAATTGACTTACAAAGTAATACATGCATGGTCTGTATACAGGAAGCCACAGCACGTATGGCAAGATAGCCCCCCGAGTTTAGAAAATTGAAACAATGACTAGGTCATTCGTTTGTACCGTTTGTACCGAAAATATTCTCGCTTGTACCATTTTCCTTATAGGGTTACTTGGGAGGTCAACTGGGGGACTATTTTGTCGCCAAGATAGCCCCTATATCAGAGCACAAAAAATAAAATACCATTCGAAAGCAAATCGTTTGTATAGTTTGTAGCGAAAAAAGTTTTGTTCGTACCCTGATAGTTTTCGAGAAAGAGGGGATGGCGTTTGGGAGGCTATATTGTACGCAAAATAGGTCCTTTTATACATTTCTTTAGTTTTACTGTTATCTTCAAGTTCCTTAATTTTAGCTTACAAACTATCGTGTTTCTTTGTTCTAAAAGTTTTAAAAATTTCCCGCCTGATGTCTACGAAATTTTGTGTAGTTGTTTTATTCGGATTTTGTAGCCAACGTAATTTTGCCTTTTTTTCTCTTCTCTATTAGTTTAATGCATTCCTGGTCGAACCATGGTTTGTTCTACGTATTTCCAAGTGTCCCAATCTTTATTTTGCTGAAATTTTAATTCTATCTCTAATAGTAATCCAAGTGTCTTCAACACTCGTGCACTCCGAATCTTCTAAAGCCGAGAATCTGTTCGAAATATGAATCTGGTTTTCCTCTCCTACCGGGTCTCATCTGATTTCTTTAAATTAAATCACTCTGTTTTTGGACACTGAATATTTCCTTTATTCAACGATAATATCTCTCTTATTGTCGCTGCTACCAGGTAGGGACCAGTGTCACAATCAGCCTTCTAAACGACCGGGCATCAAATATGCTAAATTGTATTCTTCCATCTACTAAAACGTGATCAATTTGATTATATGTTTTTCCGTCTGATGAAGTCCAAGTATATTTACGAACGTCGCGATGTGGGGATTTTGTACTCTTCGCGATTGGTTTTTTTGGATGTTGCAATGTTCATGAGTCTAACATCATTGTCATTACTTTCCTTATGCAGACTTTCGTTTCCTATAATCGGTTTGGAAATACACTCTCGTCCTACCTTCGCATTGAAATCCTCTAATATATTTTTCATATGGTATCGCGGGAGTTGGTCAAATGTCAGTTCCACTTGTCCATTTTATTTTGCTGAGGACGTGACAAGTTATTATCAGTCTTTGTCCGAGGCTTTTGTGAGTGTTTCTGAACAAGTTTCTTTTTTTTCAGGATGAGGTTGTTATCCTTACCTTAACCCCCAAGCTGGAGGACCACTCCTTGTCGTCTGTCCGTCTCATTCAGTATATTCGCAGTTATCCTCTATATCTAGAGGCCTTCTCCTCGATCCGCAACCTGAGGACGCGCCATGGCGTGGTGACAGCAACCCACGTTACACGACCAAGTAGGTTTTCAGTGGATGAAAACTCTTTTGTTTCCATGTATTTCCGTTTCTTCCACTCCCGTCATTCGATCATTTCGTTCATTATCAAAATCACTATATATCTTACTTTTGGACCATATTCACGTAACGCTAAAGAAGCAACCATTAGTTAACACAATGTTACAAATAAATAAATCAAATATGACAAATATGCATTAGAAACAGAAAACATTTTCATAATTATATTAACAAATATTACAACCGTTGGATTTTTTTTTTTATTTTCAGTAAATTGGAGTAATTCTTTGGTTCCTGAGAGGATTGCGTGAAGAGACTAAAGTTACAAACACCCATAAATCGGGAAAGGAGAAAGTGTGGTGTACTTTTGGCAGTTAACTAAATTGTTGTGGTATTTATTACCTATACGAAATTTTGTATGATCAGTATTTGTGTTTAGCATATGCACGTTTTCTAATTACAATATATATATATATATATATATATATATATATATATATATATATATATATATATATATATATATATATATTAATGTTGTCATCTACATTGATACTCATGAAACATTTGTGCTACATTGTTGCACACAGAAAAGAAAGGCATTAGCGTAACTTGTATACAGCAAGAACGTAGATTATTATATTACCAGGACAACTTGCTTTAGCTAGCTACATACAATCTATTGAAAGTATGCAGTGAATGAGCATATCTCCTTTTCAATTTATTTATTTTTTTAATTTTATCTTACAAGTTTTGCCTTATAAATACATTCATTGTATAAGTGAGTCATTTCGCTCGTGACATTACTGAATTTTACTTACGAATACTGTATAACGATGAAACGCTACTAAAATTATGTTTTGTATTGGATATTTTAAATTTGTACGTATTTCGAACTTTCTCAGAGAATGCATAAAAACTATTAATAACTAATAACGATCACAGGAAACAGCCTCATCAAAAGTTTGTGTACGGAAGTATGTTTGCTATATGGAACTACGACAAAACTTAAATTAGGAATATATCTCATTCTACTCGAAAGAGACTATAAGAGTATGACTTTAGCCTCCTCTTTTTATACATGTTCAATAATCGATCTAAGTTATACGAGGTACTCCTTGTGCAACATCAAGGTTATGAAGAACGAGATATTCTACGTCATGTATGCTAAACAGCTGTCCTTCGCTCAGTTTACTGCGACCCTCTGCTCACGCCGACTCATCTCTAAAGCAAACATTCTGTGCAATGTCTACCCCTAATGATACAAACGCTTGCCAACACAAAATCCGAAATTTTGCATCGTGAGTGATTCCTGTGTTAAGTAGTGCGCTTTCCTCGCTTTTGAGGAGAAACAACTTCCCAACGAGATTCACTTAACCGACACTACCGGTAATTTGGCATATATTTTGAAATTGGAAATGCAAGTAGCATGCCTCCAGATACAAAAAAAAAAAAAAAAAAAAAAAAAAACTGGATTCAGGAAAGAAAACAAAGTGTTGGGTAACAGTGGATATCCATCTATTTGGAGTGCGAAATCTGGGGGATGGGAGAAAAATTAGCCCACTTAGCATTTTCGTAAGAAAATTCACCCCACTTAACTTTTTCGACAGAAAATTCCCCCACTAATAACTTGGTGAAGGGTAAAAAAGTAACACTACTATTGGAAATTTGCAAATTACAATAATTAACGTGTAATTAATTATTTCGTATTTATGGGTGAACTCGTGGTTAACGGTATTGATAGTCTTACAATTTTAATAAAATATTAATGTTCAAATGTTTCAACTTTCCATAAATTATGTCGAAACACTTCAGTGTGATTTCTTTTCTTTTTTTTTATTTTTTGTACCCTCTGGTCTCTCCTCCACATACACACACTTGGTCTGTTACGATTTCCAGCTCTGCATCTATCTATTACCTTGATTTATTTATGTTCCTGCTTTATTTTTAATAATTACGGTTTGAAATTAGACAATCTTTTAGCCTGAGGATCGGGACCCCTAGGGGCCGCGAAGGAGGGGAAAAAGGTAATTGTAGCATAGCAGCGGAAAAAAAAGTATATTGTTTTTTAAATATTATTTTGAATTTATTATTTTACTTATTCTCAAATACAGCATATAATTTTAAACAAATAAAGAGTCCTTAGTAAAAAAGAAAAGTTGAGACAAAGGAGGAATCAAACTGGAAAATTATTGCATATTGGAATACACAAATGCAACAGAAACTGAATCCTAAAATATAAGTCAAAGTGCCAGACAATTGATTATCTTCTCGGTGGTACCGCAGTAAATACAAAAGCTACGCACCAATTCGTAATTGTTGTGCTATCTTTGTTGATAAATCAACAATACAGAACTGATATCGTTGATAGTTCAAAAGGGGTCGGTTTCGTTTTAGATCATTTGTTACTCTTCTCAAAGTTGTATATGTATGCAATACTTACATTCAATTACAACTGTAAATATTAAGCAGGAGAAATAATAATAATAATAATAATAATAATAATAATAATAATAATAATAATAATAATAATAATAATAATAATAATAATAATAATAATAATAATATTGCAAACCAGAAATTAATTATGGGACTCTCTAGCAAGAATGCATAGTATAGTGCAATTAGATTTGAACCCGGACATTCAAAAAAGCAAGCCGAAATCTTTTCTAAAATGATCTTGATATTCTATTCGGTACCTCAGAGGAAGTCCCAAAAGAACCCGCGTCGGGTTTGGTCACTGTGGCCACCATATTGGATAGCCTGTTTCCAACGCCAAAAGTTTTTGTGTAAACATATGATTCACTTTAACAGACTATAATACATTTTTAATTAGTTGTTCTTATTGTATGAGAATTGAGGAAATTTTCACTTTCACTGGTGGGAAAAAAGAGAAATTCCGCAAACTTTCTGAGAACAGAAGGTATTTTTTTTTATCCCTATTACAATATTGTAGGAAGAAGAAACATAAAATATGTGCAAATTGGTTGCTAAATCTTTTTTTCAGTAACACGTTAGAAATACACAATATTAATACCTTCTAAAGTTGCGATTTTAAACTTAGATTAATGTAATGCGTTAAATTCCCTCTTGTATAATTATTTTACTTTTTTTTCACCAGCGAATCTACAAGTTTTGAGTGAAGTTATCAATGGATAGACATTTGAAAAGGCTTAAATATGTATATATTTTACAAACCCCGATGTTGACTGTTTTTGGGAAGGGGAAAAGGGAAGAATCCCAAAATTTTAGGAATGTTTTTAAAAAAAGTGTTCTATTCTTAGCAAGACAAATTAGTCAGAGGAATTTGACATGTATACAAAATTGTTGAAAAAAAAATCATGTTTACTAACGTACAAAAATTCTTAATGTTTGAGCCTCGGATAATCCTAAAATGTAATTCTTTATTATGTAGATGTTTCAAACTTAGAATTTTGATTTGAATGTACCTTACGTTTTCATTCCAGACGAGAATGTTTGGCATCTTGGAATGTCTTTTCTTCGATATCCTTCTCGGGAACTACGATATCTCCATGCATTTCCACTTCATATTCTACGTTCCTGTTGGTACGTTCATGCCAGTTCGAACAGTTGCATGGTGCGCAGTGCATACACATAATTGAGCATTTTAGAATACCTCTCTGGCACTCAGAACTTACTTCACAGCCATCGATGCAGGGACAAGAGATAAGATGTAGTAAGTCTTCAGGAGCAGCAGACTTCAAAGTTGGTATGGAGCCTAGATAACTATTGACTATCTTCAAACCGTAGCGTAAAGTGTCCATGGTAACACCACGTCATTGCTGCACTTGATAAAAGACTCAGAGTGAATGATGACGAGCGACTCTTGTTTTAGGAAGAATTACAGCTAAGTTAAACTGCAAATGCAAGGGTTGTTTGGCAATTGTCTTCTCAAATAATTGTTGACATAAATTGTCAAGTTCTTGATCTATTTTGACTCATAAGGTGACAGAAAGAAAGATTCACCAGCTTAAGATACAACTTCAGCTGACACTCGAGAATTATTGAAAAATACTTAGTTTCTCTCTGTATTTCTTATTACTCTAACTTTTTTGTAAGCAGAGATTTTACCTTTTCGATGAATTGACGAAACTGAATCGCATTCTGTGAAGCCGTGTACAATTAGAAGAAAGTGCTTCATGTCACCTCTATCATGCTGAGTAGTTCAAATATGGTGAATGTTGTCTGTGCAAGTCTTCGTTCCTGGCATCATCATTTTGAAAGATGCGTCTGGTGGAGCAAGGGCAACTAGTACTAATAAATCTTTCACTTCACCAATCAAAATAACTCTAAGGCCTTTCTTGGCCTCTGTAATAGCCGTGGTTGCAATCAGAATATCAACATCTGCCTTGGTCTGGAGTACCTTGCATCCTGATTTCTGAAGATGCTTACTCCAGAGATGGCTGAATCATATTTTGCTGGGGTGATTTAGGAGAAATTCAGTCTGCCCTACAACAGTAATATTATCTTCTAATTCTATGTCTACGTGGCAAGTCTTTCTTGCACGTCGCAGATGCTCTTTATTTTATGCCCTTATACCTTCGTTATTTCCATCAAAACGACGAGAGTTTTTTTTTTCTTTTTGTAATAATAACAGCGCATGCAATATACTGGTGACATATTACTTTGAACGTGGCTGGACGCTATCATACAAGACGATGCAACAGGTCCCCACCATTAACTATGTAGGATACACCCTGTTTTGCGGTACTACTTGTTTTCTGGATCAAAGTTCAGAACGAAACGAATGTTGTCTATGATTTTGTACCTTTCCTCCATAAATAAGGAGAAAGGATACGCAGATAGTTCACATTTGAAGATCTCAGACAATTATTCCCCAGAGCTAACTGTACATACCATGCAGTGCAGAAGCTAGTTTGGGATTACACAAATTACCTCATTACATCTCTCGAATGTTTTATGTTCCCGAAGCCAGTTGATGAAACAAAGACATCTTCGGTGTCGCGAGTTTGACGAGACTCTCGCAACTCAACATGTCGTTCGGAGGAGGTGGAGATAACATCAGTGGATTTCTCCACAGCTTCCACTATTCTTGAATATGCAGGCATGGAATGAGCCCATGCAGCAATCCTTTAAGAAACTTCCTCGTTCCTGGGTGAGGATACCACTGGAGGCAGAAGTTAGCACACTAAAAATAATTGGCATATATGCACTAGGTTATATTTGCTTGATAAAAGCGACGTTTTAAGTGGTAATATTTCCTCTACCTTGTCAGCTACAGAAAAGTCCAAAAGAAAACGATAATGCTACGAACTTGAATTATGAATCACCGACCACAGCTGCAGTGGACCAGAACACAATGAGCGCATGCACTACATCGTAGCAACGTTCTCAGCAGTAGCAGTAAAAATTCACACTTTCGAAGTAAATTTGGTGAACATTAAACAACGATATTGTTACATGACAAAGAAAGAAAAGAACCTTTGATGAGTCAATGACTACACTAGAAATAATGATTCAACTGATGTTACTGATGCGAAATGCGAGTAAAAATTTTAATGTGGTAAATTGCAGCCATTAACTGCATAAAATTGAAAATTGTACAGTTTGCAAAAGGTATTTTCGTTACAAGACGGAAAGGAAAGGTATTATGATTTTCCTTCAAAGTCTTTATTATTATTATTATTATTATTATTATTATTATTATTATTATTATTATTATTATTATTATTATTATTAATATAAAGCAGGGAATTCGTGTTATTATTCGGTTTAAAATCTCTTGTCGTCGCGAATTCTGCCGAGGAATGTGAAGCTAAAAATATACAAAACGATAATCATGCCTGTTGTTCTGTATGGTTGCGAAACGTGATTATTTACTGTGGGGGAAGAACATAGACTGAAAGTATTTGAGAACAAGATCCTGAGACGAATATTCGGACCCAAGAGGAACGGGAATGGGGAATGGCGGAAACTTCATAACGAGGAACTACGTAATTTATATGGTTTACCCAACATTGTTAAGGTCGTCAAGTCTAGGAGGCTTAGGTGGGCGGGTCATGTAGCTAGAATGGAAGAAAGTAGAAACGCTTTCAAAGTCTTGACTGGAAGACCAATCGGAAAGCGACCATTAGGAAGTCCTAGGTGCAGATGGGAGGACAATATTAAGATGGATCTCGCAGAGATTGGAATACAAAGTAGAAACTGGATCCAGTTAGCTAAGGATAGAAGTCAGTGGAGAGCTTTTGTGAACGCGGCATTGAACCTCCGGGTTCCATAGGCCATAGAGTTAATTATTATTATTATTATTATTATTATTATTATTATTATTATTATTATTATTATTATTATTATTACTTCTTTTTTATTTTGATAGTTCTGATTCAGAATTTGAAAACTCAGGTCTATTTTTTGAACATTCTTATATTGACAAAATTGCTTCTTTTTGTTGGTTCTCTTTGCTAATTTGTCCCGCACGAGTTACTTCTGAAGAAGATATATATGTTTTTGTATGTTTTAGTATATGTAGAAATTGTTAATGTATTATTCGAAGGTGTATGAAAGCAATTGATATGCAATACGGTCGGCAGAAGTACTAAATAAGTCAATTCAAAGTAAGAAGTAACTTTTGTATAAGATAGACTGATAGAAGTGGAAATCCCAACACCAAGAAGGATTTATGCTAGGCGAATGAAACTTAAACAGACTATTCACCTGCATCTTTTATTCCAGTGATACCAGTTACAAGGTCACAACTCCAAGGACACGTGTGCACTGCTATGTAACTGTGGAATGGGTGGAGCCATTAGACACGTGCCACGCTGGTCAGAAGCAGTAGTTCATTGTACCAGTCTACGGTAAGAGTGCACAGAATGCCTCGAATACGAAAACGAACTGTTTATCGGCAGTTAACGCAGTTCGAATGGGTCCGCGTAGTAGGACTGCGAGAGGGTGGATTTTTCTTTCGTGACATCGCAGCAAGAATCGGTCGAGACGTCTCCACGATATACAGCTGTTGGCAGCAGTGGTCACAGGAAGGGACTACTACCAGAAGACCGCGTTCCGAGCCTTCCTGGTCCACCGGAGAAAGAGATGATCGACGTATTCGCAGGATGGCGGATCGGAGGGCGTCTGTAGCTGAAATTCGAGCTAGAGTAACACTTGGCGTCAGTACAAGAACTGTTGTGAATCGTCTACTGGAGTGTGGGCTCCTTTGTAGACGTCCTGTGGAGTGTTTACCGTTTATTCCTACCAATAGTCAAAACCGTCTACAGTGGTGACGCTAGAGAGCTCATTGGAGGGCAGAATGGAACTGTGGTATTGACGGACGAGAGCCGTTTCTGCCTCGGAACAAGTGATGGACGTACACGAGTCAAGAGGCGGCCTGATGAATATTTGTTGCCAAGCTGCATTTGTCGTCGTCACATCGGTCCGACCCCAAGCATTATGGTATGGGGAGATATTTCGTATGACCACAGGCCCTAACTAGTGATTATTCATAACACCATGCCAGCACACGTCTACATTACGATGGTGATCGAACCCGTTGTTCTCCCGTCCATGAACGAGTGGAAGATGGCATGTTTCAACAAAACGCTCGTCACCATATCAAAGCTGCAACTCTACGTGCTCTTCAAGATGTTAACTTGTTACCTTTGCCAGCAAAATCTCCAAATTTGTCTCCAATAGAGCATGTGTGATACATGATTGGACGACGTCTCCGAACCCATCCTCAACCAGCAACGACCATGGACGATCTGACCTTATAGTAGCAGCAGGCGTGGAACGCAATTCCAGAAGATAACATCCGACATCTCTACGATCGATTGTCTGCTCGTGTGGACGCCTGCATTCAACGAGGCGGTGACTACACTGGATATTAAAGACGAATATCGGCCATTTTCGTCCGGCCGTGCATCTGCATTCTGTAAGTTCTGTACTTCAAACTTGAATCAATGTAATAACACATGTACATTATTATTTTGTGTAAGTTTCATTCACCTAGCATAACTCTTTCTTGGTGTTTGGATTTATATTTCCGTCAGTGTATTTGCTTCGAAGGTATTTTTATCTACATTGTATTTCTTTCTAGTATTCCATATTAAGTTCACATACTATTCTGAGCTAGAAACGAGATGTTACTAATATAAAGAATTGAAAATATTTTAATTTTCTCCTATGGTAGAGAACCATTGAAGTGCTGAGAATTTGCATATTTACATATTGGTTGACAAGGGTCTCCTGACTACTGTGATGTGCAATACTTACATCTGGAAATGAAAGTTTCCTACAAATAAAGGGGAAAATATATTCCATATTTTGTGGCTTAGCTATCTATACCTATGGCAAAGGCAACAAATCTGGGTTATCTCTTTTCTTTTGCAGAGGCTGGAAGGAAGAGGAAAAGTTACTTTCACTCTCAGAGGCGGATTGAGAAAAGGTTCGTAAAATGTTATACACTTTTGAGCAAGAGTTCTCTCTCTCTCTCTCTCTCTCTCTGTATATATATATATATATATATATATATATATATATATATATATATATATATATATATATATATATAGGGCAAACCTACCTAACTTCGTGATATAACTTATTTCGTGATACGAGACAAATTAATCTTCACAGAAGAAGGTATGCATTATAGATTTAGTTACAGCGGTGCTCAAGATAGAGCAGAAATATCGACATCATCTGGTGAAAAAATGTGGCAGTGATAAGTGTTACCGTGTGGACACCACTCAAGATGTTAGCTGGTAGAAAGCGCTTCTAAGTCAAGTGACCTTCGGAGACCAAATATTTTTTGTGTGTACTGTGTCATTGTGTGGCTCTTGTTACAGGTGGCTTCTCTAGAAATACTCTGGTTATAATTTTGTGTATAACCTTGAAACAGTAGTGCAACTGTAAAACAATAGACGCTTATCAAATTGCATCATATTCTTATAAAAGTTTGTGCCAGGATGGTTCATGGTCATTATGAGTTTCACTCTCTTCAACCCTTCCTTCACTAAAGCATTTTCCGTAAATATCATATCTGGTTTCACTAAAACAAGAATGTTTTCTCTGAATCCTCACACAGCAGCCAGTGAAGCACTTAAACAGGCAGAAGACGTCTAGATTCCTCCCTGGACGCAACCAAGTCTCTATCCGCTGAGAATGAATCAACCGCTTCGACCAGTAGTTTTACATCAGCGATGAATAGTCTTCTCCGTGTACCGAATTTAACCCTGCCTGACAAAACCAATACTGTATGTAGCAGTAAAGCTCGACGAAATACGAAGGCAATAGTTCATCTTCCTGATCAGGCCACAACGTCAACGGCAAATGTCACTATAATGCAACGTGATGCTCCAGTTGAAAATAACAAGTGTCAGCGTAAGCAAACTGATGACTTGAGCGCTAGTTGTAACGAGTGCTACAGTTCGGGATAGAATCGTAGACCCTGGATGCAATGCTGTTCATGTTTACGATGGTTTCTTGAAAGGCGTCAGAATCTTAATTCAGCTGATATAACAATTTTCAAGTGGAGCGTATGCACAATGACAAATGACAGTGATACATACGGTGACAATTAATATTACGTGAGTACTCTATCATATCACGAAATTAGGTACACACCCTCACGGAATAAGATATGCTATCATGAAGTTAGGTAGCTCAAATATACTATGTGTTCTGTTTCTTTATATAGTTTCTTTTGTATTGTTTGCGCTTCTTTTACTACAGCAGTTGTGTTTATGTTCGACCTTCCTAAGATAAAAAATACATTTATCCTACATGCTTGTAAATGTGTATTTTTTTTCAGTCAAATTCCTTCATATCACGAAATTAGGTATGTTTCCCCTATATATGCAGAGAGAGAGAGAGAGAGAAAGAGAGAGAGAGAGTTTAATTTATATATATTGCAAAACGAATTTGCTTTCCAGACAGGTACGAAAATATTTCAAGAAACAAAAGTATGTGATTTTAACGATTACCAAAAAAGAAAAGAAAAAAAGAAATGGGAAGCACGATATTCCGTAAACTGTATTACCCCCCCAAAAAAGGTTCATTTTTTTGAGTTTGGCTACACATCAGAAAATTTTGTTCATTGTTTCTATCTTTACGACAATTCAAAAGTGTGGATGCAAAAATAATTTGAACAGCTTCTTCTCGAGGGAAATACCGGGCGTCCACTGTCAATTTACAAATTATCAATGATCCTTTTTTGTAGCTTCTTGGCACCAACAAACTAGTTACACAAAACATATATGCATTCGATATTAACATTAGAAAATTTACATTATTTGTACATAATACCTCCTTTCCAATACCCCAGGGGAGGTAATAGGTTGTAAACGGCATCTTCAGTGTCACTATAGATCCGATACTAATACATGTCTGTTTTTTAAAGGTTCCTCACTTTCCACGCTCCCTAGGGTCGGTGGGTAGACTTACCCAACTGGATGCTGAGCTTGAATTTACGAGGCATCGGAACTATCACCAACACACTTAAAACCCGAGAAAACTATGATTTTGACATTAAGTTTTTTTTTCATGCCACCCTATCTTTCAGAGGTAATAATGTGAGTTGAACTTGGATTTGAACGACATCCGGAGTGTCATTATTAATCTCAGCACTTAGGTGCGATAAAAACATACGACACTTTTAAATGTCTTCACTTCCACTCCCCCTAGGTGTTTTAGAAGTATTACCTACATTGGTGGCTTAACTTGCACTAAAATAACTATAGATTTTGCATTAATATTGGTCCTTTCCAACTGTCTTTACATGCCACTCTGCCTTTCACAGGAGTGTGAATGAGGAAATAATATGGATTTAAATATCATTTAGAGTGTCACTATTCATGTCAACGACCTCGAAATTTATGATTCGACACTAATATCAGCCGTTTTCGGTATTTTTTAAAGCGTCACGCCCTACCACTCCCCTAGGCCCACTAGAAGGTCTTATCCAACAGTATACTTTTTTTAAGATTGTAAATAATGTCTGCACGAAATGTGGTTGAAACTCCTTCTTTGGTTATCTTGGAACATATACTGTTTAAAACAAATAACAAATGTGGTACCTTTACAACAAGTTTTCGTTCGAAATACTGATTTGAAACATGCAATAATCTGACGTAGCACCATTTAAAGAAATCTAACATTATATTGGGTTGGCAACGCTGTTTGCTCGGTGTTTGTGTTTAACGCATCTGAAGATCTTCTCCTTACTGTTGCTTCGTGCATAGTTTCGCTTTTTTTCTTTGGGTTTCTCCGTTATAGCAGATTGTCAAGATAAATTGTCCGCCCTATATCTCTATCTCTATATCTATCTATCTATCTATCTATCTATCTATATATATATATATATATATATATATATATATATATATATATGTGTGTGTGTGTGTGTGTGTATGTATATACTGTCCGAAATATGCACTGTTTTCACTAATAGAATAGGTATGTGGCAAATATTCAAATGATTTTGCCTTGAAATAAACATTTAATGAAAGTTTAAATATAATAACCATAGGGTATTCTACGTTTGTCATAACTTTTGAAAGACTCTAACCCCATGGAATAGAAACTTTAACCGAAGTCACATGAGCAAAAAACAAGAAAGAAAAGAGAGAAAGGAAGAAAGAAAAAAAAGAGACAGTAAAGAAAAATGTTGCAAATACTATATTCGGAAAGTTATTTCAAATGGATCGGCCGTTTTTCCAACCCTTTAAACTTTGGATTTAACACCATTCTGGGTCATTTTTCTCACCCCTTTTCACCAACCTCAATATCTACTAAACTTTGAATAAAAAAGCATTAGTGTTATTGAATAATAAAAATAAATAAATATAAACGCAAATAAAATGAAACAAAATGAAACTTAAAAAAAAAAACCTATGGATTCGGTACCATTATGGGTTGTGTTTTATTATTATTACATGCCACTTGCTTCCAACTCTACCTTGGGAGTGGTATAGGTGTCTAACTCGTATTGGGAGATGCATTCGGTGTAAGGAGTGTCAGTATTCATATTAACTATCCCGAAAACTATGAATCCGATATTATATACGTCGTTTGTGATTGTTTTTACACGATACCCCTTTCTATTCCCACTCCAAGTAAAGCTAGATGTATCTTACTCCAGCTTTCTCTCAGGTTGCAAAACATTACTGCACCAAATTTAGTTGAAATACTACAACTCCATACATTTCAGAGTTACGCTGTAATATACAAAAACACATACACACATCATATATATATTAAATGTGTGTGTGTGTGTGTGTGTGTGTGTGTAGTACAAATGAACTCGACGAACAAAGTGAAACAGATGATTCATCAGACCAAAATAAGGAAACAGTGTACATATAGACCCGTGGCCATAAGTTCATAGTTTCAGAGCTAGGACTGTTCAAACCATGCGAAAAGGAACCTTGGGGACAAATATCACCAAAAAAAATATTACTCATTGAACTGAGGAAGTACGCTTATTCTCTTAGACTTGTAATCTCATCCATTCCTAAATGCATGATTCTGAGTCGTTGAGTGGGGCACATGGGAGTTCCTAACAGGAAGTGAGGAGTCCTGGATATTTCGTTAGGGTAGATGAGTCTGATTCATGACAGATAGAAAGTTGTTCTCAGCGCTTCTACCATCTTAACCCAATCCCTCATGTTCAAGGCTAAACGTTTGACATGGAGGAAGCAACCTAAGCAACAGAGAAAGGCTGCTGTTTCTGTCTTTTGATGAATAAATATTCACAAAACAGCTTAATTGTGATAAATGAATAAATGTTTATTTGCACTAACTATACAACAACTGAAACACTTACAACTTACTTTATCTTGTCTTTTTTTACGAATTCAGGAGGACCGTCTTGTATGGACCTCTTGGTGCTCAACTTGCTGACACTCACGCACACAAACTGTTTTTAAAAACAAAAGAGAAACTTTATGCAAATGTAATGGCAATGATACAAACTCACTATAAAAGTCTCTACATTCTCCCCTCTCTTGATTGAACCAAGTCAATCAACTTACACACAATCCACATTATCACTTTTAGGTAAAGGTACAATTTTAGTAATTGGTCTCTTAACAGCCCCTGTTTTACACTTTACACTCACTACTCTCACTAGTCTATCTTTTCCCGGAAACACTTGTTGAATGACACCTAATTTCCATGACAATGGAGGAGTATTGTGTTCTTTGATTAGAACCACATCTCCAATAGAAATATTAGGTTGTTTTGTTGTCCATTTTCTTCTCTGCTGGAGTTCATGTAGATAATCCTGAGACCATCTTTTCCAAAAATGCTGCTTCATCTTCTGAAGGTGATTCCATCTTGATAATCGGTTGGTCGGAATATCCACCAGATCTGGTTCAGGAATGCTCATCAGAGGTTCACCAATAAGGAAATGTCCTGACGACAAAAATGAAGGATCATCGGGATCATTGGATAGAACGGTGATTGGTCTTGAATTCAAACAGGCTTCTATTTGTGTTATAACTGTATTGAGTTCTTCAAATGTCAAAATTGTGCAACCTACTATTCTTCTTAAATGAAACTTAAATGACTTCAGTGCACTTTCCCAAATGCCTGCAAAATGACTTGCTCTGGGTGGAATGAAATGCCATGTAAATCCTTCTTGCACTGCAACGTCTTGAATTGAGTTTTGAAATTGTTGTGAACTGAATAGTTGTTGAAGCTCCTTAAGTTCTCGCTGAGCTCCAACGAAATTGGTTCCGTTGTCACTATATATGTTTGAAAATTTGCCTCTTCTGGATACAAATCTTCGAAGAGCTGCTAAAAATGCTTGACTACTCAAATCACTCACTAACTCCATATGAATCGCTTTGGTTGCTAAGCACACGAATATTGCAACATACGCCTTTGTCACTTTACGAGATCTAGTTCCTTGCTTAATCATTAGGGGACCGGTGAAATCCACCCCTACGTGAATAACAGCTCGAGCTGGTTGTACTCGTGCTGATAGTAATTGACCCATGAGTTGTTCTGAGGCTGACGCTTTCAATTTAAGACAAACTAGACACTGATGAATGATAGATCGAACGACTTGTTTAGCTCGTGGGATCCAATATTTTTGCCTCAATGATGAAATCAATAACTGCGGTCCAGCATGTAACAATCTTCTATGTTCAGCTTCAATTATCAATTTGGTGAGATGCTCTTTAGATGGTAAGATGATCTGATGTCGGCTACCATACGGTAAGTCGGAGTTTTTTAGCCGTCCTCCCACTCGTAGCAACTGTTCATTATCTATAAATGGATACAAAGATTTAAGTTCACTTTGGGATGAAACTTGGCCTGACGAAGCTAAATCTTTGAATTGTTGCGAATAACTGACCTGTTGAATTAACTTAATGCATTGTTGTAAAGTATCACCAATTTCAGTAGTGGAAATAGTCCCTACTTTCTTCTCGTTGTGATTTTTACAATTGTAAATAAAACGACGACACAAGCAAATAACTCGCGATAGTTTCCACAATGATGAAAAGTTTTCCAGAAAGCTTATGTCACCTTCATAACTGACTAAAGATATGCTCGTTACTTTCCTTTCTTCTGGAACATCTTCGTCTACCACTTCTGATTGTTCGGGCCATGCCGATGATTCAAGCCATGGGGGTCCATGCCACCAAATATATGCTTCCTTCAACTGTTTCGGATCCATTCCCGTGTAATAATGTCGGCTGGATTGTCCATTGACGACACATGATGCCACTGGTTGACTGATGTGATCTCCTGTATCTCTGCAACCCTGTTTGCCACGAACTCCTTCCATCTGACAGCTGCAGATGATATCCATGCAAGCACTATTTTTGAATCGGTCCAGAAGTAAGTACTATTCACTGAAATGTTTAATATCGGAATTATTTTCCGATACAGCCTGCTCAAAAGTACTGCCGCACAAAGTTCAAGTCTTGGTAACGTTACCCTTTTAATAGGAGCTATTCTCGATTTAGAACCCAGAAGTTTAACAGTAGTTTTGCCTGAAATGTCCACAGTTTTAACATAAATGCAACAGCCGTACGCAAGTTGACTGCTGTCAGCAAACCCATGTATCTCGACATGAACATAATTCTTCAATACTACACATCTATCAATTTGTATTTCGTTAACACTTGGAAGATGATGACCCAGGTCTAACCATTGCTGATAGAGCTCTGATGGTATTTGATCATCCCAATTGATCTTATGGATCCACATTTGTTGTAAGAAAATCTTGAACGGAGTAACTACAGAGCTTAGAAGTCCTAAAGGATCAAATATTTTTGCTATGGTCGAAGTCACTTGACGTTTGGTTGGTATGTTGTTCGTGAGACATTCTTTAACTGACTTGTTGGTGATGAGAAGCTTATCTGATGCAGGATTCCACGATAAACCCAATGTTGAAACACCTGACTCGGACTCGAATTCAAACGGCAAGTAAATTTCCCTATGTTCTTCTGGCACTGCTTCCAACAATGCTGGCTCGTTCGAACACCATTTTCTTAAAGTAAACCCACCGCTTTGCAATAATTGAATAAGTTATTTCTGAAGTTTTAACGCCTGTTCAACGTTATGAAATTCTGAGCTTACATCATCCATATAAAAATCACGTTCCAATACTGTCGCTGCTTGAGGATATTTACTTCTTTCTTCTTCCGCTAACCTTCGAAGACACGCCGTTTCCAAATATGGTGATGATGCTTCACCATATGTGACCCGCTGCAACTCATAAATCTTGACTGGTTCCAATGATGAATATCTCCACAGAATTTTTTGAAGTCCAATGTCATCTTCACGAACTTTAATCATTCGATACATTGACTGAATATCCGCCGTAAAAGCAATAGGAAAGGTTCGAAATCTCGTGACAATTGAATGTAAATCTTGCTGGATTGTTGGTCCTGTCATGAGTATGTCGTTTAATGAAACCCCCGTTGAAGTCTTTGCAGAAGCGTCGAACACCACTCTTAGCTTTGTTGTAGTACTGGATGGTTTCAATACTGCATGATGTGGCAGATGACATTTCATACCATTATCTTCATGTTCTTCTTTCACTTGTTTCATATGATCTAATTCTTCATATTCCCTCATAAAGTTACAGTACTGCTCGTTAATTTCTGGACACTGCTGTAACCGTCTTTCTAGCTGGTAAAATCTACGAAGAGCTAAATTATTTGATTCTCCTAATGGTTTATGGTTTGGCTTAATTAGCAGACGTACAACGAATCGACCACTGCTATTTCTGGTAGTGTTTTCCTCAAAGTGTCGTTCACATTGCCTTTCTTCTTGAGTCATGACTGTTGAATGTATAGTTTCGAGCTCCCAAAATGTCTGTAACTGTCTATCAAGGCTACTTTCTTGCAAAAAAATGACACTTGCGGTATACTAGAATCTCTTGTTGTAGGAACTTTACCCGCTAAAATGTACCCAAATTCAGTCTCTTGTACTACTGGATAATTCCCTGGTCTAGTTAGTTTATGTGATCGCAAAATGTCCAAAAACACTTCCGCGCCTAAGGAAATGTCAATAGTATCTGGTTGGTGAAAGTTAGGATCTGCATACACTATGTCTGTCGGCAAGTTCCAATCAGCATGATCTATTGGCCTACTTGGAATGTTATCTATTTTGAGCAAAACTAAACAGTTTACATCAATTGCAAATTCACGAATTCTTGATTCTATATGTACATCTACACAATACTTTGTTTCACTAATCACACTATTAATACCTTGAATTGGAACTCGGTGTTTATTTTTAGGTAGACGCAACCTTTGAACTAAATCTTCAGTTACAAAATTACTTTGACTGGCAGAATCTAATAATACTCTACATGGATGTAATTTACCATTCGTATCTCGTACATTTACTATAGCAGTAGATACCATAACAGTAACATTTGGTTTTCCCTTAAAAATGCAATAAGAACCTTGTGTCATATTTTCCCTATTCGTATTAGAATGACTCGAAAAATTTCTTGATTGTGAATTAGCAACACTGGGTTTCTCATCTGCTTTTGACATTACATCATAATGCAGCAAGGTATTATGCTTTTTGGAACAGCGTTTACAGCCACCTGATCTGCACGTTTTTACTTTACATTCTTTTTTGAGACAGTTGAAACACAATATATTATCTCGAACATAGTCTTGTCTTTCTTTTGCTTCAGCGTTTAAAAATGCAGGACATTTAAACAACTGATGTATTAGGTTTTGTTCACAAAAGTTACAGAAAGACTGAGCTGTTGTCACGTATGATTTGGTTGTTTTTCTTTTTGTTTTGGTTCAGCACTCTGTCTATTTTTATCGCCCCTTGACCTTGACACTACTTCCTGCGATGGTGTATTTTTTATAGTTTCAAATGCTTGACACCTACGTTCCAAGAAAGCAAAGAACTATGATAAGGGAGGGAAAGAATGATCTGTGATTTGTAACTCTCACGCACGCCTAGTGTTACTGTCTAATTGTGAAATGAAATGTTGAACTAACAAAACCTCTTCTAGTGGTGTCTGCAAATCTAAAGCTCGTAATGCATTCAAGTTACTAGTAGCTGTATTAATAAATTCTCTTAATTCTGATGTAGTTTCCTTTGTGATGCATTTAATATGTAACAAATTACGGACATGAGTAGCTGCAATCAAACGCTTATTTTCATACCTGTCTTTCAATAATTGCCACGCAATTTTATAATTAGCTTCTGTAACTTGCAGATTCGCTATTAAATCATACGCTTCCCCTCTCAATGCACTCTTAAGGTAATGGAACTTTTGCAACACTGACACGTTATCGTTATTATGAATCATAACTTTAAAATTGTCTGAAAATGAAAGCCAATTTTCGTATCGTCCTTCAAATGATGGCAATTCAACACGAGGCAATTTTAATTGATCATTTGACACCTGATTCTCATGTTTCGTGGAATTGTTTGAATGAGATTCATGGCTACGCTGAATAATAAAATCCTCTAGTTGCGCTAATACATCATAGTAACTGGTTTCAAACTCCTCCCTATATGCATCGTCCTCTACTTGTTCGTAATTTATTTCTAACTGTGATTGTACTTCATCGAACTTTTTGTACAACTCAATCATTGCAGTCTTACGTATTTTCACCTGGCTAATTGTAGTTGATGAATTAATATTACTTACGTAGTTTTGAATTCTTGTCAGTTGACATTTGCACACACCATGTTGTTTCTTCACTAACTTGCTTCTGTCCGAGTCCTCCATCTTGAAAATTATTGTAAGTCCACACTAACTAATAAACACAAGTCCACACACAAGTCCACACTGATGAACGTGTTCTCAGTTATGTCTATTCACATAGTTTCCAGAAGAATTAATAAATGTCACTGCGCACATGAACAGCACTAAACAAAGAGCAATGTAACAATTGTTAACATACACATTCACAGTTTGTATCAAACGCTAGCTCACTGTGATCTGGTCGGAGCTGACCAATGTTTCTGTCTTTTGATGAATAAATGTTCACAAAACAGCTTAATTGTGATAAATGAATAAATGTTTATTTGCACTAACTACACAACAACTGAAACATTTACAACTTACTTTATCTTGTCTTTTTTTACGAATTCCGGAGGACCGTCTTGTATGGATCTCTTGGTGCTCAACTTGCTGACACTCACGCACACAAACTGTTTTTAAAAACAAAAGAGAAACGTTAATGGCAATGATACAAACTCACTATAAAAGTCTCTACAGCTACAATTCTTAAAAAAAATTGAAGAACTTTAAAAAATATATATATATATATATATATATATATATATATATATATATATATATATATATATATATATATATATATATGTTTAATCAAGTGTTTTCATCTTTTGATAATTTGTAAAATGTATAATGGCTTGCGTCTAATAATAATAATAATAATAATAATAATAATAATAATAATAATAATAATAATAATAATAATAATAATAATAATAATAAAGAAACAGAACATGAAACCTCAAACAAAAAAAAATGTAATCCGAGTTTAAGGTACTTCCATTATGCCCTTTAGGTTAAGGGAAACTATGATTGAAGCAAGAGAATGATGATAAAAATATAGTAGAGTGCGAGAGTGGGAGAAAGCCGGAGTATCCAGAGAAAACCTAGGGACACGATGTTGTCCACAACAAACTTTCTTGGCCGCGGAACCAGCTCTTGCACCATATGACTGTAATCTGCCAGCTCTTAACGTTTATACCGTGCATTTTAGCATAAGATTACAGTTAAAGTGTTGTATCACAAAGATTGAAATCAATTATTTATTCCCTTCTACGTCATCCATCCTTATGTTACGAATGCTAAAATAAATTCATTTCACGCGCTTTCATGGTATGTGATGATTTCTCACAACGGATTATTGCGTAATATTATATATATTTGTCTATATGTATTTATATCGCCTACTGAAGCTTATAAGTAACAGTGAAACACAATCATTATATAACACCCCGTGATCATATAGAAACATCCGAAGTAGAACATGATATTGTATCATTCCTAGTCATATCTCATAAATATAATTTTATGTTAAATCCGAAAAAAATATATTATAGTTTAAGTATTTATTTAATTAATGTGGCCGACTTTAGATATCATGTCTCACACAATTTCATTGCACTAAAGCGCAGCTGTGTTTTTGGAACTCCGAAACTAGAATTCCAATATTCAAATAATTTATTCTACACAATTTGTCATACATTTTTTCACCTAAATTTCCATTAATCTTTCTTCGTTGCTACGCTTAACTCAAATCATGTCATTCACGTTTATAACAAATGTTCAAACTCTTTTCCCTTCACGCGAATAACTAATCAGTGGGCATGCTATTTTCCATATCTTCATGCAGTCAACATCAATTTGATGACCAATTACTTTATGTAGTGTTTTACCTAAGACAAGACGAACTTGTTAGAGCTAGGTACAATATTTCACAGCCAGAAACTTATTTTATTGCAGAACACAACTGTGACATTTTAGTAGTTATGTTCTATATTGTAAGTACTCAACAATAATTATTATTAATTTGATCAATCTTTAAGAAAGGTTATATATATATATATATATATATATATATATATATATATATATATATATATATATATATATATATATATATATATATATAAGTGAAAATAAGTATTCCTCGTAACTTTATATTGTATAAGCAATATATTTTACCAAGTACTGTTCAGTTATGGTTAATAACCAATACGGCGGCCAGCACGCCTTTAAATAAATTATATATATATATATATATATATCTGCAATTTATTTAAATGTGAGCTGGCCGCCATATTGAAAGTAGCCATTTTGAGAGTGATCCCCTACTTAGATTTTTATACTTTTTGTATGTTCAATAAGAACATAAAACAAAATAATTGGTGTTGGTTTCATTTCATTTGCAATTAGTCCTAGGTTAAGCCCTATTTTACACTACTTTTACTGGACTATTTACAATTTCACCCCATATATTGAAATACTGCACACGAGACATTTCATAAGACTCTTCATACTTATTCGTATATAACCTGACAAAATATGGTTGAATTATTATTGTAAGGTAAATAATTACTAATATATATATGTATGTATGTATGTAGGGTGAGCCTGAATGATGTGCTCAAACTCCGAGAAGTGACACCTGACATCGATCGTCCTCTTTGTCCGACGAAATTTTTGTTCTCTAGAAATCAATATTGAAAGGGAAGTAATATTAAATTTGAATCACTTTCGGTTTTGATAGAGTCTTCGAGATAGGTTAACTTAGAACGGTAAATCGCTTGCAAGAAACCGGTTGTCGCTGTCCGCTACTGTTTTCGTTCTATGGCTATAAACATTAAAACCGGAAGCGACAAAATTGAAGCACTTCCAGTTTGAATAGAAAGTTGACGAATGATATGGAACCTACCCTTAGTATGCAGAAACGTTTGAATGAATTCTCACCGCAATAACTCTTAACGCTTTTGCTCTGACTCCTCTCAACAGATGGATGGACAAAGCGTTCTATATTACTCCCAACACATACGCATAGCACAGTTCGGAAGTCTAGTAAACGTAATGCACACTGTTTGGATAGCAATTAATGGTCATTTAAAATAAAACAAGTGAAACAAAGAACGATATTTTTAGTACTTTGATTATTTACCTTCCAATAATAATTAAACCATATTTTGTGAGGTTATATACGAATAAGTATGAAGAGTCTTATGAAATGTTTCGTGTGCAGTATTTCAATATATGGGGCGAAATTGTAAATAGTCCAGTAAAACTAGTGAAAAATAGGGCTTGACCTAAGACTAATTGCAAATGAAATGAAACCAACACCAATTATTTAGTTTTATGTTCTTATTGAACATACAAAAAGTATAAAAATCTAAGTAGGGGATCACTCTCAAAATGGCTACTTTCAATATGGCGGCCAGCTCACATTTAAATAAATTGCATATATATATATATATATATATATATATATATATATATATATATATATATATATATATATATATATATATATATATATAATTTATTTAAAGGTCTGCTGGCCGCCGTATTGGTTATTAACCATAACTGAACAGTACTTGGTAAAATATATTGCTTATACAATATAAAGTTACGAGGAATACTTATTTTCACTTAGACACTATACACTCACAATCACATATGATTATTATTCTCATTCTCAATATAGCTTATAAAATATAAAATAATCTGGAATACTTATTTTTACATATCCGCTATACACACATACACACAATCACATGTGATTACTTGCTGCTTTTGCATCACTTGTGAATGGGAAGCATTTAGCTTCAACTACAGACGATTGTGCTGATATATGTTTTTTGACAAAATATTTGGTAACGCAAGTTTTGTAACGTATCAGTTGACTTACCACTGTAGAAATAAACTAGGACTTTTTCATCCGCAGCGACGATGTTCTTTTTGGTGGACGAATAATCTTGGAATACTCTTTCTTGCTAAAGAAAGAGTTCATCTTTATTTTTCTTTAATGGCACATGTTTACCTATACCAAGCAAATGCTATGTCATATCACATTCAGCAATCGCATGAATAAATGGAAAGTGACTACAAGTTTCTTCACTGAGAATAGAGCATAATGTTCTATGGTTTAAATACGTTGTGAACTAGAGCAGTTTCGTCCATGTGATCTGAGATACAATGGTAATCCACCTACTCTTGAAAATAAGAAAGTAACATCTAAATTTCAGTATCTTCTGCATACTCAAGTGTCTTCATTTTTCTGGCATATTTCACTCAAGTTGTTACAATGTAGACACCCGCGTCGTTAGTAGCATATAGTGTTTGGGAGCCTTCTACTGACAGTTTATCACTCAACATGTTTACGAAAAGCTGTTTAGTGTTCGGGTTTGCGAGGAACAATTCCTTCTTAGAATGAAATGACATGTCCAAAGTAAATGTAACTTGAGCTCCATTTATTCCACTCGATCGACGAACATGGGTTGTCTTTTATTCTTCGTTCAGAACAATAACCGTCAAAGACAATGATAGCTTTGGTATAGATTTTTTTTAAAGGAAAACTGAACACAGTTAGCACATACAGGATTAAAAGGCTCACCTTTTTTGCCGCAATACACAAAGTCTTGTTCTGCTAGTAATGTTTTACTTGATTCATTCAATTCATTTCCTACCATCTTCCACAACGCATCTGTTAAGTTAGACTTTGTCGTTTTTTATCATAAATTCAATGGTCAAACATGAATGAAGGATATTGTGATAATTCTTACTTGAACACCTCATCCATATTTTTATTATTTGATTGAGCTACTAACAGCAGCCTCTGGAAGAGAATTTGTCTTTCCATAGACACATTTTGGCCATCGATAACAATATTGCTTTTAGCATTCATAGTGACAAATTGATTCGATCTTTTAAATGAATACTTACCAACTTCTTTCTCGACCTCTTAGCTCAGAATTTTATCTCCAACTTTCTTTGCGATATCAACATTAACATTCATTTTGCCTCACTTTCATTTATAATATTGTACAGCATAGTGCATCCAATACTGAATTAGAACGGGTTTCGGTCCCGAAGGTATTGCGAAATAATTGAAAGATCTTTCTGGCATTTCTTCACTCTAGCAGGTGTGCACTCCTGATGTTGATTACTTGTGTAATACTAAAGTCCCATAACTCTTGTAGGGCGTAGTTAATTTCAGTGCATGCTGGCATAGACAAAAACTAAAGTTACCTTTGGGACTTCCCAATACCTCTACCTCGTGTTAATTCTCCTGTGGTTTTGATGTTTGTCATTATAGTATGTTTAATCACAATATCATTACAAAGTCCTGCCCAGTAACGATCACTTTGTCGGGTGACGTGGTGGTCCTCAGAGAACAATTTGTATATGTCCGGATGGCCATCTTGTAGCCCAGTGATTTCATTTAGGTATAGGTACACTGATTTCAGTAGGTGTTGTGGTCACAGGCTGCAAAATGTAAAGTTTTTCTTTACATGTATTTAAATGGAAATTCCAATCCTCTGTCCTTTCGGGTTGATAAAGCTGTGAAGGATATCTACAAGATTCATGTGTTGAATCCATATATTGCTGCTACGACTTTCAGCTGCCAAATATGTTTTCTTATCCTTGATAAAACTGTGAATTTCCTTCAATAGTTCATGTGAAATGAGTCGGAGGGTTTGAATTTTTTTTCTTTTACTCGTAGTCATGTGATACAGTTCTCTACAGCAAACCACATACCTTTTGGAGCATTATGTTCATTATGAAGCAAGGAAGTGTTACTTGTCAAGGTGCTCTGCATAAGCTCAGGTGAATTTCCGTATAAAATGGTGTTCCCAGATAGAAGTATATTTAGAACTGCATCTATTAAGAAATGACCTCGCACTGCTCCTGAAACTTCTTTACCACTTAGCATGTGAACTACAGTGTTTGGTGCGTACACTAATATCTCTTTCAACCCTCTTCCACTCATGAGATGCCCAATGCAACCCAAGAACCTCAAGTAAGTTTGTAAGTGAAAACCTCCTAAACACAACTCTATGGAACTAAGGAAAGTATCTACAGAATTATTATGCTTTCAGCTGTGCTTTCCATCAAAGAGACCAGTATAAAGTATTTCAGTATCAGTAAGAAATAATATAACCACTGTACAATACATTGAATCTGCATTGTACTGAGAAAAAAGATAATTTAGCACATTAAAAAAGTCACATCCTAAAAGAAAACCAGAATATTCAAGTTTAAAATTATTTTGTTATAAAATTATCTAAAAACATTTCAACTAATGATAAGAATAATGATTTTGAAAGTAACGCTGCACATATGTTTGTATGGAAGTTCTATAAACAGCGAAGTTTCTTTTAACATACATGCGCCGCTATTTATATCCTGCGGAAGCCGAAGTCACAAATAATTTGCTATATAACTTTAGGAATATGAGCCCGATTTTAATTATCTGGGTATCAAAATGAAGTTAAAGAAAGACGAACAAAAGTTAAGCAGAGAACTTTCACTCTAAAGTTAATAGTTTTTCTTTGAAATAAAATGAAATAGCTTATATATATGTATATATATGTAATTTATTTGAAGGTGTACTGGCCGCCATATTGAAAATAGCCATTTTGAGGGTGTTTCCCTACTCAGATTCTTCTATTCTTTTTGTATGTTCAATAAGAACATAAAATAAAACAATTGGCGTTGGTTTTATTTCAATTGCAATTAGTCCTTGGTTAAATCGTATTTTTACTGGCCTAAAACAGCATGGAAAGACGACGGAAAAGATCAAGGGGCATTTGAAACGGGAATTTGAAGTATAATAAGAAAGTATCATGAGAAAAACCCAACAAGGAAGTGTTATCAGAAGCTAGGCAAGAAGACCAACGCTAGAGATGGTGGTCCCGACATCATTTGAGAAATTGTCTTATTAGGGTTGTGATAGAAGGTACGCAAGAAGCTATGAGAGGAGGAGAAAGCAAAGACTGCAGTTGGTTAACAATATTTAAAAAAAAAAAAGTGTGTGGGTCAATCTAAATGAAATCGACCAATGATGGTTGCTGACAAAACTTAGTTTTTCATTATTTTTTTTTATCTAAGTTTGTACCACATTTAGAGAGTTGAAAATGGGTGTTCGTTTATTTTCTTTTTTAGGAGCGCAGGTTTTGTTGTACCGGTCATTTTGTATAGGCGCCTGAGCGTATTTTTAACTTTTTAGTGCATTCCGTTAAACGCTGTAACATTTTAGATTTTAAAGATAATGAGTTCAAACCAAAACCATATGAAAGATAATGGAATGGACAATATTTCATGTTCTGTGCACATTGAGACGTGCTTCAGAACGTCGAAAAAAGAAGCTCTGGAGATTGAGGTTAGAAACCTAGAAATTGCAATTTTGGAATGTACATTATGAAACGAAATAAACGAGATTCAGCTTAAATTCTTTGTCTGCATAGAGACTAGATAATAGACAACGTACAAAACAAGATTCAGATATGAGAACTATATACTTGATTTTTTTGGAACTTTTTAAACATTGTTAATTTTGAAAGTCATGTATATTCACCATCAATTATCTCAGGAAGGACAAGAGTAAAAAAAATCTCAAATTTACACAAAATGGACGATAGTAATGCAGTAACACGTGGGTAAAATTTAATCACTGAGACTCGAACAGTTTCTGAGTTGTAAGTTTTTTCTTCACTGGGACTTAATATCATGAAGCGCCATTGGACTGAATATAAACTTTGTGGCAAAACTCACAATAACACTACAGTAAGGTAGCTATATCTAGGATCTATATACACTATAGGATAGATCCTAGGAAATCTCACGATTTTTCCTAGACTCAAAATCTCAATGTGTATGGCATCAGATCGCATGTCATTTCCTGTGTTCCGAACGATCGTATGAGATTTCTCTTATTTAAAACACGCTCTATTTCGAAAAGAAAATTCGTAAGACTTCGATTTAAGCGACACCAGATGAGAGAAAGTGAAAGCAAAACAAGTGAAAACAAACAACTTATGAGGTATATTTTGTTAATTTATCTTCTCATCGTGCAGGTTTAATTTTGGTGCACCACTCGAAATAATGGTCGAAAAATTATAATTTGTGACTCATTTCCTTATTATTATTTCCTAAATGATCTGAGCTGAGCGTCATGAAAATATCTCGCATGGTACAGATTAAAAAAAAAAGACCATCAAAAGCAGTTATTGAAGAAGTACACTTCTTTTACGATTTGCCTATAAATACGGCACCAAGATGTATAATATAAAAACATAGTGCAAAATTTACAAACCAACCTGCGCTAGATGGCCCCTGAAAAGTACGAATGCTATCAAACCGAGTCAGGGTAGGGTGAAGTGGGGACCGAGCGTTAGTGATTGGGTGCTTTCGAAGGAAGCAGGAGCGTGAGCGAAGGTAGTGAAAACGTGTGACTTTTGGCAATTATACGAGTTTGAGTAGAACTTTTTATGGTATCATGCTAGTAGTGCTCCACGTGTAAACACAAATTACAGCTTCTCTAAACTGTGCAGAAATACACCGGTGGTGGAATAGTATAGTCGGTCATCTTTTATATGCACCTACTTAGGTAAATGTTTCGCAGAAGGGGTTCAGGGAAACGTAAAAAATAAATACCAAATTAACAGGATAAATGGAAGATTCAAGTAGTTAGACCTAACACAGCCTAACCTAATGTAACCTAATGAAACTAAACTAGCCTAATATTAATAGAAAAAAGCTAAATTCTATACTTTTTGAAAATTATGCTGGACTCCTGTGCTAATATAATCTAACATAACCTAACCTAGCCTAACCTAACCATAACTAACCTAAATTAACTAATGTGAACGGAAACTATCGAAATTGTAACATTTCTTGGAAAAAGTAGTTGGATCCCTTTTGCTAAACATTGTCCCTTACTTATTTTATCCGTCGGAAAACATTTATAATGATTTTACCCAAGTAAATCTATACTTGTAGGCTAAACGTAAAATACAAATGTATTCAATTCTATTGCTTGCAGACATTTGTGCTTTGTAATTATGTCTTTTCATGCATAGTATTGAATTTCACCTATAAATATTCTAAAATGTGATGCGCCTGAAGTCCACCAATGTCCTTCTGATTTTTATGCTTTTTTTCAGAGGTATCCAATTTAACAATATTGCGGCTAGTATTAATATTAGTAGGATGTGCAGTGTAGTTAGCATAGGAATTCATCAATTTTGTACTTTTGTTAAATAAAACAATTTTGTAATATTGAAAAACGTCATTCGGTCCAACAGTAAAACTCCTCCGGTGTATGGCACAGAACGGAAGGATTTCCTACGAGATATGTCATAACATTTTTCCGAAGATAAATCCTAAGATATTCCCTAGGATTTATCTCGTTGTGTATAGTCAGCCTAATGTTAAATTGGTAAAGTATGCATCATTTATGAATCATATCTTGTACAACAAACGAAAGTTGTCTGTTATTTCTTTTCTGCCTCCAGCGCTGCTGTTAAGACATGAGTGAGGTAAATAGTTGACTAATTTGTGTACAGAGTTTGGCACTGACAATTGAAAGTACGACCTGCAGCAGTTGTAAACTCTGTGAGTATGAGTCTCCGGTGAACCTTAGTGATTGGCACCCACACTTTGTGTTTCGTACATAGTTTAAAAGAGGTTCTTGGGCCATAGGGATGGAAAAAGTGATCAAAAAGATCGTTATTTTCGTAACTGATGTCTTCAATTACTCCAATCCACCATATCTGCCACAAATAAAGGCTACGGTATCATTGGGTGAAAATGGTAACATGCTATGTTCTGGAAGTACTGAAGTACTGCAATCAGTAAATTGATCTGATTAGGAGTATTCATAACACATGATTTCTGTTTTCGTCAGAGGTACAAATGTATGATACGACCTGGTAATAATAATTATTTTACAAGCAGCAAATCTCCAATTTGTTGCTGTTTGGACGCACTTTTTTCTGATGAAACATAGATAAAATATATGCCTGGATACTATCTCAACACAAAACCTGCACATCTGTTCAGTTTTCAAAATCATGAATTTCGAATCACTTGCAACAACCTATAACTCAGAAACTATTCAAGTCTTAGTAATTAAATTTTATTCACTTATTACTGAATATATATTGTCTATTTTGTGCAAAATCTGGAATTTTTCACTTCCGTCCTTCCTAAGATGTTTGATGGTGAAAATACACGATTTTTGAAAATTTCTAAAGCTCAAAACTTTCCAAAAAAATCAAGTATACCGTTCTCAAATTTGAAACTTGCTTGCGATGTTGTTTACTATCTAGTCTCTATATAGACAAAGAATTGAAGGTGAGTCTTTTTTATTTCATTTCAAAATGTGCATTCCAAAATGGTCATTTTTAGGTTTCCAACCTCAATGTTCAGAGCTTCTTTTTTCGACGCTCTAAAGTACGTCTCAATGTGCACATAATACAAATTGTTGTCCATTCTATTATCTTTCAAACGGTTTTGGTTTGAACTCATTATCTTTAAAAGCTAAAATGTTATAGCGTTTAACGAAATCCTCTGAGAAGCGCAACATACGCTCAGGAGCCTATAGAAAATGGGCGCCACAAACAAACCTGCGCTGCTAAAAAATAAATGAATACCCGTTTTCAACTCCCTGAATGTGGTACAATGTTAGTTAAAAAGGTACATAAATTTTGTCAGCAATCTTTGACCTGGAAATTGGCCGATTTCACTTAGATTGTCCCGTGTTTTTATACAACAAAACTATGTGATTATCAGTCCATGAAAGTTTCCGATTTGCAGCTAAAGGCGATACCCTGTCTTATTAAAGTCATATCCGCATCCTCTCCAAGACATGCGCATACGAATAAATTGTATACTTTATGAATATTAGAAATACATTATAAAAAAATCCGTGTAAAATGGTTCGAAAGAAGCATATGATGATAAATGTGTTCATACTACGACGAATACGTGTAAAGCCGAAACGCCCGTTGTAATTTCAATCCTCGCAATCTACCATCAAAGATTGCGACTTAATGACATCATTTTATATATCATGTTATAAAATGAGAAGTCAAATTTGTCGTAGCTGTTCAACTAGAATGAAAACAAAGTATTTGTTCTGTTCATTAAAGTAACATAAGAAAAAGGTGAAGACAAAGGTGCTCAAGAAACAAAAAGTTGAACAAAGAGACAACACGATGCAGCACACTTTTTCTCCATTTCACTTCATTTGATGATTTTACATACATACACTATGCGATCAAAAGTATCCGTACACCCCAAAAAACATACCTTTTTCAAATATTAGGTGCATTGTGCTGAAACTTACTGTCAGGTACTCATTATCAACGACCTCAGTAGTCATTAGACATCGTGAGAAAGCAGAGTGGGGCGGTCCGCGAAACTCACGGACTTCGCACGTGGTCACGTGATTGGGTGTAATTTGTGTCAGAAGTCTGTACGCGAGATTTCCACACTCCTAAGCATCCATAGGTCCACTGTGTCTGATGTGATAGTGAAGTGGAAACGTGAAGGGACACGTACAGCACAAAAGCGTACAGGCCGACCTCGTCTGTTGACTGACAGAGAAAGCCGACAGTTGAAGAGGGTCGTAAAGTGTAATAGGCAGACATCTATCCAGACTATCATATAGGAATTCCAAACTGCTTCATGATCCACTCCAAGTACTATGACAGTTAGGCATGAGGTGAGGAAACTTGGATTTCATGGTCGAGCGCTCCCCATAAGCTACACATCACGCAGATAAATGCCAAATGACACCTCGCTTGGTGTAAGGAGCGTAAACATTAGACGATTGAACAGTGGAAAAACGTTGTGTGGAGTGACGAATCACGGTACACAATGTGGCGATCCGATGGCAGGGTGTAGGTATAGCGAATACCCGGTGAACGCCATCTGTCAGCGTGTGTAGTGCCAACAGTAAAATTCGGAGGTGGTGGTGTTATGGTGCGGTCGTGTTTTTTTCTTGGAGGGGTCTTGCACCCCATGTTTTACGTGGCACTCTCACAGCGCAGTCCTACATTGATGTTTTAAGCACCTTCTTGCTTCCCACTGTTGAAGAGCAATTTGGGGATGGGGATTGCATCTTTCAACACGATCGAGCACCTTTTCATACTGTTCCACCTATGGCGGAGTGGTTACACGACCATAACATTCATGTAGTGGACTGGCTTGCAGAGAGCCCTGATTGGAATCCTATATAACACCTTTGGGATGTTTCGGAACGCCGACTTCGTGCCAGACCTCACCACATCGATCCTCAGTCCTCAGTTCAGCACTCCGTGAAGAATGGACTGCCATTCTCCAAGAGACCTTCCAGCACCTGATTGAAAGTATGCCTGCGAGAGTAAAAGCTGTCATCAAGGGTAAGGGTGGGCCAGCACCCAGTTGAATTCCAGCAATACCGATGGAGTGCGCCCCAAACTTGTAAGTCATTTTCAGCTAGGTGTCCGGATACTTTTGATCACATTGTGTATATTGAACTCTGGAAATGAAAACAGCTACATCTTCCGAAAGGTGTTGCATCTTATAATTCGTTCTCTAATGATAACTGTTCCTATTGGCCCAATTGTTGTCTCCGGGATAAGAACAATTTTGTACTCCGGGAACATTGACAATTTTCTGCAAAATACTTACAATATATGCTCGAAGCTGGTTTGTATTTATTTACAAATACCTCGCTATGCTCAGACTCTGTAATTAATTAATGTTGCGAGTTTAATTTTTGGTAGGAAAACGTATCAATCTGGTTTTACTCTAAAGTATGTTCGTTGGTGAAATAGTCTTGGTGTTAAAAAAAAATATAAATAAAACAAATCTATTTAAATCGTCAATTTAAAAGAAAATGTTACATGTTTCATTTAACAAGATAATTTTATTGAGTTGATAGATTATATTTGGCTTTACTATTAATCGCTTTGATATTTCTTACATACATAATATGTTTATTATTATTATTATTATTTGTTTATGGGTTTGGTCGAAGTCGTTAACTGACATGCATTTTATGATATTTTATTTTATGAATTCGTATGTGTCAAATGTTACTTGGCTTCGGGAAAATTCATTAGTTTTCATAAAATCTCTATTATTATTAGTTAACTATAGTCGGTGGAAGTACCTAGAACTTAAGATGTCAAACAACAATATATATACCTCGTCAGTTCTTACGAAGATAAGGGTAAAACTTCTAAGTTGCGAATAAGACCTAGTTTCTTTCCAAATTAAGATTTTCCAACAAGTTACAACTTCGAGAGCTATCCGATCCTTATCAGCTTGTGTGTGTTCGCTTGTTATAGCCTAATGATCTCGGTGTTGGTTTAATTGTCGGCTTTAATGTGCAGCTGCTCCTCAAGACCTTGGGACACATCTAATACGCATTTTAACAGCTCCGTAAATTAGTGTTACAACACCAATGTTTTATGCTTGCTTTTAAAGTCAAATTAATCACATTGTTGTATTACTTCGTCTTCGAAATTTATCTTACAGTGGGAAAATTGGAATGATAACGAGGAATTAACGTGATTGTTTATCATTTTCAAATTTTATAATATTTATTAGCTGCTTTTCTAAATACTGTAGTCGCCTACATGAAACAAAAAGGTTTTCAATTTGAAGTGCAATACATAAAAGTTCAAAATATAGTTATATTTTGAGATCACTGTTCTGGGTCTTAATACAATGTACATCAAAAATCGTTTTGCAACTCTTGGAGACTGATAAAATATACTAATAAAAGTTCATACACTTGTAGATAATCTCTTATGTGTGCTACATATCTTGTAACAAAATATGTAATATGAAACCAATGTTTTATATGAAGCATCGTGCAAAATGTAGTGAAAATCGTATTTTCATTCAGATCGCTGAGGATACTACACAAGGATATTTTTCTTACTTTAATAGGATATTGTTTGGTCTTTACTTTTCACCTAGACAACTCTTCCGCAGCATCCCTAGCGTTCTAAGTTACGCAATATTTGGTAGTTTTTAGACTGCATCCTCCAAATTAATTCATGTTTATATTCCGTAATTATAAAGTTTATTGTGCTATGGTTTCTGAGTTTATTCATTTATAAAATGCGCTGCATGTTCTTCCTGTCAAATATACTTAAATGTTTGCCCCTGGTAGAAAAATTCCAACGTATTTTTGTAGAACTAACAAACCGCAATGTGCATAATCAGCATTTTATTCCAAGTAAAAAAAAAATCACTATTATTGGGAAACCCAGAAAAACTCAAACAACATCTAACCTAAGGACCCTGTATGTGAATATACGATTCATCTTCGTAAGATTGTGTTTTACGTTGCAATTCTCGGCGTATCTAACGATACGACAGCAAGACTGTCTTGTTTATAACGTGCCAATTCAGAAAAAAAATGTAATGGTCGGGAGAGTAGGAAGGACACACTTGTGTAGATTTTAAGGAATATGAAAACGCACCCAGACAAGGGAGTACTTGTGGAGAGGCACGTTCTAGAGGCGAGGCTAACGCGTCTTAAAAATGTCTCCAAGTTCATTAAGGTGAGCATTTCAAAATATGACTTGGTTCACAGGCGTAAGCTTCAGTCCTTTAGCCAGGGGTGATCCTAGGTTAATGTGAGTATGGCCACCCCTCAGGACCTAACTTCTTTGTGGTTAAAATTCTCTGCAGTGGGCGTGTGTGGGTGTGTGGTTAAAATTCTCTAACTCTCTCACGTCTTTTTACAACATACGTTTAACTAGAGGTTAGTCCAGAATGATGTATAAATTCTTTTTTTTTTTTCGTTTGCATTAATTTTAGGTATAACGTTGTCGAAATTTAGGAAAAAGTGTGTAGGCTCACCCTAAAAGTTTGGCATATTTACTTCAGAATGATATATATGTTCCAAATTAATTATTTGAATCGATTATAGATAAAACCCCGAATAACATGTCCAGATTTTGTGAGAACTATTAACTTTGATAATTACTACGCTTAACCTCGACAAGACCTCTGAAGTCGAACTTTCAATATTTAGTATAAAATAATAGTAAATCACTGGACGCACGTTTAGAGAGACGTAAAAAAATCAGCACAGGGTATATTTACATGACAAATTTATGGGATTCATCTGTCCAAATTTTGGTAATGATGTGCATTTCAAAATTATTGTCACTTTTTATTAAGAATAAAGTACAAGTCAATATTTAATTGCTGATCTCTAACTACATTTTTAACATTAAACATATATGCACTGAAATGTATAGTTATGAACTGTTGTCTCTAGTTGCACCAGCAATAACTGCACCAGCAATAACCGCACCAGCAATAACTGCACCAGCAATAACTAGTTGCACCAGCAATAAACACAAACTTCAGACTAGATGTACCACCTGAAGAAAGGCTAATTGTAACATTAAGGTAAGCATGTACTATGTGCGTATTAGATTGATTTACCAGTAAAATAATCGTTAATAATAATTAGACCGGCTAATAACATTGGTCCATTTAGTTGTACTGCGATATCAGATTCAAAATCTAATAGAGTTCGGTGGTAAAGCATTCACCTCTGGTGCATAGGGGCTCTGGTTCAATCACAACCCGCGCTAAATGGAGTTTGTGGTGGACAAATATCG
Source organism: Thermobia domestica (assembly GCF_964235325.1). Taxonomy (NCBI): domain Eukaryota; kingdom Metazoa; phylum Arthropoda; class Insecta; order Zygentoma; family Lepismatidae; genus Thermobia; species Thermobia domestica. The sequence goes on along the minus strand of NC_137459.1, from coordinate 254,442,857 downwards.
TGTGGATGGGTTTACCCATTTCCTCCCACTTTCTTCATCCTGCCATTTCATTAATTCTCATCATCACCGTCTCCTTTAGCCTACCCGGCATAACCGTGAAACATAAAATTCCAAGGTTTCATTTCATTTTCATTTCAAAATGTAACAGACTCCTGTGTAAATACCCGTGTTAATTTTTTCTTGGCTGGAAAGCTCATTCCAATTTCTTACAAATAGTGAAACATACACTTCCTCCCACAATTTCTTCTTTCAATTTATATCTGAATATTCTTGCAAACTTTTTTTTTCATATATATAACGCTCGGTGTTTCTCTATTTCTTCAATTTTTCATTGTCTTCATCACTAATTAAAAACTGTATAGCAACTTCCATTGCGAATACTTCTCTTCATACGCTACACACGGAAAGAACTGTTATGTGAAAAAACTTGTAGAAAACACTTATTTTTTATCTCTCTACTTGGAGGTACCTCAGCAACTTTTCTGTCGCCACAGTGAGCGGAGTCCCATAAGACTCAACGCATTTTTAGATGTTACCCAACTGTTCCGTCGCCGAGCTATTGGCCTGCTGTTGCCCTGCTTGGCGGCACCTCGACAACTTTTCTGTCGCTGTCGCCTAAGTGAGCGGACTCTCATAAGACTCAATGCATTTAGCCAGAGCAACAAGATAGTCGCCCGACAAAATGTTGTCAGTGAGCAGTAGGCCTTACAGCAAATAATCTGCATCATCGTCTGAAATTTTTTTCAATGAGTCACAAAGAAACTATCATAAACTGCTATATTCTTCTCTGACGTATTATTTACTGATTAAGCAAAATTCTGCGTGTCGGGTGAGGTAAACAAACAAACGCTTGGCACTGATCGGATAGTAATACAGACACGTTTGAATCATTTGCAGGTGCAGGTGCAATTGATAGTGTGTTGTTGTATGACGAGTAAGAGACTCGCGTTATGATCTATTTTTCATCGACGGAAACCTAATAGTATGGCTATTGGCACATGCGAGAATACGACGTCTTCCCATTAGTGCTTTCGGAAGATAGTTAGTTACCTAAGTTTCTACAGCACTACCCATTTGATTATGGTATCTATGCCCGCGAGTCCTCAATGACTGGTTTCATAACACGTGGTGGTCGGCGAAGTGATGTGGAACACAACAGCGATAACTTGGTAATGGTTAGTGTTAGAGCAAAAATAATACTGATATTTAATTTCTACAAAACTTTAATATTTAAATGGCATATCACACGTTATAGTTTATATTTAAGACAAATGCGTAGAATTCAAAATGACGGACGTCGGTGTGATGCGTCATCAAACACTTTCTCTCATTTTCATCTACATTGTTACTTTGGTGACATATTTTGCAACTTTACCACTGATTAGTGTGTTTAATGAATTTTGGACCACCCTGTAGGTCTGAAATATAGTGCAATTAAAATATATATCGGGCTTGCAACATTGTTTATCTGGTAGTATAGTATATATATGTAACTTTTACTAGGTAAAATATAATAAAAATTGATCCAAAAATTTAACAGAAGTAGTAGAGCAAAAAATATTTTTGACTATTCAATCCTTCATAGTGTTGCAGAACTACGAAAATTAATACAAAAGAAAACTAGAAAGTTAAGAATCGCTTGTTTTGGTGAGGTAGAGAAAATATATACACATAGCTTGGATTACCTATACAATTCTATAACATGTATGAACGCACAATTAGTTTTCTCGAATACAAATCGCATGCACCTCTGAAAGCTCAGGACTAAGCTTAAACTATGTTACGGCAGTACATATATGCCTATGTAATGCATTACAACCTTATGAACTTGTATAAGAAACAAAACATACTTAAAATGAGACGCGAAGTATGTGAAACTTCGGACTTTGAATCTAACTTGTTTGGTGATTAAACCCGAGACCACACACATAGCAAAGATGAGTGTCGTAGCTCCCACCACAAGGTTCAACAAGTTCGTGCTATAAAGCGTCAATTAAACACGGATTTGTGAAACGGCAATAAAGCATTTGACCAATTTGAAACAAAATATATTGTAGTAATAATTTACCGTATTTTTTAAAGATAATAAACGTTATATTCTGGTTTTAAAAAATGGCAGTCAAAGAAGGATGTATTGGATAATAAATGAGAAATTGTAAAATTTCAATTTCGATACGATTGAATACATTAGTGCTGCTATGTGTTGCGCTATCCTTTAGGAAGTATTGAACAATTCTGATTCAATGGAAGGAAATAAACTACTGTATAGTACTGGAGTTAATTTAATAGAGTTTAATTGTATGGGCAGTTGAGGTTATACGAGACAAAGTCTATTGCTGAAAGCAGGGACGTACGGAAGGGGGGGGACACGGGGGTCCGGACCCCCCCGAAATTTCGACTTTTAAAAAAATTAGCCTAATTTTAGGGGCAATTTTAGCAATTTTAATATAAAATAGCTTCATATTTAGTTTGACCCCCCCCCCCGAAATAAATTCCTGGGTACGCTACTGGCTGAAAGTGAAATATGGGTTACTATTAGAGTTTTATCCTAGGTATGATACGACGGGGTGCTGATAAGTTTTTAGCTTTGCTAAGAAAAATAAGACAAAATTAAATTGTTTTGATAGATTTATTCAACATACTCTCCGTTCAATTCGATGCATTTTTTGCTTCGGGCCTGCAATTTATTTAGACCCTCTAAATAAAACTCTTTTGGTTGCGTGTCAAACCATGCGTTTACTGCTGTAATTGCTTCAGGAATGGTGGCGAATTTTTGCCCCTTCAAGTGTTTCTTTAAATTTGGGAATAAATGGCAGTCTGATGGGGCTAGGCCAGGTGAATATGGTAAGTGGTACAAGTTTTCAAACCCTAAGCTAGCCAATTTTTGCATCGCACCATTGCTCTTGTGACGAGATGCGTTGTCTAGAAGGTTGACAACTTTTCGGGACAACTTTCCACGGCGTTTTTGCTTCAGCTCTGAGTGAAGCCTTTCCAGTAATGATGCATAGTAAGCTCCGGTTATGGTGTTATCTTGTTCTAGATAATCAACAAAGATTACCCCTTCCTTATCCCAAAAAAAAAAAAAAACACTGGCAAGAACCTTTGAACTTGATTTTTACACACGAAACTTTTTTTGGCCTCGGTGAACCACTGTGGCGCCACTCTTTTGATTGTTATTTGGTGCCTGGATCATATAAATGGATCCATGTTCCATCCTCCGTGACCAAACGTTCCACAAAATTAGTTCCCTCCTGCTCAAAACGGCTGAAAACCTCTTTGGAAGCAAGCACTCTTGCACGCTTTTGATCGGCTTGCAAACATTTCGGCACCCATTTGGCAGAAAGTTTGTTCATGGGCAAATGCTCGTGAATAATGACACCAACGCGTTAGGGACATACCTAGGTCCTCTGCTATGCTTTAAGCAGAAATTCGTCTGTCTGTGAGAAACATTTCATGAACCTGTTCAATGCTTTCTGGAACAATCACTATGGATGGTCTCCCAGGGCAGGGGTCATCTTCAGTGCCAAAATGGTCTGTCTTAAATTTCACAACCCAGTTCTTCACTGTGGCATAACAAGGTGCATGAACCCCCAATGTTTCTTGCATGTCACCATGGATCGTCTTTGCAGAATTCCCCTGGAGGAAGAGGAACTTCATCACCGCTCGACTCTAAACATCGTTGAACTTGGGCTGCCCTGCCATCTCAAGCACTCACCTAAAAAAAAAAAAAATAAAAAAAATAAAACAACTTTCCTTAGTACCAATGTTTTAATATTTCGTCACAAACATATAGACGCATGTAGCTTTCAAATAAAATCAAACATTATAAATATCGGAAGGGCAAGGGGGCAAAGCTAAGGACTTCCCAGCACCCCCTCGTATACCCACCTGTGACTGAATCTGGAACACACGCATGGAAAGCATTAACGCTAGCAAATTAGCTATGAAGAGGTACATCATACCATAATTCTATGTCAAGAATGAAAGCAAAAAAATAAGAAGCGAAAACGACGGACTGTACTTTCGTTTCACAAATTTTAATTTCACACTATTTATTTCGAGACTTTCGAGACGAGACCGAGACTTGGCCCTCGAGACCGAGACCGAGATGGAGACAAGCATCTGTTGACCGAGACGGTGATTTTTGACTCGAGATGAGATCGATACCGAGATCGCTATTTATCAACCGAGACGCGACCGAGACTTGCAAAGTCTCGTCTCATCTCGTCTTGCTACCATCTCTAAAGAAAATGCCAAAATTAAACCTTCGAATGTTTTTGACATATTATATTCTTTTTGACATATTGTATCCTTTTTACACTATATAGTTTAGTAGAGATGTTAATTTTCTTTCGCAAGGCATTACTATGTTGACGTTTCCTTTTAAAATTTCCGGAGGGGTACAGTACCTCACCTCATCAATTTAAAAATGAAAAAAAAAAAGTAATACAACTTTTGTAAATGTAAAGTCAAAATGTATATGCAAAAATTGAAAAGTCAAAATTTATAAATTGGTAGTTATTCTCTAGGACGAAAATGCAAATGCTTCTGTAATTTTGATTGGTTCACCTCCTATCTTTGCGTGGGTAAAAAAAAGTGTCAAAAAGTGTGCATCAAACACACTAGATATTTGATTAGAGAGAGGGAATTTTGGTGGAATTTGACGAGGATTTTGAATTTTGACACGAAATTTGAATTAGCTTTCTGTGTGGGTCAGGAATTTTGAATATAGTGCTGCAAGGTTCACGAAGGTGAAACTATTAATATGACCATATGGATGAGTTCAATGTTTTTTTTTTCTTTTTTGTACAACTGTACATCAGTATTTATTGAAACCTTTGAAATCTAAGGAGGCTTTTTCAAGTAAAAAATCACATAAACAATATAAAAATGATGTTAAATTTCCAAACTTTTTTTTTTAAACCAGAAAGTAGATCTTTGAATGAGAACAAAAACATCCAATCAAAATTTCAAACAACATTTTTAAAGCTGCTCTCAAGTTTTCAGGGAGTGCGAAAATATAACTTGAATAAAAACTTTGAGTTTATTTTTAAACAAAAATTCCAACGTACATTTTAAGACTTTTTGCTAAATATTCTGAACCATTTTGCTTTTGAAACTAGTCTAAAAAAATCAAGCTAAAATTATAAAACTTTATTTTTCATTTTTTTAAAATATTTATTTAGTGATTTAATACTTTTATAACTAAAATTCTTCAGTGAGGGTAATAAACATTTGAACGATATTTTAAACCAAACTAATAATGCAAAGGGAAATTTTCGAACTTAGTTTTGGAGGTTTACGTATATTGTGCTTTACATTTGTTTTTAAATGCCATCCACTATCATTTAAAACTTAATATACTGGGAACCGTACTTAAGAAATTTTAATACTGTGGCTCTAAATAATCTCAATTCACAAAAGAAAATTCAAATTTATTTATCTTTAACTGTGTGTAAGATTGCACGGCTCTCCAAAATAAGGCGAGTGACCAGGCTTCTTTAACAAAACTGTACATCAGATCTGAGTTCTGAACTAAGGTATTTCTACCCAGCATTCAAAGCTACATTTCTAGAGATTTTAATACCTGGCATCGAGTAATAAATAGCACATTGGGATGCACTGCATAATTCTTTTACAGTAAATTATGCTGACGTCACATCCGAATAGAAGCAAAGTCATGATAATGCAATAGATTTAATGTGTTATCTTGAAATTTGGAAGAAGAAACAAATCGTCGATAGATTCTTGTAATCAGATTCGTGTGTTCTCGCGTCTGCTTTACACATTTTATGTCTTCCTTAATAGCAGAGACCACTTGCAAACCGCTTGCTGTAAACTTGAATTGCAAGTCTGCGAAGCTTGCATCTACCTTGATTGGAAAACGTGGAGCTTGCCGCAAGCTGGATTGCAGTAACGAAGTTACATTCAATGTTCCTGCATTCTATGTTCAATGACGCAAGCCTTTTTCAAGTCAAGTCAATAGCCAATGAACCACCAGTGATACAACGATGCTCTGCGAAGAGTCTAAAGCATCGCTTGCAGGTACAACAAAATGCAAACTATGTGAAATCACGCGTCTCAAATGCAAGCGGCGTGGAAAGCCAAAAGCAAAGCACGGGCTAACTGGTCGAAAAGTTTCTTGCTACTAGGGTTCAAATTGAACCTAAAGAATCTGGACATGAAACTTGATAGTGAATCATCACAGCAACCGATACACAATGACAACAATCTCATACTTCGATATTTAGTGCTTGTAAACGCCACTTACATTCTGATGTCATTAATGGAAAAAAATATATATACTGGAAAACTCTGATTGGTTGACAATTTGTCAGTTTTATTATTTATTTTGCTGATTTCTTTTACACTCTTTCAAACTTTATAGCAAAAAAAGGCAACTTTGTAAACGTTGTTTTAAGATATTGTTCGAAGTTGTTTTGTTTCAAAATGCTAAGAAGTATTATTTTTAATTTAAAAAGGATATTTTTATGTGAAATTTCTTCTGTCACTCATGTTTCTGTTTAGTTTTGAAACGTTTATTCTTTTCTTTAAGTTTTTATTTAGAAATAAATGCACAACATTTATAGATTGGAAATATATTTTCAATCATCGTTTGATTTTCTTATTTAAAATTGTATTGTATTAAATATTGTTTAGTTTTTTTTTTTTTGTTTAACTCCCAAAGGTTATTTTAATCCAATTTGATTATCACTGAAACGTTTAAAAGTGATTTTGTTTGAGAATATTTGCACATATTAAATTATTTGTATGAAAAAAAAAAAGTTGATAAAATTAAGTTTGACGAACACACAGTTAATGTGTTTGTTTTAGAAAATAGTTAGGCAATTTTAGTTTGAAAGTTTTTGTTTGATTATTTTACACTCATTGGGAAAAGTTTAGTTTTATTTAGTTTCATTACCTCAAGAAAATATAATTTGGAAATGTTGTATGTAAATTCGTTTTAAATTTAGCTTTTTTTTTACATGTTTGCCTTAAATTTATAATTTGTCAGTTTTGAAAAGATTTAGTTTTTGTTTGATTATTTTTATTCATTAAAAAACAAAATTCTCAGCCAAGTATTATTTCTAATGAATCGAACTGGTTAAAATTGAACATCCGCTCATACTGTACGCAAAAAAAAATCACCATTATGGTCGAGTAATTCATTTATGAGCAAATTTATGCTTGATCAACAGAATTGAATCACATCCGTTTATGACATGCATTTTTTTTTGAGCTGATACGCAAATGTATTTTTTGCAATAGTACTCGTCATGAAATCATAATGGCTACTTGTTTGAAGTTTCTTAACACACATAATGTGATTAAATTGTTTACTAACATGACTTTATAAGGCAATATGGCATTACAATATTTCTAGAGATGCTATTTCAGCAAAGTTTTCAATTAGGTTACCGGCGATTCTTCAAGATAATAAAATATGATTTTACCTGCAAGATATCTACTCATGGAAGATACAAAATTGCTAGAATTATTTAGCTTCTTAAACACTAGACTTGTCCACGTATTCTACAAATGATTAGGTGTAAGATGACGTTAGTTCCGATTTACTGCAGAATTTTGAGTTATTGCTGAATATACAACATCACATCATAAATTTAAAAAGAATTCTTAGTGTATATATCTCCATATATTGGCAGTGCAGATTTATGTTACAAATTCAGCATGCCATCGTTCACATTTCCTTAATCGAGATGACATTGCTTAACCTAAGTTAGCATGACATCATTTCATTTATCATTGAACACTCACATATTTGTCCTTGAAAATTTTATTAAGGAAAGAACATCGTGGCTGATAAGATGTCCGCTGTTAACGTTAAAGTTTAAGACGAATTTATTTATGGCAACCACTATCCGGTGAATACATTAAAAATGAGACATGTATTTCTGGGTGTATATATATATATGAATCTGTGATTAGGTTTAGCAAAACAGATTGTTTATTTTTATTTTTTTTTTAGTATGCAATTGAATATTGAAGAGTAGAGACCGTATTAATAACACTATACCAGATTGTTACATATTTAAAACATGCATATTAAAAATAAAAACTTACAATGACCTATTTATTATGCAGTAAGGTAGACGGAGAAAGCTACACTAACAAACATTTGCATTTTGGGGGTATCTATTTCAATAATAATGGAAACGAAACTGATAGTGTGATGTGCATTTAAAGTACTTTAGTGTCTAATACTATGACCATAATATGGCATATTTCGACTAAATAGTAGCAACATTACAACAAATTCATTGTGTAAGACTGTTTCTAAAACTTGGCTAGATAAGTGTCAAGTCTAATTACGTAGGTGGTTATCACAATGTGGAATTATCATAATTCTCTTTACGCAACTTTGTTATTTCAAACCGCTTTTGACATGTGAAAAACGTGGACATATATTGCAATTCTGTTTGAAATGACCTCACTTTTTGGAACACTTTCCAATGCATGCTCATTTCATTTGCTTCTATAACACTACTACAATAGTTTCTGGTAGTTGTAGTGACAATACGTTCTCGAAATTGCATGATTTTAAACAGTGTTGTGAAATTTCCCAATACTTATAATATTTTAAAAACAATTTGATATGTCAATTTGTTGTAAACGACATAATGCTATTTACATTCACTGAAAATATTTTGTGTGATTTGATATGGTATTTATTTAAGAAAAATCATTTAAAAAAATAAGATTTTCAATTTCTTATAGCTTTCCATCTCTTCGAAACATTTTACACCCTCATAATAACATTTCTCACTAAAGTCTTCCGATGTATATTTACACACCCGTCTCTTTTGTGTTGTTAGTATTATGGAGGCTTCCAAAGTGTGCATATTTATGAATGTTTGAAAACTTTAGCCTCCTTAGTTTGTTCGAAATTTGAAGGTTTCCAGAAAGTATAAGCTTTAACTGACTGTTTTTCATTACAAACTGAATTCACCTCTAACATCTTACTACGTTTACTGAATAATATGGGTAAGTTTTAGTTCTCAAACAAAACTTACTTTGTCGTATCAAGGCACCGGGAAAACACACACACACACGTATATTTAGTGAAAATCGAATATATTTATTATTAAATGAAAATTATGTCAAGGCAATTGGTTTGTTTGACCTATGAGTACTGCAGTGCACACGTGTGATGTGCAGTTAAAAATACCACTTTTACTCTCCTTATTACTGAGGAAGTTAAATTCCAAACCACATTAATGTCTCTTGAAGCTGAGAAATGTGCATGTGAAGTTCAATTAAAATTACATATGAATCACAATATTTGTCGTGGAACATTATATACGCACAGAAAACAAACAATGACACCAAACGCGGATTGAGTTGAGTGGTACAAGCTTGTTGATGTTCATTTTAGCAACAATGATCTGACAGGGAAACCTGTTTAATCGGTCTCGTATTCAAGGGCATAAGTATGAGAATTATAAAGAAAATCGTGGAAATTAAAACATTTAAAGTAAATGCTACTCAACTAGTTTTTATTTGGCAGAGTTAATATTCTTGCTAAGTAGATTGCATTTTTTAAAGGAAGTATATTCCAGCTCTTTAAACTTTCAAAATCAATTCCCAATCTAGGGGTGTTAAATCATTTAATTGTTAAATTGAAACATTGTTTCCCATTCCATAAAAGGTGCAACATTACCTCTCAATTTATCCTAATTTGAAGAGAGCGTTGGAAGCCAGGGAATGCCAGTTGTTCAAGAGAATCTCTATCTCACAGAGACACCTGGTAATCTCCCACTTACAAATTGCTCCTCCTCTCTAAGCCTTTACATTTCGTGAAACTTCCACAGCGTTACAAGGTTAAAAACTACTAGACAATAAATTTCGCTCTGAACAAAGACTTTGATCACGTTCTTTTTTTCCCATCAGCATAATATCATTTCCATGGTTCTAAATAAATGCAAATGCGTAATCAGATTATACAATTATTGGAATGCAGTTAAGTTGCATTTGTTGAATCTCAATAGAAAGAAAATGTTAATATAGTGCTGCTTATATATCAGGTTTTTAAAAATGTATTGAACCTTTGGATTTTAAAATCAATAACACATTTACTGTGTTTTGAGAAACCACATATTGATGGATGACTTGTTGCTAATTATCTCGCAATAGCACAATCTCATCACAATAGAACTTATTTATTTTCTGGTCAAACAACCACGACACGTGATTTTCACAGACCCCATTTGAAACTTACTTAGTGCTATTTACGGAGTTATACAGAGGCTGATACAAATAATAATATGATGTCAGGTATGTGGTTTACGCTGGTTGCATTAACATTTCCCAGCCAATTTCTATCAATTTCTTACAGGTCACAAACAATGTAAAGTTTTGAACTTACAGGTCTGAAGTTATAACTATAGTATGCGGCACAATTTCTGCTGACTAGGTCCAGTCGTTTCTTTTGAACTACTAGGTGCACACGCGTTACTTCGGTAGCACATATTCTAGCCCATCTTTCTTCCAGGAGGCAACATTTCGTAATGCTAGATGCTCTTCCAATCTCATCAAACGCACAGTATGATCTCCAATGGGCGTCAGTGAGGGCTTTTCGACATATTGTGAAGCTTCTCTACGTTCTGTTTGCGCATTATTGTCGTAGGCTATCATCTTTTCATCACTCATTATCAACCGCTTCAGAAATGACTCAAGTCCACTACTTTTCAGTAGACATTTGTGGACAAAAAGTCAATCGAGTAAATCTTTTTGAGTCAAATAAACTGTCACCCAAATGTTGAGCTTATTCTTTGTAGCAAGCTTTCTACAAATGGTATAGACTCTTTGATTATGGACATTTAGCTCACAGGCAGAGGCATGATTGATTACATGCCAGTCTTGATCGGCCTTTGCCAAAATATAATCTACTTTTGATGTAATTGATCGCTCAATACGAGGAGCATCCTGGACATTGAAATTTTTAGAATGAAAGCAACTGAACAATATTTCAGCTATTACTTTTGATCATGTATCTTCCTCATACACAACACACATTTCTTCACGGGCTCGTGCACTATTTGTCGAAATAAATCTGCAAAATGTAGCAGAGTTTTGTGGAAAGTTCACTCATATTTACTTTACTTCTGATTATAAGAATGCTAACACTTTGTGTCTTTTACTAGCTTCAATAGTGAGTTATCGAATTGCTTCGGCCTGATACGATGTGACTCATGTACCTTACTCAGGTGCATATATGGATAGATCTTCAAGAATAAAGCTAAATAGGCATTTGTGAGAAAAACACTTCAAGTACTGTTTCAGTATGATTTGTTATCACTGAATTCATATCTACTGTATGTCACTCTTTAACATTCACTGTTTCTCAGAAATTCACTAAATCAAAATGGTGGTTGAAAGCAATTTTTCTACTCAAACTCCTCTGGTCTTTCTCCTCTTCTTGCTCCTCTGAAATGCACACATGTTCACATTTTCTAGGAACAAGTAATACATCTCGGTTTGGCACAGCAACAAAGTCATAACAATCGTGCACATAGATTTGAAGCTTTTCATTGAATGTTGCTCTTCTGCTCTTATATGTTTATGGAACCCAGCATCTGCTTTTAGTGATAAGTCACAGTATCTATTCCACAGTTCATTTAGTTGAACAACATGCAATTAATCATTCCATAGCAATACCAGTTTCAGGTGATTTTTGTTTACTTCTTGATGCATTTCGCTGAAACATTTTGAAGCAGTTTGGATGGTATTCTTCTCCGCTACAGTAAAATCAGTAACTCTGACTAGTCTTTTACGGGCTTGTAGATCATATTGGGACAAATTCAATATATGGATACTCATACTGAATGGAGTCACATAGCATAAATTCCCTTTAATATTAGAGTTGGGGCAGAAGATACTAAGCTTTCAATTGACAGAATATGTTGAGCTTCTCAGTCTTTTGGGCGATACGCGACTTTAGGATCTTACGCTGTTAGTTCTCTTTTGTAGTAGCTGAATCTTAGTCTTGCTTGTGAAGGATGAGAAATATGACTTAAGCCACCCAGTACGTTGATTTCTGATGATACCACTGCTTGGATCCGAATCATTGCAGATCTGTTGTCCGTGTCAAGCAGTTTATTTCTTCTCTCGGAAGCTTGACTCAACGTCTCTAGACTTCGTTCAGTGCCACATATTACATTCTTACTTCTTTCTTGACAGATAAGGCACTCTTCAACATCGGGCTTTAACACCTTCCATTTTGGAATCTGAATAATGTCAACTCAGAAACAACAAAATCCGAAACTACAGTAATGACAGCAGCACTCATGAATGAAAGAACTGTAGATTGATGATAGCGTTGACTTTATTTTCCGTAAACTAAATCACCTAAAAATACGTAATAATGACGAAAGATAGATATCATTTTAATAACAAAAATGATATACCTGTTTTCCGTCATTACAGCATATATTTGAGGTTATTTAGTTTACGGAAGATAAAGTCAACGCTGACATTGGTTAACAATGACGAAAGGTAGACCAAGATTATACGCATGGAAGTTCAATACACTCCTCTGCTGGACTTGATGTTTATCTTAACTAGATACAAACAACTGTAACAGAATGTGGATTCCAAAGTTTATTTTACTAGAATTTCTAATTTTATATGGTATTTCGTCCTTCTGTTAATACAAAACTCTTGTCAGTAATGTTAGTTGCAGTGAATCCAAGTACTACGTCTTCTGGATATTTCACAAGGAAAGATGTATCTGGATCATAAAGTGTGAACGATTTCCCAACCGGTAAGAAAAATCATTGGTAACTTTAAGAGAATAAAAAAAGTATTTATTTTTTGTATGTCCTGTGTTGTTCCATAACTACGACAAGGAATCAATGTAGTGAATAAATGCAATTAAATAAAATCGTGAGTTAAATTACCCACAATCATGGCCGGGAGGTTAAACAAGACAGGTGGTTATTGACATTTAATAGTTTTGGAAGAATTTTTGCAATATGGATGTGGGAGGAAATCGATGTATACCCCTAAAACACGGAGATAATGTTCTGCATAACAAACTAATTTGTACTGGGATTGAAATTAGGAAATATTACATTAGAGTTTACCGCTCTACCATTGAGTCGCCATGCGCCTTTTTATTCTCCCTCAGCCGTAGTGGGTTAACTATTGTTGATAACGCAGGTGAGGCGATGACATATGAGTGCACCTAAAACGGTTATGCAACAAAAAGTTGAAATATATATATATATATATATATATATATATATATATATATATATATATATATATATATATATATATATATAGATAGATAGATAGATAGATAGATATAGATATATATATATATATATATATATATATAGCTAGATAGATAGATAGATAGATACCATATTAAATTATGCATATTTATGTATATTAGTTATTTCCTGTTTATGTATGTTTGCAATGTATACTACTCAGCCTGTCTTGTTAAATCGTCTCAAATATTAGAATACATATTTCAGGGTGTTATTTAATGTTTTATAAAGCACACTCATGTTTGTATATATTCTAATATTACAGTATTGTTATGTAATACTATTCAAACAAAACAATGCATTTCTGATAGTGTACTTTTAATCAACTGTCTCAGACAAAATAAACTTAAAGTTAATAATTTAAACAAGAATTAAAATAAAACTTTGAGAGATGTATTATATTGCAAATATTATTCTGATATATTATAATTTTGAATGCTCCAGACACTACAGAGAATGAATCTGGGATTTCGAACAAACAAAACTAATTCACACGAAAGAGAAATGGAATTATGATTAAAATAGGAAGTTATGTAATACAAACAACGGTAAAATAATATTCAATCTAAACATGAGATGCGATATGGGAATTTGTGGCACAACGTTATTAACCACAACAGCAAATTCAATTTTGTTAATGGCTATGAAGAGTGAAATAACGAGAAGAAAATTCCGAAATATAATTCGGACGTGATACTCTTAATTAACGGGAATTAATAAAAGCAAGTTATTTTAATTAGTGGTTCTATTCATTTGATACTTCTGTTCATATTCTCTTATGACTTAAGATAATAAAATACCTACTTATAACACGACTATGGCATTAGTCTGGCTGTTTTTGTTTCTTCTGTTTGTTTTCATAAAATTCGATTTGTATTGGTTTAATATAAAATGAGTAAAATATATCAAACTGTAAGTTTCTATGGTTTGTTCAATAAGCTACAAATTCAATTTTCAAAAATTTTCACCTCTACCCTTCATAATTCTATAATTCTCCTCAGCTACCTTTCAGATTCTGAATATTTTCTTTATGTTTTATTTATTTTTTTTTAAATATTTTACTTCATCGATATGTTATATAAAATGCTACGTTTATATGTTTGTGGTCTAGGAAAATTGATATGTGTTTATAGACGTTTATATATTTGTAGTCAGTTCTTATGATATATTGGGAGTTCTAGAAATATGCCATTTGATCGAATGCAAATTTTGTGTAGATTGTGCAGTTCTAATTGATTTCTATTTAAATGACCGTCATTCCTTTATTACGTTTTCAAGGGTACACTAGAAGTATTGATTATTTTAAAAGCAGTAAATAATCATGTCCGACGAGTTATACATTTCAACATCACACATTTATATACGGGTGTAGTATATCTCTGGCGTTTTTCCATGGCCAAATGATAATGACAAACGAACGATAACCACCTCTCTTGGCTAAAATGAATTTTTATTGTTTGGAATGTAATGTCGAATGAACACCATATGTAACTGGCATTATAACTAATTGTGTATGTAATGCATTTGCTTATTACACACTTAATGCAACAAGAAAGAAAACACTGATCATACATGAATCAGAAACTCCAACCGGAAGTAGGTTCAAATTTTGCAAACGGTGCAAGACATTGAAAAAAAATAAACAATCGAAAAAAAATATCCCCTTTAGGATAACCATTGTCGATTTTTATCAAGACATCCTTCATTTGTATGTATAATGGAACAGTACGGATGTTGTGAGGAATGACCAGGATACCTGCTCATATGTGAATGATGCGCTGTGTAGAGAGCGCAGGTTTAGTTAGTTTATTTTATTTATTTATTTATTTATTTATTGAAGACTGCATTATGCCTTGTATCGATGCACTTTACATAGTGACATAATTACTAGTTGGGTTAATTGCGAGTCAAAGTCAGGTGTGCAAAACATCACACGTTGGATCTTTATATCACATACCATTGGCAAGGAGATATGTGATACAAAGAGCAGCTACCAAACGTTAGCAAACACATATCCATTAAACCCTAACTATGCAATCAAACATTTAGTGAACTAATTAAATGTCGGATTATAAATCAACACTCATAATAACACAAGTAAAATCAAGTTGAGGATACAGTTTCTTAAATAGTACGTAACCATTTATTTTATGTCTGTATTTTATTAACAACAATGTTATACAATATTATTTTAAGGAAGGAAGTTTAGAACACAAAACTACAAATGACTTCTGTATTACTTCTGTTAATTGTAAACATCCAGACGAAAAGTCCAACATATTAAATACTGTATATTGGATAAACAAGCGTTTCTTTGTGTTCTTGTCGTGAGGCTCTTGTAAGACTACACACGCTAGTCTATAACAGAATGGAGGGAAATAAATTTCCCTGTAAGCACGTACGAGCTAAGGAACGTATGAATCTACGTTCAATTTTTTGGACGTATTCTCTGTAAGGCAGTCTTGGTTCTTGCAACAACAAATTGTAATGATGGATTGGTATTATTTTTTAATAAAAGAAACAAATACATTTTACGCATGGTATGCACGCCTAACAGATATTCTGAAAGCATCACAGAATTAAATTAGCTGTATGTCATTGCTACACTTGAGGAGTTCTATGCAATAAGGGCAAATAATGAGAAACCGTGTTCTGAGAAAATCGCGTGTAAACATTTCTAATATATATTTAACATTTGTACATTTGCATCCTACAAGAGAAACATAGATTTATTCTTTTTTTTCTTCTACATAATAAAAAGACACTAACTATTTGTTTCACTATAACATAAATATGAATGTTTTTAAAAAGCTTACATAGGTCATTTTAGAAAAAAACGGCTTTGCTGGATTCTCGCATATATATATATATATATCGTGGCAGTCGTATGATACACTTTGCGAAAATGAATGAAAAAAAATGTAATTGCAAAGTAGGAAAAAAAGTATAAAGTAAACAAAACAATATATGTGTAACAATAATACACTAAAGTAGTTAATTTATCATGTTGAAACTTGATATGTAACAGTCCTGGGCACTAGTAATAGTTTACTCATTATGCAGGGCTGATAAAACATACTCATGAAGAACACCTTCTGCATCTTTTCTGTTTGGTTCTTGATTTACGGTATGGGCTTGACGGAATACTTCCTCATACTAATTAAAAGCATCTGAGTTCAGAAAAGGGAACAAACTCTGTACCTCTCGTTCTTTGGCTCCGTACTCTAATCTGTAGTAGAACTAATAGCAGGGCATCTTCCCTATCAGGATCCTGCCGCCTACAGTCGGACAATTTGTCCATGCCGAGCAGATGCCGCGCTCGGATTGCCGGCGCCGGACACCGGCACCTCTCCGCTGGACTTTTGACCGCGACGAATAGTTGCCTTGCCGAGCAGTCGGCAAACAGCTCGAAATGAGCATTAAATGCGTCGGAGACGCCGTCGAAAAGAGCCCGGCACAAGGAGTCGGCAGAGGGTCGGAAAAAGGCCTTTGCGACTGTTTTGCCAACTCTGACGGACGGCAATAGTCGGCAAAGAGTTGGCAAAGGACATTTTATTTTACGGCAAAAGGTCGGCAACTTTGAACAAATAGATCGTCGTGCCGCCACGGACGGGTGCCGGCTGCCTCCGGCGGTCCGCCACCTTCGACGGCGGCAATCCCTCTTTCCGACTGCAACTTCCTGATGTGATTCCTGTTTCTTTGAACCACTTCTGTAAAATTGAGCAACGACTTTTCTTATTCCCTAGTATTTAAGTTTATGGAACATTTATCTTTACAGCACATGCCCACTAACGCAAATTGCTTTCCGGGAATATCTTTGCCACTGTTTGTTCTATATACAGTAGTAAAGCTCTCATTTAAGTTTATTTTCTCTTACTTTGCTCTACGATCGCTTTTTAACTGTCTCTTCTGTTTATTCGGATTATAATCAAATTCGTGCTAACTTATCCTAGTACATTGCGACTTGTTCAAAGTTGTCAAAACAACTTACTCAACAACACAACTGCAGCAGATACTCGCTTTCGTCTCACGACAACCTCCATTTCTTCACTGTAGCAGCATCAAAACTTAAGATATCAGAATGAAATCTTGCAGGGATATATAATTAATACCAAATTAAAGATGGCCAAAATTTTCCGGATTGCTGAAAATTTGTTTCCCGGAATCGAAAAAAAATGATTTTCGTATTTTAGAAAAAAATCCGGAATTGTGAAAAATTCCGGATTTCGGAAAAAATCCGGAATTGGGAAAAAAATCCGCATTTCGGAATTTTCCGAATTTCGGATTTTGTTTCCAATTCCGGATATTTTTTCCGAAATCGGAATTTTTCCGATTTTACTTTCCGGAAAGTAAAAAAAAATTACAATTGTCTATCCCTAGCTAGTAGCTTTTAAAATAATAATAAAAAATACACCATAATGAGTATATACTCTAACTTGTATTAGTTTCTTGTAGTTGGATATGTCTTATCACTTAGGTAGAGAATTGCTACTGCAGTTTACTGCTTTATGAGGAAGGTGTTATTTTTGGTGGTGGTCACAAAAATCGGTTTTTCGCTTTTCGTTCTTAGGAAATCGAAACCGTTTTTTTTTAAATTTAAAAGACTCGGTTTTTGTCCATAAAAGGTTCGATTTTTCACATAAACCGGTTTCGGTTTTCTAAAAAAATGGTTAGGTTTTCTAACAAAACCGATTTCGGTTTTCTAAAAAACGGTTTGGTTTCCACCAAAACCGGATATCAGTTTTATCCAAAACCGGTTCGGTTTTCCACCGGATCCGGTTTCGGTCATCTTCAAAACCGGATCCGTTTTTTTAAATTGTTCTATGTCTGACCGGAATAGTGTTTCCTTGTTTTCCGGAATCCGATTCCGTTTCCACAGAAATATTTAATGTTTTTTTCCAAAGGTTTTTACCGAAACCAGTTTTGCTGAAAACCGGACCTGTTTTGAAGAAAACCAAAACCGGTTTTGGAGAAAACCGAAACTGGTTTCAGTGAAGAACCGAACTGGTTTTAGAGAAAACCGAAATGTCAGTTTTCGGTTTTCTAGAAACCGGTTTCCGTTTTTATATTTTAAAAAAAACTGTTTTTTCTCATCCCTAGTTATTTTCGCACACAAAAAGGGCGCCAGAATATCTGAAACATTATCGCTTTCCCACTTGCAGCTGTTCCAAAGCACTGCAAACTACTTTCTAACCAGACGAAAGGCAATGAAGGAAAGCTTTAAAGCAACCTTCCACAACCATTCTGATAGCATTCATTTATTGTCAAAATACCTACGTACAGTAAATGCAATTTTGTAATTTTTTTTACGTTACGAGGTATACAATGCAATTGCTCAAAAATTAACATAAGCAGGCATTCATTAATTTACATTAATACAATAATTAATACAACTAATTAGCGGGTGATTGATGACTCAGTTCTAGAGTTTTCATTTATGGTATTCTTACCCAGGTCATTTGGGTTCTCGATGGCTAATATTGTGTTTGCAAATTTTCCCGTGGTTCTCTTGGTTTCCTTTATTGTATTTCTTCAATCATCACTCATTAACGAATTTAGTTGCCAAAATTCTATAGTCCTATATTCATTCTGTTCGCCAGGGAAACAGTATCAAAAACTATCTGATGGATTACCATCAATTTTGGCCACGATGTACCGAGTCAATAGTTAAGAATCGAGTTCACTGATGAATGTAATATTCAAAACGGAAGCGTTTCAAATCAACCATTTCCGGTTGATACGGTAATCACTACACAGTAAATATGGTAATAGGTAGCGAGAAGCGTTTTCCTATAATAGACATATATAATATTCATGAAGATTGGTACTCAATTTGTGCATCTGTTGAAACTAGTGAGGTTAGGTATTTAGGGAGCAATTTCCGATTTAGAAAATGTGTGCTTGGTAAAGAATGTAGATAATTAGCTGGGTCAAACGGTAAACAAATGAGAAAGTGTTAGAAATTGTAGGAAAAATGTGAACAATTCAAGGTGTAATAGAAACGAGGAAGATGAACTGGTTGGAATATTACCTTGAAATGAACTGTGTAATGAAGAACGTGCTAGTACATGTGGTGGCAGGAGAAACAGGGAGCGGAGGAAGAGGCTACTGTTGATGGACGGTATTAAAACAGAGGGTCAAATAGTATAGGTTTGATTAC
The DNA here is from genome assembly GCF_964235325.1 of Thermobia domestica. NCBI lineage: Eukaryota > Metazoa > Arthropoda > Insecta > Zygentoma > Lepismatidae > Thermobia > Thermobia domestica. The sequence continues at coordinate 254,423,402 of NC_137459.1, read as the reverse complement.
TTGAGCTGTTATGAATCAAGTAGTGTAGGTTTGATGAGTCAAGTAGTGTATGCATTCTTTAAGAGTAGCTGTGACTTATTATATCTACTGATATATGCTGAATTTTGACAACCCCGAGGTGAAGGTTGACTAGTCACGTAACTTAACCCTTTTAAAATCGTGCCTTTTTCGGCGTTTTTCTTGAGTCTCAGATAAGCAGCGACAGTGCCATCCCTATTTACCCTAGGATCATGGCTCATACCACGTTTTCCTCAGAATAGAACAGCCTTCCAAACGGTACCACTTACATGTCCCTATGATGTACCAGAAGGGGATTATTTGAGAGAAAATCGGGATTTTTGTCCCCAAAAAACTTCTTCAAAGTTTGGGGCCCTCTGAGGCTCTAATGGGTCTGCGCACAAACCTCCAAAATTTGCAAAATTCTACGTAGTGTACTAATTACTTGTGACAAAATCGAATTTCCTGTCTGGAATAGTAAGGGCGGGAAAATTTTTTACCCGTGTTGAGAGAGCATCAAAAAAATTCCCTAAAACACACCCTACAAATTTCAAAAAAAAATCTGACACGTCCCTAATGATAGTAAAATTATGGTGTATACGTCGTTTTGTTCACAAAGGAGCAGCCTTTCAGATGGTATCATCCGCATGTCCCTCGGACATCCCTAAGAAGGGAAAAATTGAGGAAAATGGGGATTTTTGCTGAAAAATCTCTTTTTCCCGGTTTGGAGCCTTCCGGCGCGACCCTGGGTAAACATAGAGATCAGAAAATCGCTTTCAAAAATACTACGTAGCGTACTAATTGTTTATGCCAAACACCAATCTCCTATCTTCAACACTAAGGACGGGGAAAATGTTTTCCTCTTCTACGAATATTCCCAGAATGTTCCAGAATACCTTATATAAATTTCAAAAATTTCTTGACACGTCCCTAATTATCGTAGGATCACGATTCATACACCATTCTCTTCAGAATAGAGCAAGTTTCGAGATTGCATTACTCTCATATTCCTCGGACGTACCTAAAGAGAGAAAAATATGTAAAATAGGGATTTTTGCTGAAAAATCCTTTTTGTTTTTCGTTTTGGGACCCTCTGGTGCAGACCTGGTTAAACATAGAGATCTGGAAATCATTTTAAAATATTACTTACGGCACTTATTACGTGTGCCAAATACCAATCTCCTATCTTCAATACCAAGGGCGGGGAAAATATTTACCTTTTCTGCGAATATTTCCGAAATTTCCCAAGGATACTATACAAATTTCAAAAATTTTTTGACTCCTCCCTAATTTTCATAGAATGATGATTCATACGTCGTTCTCTTTAGCATTAAGTAGGCTTTCAGAAAGTATAACTCAAATGTCCCTATCATGTAGCCGAGCGGAGCAAGAATCGCGAAAGTGAGATTTTTCGTCCAAAAATATCCCTTTTACCTTTTTGTCCCTCTGAACCCCCCTTCTATGTTGACGAAGAGACACGAGAAAATTCACATAAAAACTAATAGGTGCACTGATTGCTTATGGAATATGTTAGGATTCTAGGATTAAAGAAAAGCTCATCAAAAAATCTTAAAATTAGACCTCAGTAAAAAAAAGAATTTGTAAAATGATGACGTCATACCCCTATGTCCATTGGGCGCTGTGGCTCAGTGGTAGAGCGCTTCCTCTGGTGGGCCAAGTAAGTTTTTGGTGGACAAGATCGTATCACTGAGTTTTGTCAGGGTACTCCCGCCTCCACCCATATTTCATTCCATCAATTGCTCTATTATTATTGGCTTGCTTCAATCCTTGGACGCAGTGGCCTAGTGGTAAAGACTTTCTTCTGGTAAACAAATTGAGTTTGTGGTGCACAAGAACGTATCCGTGGTTTTTGTCAGGGTACTCCCGCTTCCTCCCACATTTCATTCCACCAATCCTCCTATTATTATTGACTTGCTTCAATCATTGGGCGCGGTGGCTGACGGGTAAAGCATTTCCTGTAGTGGGCCAAGTACGTTTGTGGTGGACAACATCGTATCCGTTTGATTTCTCAGGGTACTCCCCCTTTCTCCCACATTTCATTCCAACAATCCTTCTATTATTATAGACTTGCTTCAATCCTTGATCACAGTGGCTAATTGATACAGGGCTTCCTCTGGTGGACCTAGTAAGTTTGTGGTGGACAAGATCGTATCCGTGAGTTTTGTCAGGGTACTCCCGCTTCCTCCCACATTTCATTCCACCAATTCTTCTATTATTATTGACTTGTTTCAATTCTTGGGCGCAGTGTCTTAGTTTTAAAGCCTTTCCTCTGGTTGTCCAATTAAGTTTTTGGTGGACAAGATCCTGTCCGTGGATTTTGTCACGGTACTCCCGCTTCCTCCCACATTTCATACCGCCAATTCTTCTATTATCATTCACTCTCTTCAGTCATTGGGAGCAGTGGCTCACTGGTAGAGCGCTTCCTCTGGTTGGCAAATATGTTTGTTGTGGACGAGATCGTATCCGTTGGTTTTGACAGGGCACTCCCGCTTCCTCGCACATTTCATTCCACCAATTCCTATATTATCATTCAATCTCTTCAACCATTGGGCTAGTGTTGCCACGAGACGAGACATTTCTCGTGTACCGTCTCGTCTCGTCTCGTAAACGAGACGAGACACGAGACGAGACGGAACCCTTTTAGACGAGACACGAGACGAGACAGACTACTTGTCCCGTCTCGAAAACGAGACGAGACACGAGACGGGACGGGACGCCTTGTGAAATGTCTCGTCCCGTCTCGTGTCTCGAAAATGCAAACGCTGGCGGGAATGGCCAAGATTGAAATTGCCAGTGGTCATATGGATTGCAAAAGGAAAATCCCCTTTGTGAGAAAACATGTTGAAAATCCTTCATAGAAAAGTGTCCTCTGTCTATTGAATGAATCAATCGAGATACATGAGCTTCCAGGAATATCATCCTTAATGTCTTGTCCCCAATTCCCCTTGCTGTAAACTGAGGAATTCTCTTTTTTTTCATTTCTGGCTGGAATGATGACAAACAAAATCAAAGACAGGGAAGATTTTTACAAGGTCAAGAAACCGAACTACCACCCCATCTATTCAATTTGAAAACTGGATAAGGTCTACACTCATTACAGGCTGTAGTTGAAAGTTCTGGTTGAGATGGCGGATTCTCTGGTGGCGGTATTCTTTTTGCTATATGAACCGAAATTAACCGAAAACGGCAATTGAAGTATGTCATCTTGCAAATAAAATTTTGTCTTCTCTCTCGTTCTCTCTCTCTCTCTCTCTCTCTCTCTCTCTCTTTCTCTCACTCTCACACATACACATAAAAATACACTTTTACCATTTTACCAATCGCTCGCTTATTATACAGCAGTCATGTTGTAAAATTCACCTCTTCGTTTGGAAGGCGGGCGCAGGACAAAAAGAAGCAGATATTATCGACGAACCCTTCAAATTGTTTGCTTTCAGCAAGTTTATGATACTAACAATAACACTTTAAATGAAGAGGTTTTACAGGGGGACCTTCGTTTTGTTACGCGGAAATGTTTGATCTGACCAGTGTGCGAAATTGCCCTCTGCTTCCAAGGTTCGAAGACCCTACTGTTTCTTTCCTCTTTTAAGGTCGCGGCATAACTACCCTTCTTTGAAGACCGAAGATGCAGTAAAATTGTGACGTCACGGCGGGAGCAGAAACGGCTTTCGCCCAAGGTTCTTGTCATTCACCCTTGTTTGTTTCTTTGATTTTTGCAGGAAAGTGAGTGATTCTTGCTTTCCTGTATTAAGAAAACATTAATTACTGTAGTGCTCGTGTTAGCCTATAAGCATGTCGAATTCTACACTAAGTATTTGTCGCAATTATAGTAGAAATACTACGGGTTCCAAAGTTATTTATCATGTATTTCCCTCGGTTCCTTTGCGGAAAGTTTGGCGAAAGAAATGCTGTCGGAAAGATATCTTTAAAGTTGAAAACGCCAGCGTCTATTCCGATCATTTTATTCCCGAAGCTTATGGACATAATTTAAAATGTGAGCTTCTAAATATTCTACCCAAGAAAAAGTTTAAACAAGACGTGCCTTCACTAAACTTACCTTTACTATACGGAACCATGTTGATGTAAATAATGAAAGAATTAAATGTACGGAAGTTAGGTGTTTAAAGAAAAATCAAATCAGACATTGGGGTGCAGCCAGATGAAATAACTATTGTGACTGAAATTAAAAAAAAAACTCTTTGTTTATGTTATTTTTCGTTTGTTTTGTGGAGAGTGAGGGGCATAAACCAAAGGAAGAGCTCTCCTTTTTGCGTAAAGAGAACGAAAAACTGAAGTCTAACAGTATGTACAAAGCCAAATAAATATGTTTACAAACGAAGTTAAAAGAATTGGAAAGCAAAAATAATAAAGAATTAATTTCAAAGGCTAGTTCTAAAATATAATGTTGTGATGGTTTCAATAAAGTGGTTAATAACCGGTGGTGGATATATTATGAAAAAGTTTTATACAGGGCCAAGTAAATATGCTAATGAATGGCAAGAAAAAACTAAGATGGATTGATTAAGATATCATTCGTGCATTAACACAACATGCCTCATTGATAAATTATACAATCATCTGCGGTTACAAGTTTGAATCCCCGTACCCAATGTGTCAACATTTCGACGTTGTATGATTGCGAATAGATCACGACAATATAAGAAACTTTAATCCAAAATGGCCACCCAAAAATCAACTTTCTTTAGACCACTAGCTAATCTAGGTGTACTGTCATGAGTTTGTTACACAAACGGCGCAACCACCATATAGTGGCACACACCCCGCGGTTATGGGAACAGATTTGTACCATGGAGGTGAAGACTGGCCCCAAGTATTCTTTGGTCCGATGTGTCGTTCAGCTCCCATTACTATGGCACTTTAAGTAGAGCTTACTGTGCAGTAACATATAAAATTTCAATCAAATACTTTCCATTACTCAATAAAATTATTTGGTTCCGAGCTTTTTAAAAAAAAAAAAAATAATTGCAACAAATCTAAACATGCTAAAATGAAAAGTAGTTTTTGGATTGGTATGGAAACCTAAAGGCTGGAATATATGAAATCAAAGTGTACACACATATCTATCTCTCTATCTCTCTATTTATCTATATATCTTTCCATCTCTCTCTCTCTCTCTCTCTCTCTCTCTCTCTCTCTCTCTCTCTATATATATATATATATATATATATATATATATATATATATATATATATATACGTATCTTTACAGACACTATAACGCAAGTGGGCTGATAGTATACGATAGTGTCGTGGATGGTGACACCTTTACATCGAACTTTGCTTGTCGTGTAAACATTATTTGACATTAGTGTCTTCATCTTCAACGTACCTATGAGCAATTTACTGTATATTCGTGTATTGAAACTGGTGAAACAAATTTCAATGTTTCAGAATGTAAAAAAAAAAAAAAAAAAAAAAAAAAAAAAAAAAAAACAGGGTCGAGAAGCCTCAGACAACTAACAGCAGAGATATATTATCTTGTAAATTATTTGTCCTTGCCTTGTGAGCTTATTTGAATTTATTTTTAAGACCTTTAGGCAACTTTGGCTCACCCCGAATGGATGATGATGGGAAAATTAGTGGAATGAAGAAAGTGGTAGGATACTAGACAACTTCGAGAAAACACACACATTCGAAAAATGAAATGAAATATTTGAGTTTTAGGTCCCACGGTAATGCCGGTTAGGCTAAAGGAGACGGTGATGATGAGTAATGAATGAAATGGTGGAATGAAGAAAGTGGAATGAAACGGGAGAACCCCGAGAAAACCCACGCACACGGTGTTTGTCCACCACAAAGTTCACTTGGCAGGGGCTGGGATCGAACCCGAGACCCCAAGCGCCAGAGATGAACGCTCTACCACTGAGCTACCGCGGCCCCCACACACATTCGATGTTTGTCCACCACAAAGCTCACATGGCACTAACCGAGATGGAACCGACTACCACATACACCAGAGGTGAAGGCTTCACGGTGTAGTTACCGTGACATTTCTTGTCTTTGTGTTCTGGTTAATACTTGTAACTTAGTTGGATCTTGATTAGCATGGTGCAGCCTGCTACATTTAACTTTCGTTCCCATGGTATGCTGCTATATTTTTTACGAGACAAGACGAGACAAACGAGACGAGACGAGACGAGACGGGACAGAACCTCTCGAGACGAGACACGAGACGGGACGAGCACATTTTTTCGAGACGGGACACGAGACGAGACATGCTTTGCACGAGACGAGACGAGACAGCCTGAAGTCTCGTCTCGTCTCGTCTCGTGGCAACACTAATGGGCGCATTGGCTCAGTGGTAGAGCGTTTCTTCTGGTGGGTCAAGTAAGTTTGTGGTGTACAAGATCGTATCCGTGAGTTTAGCCACGGTACTCTCGTTTCCTCCCACATTTTATTGCACCAATTCTTCTATTATCATTAACTTACTTCAATGATTGGGCGCAGTGACACATTGGTACAGCGCTTCCTCTGGTGGGACAAGTAAGTTTGTGGTGGACAAGATTGTATATGTGTGTTTTGTCAGGGTACTCCCGCTTCCTCCCACATTTTATTCCAGCAATTCTTCTATTATCATTGACTTACTTTAATCATTGAGCGCAGTGGCTCAGCCGTACAGCGCTTCCTCTGATTGGCCAAGTAAGTTTGTGATGGACATGATCTTATACGTGGTTTTTGTCACGGTACTCCCGCTTCCTCCCACATTTCATTGCACCAATACTTCTATTATTATTGACTTACTTCAATCCTTGGGCGCAGTAGCTCAGTGGTAAAGCGTTTCCTCTTGTGGGCCAAGGAAGTTTGTTGTGGACGAGATCGTATCCGTGGGTTTGGCAGAGCACTCCCGCTTCCTCGCACATTTCATTCCACCTATTCTTCTATTACGATTCCCTCTCTACAATCATTGGGCTCATTTGCTCAGTGGCAGAGCGTTTCTTCTGGTGGGTCAAGATAGTTTGTGGTTTACAAGATCATATACGTGGGTTTTGTCACGTTACTCTCGTTTCCTCCCACATTTCATTGCACCAATACTTCTATTATCATTAACTTACTTCAATGATTGGGCGCAGTGACAAATTGGTACAGCGCTTCCTCTGGTGGGACAAGTAAGTTTGTTGTGGACGAGATCGTATCCGTGGGTTTGGCAGGGCACTCCCGCTTCCTCGCACATTTCATTCCACCTATTCTTCTATTATGATTCCATCTCCACAATCATTGGGCTCATTTGCTCAGTGGCAGAGCGTTTCTTCTGGTGGGCCAAGATAGATTGTGGTTTACAAGATCTTATACGTGGTTTTTGTCACGGTACACTCGCCTCCTCCCACATTCATTGCACCAATACTTCTATTATTATTGACTTACTTCAATCCTTGGGCGCAGTGTCTCAGTGGTAAAGCCTTTCCTCTAGTTGGCCAATTAAGTTTGTGGTGGACAAGATCCTGTCCGTGGGTTTTGTCACGGTACTCTCGTTTCCTCCCACATTTCATTGCACCAATTCTTCTATTATCATTAACTTACTTCAATGATTGGGCGCAGTGACACATTGGTGTAGCGCTTCCTCTTGTGGGACAAGTAAGTTTGTGGTGGACAAGATTGTATATGTGTGTTTTGTCAGGGTACTCCCGCTTCCTCCCACATTTTATTCCAGCAATTCCTCTATTATCATTGACTTCCTTTAATCATTGAGCGCAGTGACTCAGCGGTACAGCGCTTCCTCTGGTTGGCCAAGTAAGTTTGTGATGGACATGATCGTATCCGTAGGTTTTGTCACGGTACTCCCGCTTCCTCCCACATTTCATTGCACCAATACTTCTATTATTATTGACTTACTTCAATCCTTGGGCGCAGTGGCTCAGTGGTAAAGCGTTTCCTCTTGTGGGCCAAGTAAGTTTGTTGTGGACGAGATCGTATCCGTGGGTTTGGCAGGGCACTCCCGCTTCCTCGCACATTTCATTCCACCTATTCTTCTATTATGATTCCCTCTCTACAATCATTGGGGTCATTTGCTCAGTGGCAAAGCGTTTCTTTTGGTGGGCCAATATAGTTTGTGGTTTACAAGATCTTATACGTGGGTTTTGACAGGGCACTCCCGCTTTCTCGCACATTTCATTGCTCCAATTCTTGTATTATAAATCACTTTCTTCAATCATTGGGAGCAGTGGCTCAGTGATAGAGCGCTTCCTCTGGTTGGCAAAGTAGGTTTGTTGTGGACGAGATCGTATTCGTAGTTTTTGACAGGGCACTCCCGCTTCCTCGCACATTTCATTCTACCAATTATTCTATTATCATTCACTCTCTTCAATCGTTTTGCGCATGTTCTCAGTGGTAGAGCGTTTCTTCTGGTGGGCCAGGTAAGTTTGTGGTGTACAAGATCGTATCCGTGGGTTTTGTCACGGTACTCCCGTTTCCTCCCACATTTCATTCCGCCAATTCTTATATTATTATTGACTTACTTCAATGATTGGGCGCAGTGGCTCATTGGTACAGCGCTTCCTCTGGTGGGACAAGTAAGTTTTTGGTGGACATGATCGTATATGTGGGTTTTGTCACGGTACTCCCGCTTCCTCCCACATTTCCTTCCAGCAATTATTCTATTACCATTGACTTACTGCAATCATTCGACGTAATGGCTCAGTGGTAGAGTGCTTCCTGTGGTTGGCCAAGTAAGTTTGTGGTGGAAGAGATCGTATCCGTGGGTTTTTCAGGGTACTCCCGCTTCCTCCCACATTTCATTCCACCAATTCTTCTATTATCATTGACACACTTTAATCCTTGGATGCATAAGCAGGGCCTCCGAGGCCCTATGTAGTTTTGTTTCCTTAATCTTTGAAATATTTTATTGTGTAAAAGGCTGTGGCTTTCCGTTATCTTCGGATTGTGGATGTACATTGTGTATTGTCTTTCTGTACCCATTAGCTGTCAACGCTTTTTAGTAATTTGCATTTTTCATTTGTACCCTATCAATGCATATGCAGGGCCTGCTAGGCCCTTGACCTGATTGCGTTTACATTGCATTATTTTCAAACTTTTTGACGTAAAATATATCTGTCTATAATATTTTCAGACCTGGTATTAAATAACTGGGTGCTTTTATACATTTGTCAATAGATGGTACTATGCACGTTGATGGTGATTTTCTTGTAGATTTTTTCCCCAAAGCATTTTACATTGTAAATTCGCAAAGAAATAAAATGTGTTTAGTAAATTGTATCCAACTTATATCAATTTTGGAGAATGTAATAGGTATTGATATAATTATGAGTTTTTTTTTTTATTTGGCACTTATAAATTACCGAAGGTTTTGCTATTTTAGGAATGTATTTGTGTTGCCGTTGACATACTCTCTTATCAGCTAGACGTACCAAACGTCATAAGCTGTCTTTTGTATAAAACCTAGCCTAGCTGGGAAGTGTTAACGTGCCTTCGAGGACATTGTGTAGTACACGCACAATCGAGACCAGCACGCATACGCTCTCACTGGGATTGACAGCGCTTTTCAGTGCTGGAGGGTGAACTTATCATTACACTCTGTATCATTATTTCATACACTACACATCTCCAAGCGTATCGTATTCTTTCATTTGGGCATCAGCCCAGGGGCGGATTTTTCGATGGCGGACTCACGGCTAGGATCAGGCAAAACGATGAAAGGCAAGCACACAGGATTACCGCAAGTTTTAGCTGGACCCACCGATAGCAACACGAAGCTGAGGACCCGCAGGGATCCAAGTCACGCTTCTTCTACAATCAGTAAATCTCAGCAGCAGCGGCGAGGTTCTCAAGCCTCAGTTGCCTCTGCAACTTCAGTCATCTCTTCTGGCTCTGTACGCAGCAGATCGCCACATACTCCAGAACAGACAGACAGTTATGCCGAACGCCTTCAGCAATCTCCACCTCCGAAAAAGCAGCATCTCGCGTCTAATTCGGATCTTAGCCAAATTCCAATGGACACAGCTTCATCTTCAAATCATGCTGACGGATCTACTTCACCTTCAGTTCACTCAATGTTGCTCACGAATTTCGACGTGAAATTCAACAATGCGAAGCTTGTTGCCATCCAACTTCGCAAATACCTACCTCGAGCAGCTATATCACAAATAGTCCATACGAGGAATGGTATCATATTAAAAACACCGGATCAGACTCTTCTCACTACAATAAAAAACAAAGTCCCCATCGACACTTTTGGTTCCAATGCGAAGATTCAAGCACTGAACTCTTCCACACGTAAACAGCCTCCACCACCGAAACGATCACCATTGTTATCTCTTGTGATTCGGGGGGTTGACCCCTCTTATACAGATGAAGAGGTCCAAGAGGAGCTCAAGCTAGAAGGTCATACTATTACGAAAGTTCTAAGAATTCGAAACGACCAAGGCCCTACTTATATGGTTCGTGTTCTCACAAACCACCAAGACACCATCGATGAGCTATTGGCATCAGGAGCCTACATTTATAACCATAAACACCGAGTAGAGCCATCACGAACACCAGTTCCTATGCCTATCCGCTGTGAGCGATGCCAGGTTTACAATGCTCATCAGACATCTGATTGTAAAAACATAAGTAAATGTGGCTACTGTGCTGGCCCACATAACACCCGGACTTGTAACAACTTGCAATTGCCACCAAAATGCGCCACTTGTAATGAACAGCATCCGGCCTACAGTTATAAGTGTAAGGCAAAGCCGGACCCTATTCAGGACCATCCTGAACTCGTCGTTCCTTTGCGACCACCGACGCCAGTTCAAACCACTCCACATCCAATTGATGCTCCTGTTTCATTGGACCAGCTACTAACGTTTCTGACACTAGCTCTGCAAAATATTCATCCTTTCATTAGGCCTCATATTCTACAACAAATCATTATAGCAGCAAAAACAACCTTCCATGTCAATTTTACTGCAACATATTCCGGCAATACTGTCCATTTCCATAAATCACATGCTACTACTATCGATTAATATCATGGCTTTAACCTTTCTCTTTCTCAACATCCGGTCACTACCAAAGAACAAAATTTTATTTGAACAGCTTCTTCTCGAAGAGCATGTAACAGTCTTCCTACTTAATGAAACATTTCTTACAAGCTCTCGCTCTTGTCGTTTACCACGATATACCATGCTTCATTCTGCAAACCCTCTACCTACACTTCGAGCTAATGGGGGAGTGGTCATAGGGATTTCTCCTCACATCCCTTTTCGCCAACATCACTATACTGCAACAGCTGTTCCAGAATACCTGATTGCCACTGTTTACTTCAAAAATATCATAATCGCACTGGCAACTATATATATAAGACCAAACCATCCATTACCTGAGCAGTTCGTACAATATATCTCCAACACCTTCAATAGATATATTATCATGGCTGACTTCAATATGCATAGCCGCAGCGATGGTGACCGGATCAATTTTGTTAACTTTATAACGACACACACTACTGGAATCATTCTTGATCTTCCGCAAGCTACACGTCCCATCTCAAACACCAAGCCTGACATAGTCATCGCCTCAGCAAATCTTGTCTCACACTGTCTGCTAGTGTGTCACTGGCGGCAGGTATTTGTCGAGTCGAAAAAGATAAATAGACTCGGGGTATTGAAGCTACCACCGCGTAGCAGCAAGGGCTTCATTTTGGTCGTTTCGTCTCGGAGACTCGCGAAGGGACAAACACGAACTATCGCCAGTCATATGCATGCGGTTTTTCTTATCCATCATATTATTTTTTTAATGAATTACTCCTTAAGTGAGCGCCAGGGATCAAGAGTAGCCCCTGCCTCAACATCATGGAATGAAAACTCTTGAGATGATTGCCTATAATTGTATGGATTTAGATTGCAACTGTAGTCGATCATTAGAAAGTGAATATGGGAGAACTATGAAATAAAGTAAATAGACGCATGTCATGTTGTTATAAAGTTACAATGCGAACGCATTTTATCTGATCCCAAACGATTATCGTCGAATATACAGTACACCGTTCAATGAGCACTCTGATTGACCAAATTAAAACGATCTCAACAATTTATCCCTCTAAAGTGAGGTCTGCTTCATCGTCTCCGTGGCGAAGTCGAAAGAATACGTGACTAGAATCGTAAGTTTGGTGGTTCACGCCCACTTCGGGGCCATCTTTTAGTACTTTTTTTGAGATCTTTTTAGACTCACCTTAATGTAAACAAATCACACATATAGGTGATTTAACACATTTTGGGGAGTAATTTTGTGGTTCGTTGGCGTTTCGTCGCATCTCTGCCACTGGTGCGCCGCTGGTGGTATAATTTTTGACACAGAAATGGGGCCAGCTCGGATCGTCGTTGCGTGGCCACCAATTTTTGGTGAGAGGTCGCTAGCTGCCCACCAGTGGTCCACCGACGCTTACAGAAGGAGGATATAGTTCAACTGAACAATAATGAAAATAGTGAGGAAATTAAAAATACCGAAACTGTATAGTTTACATCGCTCATTTCGAAATACAGCTAACAAATTAAACTTACAAGGAATGACAAAAAATAGTGAAATTTGGCATTATACTAAATATAGTTTGGGGGAAACGAGCTTCCCCGGTAGGGATAGTTCAATTGATTTCTTTGGGGGGAAATGTGATTGAGGGGGAAAATCACCCTCATTCTCCGGTAATACGCACCCTGGATGTAATGTTTGCACTCAGGGCGTTAATAATAATAAAAAAAAAAAACATGCGGAGTATACCAGAAGAACCTCAATATGATTTTCCTCCACCTAGAGAAAGGTTATGATAGAGTTCCATGGGGTATAATTTGGTGTACACTGAAGAAACATTGTGTTTCGGACATATGCATCTATATAGTTCAATATACATATGCGTGCTTGATAGGTGTAAGACAGAAATTAGGAACACGTGCGGAATAACAGAAGAGTTCACAGGGAAAGTGGGGCTTCATCAGAAATCTAATCTAAACCTATTCCTTTTTACAGCTTACAAAGGACATCCAAGAAAGAAAAACAGATTGAAATATGCTATTTGCGGACGGATGTTTTCCCACTTTGCCTAATTCTCATTTTGCCTAACACTTTATCAGTTGTCAATCACAGAAAAAGAATCGCATCCGCCATATTTGGTGAAATGCCAGTTCCCATTTGGCCTAATCTCATAACGCCTAACGATTTTATCAGGAAGAAAATAAACCCTATATAGATGATCTGACAGTGTTTCCATACTTGTAAACGTACACATCTATTTTATACAACAAAGGCTACTGCTGGAAGACTGTGTGTGTATTCATACTGTATAGTGACAATATTGTATATTTGAAATATATTATGTATAGTTATTTGAAATAAATACTGCTTTTACATATGTTTCTGTCACTTTTTATGTATATGCATGAGAACTCTGTCAGATTTATATAAGAGGGTATTTCCTTCCTGGTAAGATCATTAGGCGTAAAGGGAATTAGACCAAACATGAAATGGCATTTAAACCAAAATGGTGGATGTTATCTTTATGTGTGATTGACAGCTTATAAAATGTTAGGCAAAGTGGGATTAGGCCAAATGACGAGTAGATCTTGCAGACGACCCCTTGCTGGTGAGTGAAACAAGGCAGTACTGAAATAAAAATTGAACGCATAGGGGAAGTAGTGGAGAACAAAGGGTTTAGAATCGACAAAACGAAGGTAGAATAACTAAATCGCTCGCTCAGTAAAAATACATTGAAAAATACAGAAATACGACTGGACGAAGAAGAACAAGAAGGAAATCACGATGAAATTAAGATATTTGGGATTAATAGTACAGGAAAAAGCAGGTTAGAATGTGATGTAAACAGCTTTTAACAGTGGTTGGACAAAATGAAGAGCAGTGACATGAGTATTGAATCCACAGGGTACCAATACGTCTAAAACAGTAATGGAAGTACCATGTTATTCGGAACTGAATTTTGGACGACGAAGAAGAGGAAGGAACTGAAGTTGCATACTTCAGAAATGACTAAGGCTGGTGTGGATATATGCTGTGACGCGGAACGTCCAAATTAAAAATGAAGTGACGCAGGAAACAATAAAGGTGACACAAGTAGTAGGAAAACTATAAAAAAAAAGTAGATTGAGGTGGTCCGGACGTGTAAGACAAAGGCTTTCGGAATACGTAGCTCACCGAATGGATACTATAGAACTGAATGGGATAAAGGTTGCGAGTCCGACAAAACAAGATGCGGGAAGTTAGTGTGAAGAATGATATGGTGCAGTGTGATGTCACAGTGAATATGACAAGATATTAACAGCTGGAGGCAGAGAACCGAAAAACCGAAACCAGCTAACTGAATATATATATATATATATATATATATATATATATATATATATATATATATATATATATATACCTTAACTGGTCTAGTGGGGTTTGACAGATCCCAGGACATTTTTTTCTACACGTACATCTATATCTAGGCAACAGACGGCGCTGGCGGTTTTGGTATTCTCCAGTGGTCTGTAGATGACTCTGTGCGCGCCATTACTCTCAATTCATTCCAAACAGTAAGTCAGTTGGGAGCAGTCTGGGGTGTGTGAGACTCCCACCAGAGCGTCAACGTTAGTGTTTTTTTTCATTAAAGTAAACATTTATAGGAAACTTTCTCCCATTTTTTGCACTAAACTTTTGTAACATTTGTAGAAGTTAAGGTGCCATGGCTAGGAGGAAGCCTGTGATAGAATTGGAGCGTCTACTGGATGACTAAACTATCAGCAATAGCAGTGAAAATGAGTTATCTTCGTCCTCGGAAATCTCAGATGATGTAGTGGAGCCTAGTGACATATCATCCTCAGATGAAACTGATGTCAGCGAGGAAGAAGACTGTGTGCCCACTTGTGATGTAAACTATTTCTATGGAAATTATAAATGTTTCAAGTGGAGCAAGAATCCTCCTGCACTTGGACGTACACGTGCGCATAACATTGTTATCAGATTGTCAGATGTTCGTGGAGTTGCAAAGGATGTCCGTGACAATGACGTTTTAGGTACTTGGCAATCATACTTCACTGACAGCATGCTACAAATTATAGTAAAACACTCAAATGACAAAATCCGTCAAATGAGAAGCAGGTATAAACAACATCTGCCATCATTTGTGGGTCATGTCAATATGATTGAAATCAAGCAGTGGTAGGACTTTTATACCTGGCAGGTATATTGAAATCAAGAAACGAAGATATGTCTAGCCTTTTTGCTTCAGACGGTACGGGTAGGGAGATCTTCCGGGCCACTATGAATGTCAAAAAATTCTTGTTCATTCTTGCAGCCTTGCGATTTGACTGTGCCCGGACATGAGCAGAGCGAAGGGAGACGGATAAACTTGCTCCTATTCGTGAAATTTGGATGCATTCATCCATAATTGTATGCAGTATTTTGTTGTTAGAAGTTTTGTTACTGTTGACGAAATGCAGGTACCATTTCGGGGACGATGCCCTTTTAAAATGTACATGCGTAAAAAGCCTAATAAATATGGAATAAAAGTTCTGTGCCTTACAGATTCAAGGAACTTCTATATGAATAATGCTTTCTTTTATATTCCTTCAGAATGTGAAGTTCGCGGAAACGTGTCAGTGACAACGCAAACAGTGTTGCGACTAATAAAACCCATCAAAAGGACAAATCGAAATGTGACCGTTGGCAATTGGTTCACTTCTATTGAACTTGCTGAGAAATTGAAAACAGAGAAGCTTACCATCCTGGGAACAGTGAGAGCCAACAAACCTGAAATACCAGAGGAATTCTAAGCTAGCCGACCTAGACAACTTGGATCTACTCTCTTTGGACATACTGCAGACCTCACGCTGTTTTCATATGTTCCGAAGGAGAACAATGCAGTTATTTTATTGTCTAGCATACATCACGGCCAGAAGATAACAGACTCTGGAAAGCCTGAAATGATAACCAACTACAATGAGACAAAGAGTGGGGTGGATACTCTTGACCAGCTGTGTGGTACGTACACTACTTCGAGACGCACAAGGAGATGGCCTATGGATATTTTCTTCGCAATGTTGGACATTGCTGATGTAAACAGTGCTATTGTGTCATACTCCAAGCCTACTTCAACAGCACAGAAAATGCCAACAAGGAAATATTTGACTTCATTAGGCATGGCACTTATCAAAGAGCATATGGAAAGACATGAAACCAGATGTCTTTCAAGGGAGCTGCAGCAGGTTGTTGCAAAAAATAGAGGTGGAGACGAAGGAGTGGGAGTCCGGAACCGTTTGTGGTCTGCCACACCTTGCGCGGTCAGCTGCCGTTCCAGTATCGGTGTATCGCTCTATGGCTCGATACACGAATATCTTGCTGTTTTGTAGGGGTTTAAGGCAGGACATCATTTAGGGGGCAGGAAGAGGCAACTGCCCGCCCTGAGTTTGAAATGTATATAGATTTTATCGCTAGAATTGTAGTAAATCAGTGAAAAGCGCTAAATTTTACTTATATCAAGAGGTCTTCCCTCCCAAGAAAAAATATGAAATGACGCTCCTGGTTTCAGGAGGTTGAAAATCTCACCTGCTGTCTTCCCGACCTTGTGTAGTGCAATTACTGCTACATGATTTTCGTAATCGCCCCACTCCATCAGAACTCAGTGCAATATCAACGTATGTCATGTACAGTCAAACACACACTACGTGCGTCTTCCGCTTTATACACAGATTGCAGCACTGTGCCACTCCGGATGCCTACAGCGCCACTCCAAACTTTGTGACAGTATTTATGATATAACAACACGCACACACACACACACACACACACACACATATATATATATATATATATATATATATATATATATATATATATATATATATATATCAGATATTTTAAGAAATGTTAGAGTATTTCCAGATAAATAACCCAGACTGTATAAATACACCTCATGAGGTTATTCAAACTTTCGTATAGCCTCAATGTTTAACAGTGTGTTGTCCAACCTCTGGTGAGAAATTAAAAAAAAAAATCACCAGCATACGAAAAAGAATCATTATGTTAAGTAGCAAGATAAAACTTGTGTGTGTGAATGTTAAATCGGTTTGAATATAAAACATTCGAACTGTATCTTCCAAGTCAAAATCTGGTCTCTGTAAAACCTCAAGGAAACAAATCTCGCTGTCGGAAATTTTGCAGAGCAAAATCTCAGCTGGTCAACTCACAGGACGACACCTCACCTTAAACAATATCTTACAATATAAGAAATTGACCATAACTATTTATTTACTGGAGAATATTCATATGCAACTTTGTGTCCTTGCGGAATATAATTTTCAACGTGCGCTCAGAAAATAAGAATAATAATGTAATTATGGGAGGAACATAAATAAAAATTATGTTAAATTTACAAAGATGACAATAAATGTAGCCTAACAGGTAACTTCTGTGCGTAGATTAATACTTGTGCCTTTGAAGAAAAACAAAACTTTCACGGTTTCCGCTCACCAGACAATTTAAATAAAGTTTAATGGATAGACTTACGTAAAACTTGCGCTTATCTGGCCATCTTACTACTATTCATCTTGAAGTTGTCATTTTCTTGCGCTTCTAATATCAAAAGTAAACAGTTTTTAACTCGTGCTAGGCAAGTTCCTTTCTTCTTCTCACTAATGTGTTATCGTTCTTCATTTCATTTTTCCCTGAAGAATCAAGAGCTTAATATAATATATCGTACGAGTTAAACCTAGATCATCTGATTGGGAAGTTTGCATGGCGATTGACCAAATTATATTTTATGATGCAGGCTGTAATATATATATATATATATATATATATATATATATATATATATATATATATATATATAAATCTGGTGGACCATAAGTCCTTTACCACCCTTGTAAAATCGGTGTTCGTGAAAATAGTGAACAACAACCATGTAGTAACATAGTAGGCCGAGAGGGAAGTCGGATTGTGATGGTAACCAAGATGACGGCTATCTTGAATTCACGTCAAGATTTTTAAATGGGAACATGGCCATGCGCCACATTATTTTAGGCTAGAATATAAAGACAAACACAATGGTGAAATCAGTTTTGTTGATATCTTAATTTGTTAAAAAGCTACAGACATTTCCAATTTCTAATTTTACCTCTCACGCATGGCGGAGCACGTGCTTTACGTGACTCCCATTCCGAGTTATGGACAAGGTAAGTCGTTCAACCCAATTGTTCATGACCCTGAAAAGAGTTTCTGGTGAAATATCGGCACAGGCTGCAAAAATGCGTTCTTCCAGGTGTTCAAGACCCCAGATCTTTTCGGCGTATACCTTTGCCTTCACATAACCCCAAAGTTAAAAATTCAAGGGCGCCACATGTAGTGATCGTGCTGGCCATTCAATGGGATCACGACGCCCAATCGAACGTCCAGGAAATTGCTCATTCAGATAGGTACGGACCAGTAATCCGCAATGCGGAGGGGTACCATCTTGCTGGAAAAAGAGTGGAAAAGTGCCGTCCTCGGACCATATGGAAGGGAGGATGAGATCTCGCAAAATATGCAAATACCGTTCAGCAGTGAGGGTACAAGGAGTGATGATTAGAGCAAATAATTTGGTGCCCCATAGACCACACCACACAATTAATTTGCCTGTACCTACCATTTTGCAAGGGTCAACCCACTGAGGATTTTGGCGGGGACCAACAGCGACAGGTTTGCTCATTCACTTCCCCAATGACACAAAAATTGGCCTCATCGGAAAATAAAATTTGTGTGTGGAATATGGGATCCGTTTGCAACAGTGTAAGTGCCCAATCGCAAAATTCCACACGACGATCAAGGTCATGTTCAGATAGATGATGTTGAAGTTGCAATTTGTACAGATTCCACTTGCTTTTCTGTAAGATACGTATGATGGATGTACGGCTGATAAAATATTTCATGGACATACGACGGGTACTCCGGTGTGGTGATGTAGCAAATGATGCCAGCACTTCTACTGATGTGTCTTCATCTGTTTCGGTCGTGGGTCTTCCACACCTGGGTTTATCTGCTATGGAACCAGTATCCATGAACTTCTGGAAGAGTTGGGCGACCCTAAAGGACAAAGGATGTCGATCTGGGTGCCTGGCATTGAATTTAGCTGCTACAGCCCTTGCACTCCTTCCTCCCCATGCCCTGATCAACTCCTTCCTCTCTGCTGTCGTTAGCAGCATAATTATTCACCTGCAACAACAGAACCAGTACGGTAAAATTAGCAATTTGAAATATCTGTAACTTTTGAACAAATTAAGATATCAACAAACCGATTTCACCATTGTGTTTTTCTTTAAATTCTATTCTAACGTGATGTGCCACATGACCATGTTCCATTTAAAAATCTTGACGTGAATTTAAGATGGCGGCTTTCAAGATGGCCAACATCTTGGTCACCATCACAATCCGACTTATCCCTTAGCTTACTATGTTACTACATGGTTGTTGTTCACTATTTTCCACGAGCACGGTTTTTACAAGGGGTGGTAAGGGACTTATGGCTCACCCTGTATATTAAAACTCCTGCGATTGAAATCAGATTTGCTATGTATAAATTTATTTGAAATATTACGTAGTACCGGCTTTCGATTCCCAGTTTTTTCGCATGAATAATAATAATAATAATAATAATAATAATAATAATAATAATAATAATAATAATAATAATAATAATAATAATAATAAAAGGTTGTAAGGCCGATATTTTTGGAGTTTTGTGTGCTATAGAGAAATGAGGAGTGTAAGTATTTTTAATGGATACAGGTGGTAACTGTGAAGAGTTGCAGCCGCCCGCCATATGCCCGTGTTGTAGGAAAAGAACACAAATTGCAACTCGTTTGGAAAGCTGGTCTCGTGGAGAAGTTCGCTCAGTTATTCGATTTCTGTAGGCGAAACGTGTGACAACGGCTGAAATTCACCGGCAATTGGTAGAGGCTTACTGAGAGTGTAAGTTTTCGTCAGCATTTCGCCAAATGGTGCCGAAAGTTTGTGGCTGGTATGGAAACGTCAGCGACGAGGAGTGCAGTTTCGCTGGAACATCAACGACTCTCCTCCATACAACTCGTATCTCGCTCCAAGAGACTTTCGCCTGTTCCCGCACTCGAAGAAGCACATAGGAGGCCGTCGCTTTGCTTCAGACGAGAGGGTGGGACACTTCGTGACAACATGGCTGAACAGGCAATGACATGATTTTGTCCAGGAGGGAATATTCAAATTCATCCCAAGATGCGACAAATGTCTCAACTGATGTGAAGAAGATGTCGAAAAATAAACTAATGTATGTACTATTTGCTGGCTGTACTGGTTGTATGAAATAATATATGTGCTTTTTATCACAGGCTTTTTAAACTTACATTCTGATCACTCCTCGTAGTTTCATGATAAAATATACTTTCTGGGACGACATAGTCTTGCAAGTAAAGGCGTCTCTGAATAAAGTTACTATTTCTTTTTCAACAATACAATGACAAGAACAGAGAGCAACTAAGACGTGCAAGTTTGTGTTTTCACTTGCTTTAACCACAGTAATATTACCACTTGCGTTGAAGAATACTTAACAAAACGAACTATGACGCATATCACGGCAGTAATAAATATGTGGGAATAATATATATTGAATGTTGAAAGGAAATTGTATACAGAATATGTATGCCACTTACGTTCGACTATACAAGCATCTTAATTCTCCTGAACATTTTTACAGTTTGTAGGTGCTTAAAAATTTCAAGTCACGCGTGAAACGTAATCGTTCATATTGCACCCTACTTTGTACTTCAAGCATTTTCTAGTGGCATGTTAGGCTACATTAAATACACTCAAACATGTTTAGTAATCCTTGGCATGCGACTGTATCCTTCAATATGAATTTAATCTGCAATTCTTTTCATTTTCTTTCCCAACACTGAACATATTCACTAGTCTCAATATAGGCTACTGGAGCGTTACTTAAACTTATTTGTATGATATATTCTGTGGAACTTAAACAAATAGTATGATCAGTGAATGTTTGATGTAAAAGCCTGAACAAAATGCACGAATTCTCTACATTTATAAAATGAAACTAACTCGCACTAATGTTTGAATTCTCTGTGTATTTTTAATCATAAATATTGTTTTTTTTCTCTCTCTCTGTGAATAGGATAACATTAATCAACGCTTGACGTGTTAATACTGGCACTGCTGAAAACATCAGATGCAATTGCAATGTCGTTATTGTCATGTAATCAGATATATATATATATATATATATATATATATATATATATATATATATATATATATATATATATATATATATTGATTTGAAATACAATTTAATCATAGGACAATGTGACACAACAATAGTTCTCAAATTTCCAGGAATACAATCGTTATTCCTATTTCAATGGCTTTCCTAAGTGTCAATATTGGTATTGTATTGCACACTAAGAACAACACTTATACCTTATTTTTTTTTTTAAATAAGATTTAAAATTTGTTTATTTTATTATATCTTTAGTTTACTATTATTGCTATTATTTCGTGCGCTGGAAGCATAAGGTTTATAAAAAAACTATTTGAAACTTGTGTATACATTTTACTTGTTTCAAAATACTTGTCAATGCAGACAATAATTTCATAAAATCACGTTCACAAGTACTTTATAGATTGCTCCTAAATAACTTCACATCGTCAAGATCAGGCAAATATTATTTCCTTTTTTTTCTAACCTATTGAAACAAACAATTCACTCAAATGCATAGAAGATGCATGTTTAGCAAATCTTTCTCTCTCCAAAATATATGTTTTAAAAGGCGCTTGTAAACGTATTTTTCTAAAATTATAACCAAATTAAATACTTTTCTTACACCCTAAATCAAATATTTTCTATATTTTGTGGAAATTGTTTTTGAAAGTTTATATCCCTCAAACGGATTTTTCGAGAAATCAACCTTATGTCTTTTTCCAGTCGATATTTCTCAAACGTTTTTTTTTTTTTTTGTAGAGGTATGAGTTATCCATATTGTGTATATCAGGTTCCCCGAAAATTCAATAACATTTTTTGGAAAGGAAAACTAATTTGAAAGAGTTGTTTATATCAAAGAAGATACCGTAAGTCAACAAAATCACAGCAGCTCGACATGACCGCCCACTTTATCCAAGCAGAAGTGCCACCTCCCTTCGGTGCACCTAAACACACACTGTAACATCAGTAGAGTAATTGTGTGTACCGATGTCGAAATGCGTTAACACAGGTGCGCCAAATCCTTAATATTCACCTTGTTTACCTGAAAATTGCTGCCAGTTTCTGTTGTTTTTATATTCGGGTCAGAGCATTCAGTTTCTGATACCTCGAGCCTTGAAATGGAGCCCCTCAAGTCACACACAGTATTTATGGCTGTGTCGTAAAACCTCTCTCGAAATCTGAAGGTTTCAGCGTGGTTGAATGTGATCCTTTCTTAAATAAACATTGGTTGAAATAAGTGTCTTCAAGTCTTCGTACTTGAGACAAAGCACCGTATGGTACTTCGAAGACACATTTCTTTGTCAACACAGGCGGGTCCACAGGTGTTACAATTGTACAATCGTAGCCCATTTTTTTTTTCATGGACACCGGTGCGACAAAATGTTTCATTATAAGTATTTCATTTACAGTCATTACACATTACTATTTCTGTTACTATAAAAGGATAGTTTATTATATTATATACTAGAAAAATAAAGCCCTGAGCAAATTTTATTTCAAAAACTAATCAATGGATCAACGGAAGAGCGGGAAATTTTAAAATTAAAATTTAATGGGAAGAAAAATAGGTTATGCACTCACGCGAAAATTAGTATGCTTTTGCAGTAAATTGCACATTAGTCAGGTAATTCGGTAAATGTATTGTAACATACAAAATACGATGATAAAATATATAATCGAGTTTAATTATGTATAAATATTCGGGAACGTTTCTTTCCTACTCTGCCCGTTGTTTACAAATCCTGAAATCGACAATATTTGTATACGATGACAATGGCATCTTTCGACAATGTCTTGCCTTGCAGGATGAGTGAATAGTCATGTCGTAACAAACAATGATCGATATCTGTCATTGAGATAAATTTTACCAACTTTGATGAACGTTCTAGTTATCTAGTTATATTGACTTATTATGGAGAGGAGACTCAATAAATAATGAAGACACAAGCGCCATATGAAGATATACATTGTTGATTAGGATAATACCCAGTTATTATACAACCGATCATTTACACTTTCCAAGGAGACATAATAGATCAGTAGTAGATAGCTTACCTCTGGGGTTAAGGGTTTATTGATCGATCCCCGGCCTCGTAAATCTGTGGTGGACAACATCGTGTACGTTGCTTTTGTAGGGGTACTACCATTTCCTCCTACCTTCTAATTTCAGCAATTATTTCATCGTTTTTCAGTTGCCTTAATCATCTACCTCTCTTAGCCTAACGAGTGTAATCGTTGGACGTTAAACTGAAGCATTTAATTTCAATTTGTAGTCTTCACATCTACACTCCTGACTTAGTCAGACTAATTGATCTCTATTGATATTGAAATCAATATTATTTCATTTTATTTTTAAATGTACGTTTTATCCCTTACATACATTTATATAGACGTGAACCATACCAGCTTACACATTGTTCAATTCAGAAAAAAAAAGTAAGAGATGCTGATATACTGCACATGAAAGTGGCCGCAGATATGCAAGTGTTATATTAGTTTTGCGATTCATTACCTCAAATAACTTATATTCCGTAACGTCCTTTCGGATTTGGCGCTTTTGAGTCTCAAACTATGTAGTAAATTTCATCTCTATCGGCTGAGTATTTTTTTTTCTGCAGCCAAGGAGAATTGGCACATTTGTCATTCTCTAGGAAGATTCCCATTGTAGTCGAACCATTTTTTTAGCTCTCAGGGTAAGCATACGGGAGCTTACAGTTTCATTCCAGACGTGTGTATGTATGTATGTATGCATATGGTATTTTATTTCTCAGTAACCACTGCCTGGATCTAAACTAAATTTAGTGGACAAGTGCATCACAACTTGCAGAGAATAAGAATCGCTTTATTCGATAGCCGGTCTCTTACAATGATAGATCCGGTTCGGCTCGGCTCACATTGTATGCGACACATTATTTCTCGGTAACTACTGGACAGATGTGAACCAAATTTGATGGGTAAATAGCATATTATCTAGAAAATAAACGCACATGCTAGTGACAGATTCAGTATTGTATACAGTTCTTTATTTCCCGGTAACTGCTTGAAAGATCTGAACGACTATATCATCGCCTATAAACCAAATATCACCATATTTGGTGCCCAAGCTTCTCCACAAGTAAGTTCGGCTTAAAAACAGAGGTTTGGTTCCACAGCTATGAGCGCCGGGAGGTTCTTATGGCTTTTTTTATTTTACTAAATTCCTAATTTGTAAATATAAACAATCATAGTACAAAAGCTATAAATGAACATGAAAGGAAAGGATCAAATTAACTCGGCATTCCAGGTAAGTAAAAAATTGCCGTCCTTCTAGTGTTAAACATAAAGTCTTTCCCTTAGTAATCACATTTCGTATTATTCTACTTGACACTTGATCCAACCATACTAAATTTCAAATAGTATCATCCATGAGTTTTTAAGATATCATGTTTACTTTCACCAGGTAAAAATGATTTATATAAAGTATATTGATATATACAAAGTAATTTCAACATGTTATTCCTCATAGTTTTGGATACCTGGTGAGAGTATAAATAAGATCCAATTAATATATGTTTAGAGGACACATTTAGAGAATCTATTTGTCTACATCCTAGGTTCTAGGCAAAATATTTATGGAAAATTTCGTAATTGTAATACTAATAATTTTGAAGATCCACGGAACAGCAAAATTAATCATTCAAGCCTCCTTATTCTACTTTAGGAGCTGCACTTCGAAAATAGTGTCTTATCTGCAGCCTAGAGAAAAAGCAGAACATACGTTTAATATTTTAAGATTCTACGTCTAATAGTTTCGAAGGTATGACGAATGCAAAACATCATTAAAGCTTCCTTATCCCCTCACTTAGGGACCTCATTTCAGAGAATCCCATATAATCTGAAGCTTAAGGCGTGAAGAGAAGAACATCTATAGAAAGTTTTAAGGTTCTACACTTAATAGTTCCGAAGATCCCTGGGACGATTTAAAAAAAATATTCAGAACCACAATACCCCTTCGAAATCTATTTAGCAATATATTGTATTATTATTAGTTAGCGTACAAGCAGACCATTGGTACATAAGTTCAAAGTTCTACGCCAATTATTTTTGGAGAATTCTGGAATGGCAAAAATATTCAAGCCCATTAACTCCCCTTAGAAAACGCATTTCAAACATAAATAAATAAATAAAAGTAAATGTCTTATCGATATTCCAGGCCATAAGCAAAATATTTATACAAAGCTTCACGATTCTACTCCTAATAGTTTCGAAGATCTTGAGAACGGCAAAACATCACCCAAGTTTTCTTATCATCCTTTAGGGACTATCTATATCTACATATTTATATATCTAGAATATATATATATATATTATAAAATTGAAAGTAACTATGTTTGTGACTCTTAATCTCTTGAACCGCCAAACCAATCTCGATCAAATTTCCAACGTAGATGTGGTTCGGGCCTTGGAGTTTTTCTAGCTATTTACGTTGACTGTAGAAC
This sequence comes from Thermobia domestica, assembly GCF_964235325.1. Lineage (NCBI taxonomy): Eukaryota > Metazoa > Arthropoda > Insecta > Zygentoma > Lepismatidae > Thermobia > Thermobia domestica. The sequence goes on along the minus strand of NC_137459.1, from coordinate 254,397,678 downwards.
TTAGGGTGGGGGAGGAGGGAAACGGAAAAAATAACAATTAAAACTTAATAACTCCTGAACCACCCAACCGATCTCGATTAAAGTTTCAAGATGGATAAGGTTCGGGCCTGGAATGTTTTCTTAATTTCAATTTTACAGTGCAACGAAGATGAAAGGGGGTATATATATATATATATGTAAACAATTAAAATCAAAGTTACTGTCTTTGTGACTTCATCACGTTTAAGCCACCCGGCCGATGTTAACAAAGTTTTTAACATAGACGACGTTCAGTCTTGGGGTGGTTTCTATCATATCATTTTAACTGTAAAACTTTGGGGACCGGGTAGAGGAGGGGATAAATCTATAAAAAATAAATAAAACTTAATAACTCTTGAACCACTCAACCGATCTCGATCAAACTTTCAACATGGACAAGGTTCGGGCCTGGGATGTTTTCTTTATTTCACTTTTACAGTGCAACGAAGGAGACCGGGAGGGGAAGATATATATATTAAAAAAAGAAGTAAAAATAAAAGTGACTGCCTTTGCGACTTTATCACGCTTTAACCATAGGAACGATATTAATCAGATTTTCAATATGGATGAAGTTTGGGCCTATTTTTTTTAATCATATCACTTTTACGTTAGAACTTATGGGAAGCGACAAATATACAAAAATAAATAAAACATAATAACTCTTGAACCACTCAACCGATCTTGATCAAATTTTCAACATATAGTGGTAGGCAAAAAACTCTAAAAACACTTCATACAGGACACGTAAGTTTGGGCCTCCACTGTACAACACGTGTTGCGGTTGCGGATCGTTTTTTTTTCCTCTTCCGTCAGCAGTAACCAGTTCACCTGTGAGGGTCGTGGTGTGAAAGTGGTGCGGTAAAATGGGCGACCTGACAGACTTCCAAAGAGGCATGATCGTTGGTGCCCGTCTGGTTGGAGCTTCAGTGGCAACAATGGCGAACATTGTGGGGGTATCGAAAGGCACTGTGTCCAATGTCACGAGGGCATACACAATTCATGGGCAAACGACGTCTGCAAAGCACAACTCTGGTCGAAAAACATTCCTGTCAGATAGAGAACAGGTGACAATAAAACGGATTGTAACAGCTAAAAATAAGACCACTGCATTGAAAATTATGTCTAACTGAATTCCGGCCTACAGAACCCGATTTCATCGGAAACAGTGCAACGGGAACTTCATAAAATGAAAATACAGGGCAGGGGGTCGCTATCGACCTTCTCCTTGTTTCCAAAAACCGGTCGTTTTATGTATGGAGAACACAGTCGCAGGCCTACAATACAGACTGTCTGCTCCCAACTGTAAAGCATGGAGGCGGTTCCGTTACAGTATGGACAGTGATATCGTGGTTTTCTGCAGGTCCCTTCATAGCCCTCCATGGAATGATGAGTGTTAAGGCGTGTGAGGCCATTTTGGGGGACCAGGTTCTACCCATCACCCAAATATTGTTCCCTGATGATGATGACATCTACCAAGATGATTTGCCACCCTGTCACGCTGCAGAAACGGTGAAATCATGGTTCGATGAGCATGACCAGGAGCTATCACACCTCCTCTGGGCCACACAATCACCAGATCTGAACACCATTGAGCCATGATGGTCTGAGTTAGAAAGGCGTGCTCGGTCTCATTACCCTCCACCAGTATCCTTTAAGGAACTGGAGCATGTTTTGGAGGAACAATGATACAAAATTCCACACATCACAATTCAGGAGCTTTATACGTCCATTCCACGTCGGATACAAGCTATTTTGGACGCAAAAGGAGGCCCCACACCATACTAGGTATTTTTTCACACTTTTGCAAACGTTTTAGATTTTTTTTGTACAACCCCTGTAGATGTCGATCGGGCTTGGGATACTCTTCATTATTTAACTTTGACGGTAGAATGTAGGGGAGGGGGAGGCGGAGATAGATATGTAAAATCTAAAAATGAAAGTGACCATCTGTATGACTTCAGTCTTGAACCACCTAACCGATCTCGATCAAATATTCAAGATAGATGAGGTACGGGCCTGGGAAGGTATTATCTATTCACTTTGATGATATAACTGAAAGAAAGGGAAAGACATTAACGAATGATCGAAAATGATCGACATTACTGTCTAATCTATAGTTTTTGGGGTCGCTGAGATGAACAATGACACTCCCGACGCCGTGCCCCACAACATGGGAAGAGGAGGAGGATATATAAAAACCATCGAAAATGGCCGATACTAGAGAGCGTTTTTGTAATAGTAAAAAGTGACTGACTAATGGAACATGTTACTACATTTTTTTTTAAAATTTAAACCAGCGAAGCGAGTAGTGTATGCTAGAATATATATATATATATATATATATATATATATATATATATATATATATATATATATATATATATATATATATATAAATCGAGAGAGAGAAGGATGATTAATTCGTGTGTCAATTTCATTTTGTTCACTGTGCAAAAGTGGTAGGAGGTAAAGCCTTGCAATTTGGTGTAACTTTCGACGAAGGACATACGTTTGTTTTGCCGTAGAAGCATGCAACTTGTATTGAAGATTGAAGAAATATAGGGTCAAAGGTCGAATTTCGATTTTTTCCTTATGAGATTGCAATGGTAAATTCGGAAAGAGTGTTAAAAAATGCAAATCGAAGTGATAAAAAAGAGAATCTGTATGGTATGATTATACGTCACAAGCCGACAAAATATGCATCAATCAAGTGTTAGTCAGAGGTCGCGGTCAGATAAAGGTCACATGTCACCTTGAGGACCCGTTTGAATACACTGAAAACAACGCAATATCCGTATCAAAATCATGTTAAACATCAAAATGAAGCAGCGGAACAAGCAAGGAACACTCAATTCTCAATAGTAGTATGAGGTCAAAGGTCACAGGCAAATACAAGGTCAGAGGTCAACCACAAAGATCAAATAGTCGCTGGAAAAACAGCAGTTGTTATAATAAAAGGTCATGTTGAAGGACGAGAGAAAACAGTTGAAAAGTCAAGTGCAGCACCTCATTTTGGCATACGGAAAAGTTGCTAGCGTGGTGACCGAGCTACAAGCAGGATGGCACCACGGGAAACCTTGACAATAGTAAGCGTGGATGCCTCATCAGCCGATAGATAACACTATTTGTTCATAGTCTTAGAGACGCCACTCGTGTTAATATTAATCAGTCAAGTGCTGTTGAAGTCGAATAAGGACAAAACACGATATAGACTTTTTATGTCTACACCCCAAGTGAATCAGTTTATTAGTTGGTTTGGCCGTAATTCTGACAATATACTTATTTGCAATGGATTCTTTATCGGCCGAACAACGCACAGATTTAGTGGAGTTGTATATTCAGTGTGGTAAATCTGCTTCAGCTACACGACGAAGAGCTCAAGCAGAGTGGAACGTTGTCATAAGGAGCACCCAGATATATCGTCTTTATAGACAGTTTCGCAGCTGCTTCCATACGAAGCACCTATTGACGAGGAAAAGGGCTGGTAAACCCGTAACAGTAACGACTCCAAGGAAGAAAAGGGAAGTAGCTGTATCTAATCTTCAATCCCCTCAAAAGTCTCTGACACGTCGTAGTCTTGCAGTTAGGCTTAGTAAGTCAACCTTAAGTAAACTGTTAAAAAGAATGGAATACAAATTGTACAAAATCAGGAAGTTCAGGGACTGCGAGAAGAAGACTACAGTGAGTGTGTGTTCTTTTTGTAATTGACTCATTGATAAGTTGAACGAAAACCCCATGTTTTTATTCCAACTACTTGTGACAGATAAATATTTTTTTGGGGGGGGTTAATGATTACGTTTCGTCTTCTCATGCTCGGTATTGAGCTCATTCTCAACCACGTGTTCGCAGTGAACGTTACATTGATCAGACTGCTGTAATGGTATGGATGGGTATCACAGAAACGCAAATCATTGGTCCCTTCTTCTTCGACACAAATGTGACACAAGTATCTTAGCAGCGTATGCTACGTGAGACTTTTTCACCGGAGTTGGATCGTCTGAACATGAATGAGAATGATTAAAATTGGTATCAGCAATATGGCGCTCCTACGCATCGTACGAATGCAACTATGGCTGTTCTGTGGGAAGGGTTTGGACAGCGTGAGTAGTAGGCCCCCCGTTATATTGCGCCGAGTCAGCAAAATTTTTTGTGACGTCATAGGTCAAAGGTCAATGACCGTGGCCCGGGGTCAATGACCTAGGGGTACTTAGGACCAACCCCTCTAAAATTTGGCAGGGGTACCATGGCCCACCCCCTAAATTTTGGCAGGGGTACATAGGACCACCCCCCTTAAATTTTGGAAATTGCCAAATCTAAAAATTTGGTGTGATAGCCTAGAACCATAGTATGTACCTCTATTAGTATTCGGTGTCTATGTCGTTCCCTTTCATGGGTAAAAAATTGCCAAAAATTCAAATTTCGGGGGTTTTTGACCTAATTTATCCCCTTTGATGAGGTATTATTACCCATATAGTTATATGGGCGTATACAGGGGTCCATTACCTTTCACAACATATGGGTATATTAATGCATCCCTTGAAAAATTTGGGAGGGGTACCATGGCCCACCACTTAAATTTTGGAAATTGACCAATTTAAACATTGGGTATTATAGTACAGGACCCTAATATCTATTATGATAAATTTGGGTGGTCCACCTCATTTCCTTCTAGGGGTACAAAATTGCCAAAAATATAAACGTAAGCAATACGTTATACCACGTGTTTGGTTTTTTGGTCGATTTTATCCCCTTTGATGATGTGTTATTACCTTATATGGTTATATGGTCATGTATAGGGGTCCATTCCCTTTCATAAGATATGGGTATATTTGTGCACCCCTTGACAAATTTGGGAGGGGCACCTTGGCCCACCCCTTAAATTTTGGAAATTGACCAATTTAAACATTTGGTATTATAGTACTGCACCCTAACATGTATTATGATAAATTTGGGTGGTCCACCTTGTTCCCTTCTAGGGGTACAAATTTGCCAAAATATAAACGTAAGCCATACGTTGTACCACGTGTTTGGTATTTTGGCCCAATTTATTTCCTTGGATGAAGTCCTATTACCTTATATGGTTATGTATAGGGGTCTATTCCCTATCATAAGACATAGGTACATTTGTGCACCCCTTTAAAAATTTGGGAGGGGTACCTTGGCCCACCCCTTAAATTTTGGAAATTGATCATTTTATATATTTGGTATTATAGTACTGGACCCTAATATCTATTATGATAAATTTGGGTGGTCCACCTCGTTTCCTTCTAGGGGTACAAAATTGCCAAAATATAAACGTAAGCAATACGTTATACCATGTGTTTGGTTTTTGGTCGATTTTATCCCCTTTGATGAGGTGTTATTATCCTATTTAGTTATATGGTCATGTATAGGGGTCCATTACCTTTCATAAGATATGGGTATATTTGTGCACTCCTTTAAACATTTGGGAGGGGTACTTTGGCCCACCCCTTAAATTTTGGAAATTGCCCATTTTAAACATTTGGTCTTATAGTACAAGACCCTAATATGTATTATGATAAATTTGGGTGGTCCACCTCGTTCCCTTTTAGGGGTACAAAATTGACAAAATATAAACGTAAGCATTACGTTGTACCACGTGTTTGGTTTTTGACCTAATTTATTCCTTTGGATGAGGTCCTATTACCTTATATGGTAATGTATAGGTGTTCATTCCCTATCATATGACATAGGTACATTGATGCACCCCGGGAGGGGATTCGGTATCATAGTACATGACTCAACATGTATCATGATAAATTTGGGTGGTCCACATCGTTCTCTTTTAGGGGTACAAAATTGCTAAAATATAAACATAAGCAATATGTTGTACCATGTGTTTGGTTTTTGGCCCAATTTCTCCCCTTTGATGAGGTTTTATTACCTTATATGGTTATATGATCATGTATATAGGTTCATTTCCTATCATAAGATATGGGTACATTGATGCATCCTTTAAAAATTTGGGAGGGGTATCTTGGCTCATCCACTCTGTTTTAGAAATTGTTTAATATAAGCATTTGGTATCATAGTACAGGTCTCCAATATGTACCACTATAAATTTGGATGGTCCACATCGGTCCCTTTTCATAGGTAAAGAACTACCGAAAATCAAATTTCGGAGGTTATTGACCCCTATTTAGCATGTTATATGGTTTATTACCTTTATATGTTTATGTTCCCTTTTAAATTTGGGAATTATCAAATAACAAAATTCGGTAAACGTTTTCTAGGACCCATTGTAGATGTTGATGTTCCTCTTATGGCCAAATATTCAAAATTTAAATGTTATTGACCGGCTTTATTATTGAATAAGTACAGGATTTATTACTTTTTTCATAAGACACAGGTGTATTTGTGTACCAATCTTAAATTTTGGAAGGGGTACATTTCTTATTGTCGTATCAATAGTTGGTAATTGGATAGTATCTCATTCATTGGGTAAATCATTATGATCACGTGATCGGTTATTGACCTATGATGGGATTAGGAGTCCAGGACATTGGTACATTGAAACTTTGTAGGATAACTTGATAATGCGTCTATGGTTTTGATTATTCCCGCCAAATATTAACGTAAGCAAGACGTTGTACCACGTGATTGTCCTTGATGAGGTAGTGTACAGGGATTCATTTCCTTTGTTGTGGTACTTCTTAAGTTTGAGTACACACACACTTCTAGAAAACAGTTGGTTCTACTCAGGTAAACAATTGACGGACATTATTGACCTTATTGAACATATAATGATATGATTAACTCTAAGACTTAGGTATATCAAGAGAAGTATTCTTTAAATTTGGGAATGGTGATAAACAGAATTTTAACATAAGGTGCGAAATTCGAAAGAATACATTGAACTTTAGTCACAGCTCATAGTCTAAGATCATTGGTGGTGATTGATTTGAAATCTGATAGCTAACCTTATTGAATCTTATGACTCATAGACGAAAGGCAATACATGCTACAACAGTTTGAAATTTAATCATAAGGTGATGTAATCTGACACTAGCAAAGTTATTGTTAATGCAATTTGATTGGATGATCACTATCTTTCCTGCAATCTGATTGGTTGATCACTATCTTTCGTGCAATCTGATTGGTTGATGATTTCCAAATCTTTGCTGTATTCAGTTTTAAGTTTTGTTTAACATTTAAAAATCTTGGTTTCGTTCAACATTTTGCACTTGACCTTATTGAACATATAATGATATGATTAACTCTAAGACTTAGGTATATCAAGAGAAGTATTCTTTAAATTTGGGAATGGTGATAAACAGAATTTTAACATAAGGTGCGAAATTTGAAACAATACATTGAACTTTAGTCACAGCTCATAGTCTAAGATCATTGGTGGTGATTGATTTGAAATCTGATAGCTAACCTTATTGAATCTTATGACTCATAGACGAAAGGCAATACATGCTACAACAGTTTGAAATTTAATCATAAGGTGATGTAATCTGACACTAGCAAAGTTATTGTTAATGCAATTTGATTGGATGATCACTATCTTTCCAGCAATCTGATTGGTTGATCACTATCTTTCGTGCAATCTGATTGGTTGATGATTTTCAAATCTTTGCTGTATTCAGTTTTAAGTTTTGTTTAACATTTAAAAATCTTGGTTTCGTTCAACATTTTGCACTCACTGATAAATATGATCAAAACCGTTTATTTGTTAATCGAATAGTTAAAACCGGATAAAGTTTGACGGTTAACCGTGAAACGTAATTTTTTTTAGTTTGAATTTTTTTTTGTTTGAAACTTTTTGTTTGAAAATTCTTGCTTTCAAATTTTTGTTTGAATTTTTTGTTTCAAAATTTTGTTTGGGATTTTTTCGTTTGAAATTTTTGTTTGAAATTTTTTTCGTTTGAAATTTTTTGTTTGAAAATTTTTGTTCGAAAATTTTGTTTAAAATTTTTTGTTTGAAATTTTTCGTTTCCAAATTTTTTGTTTGAATTTTTTTGTTTCAAAATTTTGTTTGAAAATTTTTCCGCTTCAAAATTTTGTTTGAATTTTTTTCGTTTGAAATTTTTTGTTTGAATTTTTTTTCGTTTCAAAATTTTGTTTCAAAGATTTTTTGTTCTAAATTTTTGTTTCAATGTTTGGTTTGACATTTTTAAAAGTTTGTGCTCTCATTAGTAAAGAACTGGAACTGTTTAGAACAAAAACCTCTGGCAACATTGTGGTGCAATAGTACACGTCAGAACCTGGGGTTGTACTTGAAATGAAAAAAAAAACAATTCATTGAAATGGATCATTTTATTACACTCCACATACATCCATACCAGATAGTGGTTCTGGATATTGTCGATACAATGTATTTTGAACTTCTTGCACTAGTTTGTCTTTAGCATATAATTTTAATTCCAATTGAAGTCTTTTAAGGTCTATTGCAATATCAATTGGTGGAAACTCAATGTCCATTTGATCACAAATAAACTGTTTATCAATACAGGTATGCACCCACGAACGATGTTGACAACCATCACAATATCTAGATACATGTTGTACAATATGCATAACACATTTTTCAAAATAGTACTTTTTCAGGAATATACTAGTTTTGTTGCACATTTCCACTGCATGTTTCACACACTGAAATACGCTGATGAATTTGTTCCATTCTGTTTCCGTTAGATACACCATGTTGCGAGGGACATGAAATGTACTCTTTTTACGTAACAGCACCATCTTCTCTTCGAGGACTGTACGCATTACCACTTCATGATTTGAGCCTAATGATTTGACTATGGTCACATTTAGCTCATCATGAAAATAATCGTTCATTTGGTCGATTCGTGAACATAATATTTGCCATTCTTCACAGGTCAGTTGTACACCAAATTGTTCTGCTTTGCCCAATCGAATCACAGGTTCAAATGTTCTAGCACTGATACCAATCATCACATGTTTTGTTTGAAATATATTTATTGGATAATAGCTTGCGAAGATGAACTCTTTATCGTTAGAAGTACACATCTTTCCTCCTGAAAAGCACTTGCTCAAATGATTTCGTGGGATGACACTGTATTTGCTGGTTTATAGTTATTGCTGACGTCATTGGTAAGGAATGTGCTGACGTTTGAATTCATGATTTCATCACAGTTGCTGACGTCATGCCGACCAACCAAATTCATACAACTATGTCTGACGTGCTGACGTTTGAATTCATGATTTCATCACAATTGCTGACGAATCTGGCTGTGTACTAAATTCAAGTTGATGACTTCGACCCAAGAATCCTTTGTAACATAAAGATACAGATCCAGTATTTAAGAAACGTAACAGTTCTTCTTGTTTTGATGCTTCCATGGGTAAATATCTTGCTGGTAAAATTATATTCTTATCATTTTCAAGCTTCACTACGATTCTTAATCCAAACTTTGTAGGGATCATTTGGCTAGCTAAGATTCTATAAGGTACATTCTGTTGTAAATCAGTAATCTTGGTAAATGATTTCATCACATCACGCGTGTTTAGAAACTGCAGACAAGTAGCCATGATGATGTTATCATGAATACTAACTCGAACGATACTTATATATGATGAAAAACTGATGACGTTGCATTATCATGTTCTGACGTGTACTATTGCACCACAATGTTGTAAGAGGTTTTCGCTCTAAACAGTTCCGGTTCTTTACTAATGGGTGCACAAACTTTTAAAAATGTCAAACCAAACTTTGAAACAAAAATTTAGAACAAAAAATCTTTGAAACAAAATTTTGAAACGAAAAAAAATCAAACAATTTCAAACGAAAAAAAATTCAAACAAAATTTTGAAGCGAAAAATATTTCAAACAAAATTTTGAAACAAAAAATTTCAAACAAAAAAAATTGGAAACGAAAAATTTCACACAAAAATTTTAAACAAAATTTTGAAACGAAAAAATTTTAAAAAAATTTCAAACGAAAAATTTTTAAACAAAAATTTCAAACGAAAAAAATCCCAAACAAAATTTTGAAACAAAAAATTCAAACAAAAATTTGAAAGCAAGAATTTTCAAACAAAAAGTTTCAAACAAAAAAAAAATTCAAACTAAAAAAATTTACGTTTCACGGTTAAACGTCAAACTTTATCCGGTTTTAACTATTCGATTAACAAATAAACGGTTTTGATCATATTTATCAGTGAGTGCAAAATGTTGAACGAAACCAAGATTTTTAAATGTTAAACAAAACTTAAAACTGAATACAGCAAAGATTTGAAAATCATCAACCAATCAGATTGCACGAAAGATAGTGATCAACCAATCAGATTGCAGGAAAGATAGTGATCATCCAATCAAATTGCATTAACAATAACTTTGCTAGTGTCAGATTACATCACCTTATGATTAAATTTCAAACTGTTGTAGCATGTATTGCCTTTCGTCTATGAGTCATAAGATTCAATAAGGTTAGCTATCAGATTTCAAATCAATCACCACCAATGATCTTAGACTATGAGCTGTGACTAAAGTTCAATGTATTGTTTCAAATTTCGCACCTTATGTTAAAATTCTGTTTATCACCATTCCCAAATTTAAAGAATACTTCTCTTGATATACCTAAGTCTTAGAGTTAATCATATCATTATATGTTCAATAAGGTCAATAATGTCCGTCAATTGTTTACCTGAGTAGAACCAACTGTTTTCTAGAAGTGTGTGTGTACTCAAACTTAAGAAGTACCACAACAAAGGAAATGAATCCCTGTACACTACCTCATCAAGGACAATCACGTGGTACAACGTCTTGCTTACGTTTATATTTGGCGGGAATAATCAAAACCAATGACGCATTATCAAATTATCCTACAAAGTTTCAATGTACCAATGTCCTGGACTCCTAATCCCATCCTAGGTCAATAACCGATCACGTGATCATAATGATTTACCCAATGAATGAGATACTATCCAATTACCAACTATTGATACGACAATAAGAAATGTACCCCTTCCAAAATTTAAGATTGGTACACAAATACACCTGTGTCTTATGAAAAAAGTAATAAATCCTGTACTTATTCAATAATAAAGCCGGTCAATAACATTTAAATTTTGAATATTTGGCCATAAGAGGAACATCAACATCTACAATGGGTCCTAGAAAACGTTTACCGAATTTTGTTATTTGATAATTCCCAAATTTAAAAGGGAACATAAACATATAAAGGTAATAAACCATATAACATGCTAAATAGGGGTCAATAACCTCCGAAATTTGATTTTTGGTAGTTCTTTACCTATGAAAAGGGACCGATGTGGACCATCCAAATTTATAGTGGTACATATTGGAGACCTGTACTATGATACCAAATGCTTATATTAAACAATTTCTAAAACCGAGTGGATGAGCCAAGATACCCCTCCCAAATTTTTAAAGGATGCATCAATGTACCCATATCTTATGATAGGAAATGAACCTATATACATGACCATATAACCATATAAGGTAATAAAACCTCATCAAAGGGGAGAAATTGGGCCAAAAACCAAACACATGGTACAACATATTGCTTATGTTTATATTTTAGCAATTTTGTACCCCTAAAAGAGAACGATGTGGACCACCCAAATTTATCATGATACATGTTGAGTCATGTACTATGATACCGAATCCCCTCCCGGGGTGCATCAATGTACCTATGTCTTATGATAGGGAATGAACACCTATACATTACCATATAAGGTAATAGGACTTCATCCAAAGGAATAAATTAGGTCAAAAACCAAACACGTGGTACAACGTAATGCTTACGTTTATATTTTGTCAATTTTGTACCCCTAAAAGGGAACGAGGTGGACCACCCAAATTTATCATAATACATATTAGGGTCTTGTACTATAATACCAAATGTTTAAATTGGGCAATTTCCAAAATTTAAGGGGTGGGCCAAAGTACCCCTCCCAAATGTTTAAAGGAGTGCACAAATATACCCATATCTTATGAAAGGTAATGGACCCCTATACATGACCATATAACTAAATAGGATAATAACACCTCATCAAAGGGGATAAAATCGACCAAAAACCAAACACATGGTATAACGTATTGCTTACGTTTATATTTTGGCAATTTTGTACCCCTAGAAGGAAACGAGGTGGACCACCCAAATTTATCATAATAGATATTAGGGTCCAGTACTATAATACCAAATATATAAAATGATCAATTTCCAAAATTTAAGGGGTGGGCCAAGGTACCCCTCCCAAATTTTTAAAGGGGTGCACAAATGTACCTATGTCTTATGATAGGGAATAGACCCCTATACATAACCATATAAGGTAATAGGACTTCATCCAAGGAAATAAATTGGGCCAAAATACCAAACACGTGGTACAACGTATGGCTTACGTTTATATTTTGGCAAATTTGTACCCCTAGAAGGGAACAAGGTGGACCACCCAAATTTATCATAATACATGTTAGGGTGCAGTACTATAATACCAAATGTTTAAATTGGTCAATTTCCAAAATTTAAGGGGTGGGCCAAGGTGCCCCTCCCAAATTTTTCAAGGGGTGCACAAATATACCCATATCTTATGAAAGGGAATGGACCCCTATACATGACCATATAACCATACAAGGTAATAACACATCATCAAAGGGGATAAAATCGACCAAAAAACCAAACACGTGGTATAACGTATTGCTTACGTTTATATTTTTGGCAATTTTGTACCCCTAGAAGGAAATGAGGTGGACCACCCAAATTTATCATAATAGATATTAGGGTCCTGTACTATAATACCCAATGTTTAAATTGGTCAATTTCCAAAATTTAAGTGGTGGGCCATGGTACCCCTCCCAAACTTTTCAAGGGGTGCATTAATATACCCATATGTTATGAAAGGTAATGGACCCCTGTATACGCCCATATAACTATATAGGTAATAATCCCTCATCAAAGGGGATAAATTAGGTCAAAAACCCCCGAAATTTGAATTTTTGGCAATTTTTTACCCATGAAAGGGAACGACATAGACACCGAATACTAATAGAGGTACATACTATGGTCCTAGGCTACCACACCAAATTTTTAGATTTGGCAATTTCCAAAATTTAAGGGGGGTGGTCCTATGTACCCCTGCCAAAATTTAGGGGGTGGGCCATGGTACCCCTGCCAAATTTTAGAGGGGTTGGTCCTAAGTACCCCTAGGTCATTGACCCCGGGCCACGGTCATTGACCTTTGACCTATGACGTCACAAAAAATTTTGCTGACTCGGCGCAATATAACGGGGGGCCTACTACTAGCGTGTGATCTCTAATGTGATTTATATGGTAAGTGGAGTGCAATGGCCACCAAGAAGTTCCGACTTGTCGCCGTGTGACTATTTTATTTGGGGGTTTCTGAAACAGGTGGTGTATAGAAACAGACTCACATCTATTCAACAACTAAGACAAGAAATCGAACGTAGTGTTGAGTGCATCACTACTACCATGCTTGAGAAAATGTTCACTAAGCAGTTGATTCGCAAAATCAATATTTGCTAAGCCCATGGTGGCGGACATGTAGAATAAGTGGAATACTGCTTAGCCAAGTGACATTAAATCCTCAAGAAGGATCATTGTCGCTCATGCTAGATAAACCTAGTGAATTTCCGAGAGCATAAACAACGCAGTGTTAGGACACCCACATTTCGGTCACGTTTTCTTTAGAAAAAAAAATGATTTTTGGGGTTGACCTTTGCCCTCGTGTTTGCTTGTGACCTTTGAGGTCAGCTTAGTACGGATTGTTCCTTAATTATTGAACTATTTTCTTTCGTCCTTCAACATGATCTTTTATTATAACAACTGCTGTTTGCGCGGAGACTGTTTGATTTTTGTGGTTGACCTTTGGCCTTGTGTTTGCCTGTGACCCCTTTGACCCCATACTACTATTGAGTGTTCTTTGCTTATTCCGCTGCTTGATTTTGATGTTTAACATGATTTGATACGGACATTGCGTTGTTTTCATGTTCTCAAGGTGACCTGTGACCTTTATCTGACCGCGAGCTCTGACCTTGACACTTGATTGACGCATATTTTGTCGGGTTTCCACGTAGAATCATATCATATAGCTTTTTCTTTATCACTTCGATTTACGTTTTTTTTTCAGGCTATTTCCGAATTTACCATTGCATTCCCACAAGGAAAAAAATAAAATTTTACCTTTGACCCTATATATCTTTAATATTTAGTACAAGTGGAATGCTTCTACGGCAAAACAAAACTTATGTCTTTCGACTAAAGTTACACCAAATTGCACGGCTTTACCTCCTACCACTTTAGCACAGTGAACAAATGAAATTGACACACGAATTAACCAAACATCTGTATATATATATATATATATATATATATATATATATATATATATATATATATATATATATATAGATAGATAGATCGATTCCCGGCGGGAGCTCATGTGGTTCGGATTCCACGTTAATCAGTAGGTCCACGTCTCATATAGCCTCGCTGCTGAAAGGGACGCTAAACTAAAATCAACTCAATATATAGATAGATAGATAGATAGATAGATAGACATACCGTGTGTTTGAGAAAGAACTCCATAGCTTTAATGTGTCCTAGAATCTGTACGAAGTGACATACACTATTCTAGTTTGCGGTGTTTGATTCATCAACTCTCCAAGTTTGGCTCCCATGCAGTTGGAAGGTTTGCTTGACCTTGAGACGGCATCAGTGCTGTTTTTTCCCTCTCATTCCTCAGTTCAGTCCAGGCAGGCGTGCAGTGCAGAGCAACTCAGGGACAATGTGTACTCCGCAACAGAAAGCGCAGTTATTTGGCTTGTGAAAACTGAGTCAGTTATAACTGTGCAACGCAATTTTAGACGTCAGTATGGTGGTGAACCACCTACAGCAAAAACTATCCGTCATTGGCTAGTCTTTCAAGGAAACCGGCGGTGTTTTAAAAGCAAAACTACCAGGTAGACCAAGAACTTCTGAAGATGTTGAACAGATTCGTGTTTCTTGGGTTCGGAGCCATTGGCATTGGCCAGACGTAGTCTGCAATTAGGAGTGCCTGGGGGATGATGATGTCGTGCCTAAAAGGATTAAATTGCGCGCCTACAAATTACAACTGTTATGAAATTAAACCTACTCATAAAATCGAAAGGTATAGGTTTGCTGCTGACTTTCTACATAGAATTAATGATGATGTCAATAAAAAAAAATATCTTTTCTGTTGAGGCTACATTTCATGTCAGTGGAACAGTTAGTCGTCATAACTGCAGAATTTGGGGGGGAAGCAGAGCATCCACATGAAATTATTCAGCATCCACGTGACTCACCGAAACTTAATGTCTGGTGCGGTTTGATGGAAGATCGTGTGATTGGTCCTTCCATTTTTGTAGAAAAAATCAATAAACGGGAACATTTACTATGACATGCTGACAAAGTACGTCTTTCCCCAAATGGACGATATTGAGGCGGAAAAAGGGCTTGTGCTTTTCCAACAAGGTGGCTCCCCGCCTCATTACAGTAACCATGTGCGTGCGGCTCTTGACACTCGCTTTCCAGGAAGGTGGATAGGCAGGGCTGGCACAATATCTTGGCCACCACGAAGCCCAGACTTAACCCAACTAGACTTTTTCTGTTGGGGCCACATAAAAATGCTGTGTACAGTGAAAAGATCAGAGACACCAATCATTTACGGGAAGAAATCGTCGCTGCGGTTCGGACAGTTACACCTGAAATGTTTGTGAATACGTGGCGAGAAGTGGAATGTCGTCTCAATATCTGCAGGGCCACAAAAGAATCCCACATTAAAGTCTGCCAGCATTAAACAAAGCTTGAAGAAATTTTCTTTCATGATATGTACTCTTTGATGTAAGTTTTCATTAATTTACCAATTAAATTTATACTTAAAGCAAAGGAGTTCTTTATCAAACACCCTATATATATATATATAGGAACATTTTTACCTATATGAACCTGGGGTCGCAATTCAATAGTTTCTGAGTAATTTGAATATGTATGATTTCTTTGAAATCTGGTGGCTAATGACAGGTGCGCGAGGAAGTTTTACCCTGACCGACTTCCGCATATCGTAGAGGGATGGACTTTTAAATGTGTAATCCTTCCAACCTATGTAGGTCATCTGGTAATGTGAGGCTCGTAACTCTTCACAATTATTGTGTTATAGGTTTGAACTTGAAGCAAGGCGTAGCGCACCTTAGAAATCGGTTTGGCAAAATCTCAGAAGAACCGCGTGGTTGGGAAGAGGTGGAATGAAGATAATGTGCGGTCAAGAGGAAACGCGAACTATGACGGATTTCACACCCACGGTCGTGCATCTGTCTGCCCATCATTCGATTAGTGAACGTATGCGTTGTTTTCCAGGAGGCAGACACCTTTTGTCAGCATGCCACGCTCTGGAATTTTATAGAATCCCTGAAAGCATGCAGCAGTGAGGCATAGTATATCCTGCTAATTGTGGTACATTTTGCCTGGAAAGCATATAGTAATACTCCACGTTAATTCGAAATAACAGTGATCATCACTTTGTGGCTTCAGAGTTGAACACGGATTTCCATTGGTGGTGGTACGTCGGCGCGCTGTCATTGATTTATATTACCATTTATTTATTTATTTATGCAAAGGAATGACTCACCGAAGGGTTCGGACCCCCAACTGATGCACATTGGTCTTTTAGGTGGGTCTAGGATTTGGGATGGAACTGGCCCTGGCCTTCTTGAATGTAACATCCCAGCCTTCGCATGATGTGAGTGAAGAAAACTAGGAAAAATCTAGTCAAACCAATGAGAGCGTGCCGACGTACCACCACCAATGAAAGTCCGTGTTTAACTCTGAGCGACCAATTAGATGATCACAGTTATTTGGGATCAACATGGAGTATTACAACTTGCTTTCCTGGTAAAGGGACCAAAATTATCAGGATGTACTATGACTCACTGCTGTTTGCGTTGAGGGATTCTGTAAAATCCCAGAGCGTGGCATGCTGACGAAAGGTGTCTGCCTCCTGGAAAATAGCGCACCCGTTCACTGCTAGAATGATGGCCAGACAGATGCACGACTCTGGGTATGAAATCCGTAATAGTTTGTGTTTTCTCTTGACTGCATACTATCTTCGTTCCACCTCTTCCCAGCCATGCAGTTATGTCGTAGGGGTAAGTGCTTCTGCGATGTTGCCAAACTGATTTCTGAAGTACAGTAACGGATTTTTCGACTACTACACCTAACTTAACGTTCAGACCTATTACACAGCAACAGTGCAGAGTTAAAAGCTGTTCATTACCAGACCTACATAGTTATGCATGATTAGACATGTAAAATTTCATCGCTCCACGACATGTAGAAGTGGATCAGGGTAAACCTTTCTCGCTCACCTGTCGTTAGCCAGCAAATTTCAAAGAAATCATGCATGTACACTTCTCCAAAATATAATTGCATGCCCGAATTGTTCTAAGTCTCTTAAAATTCTAAGTTTGGCAACAACGCATTCTGAGTGAGAGGAGGGGAAGGAATGAAAAAAAGAAACAAGACTTATGAACACAGCTCACAGTTTGCTGTTTGAAACTCTCAGTTCTTCTTTTGTTACTTCTAATAACGATACTTTCAGTACAAAACAGTACTTTAGCATTACTGCAGAAAACTTTTTTTCTTTTTTAAAAAAAAAGAAAACACACGGTTCTCAACTAAAAACAAAGATCGTCATAAAAACAAGGGTAGTTAAGGAGTTCGTTGTCTATCAATGCAACTGAAGGAGCGTTTCTAGTTGTTCTGATAGCCATGCGCGTTAAGTAGTCTATTTTTTGTGTTGATGCAGTACTTTTTAACCTGCTTCGAATCCCATTCGATGCATGCATTTTTTTTTTATTTTGTATTTTTTTTTAGTCATTCTTGCCGTACATTTTTACAGTATATGTACTACACGGAGGTGATGGACAATTTATAATTTATCCAAAAATAACCTATATATCCTAATGTGAGTCCTCCTTAGTGCAAATAACTTCTTGCATCGATCCGTAAAATTTTCGAAAACCTGTAAATAAATCCGGAGATTCAGTGATCAGGAAATCAGTATCAGATCTAATACCTCATCACTACCAGAACGCAATTCGTGTTATTTTATTATTACTATTATTATTATTATTATTATTATTATTATTATTATTATTATTATTATTATTATTATTATTAATAATAATAATAATAATAATAATAATAATATAAGTAGGAAATAGAAAAAAAGGTTTTAGGGTACTAAATTTGGTGAGACATTTTATTATTTCCCAGTATGGACTCTATTGTTATATTGGTGTATCAGAACCGTTTTGGAGAGGCACGTGTTCGATTCCCGTCGGGAGTCATGTGGTTCAGATTCCACGTTAATCAGTAGGTCCACGTCTCATATAACCTCGCTGCTGAACGGGACGTTAAACTCAAAATCAGTTCAGCCATTTTAGATAGGTTTTCTCGGCGATCTCACATTTTTTTCACTTTAAAGTCTTAATAGCTCTCAATAGTATCCCCGCTTGCTAGAGTTAATTGCATCTCACAAGAACGCACTCAGTTACATAATACCTTGGCCATCACCTTACTCCGAACATTCTCACTTAGTATTTTACGACAGGAGATTAGGTGTGTTCTCTACTGTTTTCAAATCGGTTTTGTCTAAGATTCAAAATAGTAGATGTAATCCATACATTGAATTATTATATTTTTTTTTTAAAAACCTGGTTGTATCCTCTTTTCAAAGATAAATGATGTACTCAAAAGTGAGATATTTATCACATTTTCCTATAGAAAAGCTTGCCTGAAGAGAAATGAAAGTGAGTTGAGGCAATAGTGAGACACTATTTAGTATATCTTAGATCCAGCGCAATGCGATATTTCAACTTCGAGGGGAAACGTACACCTAGCAAAAACACTGAACTCGCTGCCAACTGTGTTCAGCATTTAGATCTGGCAACCTACCTCGACAATATTTTCCTCATGCTCTGTGACATTTGTATTATCAAGACTTCATCAAAGGATGTTGTAACTTCTGATACAAAATGACTAATTTTTGTAGCACACTGTAAAAAATTTCGCCTTAAATTTACTGACCGATTACCGTCAACTCTCGCTGCTATTCGATTACCCTAAATTTTACGGACCACAGTTTTTTCACAAAAACGGCAGACAGTATATTTAGAAGCAAAATAATATTGACCGTGTTTAGAAACAAATTTGGAGCCGTATATTTTAATGTAATTTACCGTAATATTTAGGGGACTTTAAAAAAAACACAGGTGTGTTATTACCGTAGAAGATTTATGGTAATTATCACACCGATTCCCTATCTAGAGGTCATTGGCGGTCCAGCATGCCCTCTTGCTAGATCCAGTAAGAATTCTTGCTGGGCGATATATATTGACCCAATTTTCATTGAATTGCTGGAAACTATATCAGTACACACACTGGCTAGCCATATTTTTTCCTGGATGGATGCAACTAGAATGCATACTTATCCACTGGTGTTAAAGACTACTTAACTAAAAAGAACACAAAAGTGAATGAAAGAAGCTTTGCACCTACGACGTGCAAAATATCCATAAGAATAAAAGTTGAAATTTATTATTAGTTTGTAATTTCGAACCCTTGTTCTGATATCATATTGAACCTACATTGCTTTTTCTTTTCAAAATTACCAATTTTGACATGTATTGAACAAAACACCAGAAGAGGATTCGATATTAAATACAAAATAATAATAATAATAATAATAATAATAATAATAATAATAATAATAATAATAATAATAATAATAATAATAATAATAATAATAATAACTACTTGAATTTTATAGCTGACTTTAAACACGCTTTGAAGATGTAGTTGGAACAAACATCCATGTCCTTCTAAGATATTCATAAATCGATATTTTGTTCCAGTGTTAAGACTAGCTTTATCGCATGTATTTTCTCTATGAGCACCAGTAGACTAATAGACCTCAAATATTCTAATCAGAGATTCATTCGATTAGTCGCATTATTACGGTTTGAGATAACCAAACAGGCACCCGACAACATAGCTTGGAATGACCAGAAGTATGACTAAACAAGGTAAAACCATATGACTTCTCACAACATTGCCTACAGTATCCAGTATCTGCTAACCCAAATTAATAAATACGTGTTTGCATAATTATGGAACCGTAGCATCAATGCTCAAAATAAAAAAGTCACCAAGCTTCCCTAGTATCGAACTTTTGCATATTTATTAAACGCTCAAATGCATTAACAAGACACCAGAACATATTATAGGTACTCAGAACAAAATTAAAGATAAAAACATTTACATAAATATTTTTCAAATCTAACAATTCATTTATCCAGAAAAAAATAATGACAGAATGGGCACCCGATTAAAATTTTCAAGGGGACTCATCTCCCTGGTTACTATATATCCTATTACATTTGATTTTTTTTTATTTGTATTAAGAAATTTAATACGTTTCCATTAGCTAGGGGAGCGACCCCCTGCCCCTCCTACTGGCACACATGAGTGGCAGTATACTTTTATTTTTGTAACATGAAAAATTCCAGTTGATGCAACACAATTTATGTAATGCTGTACTAAGTACGGTAAACTACGAAGCACTTTCCTAAAAGTTTTTTTTTTCTTTCTTTTTAAAGTATTTCAACATTGTGATTCTAATTCTAGCTTCACCACCACTCGTAGTTGGCTACATTATCATAAGACTTTATTTTATACATCTAACAGCTCCTTGGTTTCGAATCGTTGCACTTTGGAGCGATCTGCTTGCCACGATAGCCAACTAAAGTTTTGTTTGTCACGGAACAAAGTTCAAATATTAACATGTTGCTTTCCCATACATTACCTTGCTTAATGTTGAATTTCCATGATACGTTCAACAGTTGTAGGCCTACTGTATATATCACACCAGAAAAACACACACTAAACAAACAAACAAACAAAATAAATAAACAAAACAAAACAAAGCACAACACCTCCGAACCTACGCACCATCAATCCTCGCTTCGAACATGTGCTTTCTCTCTCCAATGCTCATGCCTGACACAAGCATCTGACAGGAAAACGGTATCCTACCATTATTTTAGAAAAACGGTAAACCGTATATTTTTCATGATAGGAGGCACTTATTTTCATGGTTATTGGTTACAGTGCACACCAAAAGTTTTGATTTTGCAATACTGTCATGAGTAACATCAATGTTTTCTGGGTCAGTATTATTGAAGGTGCACTGCAGGGAAGTTAATTAAAAAATACCTTTGACCATGGGCGGCGATTAGGGGGCAGCCGCCCCCACTTTTTCACGTAGCCCATAATGCATATAGTTTCATTTGGGAATGTGAAGCTTTTGCATTTATTACTGGTTCTTAGGAAAAAAATGGTACCATATAATATTTGCCGTTGCGTGAGTACGTATTGGTTGTTTTCCCGTGGAGTTAAGAAAGCTGCAGGAATTGCGTTTTAATTGCCACGGAAAATAACCCAAAAGTTAACCTATTGGAGGGCGACAATTCCAGCATACTTTCATTTATTCTTATAAGGGCTCGATATGTTAGCCGCTTTGAAACTAACTGAGAGAACATTTCGCAAAAGAAGAAAAGTCTCTCATAAGTTATTCTTCAATTGCACAAAAATTGGCAGTTTGAAAATGCATTTTCTTATTTCTAATAGTAAGGAATATTGATTAAAAAGAGAGCAAAAGAAACAACTACCTTTTGCAGTGGAGTTTTTAGGTGTGTACGAGTATATATATACAACTAAATTTAGTGAATTCAACATAATTCTAGGTTTTAGGATTATTTTGTATAACTGGAGTGATTCTAAGTATTGTTGAGTTTTGATGTATTCCAAGAAAGTAAAACTGTACCTAATGACAACGAACATGTTTCGGGAACCTGCAAAAGCAAATATTGCTTTAAATGTCGTAGCATATGCTTGTAATATTTACTGTCTTTCATTTTCTAAGAGTAATAACATTCATTTAATGCTATGTGTGGAATTAAAAAATATAAGTTGTTCATTAATACTAAGTTTCAATATAACTTCTACAAAACATGTCTCATTATTCATTACTATAATCAATATTATCATTTCTATTTATTTGTTTTGCAAATTTGTTATTTAATAATCTGATCACACAATTTTCCAGACATAATTTTAAGATATTCATGAGCAAGGAATCAAATCTTTTCTTACACATTTGTTGTTTAAGAGTACAAAGGGCTAGTACCTACTTCCGCTGCCCTTGTCAATTTACTTAATAAAATATGAAATATGATATACTGCGTTTTAGCCAAAAACGATAATATCCTATTAGTTATATAACCTTTCGTTAAACAAAGTATTAGAAACAACCAGGGAAACTAAGATTGATATACAAATATTGAGATCATGTCTTGCCCCCTACTTTTAACGTCCAATCGCCGTCACTCTTTTTGACCGTTTAGAAATCTGCAACGCAAATTATCATACTAGCATTAGAAGTGGCACGGTTCCTCAACAATTGACACATATCTAGTTGGATTTTTGGGATGATATCCTTCTAGTAGAGGTACCCAATAAAAGCTCAGTAATGCGCACCACAGAGCCGGTTAGGTTGCGATGAGCTATCCGCTCTGTTCGACTCGGCTCAGTTGAACCACCCTCTTCATTCGGCTCGGTTGAGATCCGCCACATCTCGGTAGACGTGATATACGAGCGATGTTTCTGAGCTCGGCTCTCTTGTGAATAAACCCCGAGCCGACCAATTTATACCAACTGCGTAGTAGAAAAATGATCGATCTGGAACATATCTGGCTCATAAGAGAACAATCCAGGAGCCCATGGGAAATGGAACACCTTGAACCGTCCACCCACGGCCTTCTACGACCTCCATTTTAGGGGTGTATTTGTTCCCTTTTATGAGCACTTTTTAGGGGGTGTACTCGTTCTCTTTTATGAGTACATTTTAAGGAGTGGACTCGTTCCCTTTTATGATCACTTTTTCCACCCCTTACTTTACCATAGCAGATAATACATAATACTATGAACATAGCAGGGATGTATTCCTTTCCTTTTATGATCACTTTCTCAACCCCTATTTGAACATAGCAGATAATACATAAGACTACGCAACATAGCAGGGATGTATTCGTTCCAACCCTAATTTTAACATAGCAGAAATTACATAAGACTACGAACACCCTGAACCGTCCAGACATGGTCTTTTACGACCTCCAGTTTAGGGGGTGTACTCGTTTCCTTTTATGAGCATTTTTTAGGGATGTATTCGTTCTGTATTTTAACATAACAGAAATAGCAGACAATGAGCACATTATAGCAAAGACTACCAACATAGAAGGGGTGTACTCGTTTCCAACCCTTTAAGTAACATAGCAGAAATTACATAAGAGTATGTAACATAACATGGGTGTAGTTGTCCCAACCCCTATTTTAACATAACAGAAATAGCAGACAATCAGCAAATTATAGCAAAGATAGCAATCGAACACCCTGAACCGTCCACTCACAGGGGTGTATTCGTTCTCTTTTTATGACCATTTTTTTCAGCCCCTATTTTAACATACCAGAAATTACATAAGACTATGTAACATAGCAAAGACTACCAACATAATAAGGGACTACTCGTTCCCTTTTCAACCCCTATTTTAACATAGTAGAAATTATATAACACTTCGTTCACTTTTATGAGCCCATTTTAGGGGTGTATTCGTTCTCTTTTATGAGCACTTTTTTCAACCCCTATTTTAACATAGCAGAACGATAAAAGACAATGAACATATCTTCCTACGGCCTATTTAACATAGCACATGTTACATAAAATTATGTAACATAGCAGAGCTAATAACAGAGTATGGCTTATTTTCTAACCCCCATTTTAACATAGGAGAAATTACATAAGACTATGAACGTTCTCTTGTATGCTCAACTTTTCAACCCCTATTTGAACATAGCAGAAATTACACAGAGACATCTAATTTAACTGCACACCAGATTAATAAGGGGGTGTACTGGTTCCCTTTTATCAACCTTTGTGTAACATAGCATTCGTAAATTACTGCAAGCCACCTAAAAGTACTGACCATCGTGGACAAAGGTCAAATACTTAAGTCCGAATAACTCGTAAACGGAACCACATTTTGAGGTGGTGTTTCCACATTCAGTAATAGGTCATGAACTTCTGCAAGTCCTAAAACCACTGGCCAACGAGGTCAAAGGTTTAAATCCGAATAACTCGGAAACGGAACAATGCATTGAGGTGCTGTTTCCACATTTAGTAACATGTCATCAAATACTACACGCTACAGAAGTACTGACCATCGAGGTCAAAAGTAAAATATTTAAACGCGAATAACTTAAACGGAGCCACATATTGAGGTGCTGTTTCCACATTTAGTAACAGGTCATCAACTACTGCATGTCTCAAAAGTACTGACCATCGAGGTCAAAGGTCAAATATTTAAACCCCAATAACACGTAAACGGAGCAACATATTGAGGTTCTGTTTCCACATTTAATAATAAATCATCAACCACTACATGTCTCAAAAGTACTGACCATCGAGGTCAAAGTCAAATATTTGAACCCGAATAACTCGTAAACAGAGCAACATATTGTGGTGGTGTTTACACATTTAGTAATAGTTCATCAACCATTGCATGTACCAAAAACACTGATTACCGAGGTCAAAGGTCAAATATTTAAACGCAAATAATTTTTAAACGGATACACATATTGAGGTGCTGTTTCCAAATTTAGTAACAGGTCATCAACTACTACATGTTTAAAAAGTACTGACCATTGAGGTCAAAGGTCAAATATTTATACCCGAATAACACGTAAACGGAGCAACATATTGAGGTTCTGTTTCCACATCTAGTAATAGATCATCAACCACTACATGCCTCAAAAGCACTGACCACCGAGGTCAAAGCTCATATACTTAAACGCAAATTAATCGTAAAAATAGCAACATATAGAGGTAATGTTTCCACATTTAGCAACAGGTCATCAAATACTACTTGCTACAGAAGTACTGACCATCAAGATCAAAGGTCAAATATGTCAACCCGAATAACTCGTAAACGGACCCAGCAAGAAATTTGTGTGACCTATTCAAGTTTTTGTACTAAACAGAAAAAAGTGAAGAAGGAATAAGTTTGAGTGCCTTATTTACTTTTGTATTAACGAGAAAAAATCAAAGAAACGTCATTTTAACTAGCTCGAAATTTCTGTACCGTTTTGGGTTATTGAAACAAACGAAAACATGAATTTGGATGGAGTATTTATTTTTGTACGAACGAGAAAGAAAGGAGTGATATGCCATTTTAAATAGCTAAGAATTTTATATCATCACGTAGTATTTAAACAAACTAAGAGATAAATTTAATTGACCTATTGAATTTTCTACCAACTACAAATCTCCTTTTAGCAAGCTCAAAATTTATGCACCTTTTGTGCTAACAAAAAAGGCGAAGAAGGTCGATTTTAACTTCTGAGAATTTTATGTCGTCTTGAACTATTTAAATAAACGAATGAATATATTTGAGTTGTGCATTCAAGTTTGTAATAGCGAGAAATATCATTTTAACTAGCTGAGTATTTTAAACCATTTTGTACTATTTAACTAAAAACCCGATAAATTTGTACTAACCGGGAAAAGCGAAGAACTCAGAATTTATGTATATCTTTGGTACTGCTCAAATAAACGAACGCATAAATTTTGGTGTCCTACTTTCATACCAACGAGAAAAAATGAACGTCCATTTTATCTACCTGAGTATTTTATAACATTGTGTACCATTTAAATAAACAAAGGAATAAATTTGTACTAACCAGAAAGGACCATTATAACTGGCTCAGAAGTTCAATACTATTTTGTACTATTTAAACAAACGAAAGGATAACTTTCGAGTGAGGTTCTTAATTTTGTAGCAATAAAAAAAGGGAAGAAGGGCCATATTTTAACTAACTCAAAATTTTATATCATTTTGTACGAACCAGAAGAAAAGTTAAGAATGAATAAACTTTGAGTGGACTATTTCCTTATGTACCAACTGGAAAAAATGGAAGGCCATTATAGCTTTTGTATTATTCAAATAAACGAAGGAATAAATTTTTACTTACCAGCAAAGGCGAAGAAGGTCTATTTTAACTAACTCAGCATTTTATACCTGTTTGTGCTATTCAAATAATCAAGGGAATAAATTTGAGTAGTCTGTATTATTTTTGTACCCATCAGAAGAAAAGGAAAGTAGAACCATTTTACTAGCTCAGCATTTTATACATTGCTATGCATTTAAAGAAATGAATAAATAAATACGGGTGTCCTATTTCCTTTTGTACCAAGGTGAAAACAAAAAACGAAGAAGGACCATTTTTAACTGGCTTAGAATTGTATACCTTTTTGTAATATTTAATCAAACGAAGTGTTAAATTTATGTGACCTATTTCGTTTCGTACCAAACAGAAAAAAGCTACACAAGTAAACAAAGCAATCAATTTAAACTAACCAGAAAAAGCGAATAAATGCCATTTCTAACAAGCTCAGAACTTCTAACCCATGCTGTTCTACTTAAACAAATGAAGGGATAAATTTGAGTGGTTATTCAATTTTGTAGCAAGAAGAAAAAAAAGGAAGAAGGAGCATTTGGGTCGCATTTTGGAAGAAATAAATTTGGATCGAGTATTTAGTTTTGTGCCAAGAAGAATAAGGAAAGAATTAACCAAGTAAACAAAGGAATAAATTTGTGCTGACCAGAAAAGGCAGAGAAAGATCATTTTAACTAAATCTGCATTTTATACCTTTTTGTGCTATCCAAATAATCGAAGGAATAAATTGGAGTGGTCTATTTTTTGTACTAATCAAAAGAAAAACAAAGAAGGTTCACTTTAACAAGCTCAGCATTTTATACCTTTTTGTGCCATTTAAAGTCCTAAGGTACTCACGGAACAATTTTCATAGAGGGTCGACTATAAAGTCCAAAGTTTCCCGATCACTAACTATATATTCGAATGTAAGATTTAACCAACCAGAACTGCCATTGGTTACAGACGAAATATATTCAATTAGAAGAGAGTTGCTGTCATAATTCAGTGTTAACTTAATTGTGTAGAACAGACTCCATAGCAATTAGCGTTATTAAGGGATGAAGACGTTCTAAAGAAAACTGATGAACGACGACGAATCATGGCAATTAATAAAGAAAGAAGAAACAGTATGTTTGGCCATTTTGGATCACAGAACTGATAGAGGAAAAGGCAGAAAGAAAACTAGACGAAGAAGAGATCATACCAAAGTAAAAATCAGCTCACCAAGGAAAAGAAAAGTTTTGAAAGTTCCATGTTGCCCACCATCTATAGAAAAGTGCTGAATTATTAGCTGTGAACAGTTTTATTCAACTCAAAAACTATAATTCTTTCTGTTGCTGCAGATGTTTAAGCTTCTCAATATTAATGCACTTTATATAAAACAAAAAGGAACGGTACGAACGAGTTACCTAACATTTGTGTTGTTAGTATAGTGAGGGTCCTAAGCACAGTGTATTAAGCGCATTTTTTTTCTTATATAGCATAGGGCACCTTACTATTGAAAAACGACCTTTTTGTGCTATTCAAATAATCGAAGGAATAAATTGGAGTGGTCTATGTTATTTTTGTACTAGCCAAAATAAAAACAAAGAAGGTTCATTTTAACAAGCTCAGCTTTTTATATTTTTTGTGCCATTTAAAGAAATGAATATATACATACGGATGGCCTACTCCTTTTGTAGCAACGTGAAAAAAGCAAAGAATGACCATTTTTAACTGGCTTAGAATTTTGTACCTTTTTGTAATATTTAAACAAACGAAGGGGTAAACTTGTACGAAGAAGAAGAAGAAGCAAATAAATGCCATTTAACTAACTAATAAGTTTTGTGCTACACAAATAAACAACGGTATCAATTTGTACTAACCAGGAAAAGCGAAGAAATTCCACTTTAACTAGCCCAGAATTTCTAGACCATGTTGTACTAGTTAAATAAATGAAGGGCTAAATTTGAGTGGTCTACTCAATTTTGTACCAACGAGAAATACCATTTTAACTAGCTCAGAATTTCTAGGCCATGTTGTACTATTTAAACAAACAAAGGAATAAATTTGTACTAACAAGAAAAAGCGAAGAAGTTTCATTTTAACTAACTCAAAATTTATATTATTTTGTAATACTCAAATAAACGAAGGAACAGATTTGTGTGACTTATTCAGTTCTGTAGCATGCAGAAAAAGGAACGAAATAACATTTCGTACTAATCAAATAAACGAAGACATAAATGTGTGTGACCTGTTCGTTTGACCAACCGCCAAAAAAAGCGAAGAAGGTCCATTTTAACTAGCTCAATATTTCCGTACCAATTTGACTACTCAAATAAACGAAGGAATAAGTTTGGGTAATCTATTTCATTTTTGTACCAATCAGAAGAAAATCAAAGAAGGTCTATTTTAACTAGCTCACCATTTTACAGCATTTTGTACTTCTGAAATAAACGAAGAAATGAAATTGAATGATCTATTCCATTTTGTAGCAATCAGAAGAAAAGCAAAATAATCGAAGGAATATATTTGAGTGAGATCTATTGTTTGTGGTAGTAGATTTTGTACTATTTTGTATATTCTTGTGTCACCCAGAGAAAGAGTAACTTTAAAGTAGCATTTCTAAATAAATTTTAAATGCCTTTCCCGTCACGTAAAAAATGCACTATATAAGAAGCTTTGAAATTGCACTAAAAATAATGTCATTAGCCGTTTGCCTTCCACAATAGTAAGCTGCCCTATGTTATATAACAAACAAATTTGCGCTCAACACACTGTACTTAGGACCCTCACTATATTAAAATACAAATGTTAGGTAACTCGTTCGTACCGTTTCTTTTTTATTTTATATAAAGTGCATTAATATTGAGAAACTTAAACTTCTGCAGCAACAGAAAGGATTATAGATTTGAGTTGAATAAAACTGTTCACAGCTAATAATTCAGTACTTTTCAATAGATGGTGTGCAACAAGGAACTTTCAAAACATTTCTTTTCCTTGGTGAGTTGATTTTTATTTTGATATGATCTCTTCTTCGTCTAGTTTTCTTTCTGCCTTTTTCTCTATCAGTACTGTGATCCAAAATGGCCAAGTATGCTGTTTCTTCTTTCTTTATTAATTGCCATGATTCGTCGTCATTCTTCAGTTTTCTTTAGAACGTCTTCATCCCTTAATAACGCTAATTGCTATGGAGTCTGTTCTACACAATTAAGTTAAAATTAAATTATGACGCAACTCTCTACTAATTGAATATTTTTCATCTGTAACTAATGGTAGTTCTGGTAAATCTTACATTCAAATATGCAGTTAGTGATCGGGAAACTTTGGACTTTAGAGTCGCCCCTCTATAAAAATTGTTCCGTGAGTACCTTAGGACTTTAAATGACACAAAAAGGTATAAAATGCTGAGCTCGTTAAAATGAACCTTCTTTGTTTTTTCTTTTGATTAGTACAAATTAAAATAGACCACTCAAACTTATTCCTTATATTATTTGAATAGCACAAAAAGGTATATAATGCCGATTTAGTTAAATCGATCCTTATTCGTCTTTTCTGGTCAGTATAAATTTATTCCTTTGTTTACTTGATTATTTTTTTTCTGCTTGGCACAAAACCTAATACTCCATCCAAATTTATTTCTTCGTTTATTTGACTATTACAAAATTATATAAAATTCTGAGTTAGTTAAAATGGCATTTCTCGTTGTTACAAAATTGATTAACAACTGAAATTTATCTCTTCGTTTGTTTAAATAGTACAACATGGTCTAGAAATTCTCAGCTAGTTAAAATGGTATTTCTACAACTTTTCTGGTTAGTACAAATTTATTGTTTTGTTTATTTGTGTAGCTTTTTTTGTTTGATATAAAACTAAATAGGTCACAGAAATTTAACCCTTCGTTAGTTTAAATATTACAAAAAGGTATAAAATTCTAAGCCAGTTAAAATGGTCCTTGTTCGCTTTTTTTCTCGTTGGTACAAAAGGAAATATGACACCCTTATTTATTTATTCATTTCTTTAAATGGCACAAAAAGGTATAAAATGCCGAGTTAGTTAAAATGAGCCTTCTTCGAATTTGCTGGTAAGTAAAATTTTATTCCTTCTTTTATTTGAATAATACAAGAGCTATAATGGCCCTTCAGTTTTTCCAGTTGGTACATAAGGAAATAGTCCACTCAAAGTTTATTCATTCTTCACTTTTCTTCTGGTTCGTACAAGACGATATAAAATTTTGAGTTAGTTAAAATATGGCCCTTCTTCGCTTTTTTCTTCTTGCTACAAAATTGAGCTCACTCGAAAGTTATCCTTTCGTTTGTTTAAATAGTACAAAATAGTATTGAACTTCTGAGCCAGTTATAATGGTCCTTTCTGGTTAGTACAAATTTATTCCTTTGTTTATTTAAATGGTACACAATGTTATAAAATACTCAGGTAGTTAAAATGGACGTTCATTTTTTCTCGTTGGTATAAAAGTAGGACACCAAAATTTATGCGTTCGTTTATTTGAGCAGTACCAAAGATATACATAAATTCTGAGTTCTTCGCTTTTCCCGGTTAGTACAAATTTATCGGGTTTTTATTTAAATAGTACAAAATGGTTTAAAATACTCAGCTAGTTAAAATGATATTTCTCGCTATTACAAACTTGAATGCACAACTCAAATATATTCATTCGTTTATTTAAATAGTTCAAGACGACATAAAATTCTCAGAAGTTAAAATCGACCTTCTTCGCCTTTTTTGTTAGCACAAGAGGTGCATAAATTTTGAGCTTGCTAAAAGGAGATTTGTAGTTGGTAGAAAATTCAATAGGTCAATTAAATTTATCTCTTAGTTTGTTTAAATACTACGTGATGATATAAAATTCTTAGCTATTTAAAATGGCATATCACTCCTTTCTTTCTCGTTCGTACAAAAATAAATACTTCATCCAAATTCATGTTTTCGTTTGTTTCAATAACCCAAAACGGTACAGAAATTTCGAGCTAGTTAAAATGACGTTTCTTCGATTTTTTTCTCGTTAATACAAAAGTAAATAAGGCACCCAAATTTATTCCTTCTTCACTTTTTTCTGTTTAGTACAAAAAATTGAATAGGTCACATCAATTTCTTGCTGGGTCCGTTTACGAGTTATTCGGGTTCAAATATTTGACCTTTGACCTCGATGGTAAGTACTTATGGTACATGTAGTAGTTGAGGACCTGTTATCAAATGTGGAAGCATTACCTCAATATGTTGCTCCGTTTAAGTTATTCGCGGTTATATATTTAATCCTTGACCTTGATGGTCAGTACTTCTGTAGCATGTAGTATTTTAAGACCTGTTGCTAAATGTGGAAACATTACCTCAATATGTTGCTCCGTTTACGAGTAATTTGGGTTTAAGTATATGACCTTTGACCTTGGTGGTCAGTGCTTTTGGGATATGTAGTGGTTGATGATATATTACTAAATTTGGAAACAGCACCTCAATATGTGGCTCCGTTTAAAACTTATTTGCGTTTAAATATTTGACCTTTGACCTCGGTGGTCAGTACTTTTGGGACATGTAGTAGTTGGTGACTATTACTAAATAAGGAAAAAGCATCTCAATGTGTTGCTTCGTTTACGAGTTATTCGGGTTTAGATATTTGACTTTGAACTCGATGGTCAGTACTTTTGGGACATGTAGTGGTTGATGATCTAATAACAAATGTGGAAACACCACCTCAATACGTTGCTCCGTTTACGAATTATTCGGTTTTAAATATTTGACCTTTGACCTCGATGGTCAGCACTTTTGGGGACACGCAGTAATTGACGAATGCTATGTTACACGGGGGTTGATAAACGGGAACGAGTACATCCCCTTATTAAATAGGAGTCCTGTTAAACTAGGTGTCTCTGTGTAATTTATGCTATGTTAAAATAGAGGTTGAAAAGTTGAACTTACAAGAGAACGTTCATAGTCTTATGTAATTTCTGCTATCTTAAAATAGGGGCTGGAAACTAAGCCATACTCTTGTATTAGCTCTGCTATGTTATATAGTCTTATGTAATATGAGCTATATTAAATAGGCCGTAGGAAGATGTCTTCATTGTCTTTTATCGACCTGCTATGTTAAAATAGGGGTTGGAAAAATGTTCATAAAAGAGAACGAATACACCCGGGTTGAAAAAGGGAACGAGTAGTCCCTTGTTATGTTGGTAGTCTTTGCTATGTTACATAGTCTTATGTAATTTCTGCTGTTAAGATAAGGGTTGGAACAAGTACACCCCTGCTATGTTACATATTCTTATGTAATTTCTGCTATGTTAATTAATGGGTTGGAAACGAGTACACCCCTTAATATGTTGGTAGTCTCTGCTATAATGTGCTCATTGTCAGCTATTTCTGTTATGTTAAAATACAGAACGAATACATCCCTAAAAATGCTCATAAAAGGAAACGAGTACACCCCCTAAACTGGAGGTCGTAAAAGACCATGCCTGGATGGTTCAGGGTGTTCGTAGTCTTATGTAATTTATGCTATGTTAAAATAAGTGTTGGAACAAATATATCCCTGCTATGTTACGTAGTCTTATGTATTATCTGCTATGTTCAAATAGGGGTTGAAAACGAATACATCCCTGCTATGTTTCGTAAACTGCTATGGTAAAATAAGGGGTAAAAAAAGATGTTACGTAATCTGCTATGGTAAAATAAGAGGTGGAAAAAGTGATTATAAAAGGGAACGAGTCCACCTCTTAAAATGTACTCATAAAAGAGAACGAGTACACCCCCTAATAGTGCTCATAAAAGGAAACAAATACACCCCTAAAATGGAGGTCGTAAAAGTCCATGGGTGAACGGTCCAAGGTGTTCGATTTCCCATAGGCTCCTGGGTTGTTCTCTTATGAGCCAGATATGTTCCAGATCAATCATTTTTCTACTACTCAATTGCACAATTAGAGTCGGCACGTTTCATTCAATTCATTCAAATTGACTGAGTTTCGTCGCTAGCGGTTAGATGGGTTGTCGCTTTTATGGAAGTGACGGTATGTCCGGCGTGGTGAGTATTCCTGTATCTGATCTCTCCTTAAAAAAATCTTTGATTCGGCTGTGAAGAGGATTGTTACAAAACGAAGTTCTTGTAAAGTCATGTGTAAATTTCCTGCACGATAAATTATAGCTATCTTAAAGAATTAATGGATTTACGCCGTGTTCAGTAACTTTTATCCTTTCAGATGAGTAGGACCATGTTTTTTATTGGACATTTGAGAAACAAGCACGAAAAAGAACGATGTTTTAATTACTGAAAATAAAACTTCAGAGGTTTTGTTTACAACACGATTTTTCGCATTCATACAGCACCGCATGATTTTCATTGGAGAAAAGATATTCAAGTGACAATTTGCTCACATTTTCTTTACTGTTTGTGCATTCTGCTGTTCTGTTGGATATATCAGTAAAAGTGTTTAATGAGTAACAATTTGGGCAACAACGACACGCTGATGTTCTCTCATGCTTCACAGCCTAAGCGTGAAGATTCATGAATTATCAGATTTGAATTTTCTAAAAGGTAGTCCAAATTTTTGAATATATATAGGTTAATTTTGAATAGGCGTCATATAGGCACATTAAATCAAAATGATGATGCAGAAATATAATTTGACAGAAACGTGAAACATCTTGTCTAGAGTTCAATCTGTTGGTTAAGTTACTTTTAAAATGTATCGCGTTACTTTGTCATCAACTTTTCCTCATATACAGTACATGATACAAGTTATACTTGGTGATAGTTGTTACTTATATAACTCATAGTCGCTTCGGAAGTAAAGCGCTATTTATAGCGTAGCTACAATAGCTAGCTGCAAATTTTGTAGGTCTAGAAGTAGCAGCGCTGCAAGTCTAAACCTGCTGCTTGTAGCTGTAGCTGAGCTACATATTGTTATAGTGTGTAGCGAATTTTGCACTGAAGCTACAAATAAAACTTTTCCAGGACGCAAAAAAAAAAAATGTAACTCCAACATTTCCTCACAATTTTTAGTAAATTTTTATATGATGATAGGGAGAAAATGTTATTGTTTTCTGATTTCTGTCTCCAATTATTTTGCAACAATATTACAAGAAAATTTTCTGAAATAAATTGCGTACTGACGATTGGTGAAAAGGATAGAAATGACAATTAAAATAGACCTACAAGCAATTATAACAGCAGTGAAAGCATATACATTTTTGGGGAGGGGGTAATATATATATATATATATATATATATATATATATATATATATATATATATATATAGAGAGAGAGAGAGAGAGAGAGAGAGAGAGAGAGAGAGAGAGGAAAGGGGGCAAGAGTACGCAAATTTCAATTACACTTGTATATTTCGGTAAAAAATAGCTACAACAGAAAACTTTTACATGGAACACAAAATTTGAACTCTGCTTTACAAAATGTGAACTGAACTTTTACATAGTTTTACTCTTGGAGGAAATAGAACTCATAAAATGGATGCATTCAAATTCGTACTCTTGCCCCAATATATGGGGCAAGAGTACGAAATCAAAGGGGCAAGAGTACGCACCCAAAAGAGCATTATCACTTATCACAGATGAAGGTACCTACTCCATATGATATGCGTTGTTCATGCCACCATTCCCTGCAACTTGCGCTATGAATCCATTCTTCTGTTGGGGAAACCTGTAGATGATACTGCATAATGGACACTTGTGCACTACTTTCTTACTGATCTGAGGAATTTTCTTCGGTTGCAGTTTTTTGGTGCAAAATGATGTTTCCCTTTGCTCTTTGGAAGGCGCCGTTTCAGAAGTAAATTCTGTTTGAAACGAGAGGATGTCAGAATCTCTGATTGACTTCGAGAAGATTTACAGGTTGAGGGCTTGGTGGCAGACGGAGGAGGACTGACAGCCACCAGAGGAGTGTGTGATGTGGACGGTACGCATGGGCTCCTGTTTACCTCCAGGGAAGATCCAGGTTTACTGGTTGAAGGTTTAGTTACAGATAAACGTGCTACCAGCAAAGGAGTGTTTGATATGGACCGTCCGCATGAGTTCCTGGGTAAACTTAACATCAAAATCCCATTTTGCCTGCAGAAATCGATAGCCTCGATTGAAATGTGAGAGGACTGATTGTCAACAAGTAACAATATATTTTTCGTGACCGGGTTTTATTGCACACGTTGGAGTAAATAATGTAGCGATTCTACGAAAAGTTGTGAGTTGATTAAACCAGAATTAGATATCATTCCCACAGAACCCGAAGGCGATGTATCGAGTAACTCTTGTTTCATTCGTTTTCTGGGAAATATCAACACAAGTGGAATAAAGGAACCAGATGCACTCATGCAGGAAACAGCTGTGATGTTAACTCCAAAATCATACAATTTTATGCACAATTGATTTTTAGTCAACAACACTTTTGGAACTTTATGAGGAACCGCATTTATGGCAGTTTCGCACAAATTGTAGATATCCTGTGAAGGGAAACCGTTCTGTCTTACAAAACCTTGTAGACAATTAAAAAAAGCTTTTAACTTGTGGCTTGCTAAAACCACAAGCTCTTCCCAGACCAGTCTTTGAAGGCTGTCGCAAAGCAATAGTTGGATGTCTACGACGGAAAGACTCTGTCCAATCTGTTCCGGCCATTCGATTCATATAGCTAAAGGGATGAAAAAACTGCTTGCGTTCAGCAAAATCGTATGCCACTCTTCTTAGATCTTTTAAAGTTAAGCCATAGAAGAGTTGATCCAGTAATGTGGTATATTGCACTAATTCGTTCTACATTTCTTTGGTGAATACTGGCTTTATTGTGCCCAAAGACTGCAGTTTTTTTTTCTTGAAAAGCAAAGGGAAGAAAAATCCTTAATTCTCCTCATATCAGTATTGAGGATGCACAGGATACAAAAAAAAGACAATATTTAGACCATTTATAAAAATATATTTTCCAACTAGCTTATTTTATCAGTCTCTTGTAGCAAAGAATGCGTGTCAACTACGATGGTAACTTGAAAAAGTTTCCGGCCTATCCTTCATGAAGCTACATATTATCAAATGTTAGGTTAAGATATCTTCATATGTGCTTATAGGATCAAATATCAAGCATTGGACTAGTAGAATTTTATTACTGAAGACTATTGACATTTCAGATAAAAGAGGACTGATTGTAGCATTTCTGAAACCTGAATAAAACAAACAAGCGTGCTCTGTAATTCAATAACTACCTACTTAACTGTCTCAGGCTTTTATTTGTTTCGAAAACTAAAACACCACCTTAGATATTGTTATGTAAGGAGTGGTATTTAGAATAACAATGTGTCCGTAGTACATAAGAAAATATCAGGATTATTCAGAATTCTTAACGTTATATACTACATATGGGAACTATTGTTCTTAACGTTTGAGGTCACTGTCTATTACAACGGAATCCACATTATTTTTTGATTGTTAGATTTAAATCAAATTGGATTTTTTATAGAAAAGAAGGGACAAGAGTACGCACGCGTATCCTTGCCCCGTTGGTATATCTGCGTACCCTTAGCCCCTAACTACGCGATGGACTTTATCATGATGTTGCACTGCCAACTGTTGGAAGAAAGTCAATTTACTCCAATCTCTCAAACAATGGACATGTTAGAAACTAATGTTTTACGGTACTTTGAAATCGTTAAAAAAATGTGTAAGTTATACCTTAATTACTTATGTCCCAATATTATAACAAACTATTAGAAAAAAAACATAAATGCTTACCTAGATAACTTGTAGTTTTCCGCAGCACACTCAAACTTGTTTAGGTTCACCATAGACACCATTAACATCAAACTACAAGTCACGCATTATTGCCATACGCGAATATATTCTCCTGTTTTGGGGGAATCGTATTCTTGCCCCCTTATAATATATATATATATATATATATATATATATATATATATATATATATATATAGATAGATAGATAGATAGATAGATAGATAGATAGATAGATATAGATTATAGATATACTTTAAAAAGAGCAGACAAAATGCATATTTTACTGTGAAATGCAAATTGACAGACAAAGGTTTCATGTAATATTTTAATCGAACTTTTAAGTTCAGTTACGCATGTAGATGCCATGACATATAATGCATGATGCCAAGTAAACTGTGTTTGTGATAACAGTTTAAGTAGCGAATACGTTTCTGGAAAACTAGCTAATAGTTGTAGCGAGCTACATTTTTTATCATGTAGCTGTAGAGCAGCTACTTTTGAAAAGTAACTTTCCGATCACTGCCCATACTAAAATAATGTTGGCAAATGGTGAATATACTGTATACTTGCCTTCTACGTGTGCCTCTCGGGTCTACTCTAGGCGATCTTGCTTTCCTCGATTTCAACAAACGATAGAAGGAATTTTGTCACCTTTTTCAGTTGGTTTTCTGTATGTTCAGAAAACTGTTAAAGTTAAGGATATGATTTAGAGTAATCAGGACATAACCAAAGAAGGGGCATGAAAACCATGGCCCTATTCACCTGAACCAACGAAAATTACTAAACACTGCTTATATCGATTAATTCTTTACGATAGCTATGCAAAAACTTTATCGAGTTGGAAATAGTGGTGTCAACCAGCTCGGCTCGAGTCGGAATGATTCGAATGAGCCATTGGCTCGGTTCGGCTCGGCTCAGGTGAGGCATTGGCTAGAACCGTGTCAGTTGAGATGACCTACCGGTTCTGTTTGGGTAAGCCATTGGCTTGAGTCGGCTCAGATGGAATGAATCATCGGCTCGAACCGGCACGGTTGGGTGAGCTGTTAGCTCGGATCATTTCTCAGTTCGGCTCGGTGTTGACTGAGCCGGAAGCCGATCTGCTCTAGCCGTTGACAACAATGCTACATGGAACCTGAAAAACACCGATTTGAAAGCAGTAAAGAAAACACCAGCCAGCGCCGTAACTTAGATTTTTTTCTGGGGGGAGCAAGCATTAAGACGCGTATTAGTCCCATAGAAAAGTTGTTTTTTTTCTAATTATTGGGCCCCTCTTTCCACCTTCCTCTTACTCTTTATGGAGCCCAGGAGCCCGTGATCCCTCCCGCACGGCAAGGTCTGCGGTTCCATTAATTGCGCCCTTGAGCCAGTTTCGTACATGACAAATTAATAAGGGACAATATCGACAAATCTCAAAGCCATACTAATACATATTATTCCTAGAGCACCTCATAGTAGACATTTTTTACTGAAATGGGACCCAGACTCATTTTTTTGTTTATTTACCTTTTGTGTGCTGTTTAGTTTATATAATGTAGTGAATCTGTTTGATGCTTCATTTATAATTTCATCTTCGTATCGGATATGGAGTAAAAAAAAATGTATTAGCATGGGCCCCCATCGAACGGCTGGGAGCTTCTCTGGAAGGGGCAGTTGCCCGATGCTCCCCACAAAGTAACGACCCTGGGTGTAACAACAAACGGAGAAAATAAAATGTCTCACCAAATTTAGTACCTAAAACCTTTTTTTTTGTATTTCCTAATTGTAATAATAATAGAAATAATAATAATAATAATAATAATAATAATAATAATAATAATAATAATAATAACAATAGTAATAATAATAATAATAATAATAATAATAATAATAATAATAATAATAATAATAATAATAATAATAATAATAATAATAATAATATGAACTGCGTTCTGGTAGTGATGAAGGAAGTATTAGGGCTGATAGTGGTCTTCTGGACACTATAATTCCGTATTTATTTTGAGGTTTACGAAAATCTTACGGATCGATGCAAGAAGTAATTTGCACTATGAAGAAATCACATTGGGATATATGGGAAAGGTTTTACACTTGTACACCTTCTTATTTTAGGATAAATTAGAAATCTTGTCCATCACCTCCGTGTAATACATATACTATAAAAGTGTATGGCCAAAATAAATGAAAAGTTACAAAATGAAAAAGCATCAAGTGGGACTCGAACCATATTCAAAAGTACTAAATTCGGAGAGAAAGCAAGAACTTAGCTCGCATGGCTATCGAAACAACTATGAAATTCCATTCCTATTTCATTAATAGAGAACGAATTTCTTGACAACTCCCTCTCCCCCTCTTTTTAACGAATATTGTGGTCGAAAAGCGTGTGTGCTTTACTTACAACCAAGTTTTCTGCATTTACCAAGTACTATGATGTTCTAAATGTTTCATTACATTTAATTATAAAAAAAAGACTACTGACTGTTTCAAACAGCAAACTGTGAAATGTGTTGGGAAGTCTCGTTATTTTTCTATTTTCACTTCCCCTACCACTATGTCGACTGTGATGTTGTCAAACCTACAATTTTAAGAGACTTAGAAAAACTCGGGCATGAAATTATATTTTGGAGAAGTGTACAAATTACTCAGAAACTATAGATTTGCGACCCCCGGTTCATATAGGTGAAAATGTTCCAAAATACTTGTAGAATATCCCCTTGCAAGGAATGCATGAACATGCTAGGTTGAAATTTAAAAAAAAAAAAATCACTCAGTTTTTGCACTATCGAATGAAAAAAAAAAACTTTAAAATTCTACGCCTGATAGTTTTGGATATCTTACCAACGGCAAAAACATAATTCAAACGCACTTATAAGAGAACGTTTGTGTAAAATTTCAAGTTTATATGCCTAATAGCGTCAGAGATATAACGAACGACAAGAACGTCACTCAAACCCACTCCTCTCATTCTCAGGAGCTGTATTTCAATAATTTCCGTCATATATGCAGCCGAGAATCTAAACAGAACTTTTAAACAAAATTTCAAAATTGTACATTTAGTGGTTTTGCATGTCTGTTGATGAGCAACTCGTGAGCCATTCTCTAACCACATGGATTTACAATGATTTCATTGAGATTATAAATAAATTTACTTTTTGTAATTACCGAAGCATTTCCCCTTTGAGAATAAGATAAAACATGAAATGTCTTGTTACCAGTATAGAGATTTTGATTGTTTTCATTTCAATACATATTTTCGATTTTGTCACATGTAATATATATATATATATATATATATATATATATATATATATATATATATATATATATATATATATATATATATATATATATATATATATATATATAAAAGAGAACGCACAAAATCCTTTGTCCGCTCATCACGCTAATACGGCTGAACCGATTTCTTTCATTTTTGGGGGGTTGTTAGGATTTGGACCCTAGATGGTTTTTATCATATCACTTTAATTTTCAATTACCAGTGTCTTGAGATAATTGACCAATCAGGTGTAAATACGTAGAAAAAATCCTTTGTCCGCTCATCACGCTAATACGGCTGAACCGATTTCTTTCATTTTTGGGGGGTTGTTAGGATGTGGACCCTAGATGGTTTTTATCATATCACTTTAATTTTCAATTACCAGTGTCTTGAGATAAT
Source organism: Thermobia domestica (assembly GCF_964235325.1). Classification (NCBI taxonomy): domain Eukaryota; kingdom Metazoa; phylum Arthropoda; class Insecta; order Zygentoma; family Lepismatidae; genus Thermobia; species Thermobia domestica. The sequence goes on along the minus strand of NC_137459.1, from coordinate 254,357,174 downwards.
TGACCATTCAGGTGTCCATACGTAGAAATCCTTTGTTATTAGTTCATCATAGGTATAAAAATAAACGTATTTATATGCAACCCGCATGACCCTGTGACTCGGCGGGTTAACATAACTAACAGGCGCTATAAATCACTTGAAAGCGAAAAAGTAAAAATTATCTAAGTAACAAAGTTTATTGCGTTCCGGGGTGACCGCAGCGAAGCGGGGTGAACGCTGCTAGTATATATATATATATATATATATATATATATATATATATATATATATATATATATATATATATTCCCTTTCGGTGTGCAAAAAAAAAAAATCCAGCTGTGTACAGTTCACTGGCTGATAAATGCACTTTGCATTCAATCGCTTTATTTAGATTTTCATAATGTGTACTGAGGTATGTTTCTCTGAATTCAAATGCGTTATAGACGTGCGTTTCTACATTTAGTCAATCATTACAAACTCGGCGTATTTGTATTACTTTCTTACATGTGATTTATTTCATTTTCGACCATAAACATTCTGTACTTGTTGTAAGTATTAAACAAGCTTAGAAAAGGTATAACACAGAAACACAATTAGTGGGGTCAGAGCATCTTTTGTGGGGAATAACATTGTTTGGGACCCTTGTCCTGTTTGCTTCCCCTTCCATGGCTATACCCCTATAAATCTTGCTAATCTGTGTAATATTGTCCTGTGTAATTTCGTGCGCTGAGTACTTTCTTCTTTTCTTTTAGATTTAGCATATTTACTGGTCTAAATAACCTGTCTTAGAGCCGAGATTTTTTTTTCGTTTTAATAAACACAACTATAATGTATAAATAAACAAGTAGATATGCCCTCAAACCAGCACGCACCGAAAGTGTAGGATTAACAAGAAATCGCTATTGTTAACCCTTTTCTACTGCTCTTATGTTTACGTACAGAAACTGAATATATATTGTTCTAAGATATTTCAACTCTAAGATGTGAAAATACCAAACATTTGAACAATAAAAAAAACCTCGCATGTTCAAAATTCAGCAAGTAGAAGCTATAAACACCTGTTTATGTCCATAATCACAAGCTTTACACTAAGTTGAAGAACAAGAGACCCTACAGTGCATTATTAAATATCCTACAGAAAAATGTTCCTTCTTAAAATATATATATGTTTATTCCCATTTATTTTCATGTAAGCAGTGTTTGCAAATATTAAATAACAAAGTGCATTTAAAAATAATAAAAAAAATGTAGAATATAGAGGGGGATTTCTTCACAATATGAACACACACTAAAGGACACAGCACAAAAGTCGTAAGTTAATGTTCCCACTTTTTTACATTTATGGCAATCATGTCGTTCTAAGACAGGCATTCATTGATGAAAATGTGCCTTTATAGATTTAAAGACAGCTACAAAGAAGTACAATCAGACACGGAAAATAGGCACTAAATTTGGGGAAAATGGAATGTGGACGTTCACAAAGAGAAAAGGCTTCAGTTTATAACTCTCTCTAAAGAAATGGAAGATGATGAGAAATCGCCACTATTTTCAGTTTCTTCGCATCAGCTATGGAAGAAAGACAGTGACAGAATCGTCCATTTTCCGAGACCAGATAGGACGCCGCGGAACATCCGTCATTGCTCAATATCAATTGAATTTCATTTCGAATTGAAAATGTAACAGACCACACTAAAAAAAAAAAAAAATATTTTCGTTGTGGTCAAACCGAAAATTATGAATCTGCGGATTATTGCTTTCCTTTGCACACTTCAAAGAAAAGGGATGTTCAGCTTTAAAATTTAGAAGCGTATTGGAAAGTGTGTGTGTGTGGGTGGGGTAAGTTTTCTTTCTTTTTTTCTATTTTTCATTTACAATTGATCCATGTCATTTTCTAGTTCTTTTCAGGGATAAAATCACTTTCGTTCATGTCTTGATTGATTTATTATGAATTTCGTTGGAGCAAAGGAAGATGAAAAGTTATCTTCAGAATATTTGAAAAGATAATAAAAAAAAAAAAACAGATGCTATTTCTGGACACTAGAAACCTAGATCAAACAGCAGACAATTTTGTTCAGAACATAAGAGTCACATAAAATATCCTTAATAATAAAATTATATAGAAGATGTTACAAAGTACGTGGTACAACGCTTCAGGGGTGAATTTGCTAATAGACACGAGGAAAAAAAATATAAGTATTTATTAGTAATGGTTTCGTTTCAGAGTTACACGCTGTCCAAATCGTGGAAAAATGAATTTTGAAAGTGAATGGTTAATATATATATATATATATATATATATATATATATATATATATATATATATATATATATATATATATATATAGAGAGAGAGAGAGAGAGAGAGAGAGAGAGAGAGAAATATATAGATGGATATACTAGCAATTGATAGATATACCTGTTATTGTCTCAGACATGCACTCTGCTCTATAAAACAATACATGATTCAGAATTTTAGTGCCGCGTAAGGAATCCTCCCCTCCCATATTTTATGTTAGGAAAGAATACAGTTAAAATTAGTAATAATAATTTTTGCATACAGATTTTATGAAAGTTCATTTACTGAGGCTATTGTAAATGTCTACCTCTTTAGCATATATATCTATATCTATATCTATATCTATCTATCTATCTATCTATCTATCTATCTATCTATCTATCTATCTATCTATCTATCTATCTATCTATCTATATCTATCTATCTATCTATATATCTATATCTATCTATCTATCTATATATATATATATATATATATATATATATATATATATATATATATATGTTGTAATGAATTGAGTATCGTGGAACAAAACCAAACTAAATGCAAATATACTTTATTGACTCGAATATAAAACGCCCAAGCATAAAAGCTGCACCCTAAAATGTGGAGAATCGGGAAAGAAACAAATATAAACATGATTCCTGAATGTAAGCCGAGAGAAGAACATAAAATGCTGGTAATCATTTACCGGCAGGTTCAGGCAAATATAGTTAGGTACGAACATATTTTATGCTATTATAAGGTAGGTACGGTTGCAGAGTGATACAGTACCCACATCTGGTGTTACGACTACTGAGTTCGATTCCAGATCAAGCGAGTTTGTGGTGAACAACATCGTGTCCATCGGTTTTCTCGAGGCTTTTTCATATTTTCATTCCACCAAATATTTCATTGTCATTCATCTTAATTAATCATAGGTCTATGCATTCTTTAGACTAGAGGGTATAATCGTTGGGCGTAAAACTAGAAATTTATATTAATTTCAATTTATTTTATCATGGAGTACATAACAAGCGCAGTATCGTTGTTGAAAAATAAAGGCTACAGTTATGTGCTATACCTACTATAAATACAGTTTTCAATTAACTGCGGACACTGTATTTGTTACGCATGAAGTATGCCTATTCAGTGCAATCACAATTGTCATTACATACTTCATTTTCCGTGTCACTGCTTTTCTTTCTTTCTATTTTTTTTTCATTTTTCCCCTTTACAAACTTTTACGTCCCGGAAATCGATACCTTCTTATCAATATTTGGTTACTTCAAAGAAAAGAAGTCCAAAGTCACGTTAAGAATTGATATAATTGAATATGAATGTTCAGGGTATGTGTTCACTTTGGGTAAGACAGCTTTATATCCGGAATTCTGATGGGGGGGGGGTGTAACATTTTGTTACACTGAAAAAAAAAGGTATGGTCAGATTGAAGTAGGTGCTGGTTACCAAATTGTTTGGGCAATATAGCGTCAACCAAACATTTGGTCATGAGTAAGATCGTTTGGTTACGATTTGTTTGATTGCAGGAACCTATTGGTTACCAGTACAAGTTTAACCAAATAAGTAGGATTCGATTGGGAATATCAAAAATTTGGTTAAAACTATCAATATTTGTTTCTTGGAACTAAATAATTTGGTTGTAAATACTAAACCTGCATTTAGTGAATTTGACCAAAACATTTGGTAGAAATTACCAAATTTTGTTCGTATCGGTAATAAAGAGAAAATAATACGGTTATCGCAAATGTCATGGTAACTTTTTTTCTGACAAAGATGATAACAAAGCAAGAAATTCTTAAATGTGCAAATGGAGAGTTAGTACATGTGTAAATATTACGTGGGGGTTCGATGAAAATACACATCCCATAATAACTTTTAAATGTTTAAACCTTTATTTTAAAGTACAAACAATAAAACTTTAAAGCAAAAAGTCAGCAATCGTGTGCACTTCATGCATAGGCGGAGCTATGGGGCATTGCCCGCCTCCCCCAACTTCTTAACAAAAAATAAAAATGTCACCTATAACATCCTTCAATTCTCATCTGTCCCCCAGGAGACAATTCCTAACTCCGCCCTTGACTTCATGGCACGTTTCCACTTATCTCAAACCATCTGCGTTAAATGATTATCACTGGGAATACCCATAACAGTAGGGATACGCACGAGTCGACACATGTATCGAATCTCGAGTCGAGATGCACTTTGTAAAATTCGAGACGAGTCGAGACAAACGTATTTCTCGACTCGAATTTTGAAGTCAAGACACGAGTCGAGTCGAGACTGCTCCTAAAAATCTCGACTCGACTCGAAAGTATCGAAAATATTTCTATAATTTTTAATGCTACTTTGGACGAAGTACTCATTCAGAAACACTCGGCACGAGAATTTCGAAAACTTTAGGACTTGTCAGGTGTTCGATTACTGCTGTGGTGAGTGTCTTCAACAAGTGGTGAAACCAAGGGGAAACGACGTCCAAACGTCAAGGTGTTGGGCGCCCCCCACCTCATTACCTATGTCGGACGTTGTAGGCTGAGCAGACTGGTAAAACAGGACAGGCAGGAACTGCGTCGGAACTAACATCAGAGTTTAATGCTGGGCCAAGTACAAGTGTGTTTGAACTAGTGTTGTAAAATTTCCGGAAATTTTGAACCTGTTGGTAAAAATCCGTTTTTTTTCGTTTCCTTTCCGAAAAAAATTGGAAACAGTGAAATAATAAAAAAATGTTTGTATTAGGTTAATTTTACTAGTAATGATATATTTTTATTTTTCAAACGCATGAAAAATATAAGTTCAAATATTTCAATATTGCGAATATTAAAATATAGCACTCGAAAATTAAACTATTCTAATTATTATCTGTAGTAAAATACTAGGTTTACGTGTATATGTTTATCCTCACAGGAAAGTTCATATGTTCGTCTCCAGTCTTTTTGACAATGAGATATTGACCCACAACCGCTAGAAACGTGCCGTTTTCATTGATTGATTCCAAATTTTGTGCAAATTTTCCAGTTCTAATGAATATTAAAAAAAAAAACATGGCCATTCGTTCTTTATTAAATTTTTAGGGGTACACTGGAAGTAATGATTTTTTAAAAAGTAAAGCTTCATACTTATATATTCCAACATCACATAGTTGTATATATGGGTTGTATATCTCTCAGGTGTTTGTTTCATGATAATGGCAAAATGATAAGAAAACGAAGGATAACCATTTATCCAGTCTAAGATTAATCATAGTAGTATTGGCGACACTCTGCCTAACTTTGGATTATTTTTAATGAGGGGCCCCAAGGCCCGGGGTCAATGACCTAGGGGTACCTAGGACCACCCCCTCTAAATTTTGGCAGGGGTACCTTGGCCCACCCCCTAAATTTTGGCAGGGGTACATAGGACCACCCCCCTTAAATTTCGGAAATTGCCAAATCTAAAAATTTGGTATGGTAGCCTAGGACCATAGTATGTACCTCTATCAGTATTGGGTGTCTATGTCGTTCCCTTTTATGGGTAAAAAATTTGCCAAAAATTCAAATTTCGGGGGTTTTTGACCTAATTTATCCCCTTTGATGAGGTATTATTACCCTATATAGTTATATGGGCGTATACAGGGGTCCATTACCTTTCATAAGACATGGGTATATTAATGCACCCCTTTAAATTTTTGGGAGGGGTACCTTGGCCCACCCCTTAAATTTTGGAAATTGCCCAATTTAAACATTGGGTATTATAGTATAGGACACTAATATAGATCACTATAAACTTGGGTGGTCCACCTCGTTCCCTTGTAGGGGTACAAAATTGCCAAAATTTTAGTACAACCACGTGTTTGGTATTTTGTACATTTTATCCCCCTTTGATGATGTTCTATTACCTTATATGGTTATATGGTCATGTATAGGGGTTCATTATCTATCATAAGACATAGGTACATTGGTGCACCCCGGGAGGGGTACCTTGGCCCACCCCTTAAATTTTGGAAATTGCCCAATTTAAACATTTGGTATTATAGTACAGGTCCTCAATATGTATCATGATAAATTTGGATGGTCTACATCATTCCCTTTTAGGGGTACAAAAATTGCCAACATATAAATGTAAGTAATACGTTGTACCACGTGTTTGTTTTTTGGTCCATTTTATCCCCTTGGATGAGATCCTATTACCTTATATGATTACAGGGATCTATTTTATATCATAAGACATGGGTATATTGTTGCACCCTTCTTAAAATTTGGCAAGGGGTACACTGAAATTGTCCAATTTAAGCATAGTGCAGGACTTCAATATGTTTCGGTGGTCCTATTGCCAAATTTTTTTTAGTACAACCATGTGTTTGGTTATTGACTCAATGTATCCTATTTGATAAGGTATGGACAGGTATCCCCTTTCAATTTGGTATAACCCCTCGGGTGTAGTACGGTCACGTGATCGATGATTTGGTTTTGATGCGCGAGGAGGTCCCTGGTCAATGTTCTCTAGGAATTAGGTGGAAACTTTGATAGGAAAGATTCATGGCATTTAATTTTTTTTTTTTTGCAACTTTCAAACTAAAAAAATCAAACCAAAGTTTTTCAAAACAAAAATTTGAAACGAAAAATTTTCAAAAATTTTCAAACAAAAAAAAATTCAAACAAAGTTTTCAAACAAAAATTTTGAAACGAAAAATTTTCAACCCAAAATGTTGAAACGAAATTTTTTTTCAAACTAAAGAATTTTGAAAACAAAAAAAGTTTGAAGCAATATTTTTTTTGAAACGAAAAAATTTTCAAACTAAAAATTTGAAACAAAACTTTTGAAACAAAAAAAAAATTTCAAACAAAATTTTTGAAACGAAAATTTCAAAGCAAATTTCAAACGAAAAATTTTCAATTACAATTTAAATAAAACAATGATCAACTTTCACGGTTAACCGTTAAACTTTATCCGGTTTTCAACTATTCGATTAACAAATAAACGGTTTTCAACTATTCGATTAACAAATAAACGGTTTTCAACTATTCAATAAACAGATGAACGGATTTTTCCTTTTCACACCAGTGAGTGTAAGAATTGTTGTACTCGCTTTAAATACGCATCATTTTTGAAACAAGGTGTTAGTGTTCATCATGGATACACAGTGGAAACATCCATTTACCTGTATTCTCGCAGGGCCTAGTGGGTGTGGAAAAACGTATTTTGTGAAGCGATTACTGTCACATCTCCCAACCATGATCAATGCAAAATTTCGTAAGATATATTGGTATTATGCTGAATGGCAAGACGTGTATGCAACAATGCCGGTTCCAGTAGAATTTCACGAAGGACTTCCACGAATGAAAGATTTTCAGCCTCAAGATGGACCACATTTGATTATTATTGATGACCATATGCGAGAAGTGAATAGTGATATTGTTGATATGTTCACCAAAGGATCACATCATCGAAATATTAGAGTGATTTTTATAACTCAAAATGTATTTCATCAAAGTAAAGCAAATAGAAATATGAGTTTAAATTGTTCGTATTTGGTGTTGTTTAAAAATCCACGTGACAAGTCACAAATCAAGCATATGAGTTATCAAATCATGCCTGAGCATCCACTGTTTCTACAAGAAAGTTATGCAGACGCAACAAGAAATCCACATGGCTATTTACTGATGGATCTTAAACAAGATACACCCGATGAAATGCGATTTCGTACAAATATTTTTCCCGACGATTTGCATCATTATGTTTACGTACCAACAAAACATGTTTAAATTATTGTGCATGTGAAAAGAATGACTTAGTCTGTCACGATGTCTCCTACAGTGAAACACGCTGATCTGCTACGTGCTCTGCACAAAGCTAAACCAAGATTGCGTGAAGCTATTATTGCCAATGCAGGCGCTTCATTAATTCATAGTATTTGTGAATGTTGTTATAATGTCTTAAAAGGCAATGTTCCACTGACAAGTGCGCAGAAGTCAAGATTGAAGCGTTACAAGAACACGCTCCGCTATCTCGTAGACAATACAAAATCATTGGATAAAAAGAAGAAACATTTAGTCGTACAACAAGGAGGATTCTTACCTGCATTACTTGCACCTATTGTAGGAAGTGTGTTATCCAGTATTTTGTTTAAACAATAAACTTCATGGAACATAGCAAGAAGATGGTTTTAGTGCCACCAGAAATGCTTCAACGAATGCATGCATCATCATCCCGTGTGAGTGAAAATCGAGAATCTAATTTCGATCGTGAAATGCAATCTATATTGAATACATCGTATCCAAGTGATGAAGAAAAATGGAATCAGTACAATAGAATATTACAGAAATATCTTTATGTGATACGTAAACAAGAAGAACCAATACCACTTACAATTACATCAATGAAACCTGATGGTGACGTTCCGAATGTTGACGATAGCACGAAACAAGAAATTTTAGCCGCAATACCACAAATGTATCGTAAGAAAGCCGAACTACTATTCCGTCGTTTAAAACAAGATGACGCAATTACATGGGATCATAAAGGAACAGTGTACATCAACGATAATAAACTACATGGATCCAATATTGTAGATTTAATGTGTGATGTGACTCGACCGAGGAAACATTCTAATCCTCAAGGCTGGGAATTGTTTTGCAACTACCTTGCATCGTCAAACACACCTCAAGAATTGATTGGTAATCCACGAAGATTAAACTATATTGTCAAGCATAATAGTACAACAGCATCTGAAGGATCTGCACCACCAAAACCGGCACATGAATTATTTTCTTCCGGAGAAGAAGAAGAAGAAGAAGATGATGATGATGTTTTAGAAGTCCGACCAAAAAGAAAACGTATCATTCCACAATGGTCAACGTACAAACCATGAACAAAAAGTTGAAATCCATTTATTACAATCCAGCACACCCTGCATCATTTTCTACTGCAAAGAAATTATGGCAAGCCACAGGAAAATCTATACCTCTAGCCAAAATAAAACTTTGGTTAAACAAACAACCTACCTACACGTTACATCGTCCTGTACGTCGTCGTTTCCGTAGAGATTTTTATCTTGTCAACAATATTGATGATCAATGGGAATGTGATTTAAATGATTTACAATCACTTCAAAACTATAATGACAATTACCGCTATATTCTTACAGTGATTGATGTGTTTAGTCGGTACGGGTGGGCTGTACCACTAAAATCAAAAAGTGACGAGGATATAGTGAATGCATTTGAAATGATTTTCCAGGACAGGAAACCAATTGTACTACGTAGTGATCAAGGAACTGAATTTACCAACAAGACAGTACAAAAGTTTTTCAGGAAACACAACGTGCAACATGTTACAACAAAGGATCCAGATATTAAAGCCAGCATCGCAGAAAGATTTAATCAGACATTGAAACATCGTATGTGGAAATACTTTACCAAATATCAAACATACAATTACATCAAAGTATTGCCTTTACTTGTAAAAGCATACAATGAAAGTCGGCATTCCAGTATTAAAATGGCCCCTGCAAACGTTTCTCAGGACAATTTACTGGAGGTGTGGCATAACTTATACGACAAAAAGCTACAACGTTCAAAACAAGATACGGATTTATCTGTTGGTGATACTGTTCGTATAAGTAAAACAAAACGTATCTTTGACTAGGGGTTACCTCGAGAACTGGACTTGGGAAATATTCAGAGTAAAAGCCATTGTACCAAGAAACCCACCAGTGTATCGACTAGAGGATTTAAATCATCAACTCATCGATGGTGTTTTCTACAGAGAAGAATTACAACCAGTACCGCTCCCTTCGACGTTCCTCATCGATAAAATATTACGTACAAGAACAAAAGGTCGCAGAAAGGAGTATCTCGTCCAGTGGAAAGGATATCCTTCCTCATTCAATTCGTGGATCCCTGCAACTTCATTGAAGAAGAAGAAGAATGGAACCTGATCAAGATTTTTACGTTACACTTCCCAGTAATAGTTCCATGGATTATTTTCCAGAAAATACATTGACTTCATATATTACGAAATTACAACGACGTGTAGAGTTTCGCCAGAAATGGGATGTGGCAATTGTAGAGATTCATTATCCACATTCTTTGCTGAACATTAACAGTGAAAACAATAAAATATATTACAAATCATCAAGTAGTAATGATCAAGAACCGTGGAAGGTTGTAACGATCCCTGTACGCTATTATAACAACATACGTGATCTTATTCATGCAATTAATATACATCATAAAGAAACCAATTTATTTATATCTCATGACGCAACTAATAATATATGCCTCATAAGACATCCCAAAAAGGAAATCCATACTTCTGTACAAATTTCACCAAGTGTTAGTTTAATGCTTGGATTTGAACCGAAAAGTGATTTAAAAGATATGGAAAAGGGACAATATACACCGGATGTACGATTAGGCTTACCATCACAAATGTACGTCTACTGTGACATTATTGAATCTGTCATTGTTGGAGATACAATGGTACCCTTGCTACGAATTGTCAACATGGATCCTGTGAATCATACTTTTGGAAGTCATGCAGTACAAATCTTTAATCCTGCACATTATGTTCCGGTGGAAAAAATGAATTTTGAGCAAATACAAATCGGTATAAGGGATAGCACAGGTCATCGTATGCCATTCACCTTTGGAACGGTGTGTACAAAACTACATTTCCGTCGTCGTCGTCATGACTGATCCGTATTTGCAATACTACCAAAAACAAGCGTTATCCGGTATCGGCAACGTCTATGTGGGAAGTCCCTATCAAGCAGGACATGGCATTGGAAGTTTCCTTGGTGGCTTATTTCGTTCAGTGTTACCACTTGTGAAGCAAGGAGCTAAAACTGTGGGAAAAGAATTATTAAAATCAGGTTCCAATATGACTAATGACGTTGTGATCTCGAATCAACCGCTGGAAGAATCGTTTCGTCAACGTATGCAAGAGGCAAAATCAAATTTACAAGAAAAAGCTAAAAATAAGTTGAAAACTATGCTGGGAAGTGGATATCATAAACGAAAATGGGATGACTGCTCTCAGTTTGAGGTTGACCTTCCAACGATCAACAACACCATCAATCCTACGAAGAGACGTAAATTATCACATAAGAAGAAGAAGAGATCATTGGCATCGTCACCAGATATTTTTGATTAATTCAACGATGGCTTTCTTACATCATCAATCCTGTGAATGTGTAAAAAGTGAATTGGACATTTTTTCAACATTACCCACGCAAACCAGTGTTCTGGACAATCGTATTATTGGCTACAAACCAATTAGTTCAATAGCTGAAAATTCACCAATAGAATTTGTAGTGAGTGGTAGCAGTGATGAATACATTGATTTGCCACAAACCTTATTGTACATCCAAGCACAAATTGTGAAACCAGATGGTTCATCCTTCACCGAAACGGATAAAGCAATAATTGCACCTGTCAATGATTTTCTAAATGCTATGTTTAGTGAAGTACAAATCTACTTGAACAATAAACTGATTTCATTTCCGTCACATAATCATCCATATCGTTCGTACATGGAAAAACTGCTCAATTATAGTGATGGAGCTAAAAATACACATTTACAAACAGCAATGTGGTTTCAAGATACGGCTGGTCATATGAACGCAACCACCAGGGAGAACAAAGGATTTCAAGAACGCTATGAACTGACAAAACAAAGTATGAAATTCGATATGATTGGACATCTTCATTGTGACATTTTTAATCAAGATAAATTTTTAATTCATGGAGTGGAATTACGTGTGAAACTTATTCCTGCAAAACCAAACTTTTGTCTCATGGCCAGTGAAAGTGGTGTCAGTGCAAAAATCAATATTCTAGGTGCATCGTTGCAGGTGAAAAAAGTCAACATTAGCCCTAGTGTCAAATTGGCACACAATAAAATTTTACAATCTACACCGGCAAAGTATCCTCTGACAAGGGTTCAAATGAAATCATTTACCATCCCGAAGGATATACAATCCAAAACTATTGATAACCTGTTTATGGGAACATTGCCAAATCGTATTATTGTAGGATTTACATCGAATGAAGCATCCAGTGGAACTATTACCAGCAATCCATTTGAATTTCAACATCTAAACATTAATTTCTTTACATCGTATGTGGATGGAAAAGCTGTACCTTCAAAACCGTTGCAACCCAACTTTGAAGAAAATCTCTACATTTCATCGTACCACACATTGTTCTCAGGTTCTGGCATACATTTTACCAATACTGGAAATACAATTTCAAGAGCCGACTACAAGAATGGATATACACTGTTTGTATTTGACCTAACTCCCGATTCTTCTGCTGGAGATTGTCACTATTGGAATTTACAACGACATGGAGCCATCCGATTGGAAGTTCATTTCCAAGAGAAATTAGCAGCATCTGCAAACTGTATTGTGTATGGAGAGTTTTCCTCACTCCTAGAGATCGACCACCAGCGCAACATTATCCTGGACTTTTAAATTACAAGGTACGTATACGTTATGTATCATTTCCATTCACGATGTTGAATACATTACAATTAGCTAGTGCTTTACACGGTAGTCCATTATTCAGAAATCATTTTACCGGGGTATTTGCAAGCGATGAGTTACCCTCACGGTTTTCTCTTCCTCTGGCAATCATTGTAAATACAGATCCATCTACAAAACTAGGAAGCCATTGGATTGCAATTTATATTGATCATCGCGGTGTTGGAGAATATTTCGACAGCTATGGCCTTCCTCCTTATGTACCACAACATGTTGCATTCTTAAAACTTCATTGTATATACTATAAATATAATAATAGCCAAATGCAAAGTCTTGGTTCATCCGTATGTGGCTATTATGCTTATTTTTATTTGTGCTTTATAGCCCAAGGAAAATCTCTGCGTGAAATTCAATATTTGTTCACAACAGTACCCACGGTTAATGATCGTAGACTGCTGCAATATACCTTCCAGGTAATTTTATCATATTTATCATTGAAAGTGTATTTGTTTAATCATCATCTATTTCTATACTAATCATCTTTTCCTCGTTCTTTTTTACAGAATTCACAATACGAAGTTTTGCAAACGGGTGCTATGCTGCAAAACATGGAAACAAATCATCACAATCAAGAAGAGGAGGCGGTCTAATGAAGAAACCCAGCTCAATATACAAACATTGTCAATACCTTAGTGTAACAAGAAAGAAAAAGAAGAAACCAGAAATATGAATAAAATACAATTTATGCTGATCTATGTGTTTTTATTGTTCATTCCACATACAACGTTATCAGATTCTCCTAAAGAACTGTGCGATATAAGACGAGAACCCTGTGCAAAGTTTCCACCTAATTCCTAGAGAACATTGACCAGGGACCTCGTCGCGCATCAAAACCAAATCATCGATCACGTGACCGTACTACACCCGAGGGGTTATACCAAATTGAAAGGGGATACCTGTCCATACCTTATCAAATAGGATACATTGAGTCAATAACCAAACACATGGTTGTACTAAAAAAAAATTGGCAATAGGACCACCGAAACATATTGAAGTCCTGCACTATGCTTAAATTGGACAATTTCAGTGTACCCCTTGCCAAATTTTAAGAAGGGTGCAACAATATACCCATGTCTTATGATATAAAATAGATCCCTGTAATCATATAAGGTAATAGGATCTCATCCAAGGGGATAAAATGGACCAAAAAACAAACACGTGGTACAACGTATTACTTTCATTTATATGTTGGCAATTTTTGTACCCCTAAAAGGGAATGATGTAGACCATCCAAATTTATCATGATACATATTGAGGACCTGTACTATAATACCAAATGTTTAAATTGGGCAATTTCCAAAATTTAAGGGGTGGGCCAAGGTACCCCTCCCGGGGTGCACCAATGTACCTATGTCTTATGATAGATAATGAACCCCTATACATGACCATATAACCATATAAGGTAATAGAACCTCATCAAAGGGGGATAAAATGTACAAAATACCAAACACGTGGTTGTACTAAAATTTTGGCAATTTTGTACCCCTAAAAGGGAACGAGGTGGACCACCCAAGTTTATAGTGATCTATATTAGTGTCCTATACTATAATACCCAATGTTTAAATTGGGCAATTTCCAAAATTTAAGGGGTGGGCCAAGGTACTCCTCCCAAAAATTTCAAGGGGTGCATTAATATACCCATGTCTTATGAAAGGTAATGGACCCCTGTATACGCCCATATAACTATATAGGGTAATAATACCTCATCAAAGGGGATAAATTAGGTCAAAAACCCCCGAAATTTGAATTTTTGGCAAATTTTTTACCCATAAAAGGGAACGACATAGACACCCAATACTGATAGAGGTACATACTATGGTCCTAGGCTACCATACCAAATTTTTAGATTTGGCAATTTCCAAAATTTAAGGGGGGTGGTCCTATGTACCCCTGCCAAAATTTAGGGGGTGGGCCATGGTACCCCTGCCAAATTTTAGAGGGGTTGGTCCTAAGTACCCCTAGGTCATTGACCCCGGGCCTTGGGGCCCCTCATTAAAAATAATCCAAAGTTAGGCAGAGTGTCGCCAATACTACTATCTTCAATGTTTGGAGAGTTTTTTTTTTTTTTTTTTAATGAACTACGTATATAACTGACATAATTAATTGTGTGTGTAATTTAATTACTCATTACATAATGCATGCAAAAATAAAGAAAACACTGGTCATATATGAATTAGAAATTCCAACCACAAGTCGGCTCAAATCTTGCAAACAGTGGGAAATATTGAAAAAGAAAGAAAACAGTCGAAAAACTTTCGATGCCCCTTTATGATACCCCTTGCCGATTTTTATGAAGGCGTTCTTCACTTGTATCTGTAAAGGAACATGTACTGATATGAGGAATGACAAGGAGATTCATGCTCATATGTGAATGATGCGCTACATAGAGAGCGCTGGTTCAGCTAGTTGAAAATTAATAATCTGCACTTATTCCTGTCATGTCCTTTATTTGTGGATGTGCATTAATTACAGAAGTTACAGTTACAGTTACATACAGTTACATGCATTAATTACAGTTACGTACAAGCCTACCAACATGAAGTGTTCTGTTGCAACAAATAGGTCTCTTGAATAAAACTGATTTCTCAATATGCTCTTTGGTCTGATGAAGTTTTGTTAATTTTAACGAAATTACTTCTTAAGAGAAAGAGCAGTAGGCAAATTTCACTAATACTCATGCACTAAAACATGTAATTACTATTATTTAATATTTTAATATAGACACTTATATAAAATTTATGTACAAAATCCTGTATGTAAACAAATACATGTTTTCTAGTGCGACAGATTACACTAGTTAACAAATTTAAACTTTTTGTTTGTTACATGAGAAAAATCACCTGATCTTAAAGGAACGTTTTGCGCTGAATTCGAATATGCACTCGGTTTCTCTCCATCACGTACAGTTTTCCCGTAACAGAGGGATTTTCGGGAAATTCCCTCAAAAAATTCCCTTTTCAGATATTTTATTCCCCTAGCTCCTTTCCCCTTACATATAGTAACATAGAGATTATACCCAAGTATACCTTGATTTATATTTAATAAACCCTAAAAGTTTCGTAAAAATTGCTTTGTTCTTTCTAGAGAAATAAATATATTTGTATGTATACTGTGTGCACTGTTTATTGCACCTGATAGTAATGCTTTCAGATCTCCTGAGTTGAGGTAAAAACGATTTGCTTTATTACTACAAACACAGACATAAAAATGAATATTTATAATAGTCAACAACACACTTGTATTGCTCTCTGTAAATTAGAAACGTGTATAAAAATAGAATGCACTTCCAACGTATATTTTTTTTAAACGTACAGTATATGTATATCTTAATACATATATATATACAATTCTCCAAGTTTTTTCGTTTTGTTCATGAAATGGTTATCAATGTTTTTTTTATCAAATGTAACAGAATGCAAAAGAACTTCCACTTCCCGAGCCCCCTACCAACTGGGAAGAGATGATAGCCAAAAGACTCTGATGATGATCATGACCTTGATGAACCATCGACCTCAACATGTACATCCAAGGATCTAACGTTCATCCCTGACTGTGTTCGCGAGCCACATTTCATCCGGCAATGTGAACTTAATGACCTAGTCTGTGATTTGCACCTGACAAAACAAGAGGCGGAACTTCTGGGATCAAGGCTCCAGCAGTGGAACTTATTGGATGCAGAAACGAACATATCAGTGTACAGGAAAAGGCATGTTCAATTTTCAAGCTATTTCTCAATGCAAGATAATGTGTGCGTATGTACGGATATAAATGGGTTGATGGCGGAGCTAGGAATTCCTTACGTTTCAGAAGAATGGAGGTTATTTATCGACGCGTCAAAGGTCAGCCTTAAAGCTGTCCTTTTACATAATGGAAATAAAAAACCTTCTATACCACTTGCGCACTCAGTGAAGATTAAGGAATCCTATGACACCATATCAACTTTGCTAAATCTTATAAATTACAAGGACCATTGTTGGCAAATATGTTGTGATCTCAAGGTAGTTGGTATTTTATTAGGACTGCAGTGCGGTTACACGAAGTACCAATGTTTTTTTTATGTTTATGGGATAGCCGAGCTGATGACAAACATTATGAAGTGAAGGAATGGGAACCTAGAGTGAATTACGTACCTGGAGAATGCAACGTCAAATACGCTCCTTTGGTAGATCCTAATAAAATATTACTACCGCCACTTCATATCAAGTTAGGACTTATGAAAAACTTTGTCAAAGCCATGGTTTCAAGTATTTGCGAGATAAGTTCCCTAACCTGAGTGATGCTAAGATTTCAGCGGGAGTGTTTATTGGTCCCCAAATTAGGAAATTAATGCTTGATGATAGCTTTGAAAGCAAGTTAAACAGTGCTGAGCTAGCTGCCTGGACAGCATTTAAGTGTGTTGTGCGCAACTTTCTGGGCAATAACAAAGCTGAGAGTTACACAGAAATCGTACAGGACATGATACAGAAATACAAAGAGTTGGGTTGTAGGATGTCTTTAAAAATCCACTTTTTGCACTCCCACCTCAGCTTCTTTCCTGCTAACCTAGGTGCTCTCAGCGACGAACAGGGGGAAAGATTCCACCAAGATATAATGGCAATGGAGAAAAGGTACCAGGGACGATGGGATCCTTCAATGATGGGGGACTATTGTTGGGGTCTTGTTAGAGAATGCAAAATTTTTTACAAAAGAAGGAAGTAGTGTACGTCTTTGTAACCCAATGGAAGTTTCATATATTGTGATAGTTTTGATTGTCTTTTCATGACCTTTTGGTACATTTGTATTATTGTTTATTGTAAATTGTCACAATTGTAAATTATATTGTATTATATTTTATATATGTGTTTGTGGTAATAAAGCAAAACGTTTTACCTCAACTTAAGAGATCTGAAAGCATTACTATAAGGTGCAATAAACAATATACACAGTATACATACAAACATATTTATTTCTCTAGAAAGAATAAAGCGATTATTAAGAAACTTGGAGGGTTTGTTCAATATGAATCAAAGTATACTTAGGTATAATTTCTATGTTAGTATATGCAAGGGGACAAGATCTTGGGGTGTAAAATAAACGAAAAGGGAAATTTTTGAGGGATTTTCCCGAAAATCCCTCTGTTACGGGAAAATCGTACGTGATGGAGAAAAACCGAGTGCATATTCGAATTTAGCGCAAAAAGTTCCTTTAAGAACAGGTATTTCCTTTTATGTAACAAAACCTTTGTTAACTAGTGTTATCTATTACAATCAAAATGAAAGTGAGTATGTTTCTAACTTAATAACTCTTGAATCATCAGACCGACCTCGATAAAATTTTCAACATAGATAAGGTTCGGGATGGTTCTTATCAATTTACTTTGAAGGTGCAACTTGAGGGAAGGGAAGAGGGGAAAATGACCGATATTAGTGTCGAATCCACAATTTTCAGGGTCGCTCAAATGAACAATGACACTTCCGATGCAATTTAAATCAAAATTCACCCCTGGAACTTGGCGGAAGGGAGAATATATATATAGATAGATAGATAGATAGATAAATAGATACATAGATGTGTGTGTGTGATTTTTCTGTCGGTACGCAACTGTACGGCATACTGGCACCTTTTAATGGTAGCGGAATATTTACTTTTCTGCCTTAAAAATGGGTTGACAAGAAACTTTAAAAAATTCCAAATAGTAAATGTATAAATTTATTGAAAATCAGTTTTTCTTTGTTTGTTTGTTCGTTTGTTTTCATTTCCTTTTGTTCTTTCAGGAGAAAGAGCTGCGAACCTTTGTTCCTTCTTGAAGCCAGTTAATAGTATTCAGGATTCTTTCCCTCACTGGTACGTGTTCTAGCTTCCCTTTGTTCATTACTTTTTTTTCGCACGGTAATATAAACTATAAAGGCTCGGAAACGACCAGATTTTTTTTTTCTGAAAAGACTCATGTCTACCAACAAATTTGTTTGTCGCTAATTCAAGGTCCATTAGACATGGTAAGTTGAGGGTTTAATTCCTGAGATAAATAAAGCAATAAGGCAAAAGTGGACGGTGAGCAAAAGTCAGATTATCTCTCTCTTTCACAAATAGGCATTCAGTAAATGGAAATGTGCACTCAAGATGCAGCATTCAATTATCTATACAAGCCGGCTACGAGTATTTTGTTTTCGCCACGGCTGCAGTCCAAACTACCTTTTCCTCCTACCAATTTTACAATTTAGGATTTAGCTTCTTACGGGATATGTAGTCTACCGAAGGACCACACAGATGTTATCGAAACTATTGTACTATTATTTATTTGTATGCTTTGGCAGAAACTTCTTTGGATATCGAAGCCCGCTCACTTTTGTTACTTGCGTACACGTTGAGAAAAGGAATTTAGTAAACCAAGCTTTTTGTCTAAAATATTCTTCTTCTTCTTCTTCTTCTTCTTCTTATTATTATTATTATTATTATTATTATTATTATTATTATTATTATTATTATTATTATTATTATTATTATTATTATTATTATTATTATTTTCTTTTTGCATTGAGAAGCAACTTCAACTCGTCGCTTTCTTGAGTTTGTGCTCAATTACAGGTGGAAAAGATTGAAGTTCGACCACAGCGGCTCAAGAGATCCTGCGAATCTGAACATTTTGCAAGCGTCTTCGGTTTCGAGGACACTAAAAAGTCGTGGGATAAATTTTCAGCAATGAAGCATCTTTTATTTAGTTCATCGTGTGATTTGTTGCGTGGCGTGGTAGACAAGAAAGTTGTAAATATGTTCGAATTTTGAAAATTTTAATGGAATCATAAAAGTACGTATAAGTGTGTAGTGTGTAGAGGAATCTTGAGTAGTTATCTCCAGATATGACAAAAAAATATAGTCGCTTTTCTAAAATTGCCAATACCATGTGAGTTGATTTCTTATCGTATGAACCATGTTTTAAAATATTATGCTGTCTTTTCGTAATCTACGTTGCTGTCTGGAATAGGCTATAAAACGTAGATGTTTCAACAGGGACGAAAGCAGGGGGTGGAATTTGGGGGTCCGGACCCCCGAAATCCTGATTTTCGTGCAAATTTGGTCCAATTCTAGGGACAAGTTTAAAAATTTTAATATAATTTATCCTCAAATTTAACTTGAATCCCCCCGAATACCTTTGACCTTTCCGAAATAAATAGGGTCGTGGTGTCTCAGTGGTAGAGCGTTACCTCCGTTGCTTGGGGTCCCCGGTTCGATCCCAGATAGCATCGTGTGGACTTTGTTGTAGACAAACACGGCGCTCGTGGGATATCTCGGGATTTCCCGTTTCCTTCCACTTTCTTCATTCCACTATTCCATTCATTTCCAATTACCACCGTCTCCTTTAGCCTAAACAGCATAACCGTGGGGTCTAAACTTACAGATTTAATTTCATTTTTCAACCGAAAAAAATGCTGCGTACGCCCTTATATTTCAATTATCTTTTATGAAAATGCTGTTCTATTCAAAAGCGTAGAGTTTGAAGTCTGAACATTGGGAGCTAATTGTGCTATATATTGTGCTCATTATTATTATTATTATTATTATTATTATTAATATTATTATTATTATTATTATTATTACACTGAAAAGTATGCAACCAACTTTCCAACTTTTTAACCATTATGAACGTGAGGTCCAGCGTACCGTTCAAAAAGTCTCTATACACCTGAATCGTGGCAAGTCAAAGTCGCATTCAAAGTCACATGAAATAAAATTTTATGCGAAGGTTTGCAACAATGCTATATTATCGCCTTGCGTAAAGTTCCTTTCTTAGATTCCAGTCAGCAAAGTGACGTTGATGTGATTGTTGCATCTAGTTAGCTGTCTCTGAAGCAATGGTGTTAACTTTGGAACTGAAAAGGCCTGGTTCCATTTATCAGGTTAGGTCAATGCCCAGAACTCACGTTTGTGGTGTGCAGGAAACCCACATATCAGACATGAAGTTCCTCTGCATGACCAGAAGGTATTTGTGTGGATTGCAATATCCAGAAGAAGAATAGTCGGCCCCATGTTTTTTTTTTTTTCAGACAAACAATAGATTCAACTCTTTATTCTGAAATTATTCACCAGTTCATGAGAGAACTAACGGAAGACGAAATTCGTAATGCTTGGATACAACATGCTGGCGCTACAGCAGATACAGCTCGCCAATCCATGAGATTACTGCAAAAGGTTTTTGGAGATCGAATAATTTCAAAGGGATTGTCGCCACCAAATTTTTACTCCTGGGGTTATGCAAAGAATTATGTTTATAAAGGGAACCCCCTCACGCTACAAGAACTCGAAACAGTTATTCAAGATTTTGCTCATAGCATTCCACACGAACAACTCATGAGAGTATTTGAGAAAAGGAAGAAATGTGTGAAAGCATGGAGGCTCATGGGGAACATTTCCAACATTTGCTGTGAAAATGTGTGTTAAAATGTGGGTGTATATGGTACGTCCTGTACATAGTGCTTTAATGCCATAAAATATAATAAATTTTGAGTAAATTAATTTTCTCGTTGCTTTGAATATGTGACAATTCAGGTGTATGGAGACTTTTTGAACTCTCTGAATATATATATATATATATATATATATATATATATATATATATATATATATATATATATATATATATATATATATATATATATATATGTATATATATATATATATATATAAATCTCTCTACCAATATGGGGACCGTCATAAAACGTATCCTTTTTGCAACCGGGTGAACGGCTGGAGTATAGAAATTTCTTTTCGGATATATCGTCTCTAGACATTGAGGATGACACCGTAGTCAACTTTTTTTCTTCAAAGTTGATGTATTTCTGCCTATTCCCAAACTGGGGTTCTTCTGGAGACAATTCACTCAAGTACCTCTTCGGAGTCCAGTATAGATGCTTTTTTGTGTACAGTTTCAGGCAATTTCTGCGCCCATTCAAGCAGAAGTACCAACGTTTGCTTGGGCGTCCAATTAGCCTTACAATGAAGCGGACTTCCGGCGAAGCTGTGTATAGATGTTTTACGCACCTCTAGTTATGGTAACAGATATGTATGTATTTATCTGATGGAGCGACGAGCTCTTTATTCTGTTCCTTCAGCTTTTTACTATATACAAGGAGTATCAGACCACCCGTCCCAGGCACTTTTCTCGCCTTGTAGTGCACGTAGACACTTGAAACAAAAAATGAACTACCAAATCGTATGTGAAGAATCAAATAGTGGTGCCTCCGTATCCAGCGGCGTAGCGGGAATACTTCCACGGGGGATCAACTTCAAAAATTTTAATGGAATACTTCCACGGGGGATCAACTTCAAAAAAATTATATGGAAAGTGGTATGAGTTTCGATTTCTTTGGAAGTATTATTGAAAAACAAGCAATTTTGCAGGAAACACTTTTCTTTAAATTCTACGGTTTGTCATCTATGTGTGTTATTTGTTGTTGAATTGCTATCAGACCACCCGTTCCACGCATTTTTCTCAGTTCGTACTTCGTAGTACACGTAGACACCATACAAACAAACAAACAAACGCAAAAAAAAAATGAATTACCAAATCGTATGTGAAGAATCAAACTGTGATTCTTTCATATTCACGATTCCCGGCGGGAGCTCATGTGGTTCGGATTCCACGTTAATCAGTAGGTCCACGTATCATATAGCCTCGCTACTGAAGGGGACGTTAAACTCAAAATCAACTCTTTCATATTCAGTGGCGTAGCTAGAATACTTCCGCGGGGGATCAAGTCCAAAATTTTAAATGAAGAGTGGTACCAATTTCGATTTATTTGGAAGTATTATTGAAAAGGAAACAACTTTTACAGGAACATTTTCGTTAAACTCTATGGTTTGGCATCTACTGTATGTATTATTTGCTGTTGAATTGCAACTAAGAACAACAGTTTTAGTTGGTAATGACTCCAAAAGAACATCAGATAGCACATGTTCTATTAAATAGTTGTTGAAAACCCTTTACAGAATTCAGTATCAAACGTTAGGGCATATCTCGTCTACTTATCAACAAACGAAAACAATATTACAGGACAGTACTAGTTTAAATTTCGGAATCTGAACCAATTTAAAACAGAAAAACAGAGAAAAACACTCTGGTTTTAAACTGCGTATGAAACAAATTTGGATGTAAAGTCCAACACCCCCTCCCAAAAGAATCAAACTTACGAAATCACTGCCACTCTCTTAGTCTTCTTAACGTATGTAAACATTTTAATAAATCACTTTTTGGAACTCATTGCACAAACAATTGTTCAAGAATAGTATATATAAACAAACTGAAGATAATAAATAAAATAATTAACATGAACTGCAAGTTCTGAACATTCTCACCAAAATATCGTACCCCCTCCCCCCAAAAAATAAAACTCACAATAACTGTTCAAAGGATCGTCCAGAACGTACGATGCACATTCGAATGCGCACCGGGACATTGTAGATTGCTCTTAACACTTCATTTCCTCTTAGTTCATGGCAGACATTATAGATCTTGTTCATTATGTCTTCCCTTGTAGTAGGACGCTCTTGCTAAACCAGCTCCTTGACTCGTCCCCAAAAGAAAAATCGAGAGGAGTCAGGTCCGGAGAACGAGCTGACGAGGAAACGGTCTCCTCTTCCGATCCAAATGTTTGGAAATAAATGAGCAACAGTTTGTCCGGCAACTCTTGCAAAATGAGCAGAGTAACCGTCTTGTAATCACATTGTTTTACGAGTTGCTAACGAGACCTCTTCCAAGAGCTTACAAAGAACATCTGACAAAAAAATAGCGTATCCTACTTCTGTTAAAGTACCTTCGAAGAAGTAAGGTCCAATTTGGCCTCCCACTATACCACAGCAGACATTTAGACTCCAGATATGTTGATTGTCAACTTCACGTACCCAGTGAGCATTCTCGCTGGACTAGTAGTGAGCGTTGTGTACGTTGACCTACATTAATCTTGAAGGTCGCCTCATCCGTACACAGAATGTTCTAGTGAAACATGGGTTCCTGGCGCTCACCCATTGGCAAAACTCCAGACGGTTATGGAAATCTTGTTCTCGGAGTTTTTGGTGCAGACGTACATGATAAGGATTTAACGCGTTATTGTGCAGAATCCTCCAAATCATTAAGTGGCTCATAGCAGCATCCCTAGCTAATCGTCCTGTTGAGATTTGAGGAACCATAAGGACTGCATCAAGGATGTCGGGAGACCGTTTATCCTGCACATGACGCCTGATCTGCAGACGCTGGTTGTGGTGAGGATGGACGTGCCCAATCCTTTGCACACAAAGTGCCGATCAGATACTCGGGGACGTTTGCGGACAGAGTGTCAGTGTCTGTGAATATCTGAGGGTTCAGTGAACATATTCTAGTGAATTCAAATCGGTTGAGAGCTAAGTCCATGTGACATACCTTTTGGTATGCCTCTGAAACAAGATGCGCTACATCGTATTCGGATGTCTATTCCAGCATTTTTGCGCATCCACAGTGAACAAGCATTATTGTATGCGTCTTGAAATGGTTTCATAAAGCATCTATCACTGAGTTGAGTCTTGTGAGTGATATATGGAGAAGTACTGAGCAGTGAATCCTGTGATTCCTCACACACTTAATCACTTTCACTTCTTTATGGCTGCCATGTCCATCAACAATTAGCAGAACTGGGATGTGAGGGGAAGGATGACAGAATTTCACAAAGTGTTGCAACAAAGTTAAAAAAAAAAGTATCACTCGTTATCCAATCAGTACTTTGTGCTACAGCAATACTCTCAGGTGGAGCATCAACAAACAGTCCCTCACTCATTCTCTGGCGCGGAAATACGACTACGAAGTGGGGTAGTACAAACTGACCAGTAGCACTCACTCAGAATATCAATGTTATATCCCGACCTCTTTCGCCCGACGTAGGATTGCCAGATTTTGTAAGCGAAAAACCGGGACACCAATCTCACGCTATATAGCCATTAAGATCACGGTTCATACTCATTTGTCAAGAATCGATTGATTATACCTATCTTTTCCAGATTAGTAGCTACTTACAATTTTCAGGTGAGACATACTAGTTCTTGCAGGCTGATTTTTTTTTCGATCTGAAGAGCGAAAACAGGCGTCCTGAAAGCCTTTCTCGGGGCACTTAATTCTTTCATTGAAAACCGACATGTCTGGCAACCCTAGCCCGATGTCAACTTGCCCAGAACTCGTTTCCGTTTTTCACATATCACTTTGGGATTAACATGAACACACGATACTCCAATCTCATGAGCGTTCACTATTCGTGCTGGTGGAAAAGAACATTTGTTCATCAGTGTGTACTAATTTGTATAGAACTTTGCAATTTGTTCCTTATTGAAAGTTGTTGTTCACGATATAATTACCGACCGCGGTGGCTCAGTGGTAGAGCGTTCACCTCTGCTGCATAGAGTTCTTGGTTCGATCACAGCTCCGCCAAGTGACCTTTGTGGTGGACAAATACCGTGTGTGTGTGTTTCCTCCAGGTTCTTCCGTTTTCTCCCACTTTCTTGATTCCACCATTTCATTCATTTCTCAACATTGCCGTCTCCATTAGCCTAGACGGCATAAGCGTGGGAAATAAAACTCAAAGATTTCAATATACTTGTAGGCACAGGTGTTCTAACAAATAAATTGGGAAGTTACTTCTTAAACTCGTATAAAAACCTTTCGCAGCACTCTGTTTATCTTTGTTGAACCTGTCATTGATATTTAGTTCTTCAGTTAAGTCAAACTAGCTTCAGGTATTCTTACCGTGATAATGTCATTAAACGATCAGCTAACTATTTCACATGGCATTTCAGCTCTTTTCCATACTTATCGGGGAAAGTATTTTCTCAACTCCTAACTTACGCGCAACAGGTAATTTCATTCCTTGCTTTCGCTGTGACAGTCTGTGTTGCAGAAAAGTATTTGGGACACCAAATCTATGTATCAAATGCCATGTGAAGCAGTTAGCTGATCGCTTAATAGCATTGTCATAAGAAGAATACCTGAAGCTAGTTTGACTTAATCGAAGAACCAAATATAAAAGCATCACCATTTGTTGTCTGAAGTGTATACGTGCACTATGACCCGAAAAAAAGCCTGGGACGGCTAATTTGATACACCCTGTATACATGTTACTTTAAAATTTCTGCAAAATTCCTGAAATGGGTTAAGTGAAATAACATCTGAGGTTTCAAACATTTCTTTCAGTTTCAAACAGTGTTCAGTTCTTTTAAAATGAAACGTTTACTTTCCTTTAAATGGGTGAATATGCAACTGAGGTAAACTGTATGGCGTTTTTTCCTCTTCAAATGTAATTTTATGTTATGTAAAAGTAAAGCGTTGACTTTCATTTATATATCTACAGAAGTGTATCTACAGAAGTGTATTTATATATCTTCAAAAGTGCTGTAATATACAATAAATTGGTGAAACTGAATTTGCGGTGAAAATGTGTGAAAACAAAATTTCTACAATTTTAAACATTATGTTCACTTCTGTATATATTAAGTGTTTCTGAGGTTCCCAACGTAGTTTCGTTGGGGTGAATATCCGTGGCCATAGGAAAAATTGTTGAATATGCATCTCAACTAATAGTTCATAAGAATAAAAGTTTAGCAGCTTCAACGTAGGTTTCAATTAAAGCGGGTTGCAGGATATTTTAGATACCGTATTTACGTGAGTCTAAAACGCCCTCAAATATGAGACGGAAAAAGAAAAACTACTCGGCACTGACTTTTAAGAATGAAAAAGATAAATAAACATGTGAAAACACAATGAAAATGTTTCGTCTTCCATTTTCAGTTTGCAATTTCCGGATAGAATAATTTCCCATTTTTCGGAAAATGTGGGTATTCCTAGTACACATTTTTCACAGAATCATGACTAACGAGATTAGCTATCTCCGGCAAAACTCAATCGTTTTCTGCTGTAAATTGGGCCTTACTGACAGTGCTTGGGCCTAAACTTGCAAACTCGAATGTAAAACACACCTCGATTTTGGGGCTGAAAAATAATTTAAAATGTGCGTTTTAGGATTGCGTAAATACGGTATTTGAAAATAAAGGGAGGATAGGAGGATAAGACAAGACGCTCAGCCATTCACGATATCCCAAAGGAAAACTACATCCATTTAAGCTGCGACTTTTCCTTCCCCAAGATCGTGAATATAAACTAGTGTTGTGTGGTCATTTCTTGAACATGGATAAGAATATTGCACTTTGTTATTAGAACATATAAAGAAAGCATTGTTCATGCAAGTTGGTGCCCTAGCACACTACGTCTTGCTCATACTAAACTACTTGAACACTAAATTTCAGGCAAACTGTATTGATCGTCAAGGAGCCCGAGGCTTACTTTGAGTTCGATGAACTACGCTTTCTGGGAGTACGGTTATTTATGTTGTAATGCAGCATATAGATTCGCGACGGGGCTCATCTTTGCACGAAAACAAAGGATATATAAGGGAAGCAATTTTCCCAAATCCCCCCCCCGTATCCTTTATCATTCCACTTCAAAACATGGGTAGAATTCAACAGAGGGCACATTGAAGAAATGTGCTCCCATCTATGATACGGGGCTTTTTGGATACCCTGTAAACAAACTTCATATTTCTTTGCTTCTTGAAACTATTGTCATCTCCTTAAAAATTTTACCCTCATACGTATAGCTTTACTACGAACTTTTATATTCACCTATCATCCTCCGCAACAAAATCTACTTTTTTTTCTTGACACTCACCCTCTTTAAATCAAACATCTTTCATAGGGATGCACGCGAGACGAGACGAGACGAGAAATGGAAATATCTCGTCTCGCAGCCTCAAATGTTGGTCTCGTCTCGCGTCTCGTCTTGTCTCGCAAATGTGAAGTCTCGTCTCGCGTAAAATTTTGAGTCTCATCTCGCGTCTCGCGCGAGACTATCTCGCATGGTCTCGCAGTCTCGCATATATTCTGTGTCAAAATTTTGCAATGTGTTATTCTATGGCTGTTAATGAATGATGTGATATTCTGTCCGAAGGCAGGTATTTGACCTAAAAGTCCCTTGGCAAAATGAATCCACGTTGGTTTGCCATTGCTTTCCATGGGATGAATGTTTATAACATCCTAAGGAAACGGAACCTAGAGTTCAACATGGTATCCGAACTTGTGACCCCTCCGCTCCAAATTAAAAGAAAAGTTGTGCTGGAATTTGATTGCTGGACCATTAATTTTCGCCAAATTAATAGCATAATTTACAGCAAAACCAGCATAAATTGTTGCTGGATACAACATTGTTTTCCAGCTTAGAGGTCTCCAGCAATATTTGGCTCTTCAAAAATATCGTCGCCACTATCAACATTTACACGCTTTGGTCGTTTCCTTGAAGGGTGATTTTCCATTATAAAGATGTTTTTATATCACCAAAGGCACTTGTAGACAAAAAAAGAACTCCCCACAACACAATACGACCCAATTATTTCGGTTCGTTCGCGCTTGTGGCAATGTAGCATTATTGCATTTTATCAACTTTCGCTTTTAACTTATATAGTGTTGCCAGATCTAGAAAATAAAATACTGACAGATATAGGACCATTCCTACCAAACCAGTGTTTGAATTAAACTTCCGAACTAGAGGGGAATGTTTTTGATAAATATATAGAAAGCAAATACTTATTCCATGTAAAAATATCATGTTATTTCTGGGAGCCGGGCCGGGGATAAAGTTTGACGAGAGGGGATTTCTCCGCCATCCCCCAACATTAATCGCTAGTAGTAATGTGAAAAAGACAGAAACAACAGAAATATCACATTTCACAGCAATAGAGAGCCTTATTCGCTTTCCAGACCAAAAACAGAAGTTCATGTATTCGTGCGCGCCCGCATGTATGTGTTTCTGTCGCAAAATAAAGTCCTAAATCGATGCTGTAATAAATTTTCAGTTTACAAAGCTTTTCTTTTTTAATGATGTTTAGAAACTAAAGAAGGCTTTAATTCTGAAAATCAACCTTGAATAATAATATTTGGTCTAGGAATTAATTCGTGCGGTTTTTAATAAAAATTGAAGCTTTATTTCAAAAACAAAGTAAATGAATACGTTAACAAAAATATTGTCCATCGCTAGCCACTACTTTCTCCCATCTTTCAGGCAATTTACGGATTCCGTGTCGAAAGAATTCCTCATCTTTTGACGCAATCTAATCAAAGATCCATTTTTCGATATTTTCTGAAGAAGTGAACCGCTGTCCAATCAAATCGTTATTCATGAAATCGATCAAGTAGTAGTCAGACGGAGCAGTGTCTGGTGAATATCGCGGGTGGAGTAACACTTTCCATCCGACATTTTCCAAATAGGTTTTGACCGGTTTTGCGACATGTGGTCGAGCGTTATCATCTTGATAAATAAGTTTATTATGCCTGTTATTCGATTCTGGTCGTTTTCAGGGCAGAGCTTGCTTCAAACGCATTAATTGTTGTCGATAGCGGTGTCCATTAATAGTTTCACCAAGTTTCAGAAGTTCATAGTACACCACACGTTTCAAATCCCACCATATATACAGCATAACCTTTGCACAATGAATATCTCGTTTCGGTTGTGAAGGACCTGGTTTACCTTGCTTCACCCAGGCCTTTTTTCGTTTAGAATTCTCGTAATGAATCCACTTCTCATCACCAGTTACAATTCGATGCAAAAATCCCTTCCTTTTCTGTATTTGAAGCAGCAATTCGCAAACGGTTTTTCTTCTTTCAACGTCTTTCTTTTCAATTCATGTGAAACCCAATAAGACATCTTTTGAATCATTCCTATGGCTTTGAGACGTTTGGAAACTGTTGTTTGCTCAACTCCAAATGCTTCTGCAAGTTCGTCCTGCGTTTGACACGAATCCTGATCAAGCAATGCTCTCAATTCTTCATCTTCAAATTCTTTTGGCTGTCCAAAATGCTTTTGGTCTTCCAAGCTGAAATCACCACCTTTAAACCGTGCAAACCACTTCTGACACGTTCGCTCAGCTAGAGCATGGTCACCAAACACTTCCACTAAAATATGATGACTTGCGGTAGCACTTTTCTTCATGTTAAAGCAATGAAGAATAACTCCCCGCAAAAACACTTTATCAGGCACAAAATGCGCCATTTTCAGTTGAAGAAAAAATGTTGTTGTTTCCGCTTCAAGCAACTGACATATACTAAACAAGATGCTCAATGATAGTAGTTTTCAACGCATGTTTGGATCAACGAAACTATGGGACAATAAGCTAGTTACGCCATCTTTTGTAAAACCGCACGAATTAATTCCTAGACCAAATAAATCTCATAAAATGTCTATTGCCCCAATCACTTTTTTGTTCCTGGAGGCATTAACGCTCAACTTAGAAAACTCAATAAATGTAAACTCACTAAATATACAATTAAATGTAATTCATAAGTGTTGCAAGACTGCGAGAAGTCTCGCGAGACTTCTCATGCGAGACTTGACAGAGTCTCGTCTAGCGTCTCGTCTCGCGTCTCGCATAAAATTTTCACTCTCGTCTCGTGTCTCGTCTCGCATTTGCGAGACGAGACGCGAGACAAGAAGAGACTTCTCGCGTCTCGCGTGCATCCCCACTCTTTCAGGCTATTGCTTCGTAATGGACAATTTAATTGTCTCATTTTTCATTACAACCTTACGTGCTTATTGACGAGTGTCACATCAAGAGGCAAGTAAAAGTATTGAAGCCTAAAATACCAATTAATCTATAAAGAAATCCTACTTCCAGTAGTGACAGCAAAAGCAATAGTGTTGATTATCCGCATTAATTGAGACAGCGGTTACGCGTCTAATTAAACATGCGTTTGTTTAGCAAAGAAAGACACTACAGTGCATTGTTACTTTTCCTATAATACGTCAGGCTTGAAAAGGTGATGGCGGAATCTCAAGCAATCTTCAAAGCCTTCAAGTATTAGTTTAGACTATCATGTTTACGTTGTTCCAAGGAAAATATATAAAGGAAAAAATGTCTGAACAGTGATCAGAAGGAATGATGCTTGCTTCAATTCATTATTTCTGATCACTGTTCAAATGATGTATGTCAATGAAATATTGTCCCACAACCAATTGACCCACCACCCATTGTGACCATGATCCACTGTGCTCCATCATCCACCATGACCCACTTCGACAAACCGTGACCCAATATGTCCCACTACCTAACGTGACGCACTCTGAATCACTACCCATCAAAACCCATCGTAATCAACTTTAACCCATGATCCACGTCCTCCTGTTCACTGACTAAAGAGTTTACACTTGCAATTAAACAATGCTGTGAAATT
Organism: Thermobia domestica; assembly: GCF_964235325.1. NCBI lineage: Eukaryota > Metazoa > Arthropoda > Insecta > Zygentoma > Lepismatidae > Thermobia > Thermobia domestica. The sequence goes on along the minus strand of NC_137459.1, from coordinate 254,326,112 downwards.
ATCACTAATCAGAGTTTGAATTTCTACGGTCAATCGCTCAAGCACCACTCTGTTACAATAAGGTGGATCTGACCTTTACAATATAAAATGGTAAAATATTTGTCATGGGTACATTTACGATGAATTTGAAGTATTATATATAATTATTTCGTTGCTGAATTACAGATACTTTTCAGTGGAAAATAGGATGAAATTTGAAAGTCTCAAATCAAGGTATAGTGGACCAAAGTAAATGTGAAAAAAATGTAAAGTTTTCCATATAATTAAGTATACAGTGAAAACTTAAGACTTCCATGTAATTAAACTTACAGTACAAATTTTGTATATATATATATATATATATACGCAAATTTTCTCGCAACCTTATAGCTTCACTGCCTTGTGCTGAGAAGGCTCCATATAATAAACATAAGATTCAAAAATTATTTTATTAGAAAGTAGTGGATATATGATGCCATTGCTTTCTAATTATTACTGCTTTCTAATTAATTGATACTGTATTTTTTGTGTCTCAATTAATAATTGTTTCTTATTTTTTTTCAACTAATATCGATCGTTCTTGATTAGTTTTACAAATCAACCCACTACCAATTTCCCATATATAGAAAGTCTCCCCCATAGAAGAGAAATTGAAAAATTGCTAGAACACGTTCTGTTTATTTTTAATAAAGAGTTAATATACTGAATTTCACTCCCTAAGTTGAACGACTTGTGAGATACTCAATTTTTCGTAAAAACTTGGACCTCCTCTCCCCCTTTAGTACATGTATTATAATAAAAGTGATATGATAACATCCCAGTTGGGATTATGGTCTAACTATCTACCACAATTCATTTCATTTGGCTTTGCCATTTGTCCGTGATCATCACTCACACATAGTTACATTCGCTTTTATGTAATAATTCATGTATTACAGGTGATTCAAAAATGTATTTTTTCAGTAGTTAGCTCCTCTAAAAACTCTCAGGCTGTATCTCGAAAGCCAGGTAGTAAGTCCTATTGTTGTTACAATAGTTAAAAATATCAATATCCAAAATACCTGAAGTTCTTTTTTCACATAGATATACTCATCCCAGATAAGTAAACAGAAAAAAATGAAAAAAAAAGAATAAAATGGAGGCCTTGAAAGTGAAACACAGGCACATTCATCAGTGTTCAGAAGATGCTGTCTACTATGGACTGAATAGAGTGAGTCAGTCTGTCTGAGTGTCGGTGAGTCAGAGTGGGTCACGGTGGGTGGTAGGTAGCAGTGGGTCACGTCCTGCTGACCACGACCCACTGATCCACTCACAAATCTTGACCCACTGACCTATTCCATCTGTGGTGCAGACATTATATCCTTTGGGGACTTTCCTTGAAAAAAAAAAGAATCATCATAGTTCAAGTCTTCAAAAGTGTGAAGGCTGATTGAGATTCAGACATCACTTCAACAAACCAGAAAACAAAATACAGTAATCACAAGAATTTTCATTGAATTTGCGTAGTGAGGACAACATAATTAAAATTCCGTACTCATTAAGATTACTCGAGAAAAGTATAAATAAGTCATGAGAGCTGTCAACGGAACAACTCTCTTCTTCTTCGGTCGGGGTAAAGTAGGACTAGTTTATCAAATTGAATGTAAATGTTCAACTTTCTAAATTAAAACATTCTGATTTGCTCAGTGATGATATTAATGTATATTAAGTAAGCAAAGCTTGTAACATGTAAAATGTCACAAACATTATCACAAAGACATACTGGAAGTGAAAATACAAGTATTGATTAATTACTTTCTTATTGGAAAAAATTTCTTCAATTTACACACAGTATGAAAGATTATAAGTTACTTTGAATAAAACCGTCAGTAATAGAACTTAATTACTTGACCAATAATTATGTAGTAATGTTTGCACTAAATTATTTTGAGAACCAACTTACATCATTTACTTCAATTATTTTAACTCCAGCCAAAAACAAAGAATAATTAAGGAGGAAAATGAGTGGTTGAACAACGAGGAAGAGTTGTACCTAAACACATGAAATTACTCGTACTTTAAAGAAGCTCGAAAGCAGTTGACTGTACCAGTAAATATATCAGCACAATCTTCATATCTTTACCCAATAATGAAAAATTAAAATTACCCTTACAATTTCAACCTAGAGATTACAAATGTTCAGAAAAGGAAGTTCATATCTCATTTAAGGGCTTGATTGTGCCACCGTTTTAAAGTTATTTGCCTTTCTCATTGTTAAAGCATGCCATACACCATGAATGAGCTCGGTATTCCGTTTTGTGAGAACTCCGTTCGAACTTTTTACATGTCAACATAGTTTTTTTTTCTTTTCAAATACTGTCAACCAGAACCGTAAATAGAGATTTCGGTGCCCGGGATGAAGTAGAATTCAGCACCCAGTACAGACACCTTACCAAGCTTTCTTTTTTTTTTACATAAGAAAAGCAGCTTTTGTTATTATACTACACTGAATTTTTATTAAGCTGCTTAAAAGAGCATTACAAAAGCCAAAAGCGATCATTATGTATGATACAAGATCATACGCGAAGACGAAAAGGTTAGCGGAGGACCGTGGATCATGGAAGTTTCTCAGCTGCGGCAAATGATCTGCCAATAAAGGCAGAATACCTATGATGATGATGATGTATTCTTTTACAAATAAGAGCTGCTTTAAAGAGTTTTTTTTTTTTGGATTTTTTTGTTAAACTTGACAAAACTCCCTTTGATTCTATACAAATCCACTTGGAGAACAGTTATGGAAACTTACAGTACAACTATTTGCTATATTTCATTCTATCGATAAGAAATGAAATTTCAGTACATTAGAAACTATGTGCTTTTAAAATGTTCGAAATGAAGTATAGCATTAATTTCCAGTAATAATTGTAAACTTTTGTAATTTTATTCTGTAGGTAAATACGATTTTAATTTCAATTCTTTTACGATAAAAAAAAATGTGAAATGTAATGGACATTTAGAAGGAGCCTTCTTTGCGAATTTCTCAATATTGATCTATGGAGCTAAAGAATATGTTTAGTGCTGTATTTCAAATCCATAATATACTTCGCTACAACATTTTGAAATAATAGTAATTACTTAATCTCTTAATGAATAGAAGTTCTGAATTTAAGGTTGCTTATTATTAATTAACATATTAAAAATACACTAACACACATATACATATATATTATATATATGTGTATACGTTTGGTATGTATGCTGATAGAAAACCACAAAACTAGATACGTATGCACAAAAGAAAATATCCTGGCGATACAAGTGGTTGATGGAGAAATAATTCCAACAAATTCCTTCAAATTGGAAGCATTTCTTATAACCTATCAAAGGAATAAAAAAATACACTGGTAGTGATCAATCTTTGAGAAAGAGAAAATTCGCTGACTCCTTTCTTACACCTGCTTAAAGTTCGAAAGTGTTATTATTCCTGTCGTTTACCTACACTTTTAATATTCCCGCGCAAACAGCAACTTGCATGTCCTCTCGTGTCTCTTCACTCCTTTCATTTTTGTATCTTCATTCTCACAGAAATATTAATCCCATTGGGTAGAAAAGCATGATTAAGTAAGCAAACTTATCACCATCAACGTATTTCAGACTCAGACTTTGACTGTTTCTGATTTTGAAAACGTTCTTGAATACATTATAAATCATTACTTAGCACCTTATATATATCACATCGTCATTAAAAATGATATACAGCAATAACTTTCTTTAAGTACTAACATGTAACACTTCCCAAGTGTAACACTCCGATTTTGATAAAATTTGGCAGGTAGATGTTACACATGAAATAAATGAATACGTAATTTCTTCCAACGGAAAAAGTTTTAGGATGCACAAGCCCCAACCCAAAATTTTGAAAGCTGGCGTTCGAAAAGTAAGAAGTGGACCGAAGTAAATGAAATTATGCATAGATACGGTAGAATTAAAACGAAGGAATACGTATTTCGTATTTTCTTAAAATAAAAAAAAATGGTGGATGGGGCACAGACCTTTCCAAACCTTTGATTACGAAATATCAAAAGTGCGAATAAGTATATATTAGAAGTGCCTAAAGGAGAAGAAGAATTACTACAACACTTTGTGTAGGGACAATAGGCAAAATAATAATAATAATAATAATAATAATAATAATAATAATAATAATAATAATAATAATAATAATAATAATAATAATAATAATAATAATAATAATAATAATAAGCGAACACGTGTTTTTAGTTTCTGCGGAAAAATAGTGTTGGGCCAAGGCTCCTCCGAAGAAAGTAAATATTACAGCAAAAGCGCAAGAAGGAGTGGAGCGAAGCGAATGAAATTGTGTGTAGATATTGTATATGTAAAATAAAGCAACTCGTGTTTTCCAAGTGTCCCGTACTGATTTGCTACAAATTTGCACATCAACAGTAAACAGCAAATAAATCGACACGTGTTTTCATTTATGGAGAAACACTGTAAGGGTTAAAGGCGCACCCCGAAATACTATAAAATATGCTATATGTAGAAAAAACTAGTGTGAAAATAGTGAAATTTTACCAATAAATAGATGTCCTAAAGTACAGGGAATCAATACAATGAATTTCGAGTATTTCGTGTTTCTGCCCCCAAAAGTTCAAGTTCAAAGACTGAAGTTAGCACCCCCTAGCTACTTGCGAAACACGTATTGCCTTATTTTACCTATACAAGATCTATGTATAATTTCATTCGCTTCGGTCCACTCCTTCCTGCACTTCTGCTTTATTATGTACTTTTTTTAGGAGAGGACCTTGGCATCCACACAGTTTTTCCGCACAAACTACAAAACACGGGTTAGCTTGTTTTTGTGTATTGTTTCTTAACATACTTTCGTTGCGATTCTCTATGTAATTTAGGCACTTCGAAAGTATACTCTTTAGCACTTTTTCATATTTCGTAATCAAATATTAGGAAGGGTCTTTGCCCCACCCATTTATTTCTTTGTTTCTGGAAAATACGAAACAAGTATTCCCATATTTTATATCTACTAGGTACAATATCTTTGTACAATTTCATTCACTTCGGTCCACTTCGTACTGCGTTCGGGCGTGAACTTTCGAAATATTGGGTAGGGGTTTTGGTCCCCAATTATTGTTTCTCCGCAGAAAATTAAAACAAACACGTATTCGTGTATTTTATGTGTAGTACCTAACTGCCAAATTTTATCAAAATCGGAGTGTTACAGTTGTATCAAATTGTATCAAAACCGTCAACAACATTGATTTAATAGGGCGTCAATACTTTTTTAATCATTTCTAGCACTTTTTCTCTCTTTTTGCTCTTTCGGCGCTTTTAGCCATCAGCGCCCGGGACGACCGCCCCGCGCGTCCCCTTCGAGCTACGGCTCTGCGGGAAACGGATCCGAGATTTAAGGAAACTAGTATAAAACGATTGACAATTTTCTTATAAATGGATATAAAACATTTTTAAACTTCTGCCAGTAACTTTCGGCTTTTATTATGTGAAAGTGGCCCAAAGACGCCCAACACTGCTTGTAAAAGTATTTGACATCCCACACGATTAATATGTATGATAATAGTTGAAACAACGTATTATAATAATTATTTGTAGATAGTCACATGTATTCTATGTACAAGCTAAAAAACATTGTAACTTTATCTTATCGTCTTGTATATTACTATATAAAATATTATGTCATTTTTTTAAGTTATATTTTAATCATTGTTTGATTCATTCATTCGTGTTGTTTCTTCTAGCTTCCGAAACCGCGAGAAATCTCTTTATTTGCAAACAGAACAAAGTGCATGCACGAGCCAATGGTGAGCACAGCTGCCAACTGCGAAATGAGAACTTCCGGTGGTCCAACGCGCCTTGATGTAGATAGAACTATACGCTCGACAAGCTATACGCTCGCGACTGTCGCGCACCTGCCGATGAAACCCTGAACTTCAGTTATACAAAAAAAAAAGTTATCTCAGCACCGTTGGGACCACCAACATCAATTTTCAAAGTTGATTTCTACGCACTAGTGATGGTGAGAGGAGACCGTCTAACACGGTTTCCCACTGGACGACCATATAGTGTCGCCTGATCGACCAGGTCGCTTGATGGAATGCAAATCGCCAATGTATGGTCGTTCCACCGGTAAATATATATATATATATATATATATATATATATATATATATATATATATATATATATATATATATATATATATATATATATATAGCCTATATATATATGTGTGTGTGTGTGTGTGTGTGTAGAGAGAGAGAGAGAGACAGAGAGAGAGGCATATAGATATAGATATATACATGATCGAAAATGGCGGTCGAATCCATCATTTTCGGGGTCCCTGAGATGAATAGAACATACCGTTTAAATCCAAAAATTCAGTCCCATTAGTAGAGGAAGTTCAGGTATTATGGAATATCATTTCTGTTTCGCTTGAACTCAGTTAATAATTGCACATTGAAACAAAAAGGAAAACTAGTATACGCTTTATATATTTGGCTTTATTTATCCGTATGTTGATAAAGAAGTTTCGTTACAGGGCTGAGCAAAATTTGTAAGTTGTAAAGAAACCACTTTGGAGGGTATTATGAAATAATCGGGTAATATGGAATACAAATATTATATAGAAAAGAAATGAATTTTTTGTTGAACACACAAAAAATACAGTGACAATATATGAAAATTCTGAATGCCAAGCCGTAACTGAATGTGACTACTTGCAAAAGTCATAAATATAATACTCTCCTTCAAGATCGGCACAATCATTGTGCGCTCACATTAAGCATGATAAACGTTGGAAACAAACTCACCCCTTGTACCATCAGAAAATCTGCTGTAAAAAATTTAAAAAATACACTTATCATTGTCATCATAAATGTATGTTCAATTGCCCAATACCGATAGATATTTTTGTAATCGAAATGCCATAAGGGATACGGAATATCATGCTTTCCTTGGGGTATTCCATATTGCCCTCCACGCCAAATTGAAAAGAAAATACCTGTTAAACGCATTCGAAAACGTATAGTATAATGGCGCTTATCAAAGTACCACTCTTTATATCTAACCTCATAGTGAACAAAGAATTGTTGTTCAATTACATTTCAATAGGAAAATACAGGTTGTAAAATCCTTACCTGTAAAAGTTTTCACGAATATGAAATCAAATTTTTACGTCTACCAACACAACGAATGTCGCAATCACAAAAAAGACTTGCTGTAGAGCATCATGGGAAGGTGAGGTAGTAGTTTCTTTCCTCTCCGCTAGAAAGCAACACATCACAGGCGAGATAATGATGAATTCCATATTACCCGACCATTCCATAATACACGAACTGCCTCTACTCCTAAGACGGGACGGGAACAGATAAAGGTAATTGTAAATTACCGACACTAGTATCGAATTAATAGTTTTGGGGCTCGATAAGTTCATCTGTGACAGTTTTGGTGTCCTTTATGTCCAAAATGAAACGTATTCACACCGTGCAAGCTATTTGGCTGTTCTGTAATAATAACGAACCTTTTAATATTCACATATTCAACCCTTTAATATATTTCTCGCTGTTCAAATTTACTTACTTGTGCAGTATATGTGTGTATCTGTAAATAAGATCATATCTCTTTTTGAGTTATTCGAAAAACACAAATAATAAAGAAGAAGGATTTTACCAGGAATCCGAAAACTAAAAAAGTAAAATTAAAACCTGTTGCTTTAAGCATTTTTCCTGTTAGCAAAATGCATTGTATAATGCTGCAAACATGTTACACCAAGAAATAGTTTTTAAATCTTCAGTTAAATAGTTTTTAAAGCATCAGACGAAGAAATAGTTTTTATAGTTTCTGGTTTTTACTCATATTTCCGAACAAATTATTTTTTATTAATGGTTTTAAAATTTTTGGAAATTTTACCGATCTCGATAAAATTTTTAACATATGTGAGGTTGGGGATGTTTTTTATTATTTCACTTTGAAGGTGCAACTTGAGGGAGAAGGAGATGGAAAAATGACAGATATTAGTGTTGAATCGACAATTTTAGGGGTCCCTGAGATGAACAGTGACACTTTCGGCCGTTTAAATCCAAATTCAGTCCCATTAGTACTTTAAGGGGGAATGGCGACATGTAAAGATAATTGAAAATTACGGATATTAATGTCGAATTCATAGTTTTGGGGTTCCATAAGTTCATTGGTGACAGTTTTAGCGCCCTTTGTTTCCAAACTGAAACGTATTCTCCCCGTGCGAAAAACGGGTATTCAGCTGTCCTGTAATAATAACGAACGGAGGTTTCACATACTCAACCCTTTAATATATTTCTCGCCGCTGAAATTTACTCACTTATGCGGTATATGTGTGTATATGTAAATAAGATCATTTCTCTCTTTGAGTTATTCGAAAAATATACAAAGAATAATGAGGGATTCTACCAGAAATCAGAAAACTAAAAAGTAGAATTAAATCTTGTTGCTTTAAGTGTTTTTCCGTTAGCGAAATACATTGTATATACAGTAGTACGTCGATAATCCGAACGTCAAAAATCCGAACGCGGTCCCTAGAAGCTTTTTACATTTTGTCTTAATATAACGCTATCGATAACCAAACAACAGTGTGTCCGTCGACGTTGTGTGAAGTCATTGTTTTAACAAAAGTTCATCTATGCGTAATTGTTTGTCATACATATTATTATTATTTATTTAATTTTCTCTTAGGCCTATAAGTCTTAAGTGTGACTTACAAGATAGTGTAATTTAGTGTACGAGCAAGTTCTTCAGAAACATTAAATTAAGTAGCCTTTCGTATGGTATTGTAATTACTGTATGTACTGAATAACAACTGCTTCGATAGAAAAACATGCCGTATAGTATATGTAAGCCTAAAAGGCATTTTCTTCGTCATTTTCGAAAATCCGAACTACCTGTGGTCCCAATTAGTTCGGATCTTCGACTTCCTACTTTATATGCTGCAGACATGTTACAGCAGCAAGTAAGAGACTAGCATCCGGTCAAGAAATAGTTTTTAGACTATGTTTTCCGGTTTTTACTAACATTTCCGGACAAATATATTTTTTCTAATTTATTCAAAATTTCCGGAAATTTTACATTGAACAAGGAAGACATCTCTATAAACTACATGTTTGATTTAACATATTAACTAAAATTAATTTGCCCCGTTATTTTAACACTTCTCTGCCATCAAGGAGGAACTTCATAAGACTGCTCAAGATAATTTTAATGCGCCTCTACTAATCAAACTAACTACGATTATGTTTTAGTTTCTTTTGTAGCCATAACTCCGTTGTATCACGGTGCTAACTTTGAAGTGTTTGGATGAATTGTGCACAAAATTTCTCTATTCTAATACAAAAAACATAAGTAGTCGATTATCTTAACCCTAAACTAGTAAATAAAAAATAGATTTAATTTTTAAAGCATAATATAATAAAATATTCGAAACTTTCAATTTTACCCTTTTCGTTTTTTTTTTCAAGTTCGAGAAAACCTTAAAAAAATTGTTTTTCTTTTTTACCCAAAGTTTCCATTTTTTTTCCGAGGCCTTCACAAGACTAGTCTGAACACGTAGTGCACCGAACACTCCTAACAATGGGCCTCCGCAGCCGACGACCCATTCATGTGCGAATGTTAACATCACGATATCGGCAACTACGACTGAAATGAATACGTGACCATCGCCACTGGACCTTGGTATACTGACAGAGCGTTGCGTTGCATTGCATTGAATCCTAATAACTTATTCATCATGACGATCCGAGGGTGCGAATCCGTCGTATTCCAAGGGAACAGCTCCTTGACACCTGTACTGAGGGACGAAGACAAGCTGGATGTGGCTTAACTATTATCTGGGGAACATTCACGTGAGCAGCCATGTGTCTAGTGGAGCTCGAGCAAGACACCATGACGGCCGAGGCATATCGCACACTGCTTGCAGACTACGCACACCCCTTCATGACGACCATGTTTCCCAACGGTAATTGCATTTTTCGACAAGATTATGTACCATGTCGCAAGGCCAGGAGTGTGATGGGGTGGTTCGAGAAGCGCAGAAGCGAGTTCCAAGTGATGTTCTGGCCCCCAACTCGCCGGATCTGAACCGAATCGAACTCATCTGGGATGTGATTGAACCTGACGTCAGAGCGCATCGCCCGCCTTCCCGGAATTTACGGGAATTAGGTGACCTGTGTGTGCATATGTGGTGTCAACTCTTTCCAGGGACCTACCAAGGATCATTGCGTGCATGCCACGAGGTGTCGCCGTTGTTATCCGTGCCAAAGATTGACATACTGACAATTAGGTAGGTTGTCATAATGGTCTGGCTGATGTGTGCGTATATTTTAACTTGTATATTTGTCTCGTCTCGAATTTCGAGACGCCTTGACTCGAATTCGAGTCGAGTCGAGACAGAGTCTGTCGAGTCGAGATATAAACATATCTTCGAGTCGAGACAACATTTTTCAAGACGAGTCGAGACATGATTAAATTTCGACTCGACTCGACTCATGCGCATCCCTAAATAGCGGAACCTCCACAAAATGAAATATTTCCGGTTTACATGCCACACATATGCCGTCGAGGCTAAAGGAGACGTTGATGATGAAAACCGAATGACATGGTGAAATGAAGAAATAGAGAGGAAGCGGGATAACCCCGAAGAAACCGACCCACACGGCGTTAGTTTACCATAAAGTTCATTTGAACGAGCTGGAACTGAAAGAGGGACCGCATACACCAGAGGTGAACGCTTTACCACTGTATCACCGCTTGTCATCTCTACAAACTGATTCCTTTAACCTTTTATGTGTGTGCTCATTTGTCAAAGGTGACGGGCGATTAATGGAGGGGAATTATTTTTTAAAATGAGGAATGTGTATGTGTATGAGGAAAAGGGAGAACCCCGAGAAAACTCACGAACACGATAGTGTCCACCACAGACTCTCATGGACGGAAAGAATTGTGATTCTTTAACTACTATTTCTAGTGGACCCCTTGAATTTTACCTATACCAACTAAGATATTTACATGTCGCCCAGTGCAAATCTTTCAGGAGTGAGCAAGAAGTAAATTAGAGAACTTATATTTCTTCAAAAAATATTTTGAATGTTGCCCCAAATTTAAATTTCGACGCTTTTATTAACGTAATGCTCAGGAAATATCGATCTCACAGGTAAGAATTCTCACATTTGAATTTCATATGGAAAGCTCTTTCAAAATCATGCTTCATATTTTGGATGACATTTAGTATACATCTCCCCCAAACCCGTCGACGGCTCCAGAGCTTGTACTGTGACTTAGAGTGATCTGTTCTTAACTACCTTGCTTACATGAATATCGACCGTCGCTGACGCGTTTGCTCTTTAGGGACACACCCTGTTGCTGACACTCGCGCACACCTGCTGCGTCCCTGTCCTGAATTCATTAGATAGCATTCGTGCTTTTAAGTGGCCACCTACCACAAGTTGGTTCCTGTTTTATACACCGTAGTTTCTACGCCATAGGTTCACACTGCATTTATATTCATGACTACATCACATTTACAAATAACGAATGGCAACCAGTACAAGTGAGCCAGAGTCAACACCAAGTGATCTGGGGAAGAAACTAAAGAATACGGTACTTCTTAGTTCTTCCGTGTAAGGTATTTTAGATTTTGTGCATCTGTGAACTGTGAATGCACAAATTTATTTTGCAAACTTCTGGTGTTAATGTCGCATTTTTACGCCTTTCCGGAAGTTTCTAGTGGGGAAATAGGTAATGCCCCAACCCTTGCTCCTATAATTTTGCTCTCTGCCCTAGTGTCGTCAATATAATTTGCCCACTTCATCTATATATGAAGACCTCTTTGTTACGCCAAATTTACGGTCACTAAAATAACCAATACACATTTCACTACGGTAAAGTAATGTATACGAAAAATTAAGCTTGCCTCGCTTTGCACAATTAATCAGACACTTAAATGCTTATTCTGTGCTACTAAATAGTCAATCGATCAATTGTCACTTACATACGCTCAAGACACTGATAGCTTTCATAAAGATTACCAGTAGTTATATCGATACACGTGACTTTGTAACTAAACACTTTGGTCAAGAAAACCAAATATTTACCAACTCACTTTAAGATTCGGTTGGCATAAATCAACAAAATGTTCTGACCAAAATATACAGTGTTCATGACCAAACGCGTTTGGTATAAATGGCCAAGTGTTTTTTAAACTAGCCAAATAAATTGTTCAAATGCCCTGACCAAACCTATTTGGTATTCTTGACCAAGTCATGTTTGCCTGTGTAGGAGATCAATACCCCTCTTGGTTCCGGGTTACTTCAAGTACAAAGTTTAATGTTAAATTATAAATTGCTACTGTTTCGTGTTATATCTTAAGAAACTCATTCACGTTGGGCAAGATGACTATAAGTCAGAAAAGAGGGTAAATTTTTCCTAGGAAATTCATACTCACCTGTCGTTTCCTTGTTACTTCAAATGCAAAGTCAAACATTGGATTATAAAATTGTATCATTTCAAGTTATTTCTTAGAAAACGCAGTCATTTAGGGTAACATTAACTGGTTATGTGTTATTTACCACGAGTCGATTTTGGCATTGTTTGCCATGGTAATATTGTTGCTGATTTGTTTTACACGTGGCTATGTAAATGACAGTGTTAAGCCACACAATTGATATGAAGAGCAGAAAGTATGGAGTGACCCAAACAAAAACAATTAGTATAATATGCACATCGGACGATAGCCAGCGTCGCGCAGTGATAACACATTTATGTGGTAAGAGAGTCAAAACAGTACTGAATTGGTGTGTCTGGAATGCTTCCGGTGTGATGTCCAGGAATCCCGCTTTATAGAAAGCAAAGCGAATCATGTTGCAGAACAGGGGAGCGCAGAATTGGTACAGCGTGAACGACTGGAGACGCAGGAAATTGTTACCGTACCAGATGTTCGTTTCCTGTGACAAGACAATTTTGTCAGTGACGAACTTCACAAAGTTCTTGTAAGGACGCAAAAGTACACGTCCAATGGCTGTATCAGTCCTGTACATCTAGCCGGGATCAATTGCCTCCTGAATGTGACATTTGCAGGAACAAATGTGTCGGAAAGCTCGTTGTCTTTGTTTGGGGTCCTCGAGTCCAGCAAGAGATAGATGTTCTCCCTGTTGTTGGGAATGCTATCCCAGAATACTTTGTTATAAAACTCCGACAGCTGCGCTTTCGACATATTCTCTTGGTAGCTTTTGCACTTCTGTTTGAATAATGTTCTGTAATGTTAATACAAGTATATTATAACTACTTTGATTCTTACAAACTAAATAACGTATTATGTAAAACGTGGTTCCGTGAGAACCACGAAAACATGATGTCACAAAACACCGTTGTGTTCACTCTTTCATTCGGTGCAAACCAAGCTTTTTGCGGTATTCTTATTTGGGCAAAACTGTAATTTTTATGGGTGGCAACACTGACAATTCTTCTCATTCAGATTTTGTTATGTCAAGCATCATGTTCTGTGATGGGATTACGTTAGAGTACATTATCTCTTGTCAATACAAAGAGGAACAAGCCAAACGCTACGTTTTGTGTGGTTTTCGTACGCCAGGCTCTGAACTTTACAGTCCCATAACTTTTTCCCTACTGGCGGAGTAGAGGTGATAATTTAATAACTTACTAACTGCCTGATGTTGTTTCAGTATATGTAACTTTTATTGCGCAATTCGAATCTCGATATCGCGCCCCTTGCTTGCGAGTCACCGTACCGACTGCGGAGCCGTCAATTGATTTAGGGGGGTTACTAAATATCATCCGAAATATGAAGCATAACTTTCCATTTGGAATTCAAATATGGGAATGCTTACCTGTGAGGTCTATATTTCCTGAAAAATACGTTAATAAAAACGTGGAAGTTTATGTTTGGGGCACCAATCGTCATAATTATTGAAGAAATGTAAGTTCTCTAATTTACTTCTTACTGACCCCTAAATCAGGAGCGTCATTTCAGATTTTGCTTGGGGGGGCAAGACCCCTTCATATAAGTAAAATTTCGCGTTTTTCACTGATTTACTTCTATTCTATTGATAAAATCTATATACATCTCAAAATCAGGGGGGCAAATGCCCCTCCCTTGCCCGCTAAATGACGCCCCCGCCCTAAATATTTGCAGTGGGAGTTATGAAAATCTCTCACTTGGTATAGGTAAAATTCAAGGGAGCCACCAGGGTTTCTGGTTCGCTCCCAGCTCATGTCAAATGAACTTTGTGGTAGACGAACGCCCTGTGCGTTGGTTTTCTCGGGGTTATCCCGTTTCCTCCCACTTTCTTCATTCCACCATGTCATTAGTTTCTCATCATCGCCGTCTCTTTTAGCTTCCACGGCATATGCATGGGACGTAAACCTGAAATATTTCATTTCATTTTGTGGAGGTTCCGTTAGGGCTTTTGCCGGTGAGAATCATTTAACGCACGCAGATGGTTTGAGATAAGTGGAATCGTGCCATGAAATGCACACGATCGGTGACTTGTTGCTTTAATTTTTCTTGTTTTACTCTTAAAAATGGTTTAAACCAAAAAAAATATGTATATTATTATGAGGTGTGTATTTTCATCCAACCTACACGTAATATTTACACATGTACTAACTTTCCATTTGCATGTTTAAGAATTTATTGCTTTGTTGCTCTATTTGTTATAAAAAAGATCCCATGACTTTTGTGATAACTGTATTATTTTCAGTTTAGTACCTATACCAACAATATTTGGTAATTTCTACCAAATGCTTTGGTCAAATTCACTGAAAGCAGGTTTAGTATTTGCCACCAAACGACTTATTTCCAAGAACCAAATTTGGATCATATTAACCAAATTTTGGTATTCCCAACCAAATACTACTTATTTGGTCATCATTTGGTCAAAATTACCAAATGCATAGCTGGTACTGGTAACCAAATACAAGGTTCCTGCAACCAAACAAATTGTAACTAAATGATTTCGTGCTGGTAACCAAACGTTTGGTTGGCGCTATATTGACTAAACGACTTGGTCACCAGCACCTACTTTTTGGTTAATCTGACCAAAACGTTTTTCAGTGTAACTTTCCTTTAGATCAAATTAAACAAAATTAGATTTAAATGCACCAATTTAACAATTCTTTAAACATAGTTCGGTGACAAGAATGAAGTTTTAAGCATTAACCATATAATAATATAGTGGCTTTTGTATTTCTACTTGAATCTTTTCAAGCCCAAAGACTTAATACATATATTATTAAAATACACTCTTGAGCATTCTTTTTTTTTCCTATAACTTTTTTTGAAACAAATTGGAGTGTTCGCTCGCTCATTTCTACACTACCAAACCACCCTTACTTCAAATTGGTTTGTCAAACGCAACACTCCACCGGTTCCGTGCTGAGTTCCCACTTAATGTTAGTTGCCATTGCAAAAATCTCAAATTTTCGTAACACCATTTCTGGGGCTTCGATGTAAGAGCCAGGGACCGAATTCTAACATCGACGCTGTGTTCAGGTACCTGGACTTGTCAAACGCCAACATCCGCGCCCAACAGCTCAATGTTCAATAGACGAATAGAAATGTTCCAAACCCAACATTTCACGACTTCAATTTTGGTATCCTGGGGCCTAGGCCCAATTTATGACATCATCGCAGTGCTCAGGGAACCAGGCATTTCCAGCGCTATGAGAAGTTTATAACTCTCCAAATTCGGAAATATCTTCCAAGTATACCGATCACAGAAGTAATCAAAACTCGAAATGGCTATATCTTCAAATCCACAGATTCGCAGTTTCTCACCACAGTTCGAAATAAAGCTTCCTTTGAAATAGTTGGCAAGAATGCCACGATGTCATATATCTCTTCCGCACGCCAGAAACAACCGCCACCCCCTAAACGCCCACCGTTTCTATCAGTCGTCATCCGTGGGGTTGATCCATCCTACTCTGATGACGAAATCCAAGAGGAACTTCAACTCGCTGGCCATACCATTAACAAAGCAATACGCATACGTAACAATAATGGAGCCAAATATATGGTTCGTCTACTTACTTCTTCACAAAATACCATCGATTCCTTACTTACTACTGGCGCTTAGATATATCATCGTCGGCACAGAGTCGAACCCTCGGGAACCGGTCAAAACCCCCACAGCCAAAACACCCACACTCAAGAAATGTCAAAACGCCCACACAAACGGTCATAATCCCCACACAAATGAACAAATCTCCCAAACACACGAACGGTCATAACACCCACACTCAAGAAATGTCAAAACGCCCACACGATCGGTCATAACCCCCACACAAATGAACAGATCCCCCAAACGCACGAACGGTCAAAATCCCCACAGCCAAAACCCCCACACTCAAGAAATGTCAAAACGCCCACACGATCGGTCATAACCCCCACACAAATGGACAAAACAGCCACACATAGCAACGGTCACAATCCCCACATAAATGGACAAAACCCTCACACAAATGGACAAAACTCCCACACAATCGGTCAAATCTCCCACACTCTGAAATGATCCTGCTTGTATGTCTTGCCCTTGTACTTTTAAATAACATTTTTTATTTTACTTAAACCGATGTTGCAACTATTCTTCTTGCACTGTTTTGTAATGACAGAAACACTAAAGTGGGCGTCGTAAAGAGCCGCAACAAAGACGTGCAATCACGGTATTTTCAGAGTGTGGGGGATTTGTCCGATTGTGTGGGGGTTTTGTCCATTTGTGTGGGGTTTTTGTCCATTTATGTGGAGATTGTAACCGTTGCTATGTGTGGGAGTTTTGTCCATTTGTGTGGGAGTTTTGACCGATCGTGTGGGCCTTTTGACATTTCTTGAGTGTGGGGGTTTTGACTGTGGGGGTTTTGACCGTTCGTGCGTTTGGGGGATTTGTCCATTTGTGTGGGGGTTATGACCGATCGTGCGGGCGTTTTGACATTTCTTGAGTGTGGGGGTTTTGGCTGTGGGGGTTTTGACCGTTCGTGCGTTTGGGGGATTTGTCCATTTGTGTGGGAGTTATGACCGATCGTGTAGGCGTTTTGACATTTCTTGAGTGTGGGGGTTTTGGCTGTGGGGGTTTTGACCTAGACCCGAACCCTCACGCTCGCCTGTTCCTCTTCCTATGAGATGCGAAAATTGCCAGACCTATAATGATCACAGTACTAGTCATTGGAAGAATTCAACAGTTTGTGGCTATTGCGCAGGATCTCATCAAACACGCAATTGTCAGAATCTCCAACGACCACCTGAATGTCCAACTTGTCATGACCAACATCCGGCATACAGCTAACAAGTGCAAAAATAAACCGCAACCTGACCAACAACACCCAGATTTAGTAGTTCCACTTAGTATTCCAGACCCTTCACCTCTTCCTGCCCAACAAACTACAGATCCCGTTACCATTTAACAACTCCTTTAATTTCTAACTCTCAATTTACAGAACATCCATCCTTTTCAGCGTACTCATATTCTCCAACAACTCACTAAGGCCGCAAAATCTGTTTTCAATATCAACTTTTACGCTACATACACAAACAACTATGTACATTTCCAAACATCAACAGCAGTAGAAAATGGATCGATTTGGGACAACATAGAACAACTCACGAGCCCCTGAGAAATTGAGCACCATACACCGTGAAACCACGGTCTTTTACGACCTCCATTTTAGGAGGGAATTTGTTCCCTTTTATGAGTACATTTTAAGGGGTGTACTCGTTCTCTTTTATGATTACTTTTCCAACCCCTATTTTACCATAGGAGAAATTACATAAGATTTTTTCAACCCCTATTTTAAGACAATGAATACCTATGTAACATAGCGATTCGATACGCTCTTTGAACCAATTTAGATGAAACTCGGCATATGGGGTTTTCGACCATGCTGAGTACGAATATCATACCTATTTTTACCTGGGTCGTACAGTTTATGTAGCATACGCCCTTTCTATGACAATTTTAACCAATTTGGGTGAAACTCGGTATATTGGGTTTTTCGGACATGCTGATTACAAATATTATACTTATTTTTATCGGGGTCTTATAGTTTATGTGGGATACGCCCTTTGTATGACACTTAAAACCCAATCACTCGTAAACGAAGCTACATATTGAGATGGTGTTTCCACATTTAGTAATTGGTCATCAACCACTGCAAGTTCCAAAAATAATGACCATCAAGGTCAAAGGTCAAAATACTTAAAACCTAATAACTCAAAAACAAAGCAACGTATTGAGGTGCTGTTTCCAAATCTCGTAATAGGTCATCAACTAGTACATGTTAAAGAGTACTGACCATCGAGGTTAAAGGTGAAAATACTTAAAACCTAATAAGTCGAAAACGGAGCTAAGTATTGAGATGTTCTTTCCACATTTAGTAATTGGTTAGCAACTACTACAAGTTCCAAAAATAATGACCATCGAGGTCAAAGGTCAAAATACTTAAAACCTAATAACTCGAAAACGGAGCCATATATTTAAATGGTGTTTCCAAATTTAGTAATTGGTCATTCCAAAAATAATTACCATCGAGGTCAAAGGTCAAAATACTTAAAACCTAATAACTCGAAAACGGAGCCACATATTGAGATAGTGTTTCGAAATTTAGTAATTGGTCATCAACTATTACAAGTTCCAAAATAATAACTTTCCAGGTCAAAGGTCAAATATTTAAACGCAAATAACTCTTAAACAGAGCAACGTATTGAGGTGCTGTTTCCAAATCTAGTAATACGTCATCAACTATTACATGTTCCAAAAGTACTGACTATCGAGGTCAATGGTCAAATATTTAAGCCTTAATAACTTTAAACAAAACCTGTGTGACCTATTCAATTTTGTACCAAGCAGAGAAAAGTGAAGAATGAATAAATGTGACTGGCTTGCTTCCAGAAAGAAAGCAAAGATATTTCATTTTAACAAGCTGAGAATTTTAAATCATTTTGTATTATTTAAACAAACGAAAGGATAAATTTTATACCAACGAGAAATGCCATTTTATAACATTTTGTATTACTCCAATAAACGAACGAATGCCAGAAAGAAATAAGTGAAGAATGAATAAAATTTAGGTGGATTATTTTCTTTTGTACCAACTGGAAAAGAGAAGAAGAGCTACTTTAACTAGCTCATTATGTACTATTTAAACAAACGAAAATTGACCATTATGTAACTTTTGAAATACTGAAATGTTCTATTTTTGTATCAGTCAGAAAAACCCGAAGAAGAATCATATTAGCAAGTTCATAATTTCTGTGACGAAAGAATAATTTTGATGTTCTACTTTTTATACCAACGAGAAAAAAATGAACTAGCTGAATATACGAAATAATAAATTTAAGTGACCTATTCAATTTTGTACCCATGAGAAATGGCAATAAACCACTCGTTTTGTTAATCCTTCATAAAGGAATAAAATGTATCACCTTTGCTTTTCTTCTGATTGGTAAAAAATAAATGAGACACGCAAATTTATTCCTTCGTTTATTTGATTACTACAAAATGGTATAAAATTCTGAGTTAGTTAAAATGGTTCTCATTCGCTTTCTTCGTTTATTTAAATAGCACAAAAGAGTATAAAATGATCCTTCTTCGCCTTTTCTGGTTAGTACAAATTCTTTCCTTTTTCAGCTTGACACATAAAATAATACTCCATCCAAATTTAGTTTTTTCATTTGTTTGAATGGCACAAAAGTATAGAAATTCTGAGCTAGTTAAAATGGTCTTTTTTCGCTTTTTCTGGTTAGTATAATTTTATTCTTTCTTTTATTTGAGTAGTAGAAAATGGTATAAAATACTCAGCTAGTTAAAATGATCCTTCTTCGTTTTTTTTTTGTATACTACTGAGCTAGATAAAATGACATTTCACGCTGGTACTAAAAGTAGGAGAACTAAACAAAACGTATATAAATTCTGAGCTAGTTAAATTGGTACTTTTTCTGGTTAGTACAATTTTATTATTTCGTTTATTTGAGTAGTACAAAATGGTTCTTCTTTGTTTGGTATAAAAAGTAGAACACCCAAATTTTTCTTTCGTTCATTGGGCTAGTACAAAGGTACATAAATTCTGAAGGACCTAAATTGGACCTTCTTAGATATTTCTGGTTAGTACAAAAAACAGGCCACTTAAATTTATCCCATCGTTTGTTTAAATAGTACAAAAAGGTACAGAAATTCTCAGTTGGTTAAAATGGGCCTTCTTCGTTTTTTTCTGGTTAGGACAATTTTGTTCTTTCGTAAAAAACTCAGCTACAAAATTAAATAACTCACTCATATTCATGCCTTCGTTTATTAGACTAGTTTAAAATGATATAAAAAGATCCCTTTTTGCTTATTCCTTTGTTTGTTGAAATAATACAAAATGGTATAAAATACTCAACTTCGGTTTTTCAAATTAAATAGCTCACTCAAATGCATTACTTCGTTTAATTGATTTTAGAGTTGACACAAATTTTAAGTCCTTTGTTTATTTGAATACTCCAAAATGGTGCAATTTCTTTTTTTTTCTCGGTGGTACATAACTAAATACTCCATTGTTTATTTGAGTAGTAAAATTCTGAGCCAGTTAAAATGCCATTTCTCATGGGTACAATATTGAATAAGTCACTTAAATTTATTATTTCGTATACTCAGCTAGTTCATTTTTTTCTCGTTGGTGCAGAAATTATGAACTTGTTAAAATGATCCTTCTTCGGGTTTTTCTGACTGATACAAAAACAGAACATTTCAGTATTTCAAAAGTTACATAATGGTCAATTTTCGTTTGTTTAAACAGTACATAATGAGCTAGTTCAAGTAGCTCTTCTTCTCTTTTCCAGTTGGTACAAAAGAGAATAGACCGCCCAAATTTTATTCATTCTTCACTTATTTTTTTCTGGTATTCCTTCGCTCATTTGAGTAGTACAAAATGGTATAAAATTCTGAGCTAGATAAAATGGTGTTTCTCGTTGGTACAAAATTGAATAGGTCATTCAAATTTATCCTTTTGTTTGTTTAAATAATACAAAATGGTATGAAATACTCAACTTCGTTTTTTTCAAATTAAATAGCTCACTCAAATGCATAGCTTCGTTTAATTGATTTTAGAGTTGACACAAATTATAAGTCCTTTGTTTATTTGAATACTCCTAAAAGGTGCAATTTCTTTGCTTTTCTCGGTGGTACAAAACTAAATATTCCATTGTTTATTTGAGTAGTAAAATTCTGAGCCAGTTAAAATGACATTTCTCATTGGTACAAAATTGAAAAGGTCACTTAAATTTATTATTTCGTATATTTAAATAGTTCATTTTGTCTTGTTGGTGCAGAAATTGTAAACTTGTTAAAATGATCCTTCTTATGTTTTGTTTTCTGGTTTGATACAAAAACAGAACATTCAAATTTGTTCGTTTGTTACATAAATTCTGCGCTAGTTAAAATAGTAAATTTTCGTTTCTTTAAACAGTACATAATGAGCTAGTTAATTGAGCTCTTCTCTTTTCCAGTTGGTACAAAAGAGAACAGACCGACCAAATTTTATTCATTCTTCACTTCTTTTTTCTGGTTGGTATAAAACTAAATACTCTATCCAAATGTATTCCTTCGTTCATTTGAGTAGTGCAAAATGGTATAAAAGTCTGAGTTAGTTAAAATGAACCTTCTTCGGTTTTTTTTTTTTTTGTTTATTTGAATACTACTGAGCTAGATAAAATGGTATTTCTCGTTGGTACAAAATTGAATAGGCCATTCAAATTTATCCTTTTGTTTGTTTAAATAGTTAAAATGTCATATCTTTGCTTTCTTTCTCGAAGTAAGCCAGTCATATTTATTCACTCTTCACTTCTCTCTGCTTGGTACAAAACTGAATAGGTCACACAGGCTTCGTTTAAAGTTATTAATGTTTAAATATTTGACCTTTGACCTCGATAGTCAGTACTTTTGGAACATGTAGTAGTTGATGACGTATTACTAGATTTGGAAACAGCACCTCAATACGTTGCTATGTTTAAGAGTTATTCGCGTTTAAATATTTGATTTTGACCTCGATGGTCAGTACTTTTAATCATGTAGTAGTTGGAAACAGCACCTCAATATGTTGCTTCGTTTTTGAGTTATTAGGTTTTAAGTATTTTGACCTTTGGCCTCGATGGTCATTATTTTTGGAACTTGCAGTGGTTGATGACCAATTACTAAATGTGGAAACAACATCTCAATATGTGATTCCGATCTCGAGTTATTAGGTTTCAAGTATTTTGACCTTTGACCTCGATGGTCATTATTTTGGAACTTGTAGTTTTTGATGACCAATTACTAAATGTGGAAAGAGCATCTCAAAACAGCACCTCAATATGTTGCTTCGTTTTCGACTTATTAGGTTTTAAGTATTTTGACTTTTACCCTCGATGGTCAGTACCTTTTAACATGTACTAGTTGATGAAGTATTACTAGATTTGGAAACAACACCTCAATACGTTGCTTCGTTTTTTGAGTTATTATTTTTTAAGTATTTTGACCTTTGACCTTGATGGTCATTATTTTTGGAACTTGCAGTGGTTGATGACCAATTACTAAATGTGGAAACACCATCTCAATATGTTGCTTCGTTTACGAGTGATTGGGTTTTAAGTGTCATACAAAGGGCGTATCCCACATAAACTATAAGACCCAGGTAGAAAGAAATATGATATTCGTAATCAGCATGTCCGAAAACCCTCATATACCGAGTTTCATCCAAATCGGTTAAACTGGTCATACAAAGGGCGTATCCCACATAAACTATAAGACCCCGATAAAAATAAGTATGATATTTGTAATCAGCATGACCGAAAACCCCCATATACTGAGTTTCACCCAAATTGGTTAAAATTGTCATAGAAAGGGCGTATGCCACATAAACTATACGACCCAGGTAAAAATAAGTATGATATTCGTACTCAGCATGGTGGAAAACATCCATATGCCGAGTTTCATCCAAATTGGTTCAAAGAGCGTATCGAATCGCTATGTTACGTAGGTATTCATTGTCTTAAAATAGGGGTTGAAAAAAATCTTATGTAATTTCTGCTATGGTAAAATAGGGGTTGGAAAAGTAATCATAAAAGAAAACGAGTACACCCCTTAAAATGTACTCATAATAGGGAATGAATCTTATGTATTCTCTGGTCTGCTGTGTGTTCGTAGTCTCAGTGTAACTTTTGCTATGTTCAATTAGGGGTGGAGAAAATGAATACACCCCCTGTGCTATGTCCGCTATGTTTCGTAGTCTCTGTTATGGTAAAATAAGGGTTGGAAAATAAGCCATACTCTTGTATTAGATCTGCTATGTTATCTGTGCTATTTGGTCTAGGAATTAATTCGTGCGGGTGGACAAGAGATGGCGCAACGAACGGAGCGTCCCACAGTTCCGTGTATCCACACATGTGTTGCAAACCCCTGTCATCGCGTATCGTTCGTAGTATAGGGCAGTGGATTAAAGCGTCAACCACACCAGTTTGTAGTTAAGTGAACATGGCGCAATTTGTGCCTGATAAAGTGTTTTTGCGGGGTGTCCTGCTGCATTACTTTAACATGAAGAAGAGTGAGACTGAAAGTCATCGAATTTTGGTGGAAGTGTATGGTGACGATGCTCTAGCTGGGCGAACGTGTCAGAAGTGGTTTGCACGGTTTAGAAGTGGTGATTTCGGCTTGGCAGACCAAGAGCGAGCTGGACAGCCAAAAAAATTTCAAGACGAAGAATTGACAGCATTGCTCCAGCAGGAGTCGTGTCAAACGCAGGAACAACTTGCAGCAGCATTAGGCGTTGATCAAACAACAGTCTCCAAACGCTTGAAAGCCATGGGAATGATTCAAAAGATGTCACATTGGGTTCCACATGAATTGAAAGACAGAGACGTTGAAAGACGAAAAACCATTTGCGAATTGCTGCTTCAACGACAGAGCAGAAAGTGGTTTCTGCATCGAATTATTATGGGTGATGAGAAGTGGATCCATTACGAGAACCCTAAACGAAAAAAGGCCTGGGTGAAACCAGGTGAACCAGGTCCATCACAACCAAAACGAGATATTCACTGTGCAAAGGTTATGCTGTGCATATGGTGGGATATGAAAGGTGTGGTGTACTATGAGCTGGTGCAACCGGGTGAAACTATGAATGGAGAACGTTATCGACGACAATTAATGCGTTTGAAGCAAGCTCTGGCCAGGACACGACCAGAATGGGAGAACAGACATGATAAACTTATTGTTCAACATGATAACGCTCGCCCACATGTATCAAAACCGGTCAAAACCTATTTAGAAAATGTCGGATGGGAAGTTTTACCCCACCCGCTGTATTCACCAGACGTTGCACCTTCGGACTACTACTTGTTCGATTGCATGAACAACGATTTGATTGGACAGCGGCTTACTTCTTCAGAAGATATCGAAACATGGGTCTCTGACTGGATCGCTTCCAAGGATGAGGACTTATTTCGCCACGGAATCCGTACATTGCCTGACAGATGGGCGAAAGTGGGGGCTAGCGATGGACAATATTTTTCTTAAGGTATTTATGTAGTTTGTGTTTGTACTCCAGCTTCAATGTGTGCGTACCAACCGCACGAATTAATTCCTAGACCAAATATGTTATAATAGGGGTTGGAAATTATGCTCATAAAAGGGAATGAATACACCTCTAAATTGGAGGTTGTTGTGTTTACCATCTGCTCTGCTATGTGTTCGTAACTGCTATGTTACATAGTCTTATGCTAAGGGGTTGAAAACGAATACACCTCTGTTATGTGTTCGTAGGGGTTGGAAAATATGCTCATAAAAGAGAACGAGTGCACCCATAAAATGCTGTGTGTTCATAGTTTCAGTGTAATTTCTGCTATGTTAAAATAGGGGCTGGAAAATAAACCATGCTCTTTTATTAGCTGTGCTATGTATTATCTGTTCTGCTGTGTGTTCATAGTCTCAGTGTAATTTCTGCTATGTTAAAATAAGGGTTGAAAAATATGCTCATAAAAGGGAATGAATACACCCTTGTTATGTTAGGTAGTCTTATGTTCTGCTATGTGTTCGTAATCCTTTATGTTATCTGCTATGTTAAAATAGTGTTATGTGTTATCTGATCTTCTATGTGTTCGTAATATTATGTGTTATCTGCTATGTTCAAATAGGGGTTGAAAAAGTGCTCATAAAAGGGAACGAGTTCACCCTTGTTATGTTACGTACTCATATGTGTTATCTGCTCTGCTGTGTGTTACGTACTCTTATGTGTTATCTGCTCTTCTATGTGTTCGTAGGGGTTGAAAAATATGCTCATAAAAGGGAACGAGTTCACCCCTAAAATGGAGGTCGTAAAAGAGAACGAGTACACCCCTAAAAAGTGCTCATAAAAGGGAACAAATTCACCCCTAAAATGGAGGTCGTAAAAGACCGTGGTTTCACGGTGTATGGTGCTCAATTTCTCAGGGGCTCGTGAGTTGTTCTATGTTGTCCCAGATCGATCCATTTTCTACTACTATCACCACAAGAAACAGCCGTTTAGATATGCTTATCATGGATTTAGTCTTCCGTTTTCTTAATATCCGCTCTCTACCAACAAACAAAACTCTACTCGAAGCACTTCTACTTGAGGAACACGTATCAGTCTTCTTATTAAATGAAACGTTTCTAACGAAAACCATTCACTGTAACATACCTCGATATACACTTCTATGTCAGGACAACACAATACCGACATTACGGGCTAATGGCGGCGTAGCGATCGGCTTTCGCAATCATATTCCTCATCGCCAACTAATTTGTCCCATTCATCATCTCGCCGAACATTTCATTTCTACATTGTACTTCAAGTCTATCATGATCACCTTTGTCACTATCTACGTTCGACCAGGTCACCCTATTCCTCTTGCTTTTTTCACTCACATATCTCATAGTTATAAACATTATATCATCATCGCTGATATCAACTACCATAGTCGCACTCCTAGAGAACGCACACAATTTTCTGACCATATTACCGCTCATACCACTGACATTCTTCATATCAAATACACCCCCGGTGTAGCTATCACGTCCAATACACTTGCTGGTAACATCACCCTTACAGTTCTTGACCTCCTTGGCAGTGATCATGCTCCACTCAAGCTTTCCTATCATATGGGCACTGCTCGACCCCATGCAGTCCCTCCGCCGATTCAATCGCCACGTTTTGACAAAGCCAACTGGGATCATTATCGTACCTATCTCACAACTGCCATAGCACATCTGCATCCTCCCACTACATCAGAGGAGCTCTACGCCCATGTTGCAACTATCACTTTAGAAATTACCCATGCATCAGAGCTGTATATCCCTACTACTAGCTCAAAACCATATCAGCCTAAATTACCTCCGAATTACCTTGTTCAAGTCAAAAGCTCCCGACAAGCTTATCCAGAGTACGTGAGAACACAAAATCCCGAAGCTCTTCGTCTTCACCGTCAGCTGCAACGTTCAGTAAAAAATTACATCCAAGCATACAAACGCCGCCAATGGATCAAAACTTGCAATAACCTTGCTGAAAGTGCACATCCTTTACGTTATTGCAAACGTCTTAACGCACTCTGTGGCAAGTACAGCAAAACATCATACCCTATCATCATCAACAACAGCCACGCACCTTCTGATCAAGATAAAGCTAACGCCTTTGGCGATTATCTGCAAGACATTTTCACACCATCTTCTCATACCCACATCTTTGGTCATCCAGCCGACCATGTCAACCTTGCAAATCCTATCTTCCAACCAAATCATAATCATCTTTTACCGCCACATGAACTCACATTTCCCATCTCCGTTACTGACATAACATTTGTTCAACATAAACGTAACTCTGGTCCTGGCTTTGATTTCATCACATATCGCCATATTAAAGAAAGTCATATTTTTCTATTTCTTCTCCTTGCCTCTATATACACCTTTATTCTTAGAACTGGCTTCTTTCCTGCTCAATGGAAAATGTCTGAAACCCTCATGTTTCCAAAACCAAACAAACCTCCCAGCGACGTCTCTTCCTATCGACCTATACAACTTACTTCCACTTTTAGCAAAATCCTTGAACGTATCCTTGTCAACAGACTTCATCCATATCTTCGTGCCCGCCATCTCATACTATCTTTTCAAGCTGGGTTTCGCCCGTCATATTCCAATAACGATCAGCTTCAACGTCTAACCACCCTCATTGCCAATCACTATAATTCAGTCCGCCCCTCCTGCCTTGTTCTATTCGACCTAGAAAAAAGCATTTGATAAAGTCTGGCATCTTGCACTCATTTTCAAACTCATTAAATGTAGATTGCCCATGTCCTACATACACTTTATTTTTCACTTTTTGGCCTGCCGTATCACATACGTTAATATCAACAATCATCTATCACATCCCGTCTTCCTGAATTCTGCGTCCCTCAAGGCTCAGCTGTATCCCCTTTGCTATATTTACTCTTTGTTTCCGACTTCCCTTCCCTTCCGGACGATGTGTATCCATTTCAATATGCAGATGATACAGCCTTCCTTGCCCTTGGTCGCACCATCAGACATATCAATATCATCTTACAGGAATCTATAAATCGTTTCTCGCAATGGTGTAGCAAATGGCACCTCAATATTAATGCTTCCAAGACACAGGCCATAGTATTTCTACCACCACACCAACGTTCCAAGACTCACCGGAATCCTTCGCTTCTTTATCTGTCAGTTCAAGGTACACCGATCCGTCCATCTAAAAAAGTCACTTACCTAGGTATTGTTTATGACCACCATCTCACCTGGCATCCTCATCTCAATTACATTAAAACAAAAGTTTACAACCGTCTGAATCTTCTCAAACGTCTCACTGGCACTACGTGGGGTCCCAGCTCCACAATTATTCTCAACACGTACAAAGCTTTTCTCCGCCCCGTCCTTACATACGGTTTCACTGCTTGCATATCAGCTCCCGTCTCCTACTACTACAAACTTGCCACCTTTGAACGCCACGCCTTCCGCATTGCTCATCGCATTTCTCTTCCCAGCCCTACTCGACACTTATATTCACTCATTACTTTTCCCAGACTCCTTTATCACCTTGAGTCTCTTCGCCTCAAGTTCATCACTATCCGCTATATGCAGCAACAACCAATCCTGTTAGCCACCAGCACTACCTTGCACTTTCATCGGCATGCCCTCGATATCACCATCTCCCTCTAAATTCACTGTTTGCATTATATTGTTATACTTTGCCACCCAATCATCCCGACTTAGAACTCTTGCAGGACCATCGATTGCATGTTCATCTTCCGCATATATATCCATCGCATCAAGCACAGTGATTAGCCTCTGTCTCTAACAGGGCCTCCCCGTCTTTATTGGCCTAGCGTCGCCCCTGGGCAGAAGATAACCTGCATTTGTCCTTGTTAACATATTCTATGTGTTGTGTCGTTATCTGCACCTCATTCCGTCCCTAATCTTCATCCTTGCCCATATAAACTTTCTAATCAACCTATCCTGCATTCTTAAATGTTGTTGTTATTTTTTGTATTTATATGATATTTATACTTCTGATTAATAATATGTTCATATATGTGTTATGTATTACCTTCCTCAATAATGATTATGGACGCAAAGCCCATAATGACCTTCCAACTGCAGTATTTATTAATAAAGCAACATCCCATAGCCCAACACCAGTCCTACTGCATCCAAGATAGTTTCCTTTGCACCACTTCCCTCCAAGAGGGTGTAGCCCTCTACAGGGTAGCTAGCCTGCGGGCTAGCAAAATTTAAAAAAAATGGTGTTATATATGATGTTACTGTGTAAGGCGCCAAATATATAAACTCTTTTCTTTGTTGCATCTCGAATATGTGTTTTACATCACCTCTGCACTACGAGGAAATCACCTGGGTACTGCGTATAAATCACCTCTGTTCTACATGTAAATCATCTGGGTACTGCGTGTAAATAACCTATATGCTACGAGTAAATGACTTCTGTCCTACATGTAAATCATCTGGGTACTGCAGGTAAATCACCTGCGTGCTACGTGTAAATCTCCTCTGTCCTACGTGCAAATCACCTGTGTGCTACGTGTAAATCACCGTTGTCCTAAATGTAAATCACTTGTGCGCTACATGTAAATCAAATATGTGCTACTTGTAAATCACCTGTGCACTACATGTAAATCACATATGTGCTACTTGTAAATCACCTGCGCGGTAGGTGTAAATCACTTGTGCAGGGCGTGTACGTGTGCATTGCACATGACCTGTGCATATTAAGATGTTGAATACATTGGTTAATTGGATAATGGCGTTTGTTGGATAATGGGACTTGTGATGTATATGTGCATCACATGTACAGGCGTGCATTTATACAGGTGATCCACATGTTGCATGCGTGCAATTGTACATATACTATACGGGTACTTTACGTGCATTGTGCTGTCTGGATATATATATATATATATATATATATATATATATATATATATATATATATATATATATATATATATATATATATATATATCTGGGTAAATTTGGATAAGGGCATAACTAGCAATTCTTCAATTTTTCAGGAGAGCAGAAAAACAAACGCCATTATCCAATTAACCAATGTATTCAAACTCTATTTTTGGAGACAGGTGTTCGCAACGGAGCAGAGATATTATCTTGACACCACCTAGACACATACGGACATGCTCAAACTTGCAGAAAATATGTATATATCATTTTACCGGAAATAGGTCGATACGCCCTTATCCAAATTACTCCTATGCATTACTCGGAGAACAGATAAACAAATATCGCTTTGGTCCCAGAAACATCTATAATGTCCACAAAAGTGGGATATTGATTGTTCTGAAATCTCAGCAATGCTATCGTACTTCGTTGTAGAAGCGAAGTTGACTGCTAATATCACCTACAAGACACGATACAATAACGACAATGATGTGCATCACAGCTGCCTAACATTGTTTCCCCTTATTTCTTAGTCCCACGTGTAACACGACACTCTACTACCATCCCGGCCAGAAAAAGCAGGTCTTCTCCATCTAGAAAGTATATCTGCATACATCAACCTACATCAACGAGTTTACTTCAAAATCATTATACATGCAACCTAATGCAATACGCCAATTCAAAAACGAGAGACAGTGACAATGCTAACGAGAGTCAGCGTTCTTCATGTCAATTGAAACCAGCAGAAACAATGAGTACTGTAGTGTATCTAAAGAAGAAAAAAAATGCGCTCACGAATTTCACACAGGCTGGCGTCAGAAAGTCTTGTGATATTCCGAGTGCACTAAATGCTATGTGTACAGAACTCTTAATTGTTCTTTTTGAATTTGTTTCACAATTCTATCTCGTTATACTTCTACCTTGGAGCAAACTCATATTTTCCCGTATTTCATTTTCTTTTCTAAATACAAATTATATTTATATGTTTATGACCACGGTTTTACTAGTATATACTCTTATCAACATATGTAGCAGTCGCTCAACAATTTTCCTTACAGCGCACGCAGTTGTCTGTGAGTAATCAACATTATGCCTCAGCAATGAGGTCCTGACAACCTTCCACCTATACCTAGGTACCTGCTATGCAGTATATTTTAACTACATGAAAATTAGAGTATGTGAGAAACTATTTGCCTATTCAAGACACACATATACGTAGGAATATATATCATACACTGCAAGAAGTATGAAGAAACATATTGATTTCTACTGTAAACTCAAAAGTGTCAATCACTGAGAGTGGAGGCTATAGCTATTTACTTAAAATCGTTTGCTGCTTGGAGTTTCACAAATTGTACTGGTATTATTTCAATTATAACTTGCTAAATATGCATTATTATATAAAAGTACAATAGAATAACGTAATGGCGTTTAAAAACGTGTGTAATTTCAAGAAGTTATCGCAATTTAATACTTTTAAGTAGTGTTGAAAACTAAAAATCTTCGCTACATCTCTGGAACGGTTTCATATATCAAATTCCTGTAACGGCATTATGATTTGTACATCTACTAAACTCTACATATATGATTGAATGCTATTTTATCCAAGCACTCTCTTCAAATAAACCCGTTTGAAGAAGGTAAAGTTTCCAATTCCAGGTAAGTTTGTTCTTATTCATTCGAATTGCGTCAAGATATTTTGGATGTGCGTTGCCTCGTCCGCCTTACTTGCGTTGTTGGTGTTACAGAAGCTTCCAAAATATACATTTTTGCGATATTGTTGCATCCTTAGTTTAGCACACTGAGTAATAAAAGTAATATTATTAGTTTGCACTTAACATATACATTTAGAAATGCAATAACCTAACACAGTACCACTTAAATAATGTATAATGTTATGTTACGTGGGAAATATTTTTAATTTGGTGGAATCATATATTATGTCATGCAATATTTCTTGTGTACAACTGGATGACACAAAAGTTTACATTTTTATCTAACAGTTTTTTTTAGTAAATGCTAACTTCTTAATATTTATATTATGTAATAATTTAAATGTTTCAACTTGTGTATGTATTATAAATTGCGGAACTGCCATGCATCGCATTACGAATATTGCAATAAAATTATAAATCATTGGTCCACGTTTGTTCGTTCATAGGACCCTTAACTTTGCTGAAGCTTAGAAAGCAACGAACTGTTACGTAAGATAGCTTACGGCTGTTTGGGTTAGTCATGGTGTAATATTTCTCGAATCAACAGACTTAAGATAGAATTGCCGGTAGATGATCTCAATAGAATAGACAGACGGTGGCATTATAATTTCCTCAGAGATGCGATAGTGCTTTTTTTTAGGATAAAACAATGTTCATCTGAACCTATGTTCGTATGAATATTTTTTTTTTTTTTAGTTAGTTGTCCTGAAACAGTGCAATATTGCACCAATGTTATCACAAGGCTAGCATGTAATATAATATTTTCAAATGTAATACTATTTTGACTTAATTGTGCTATTAATTGTTTCGTACGTAGACTGGTTCTAGGAAGAGATCTAAGGTAAATTGAATCAAAGAAGAAGAGTATATTACAAACATAACTAGAACGATCTGAGTTCATTATCGATTTTTTGTTCGTGAACAATGATAGAACAACTATTCATTGTAGTATACGAGCTCTTGTTGGACTTACACAATACTCCACTATACAGTGGTGTAAATTTTTAAACCAAGGAATAATGTGATCAACTTGCAATTGTTCATACATAAAATAATATAGATAAATATACAGGGCGATTTCAAAACACAGAGATAAACTTCAGAAGGTGATTCACTACACCAAATCCAACACAACTAGGTCGACTATATGTCCCGTTTTGGCCGGAACAGTATCGTTTTAGGGGTGTGTCACGGCTATCCCGTCTGTAGGTGGAAAAAAATAGTGTTTGTCCCGTTTTATGCAAGTGAAAGAAGTAAATAACAAACCCAGTGTCTTTACTACTTGTAAAGATATTAATTATTAATCATAACAAAGAGGCAGGAATTGAACTGAAATTCCCTACATTAAATATGATTTATAGTTTGCAGTATCTCTAAAGGCGGCAGAGGTTTTGCAAGTTGCTTGTTTATTGAACAAACTTCAACATGTCTTTCCTTTTTCATTACTATCGAATTAGTTGACCCCACCCTGTAACAAAGGGAGAGAGAGAGAGAGAGAGAGGAGCTCTGATGTTAGGGCGCTGATAAGAACAAGGGTAGGTCTAAAAGTCCAGGGTTACTAATTTAGCACCAGTAGCAATTCTAGCCACATTCTTTTCTCGCGATTTCTGGCAGTCTTCACTTCAAATGTTAACTTCTCACCCGACGTAATACCAAGGATTCGAGCTAGGGCAAAGGAGAAAATGCAGGCAGTGTCATGTTCTACTGTATTTAAGCTAAATGTTATTTATATTTTATAGTTTACATATGTTACGTAATTTTACAATATGTATATGTACAACAAACTGCGGAATAATCTGTCGGAATAATGGCACAGGATGCGCATCTAGAAAAATATTACAAAGAGCATTTACACATGCAAAGAGCGTGTAATATTGCAGTGTAAAAGATGGATAGTTGTTGTCACGTTAAATCACAAGACACAAATTAGGGATTGGGATTACAGGTGCAATTACGACGTGGTTCTTTTCAAAGAAAATAACATATATCATCATATAAAAAAGTATACTTATAAAGGTACATACCAACATATAAAGAACATTTGATGTGAACAGTATCTATAAGAGTGTGATGAAAACACAAGAGCTGTTCTCACCTGCCACGCTATCATCTATCTCTAGCGTTTAATTTTCTTCGTCCACCGTATTAATGTTCACTAATAACTACGTTTCTGATCTTCTTCACAGGGATTATTGTTGTAAGTCCCAAACTCACGCACTAATAATGACAAAACTACCTGGAGGTTCATATGCATGCCCAAAAGTATTAAAAACTTTTAAATGTGATGAATTAGAATATACCTTGTCATTTTCTAGCACTTCCTCAACACCACCAACAAAGAGCATATTTACCTTCCTACCAACCACTCCATCTTACTTAACTACTTCACTGATAACGCAGATATTAGCTAATGAGCTTTCTTGAGTATTTTCTGTCTGCAAACTGCACACACAGTAGGTGGCATGGGCTTACCTTTGGTATTTCCTTTCTCTGTCGTCAATGACTATCTTTCCCTTACTCGCAACTATTCTGTATGTAAACACTTTTCCTTTGTTCTGTATACAAACCAGAGTTCTCCAAGCTCTAGCTTTTGCGTCATACTAGTGAGTCTATATCACACAGTTTATATGCGTCCTTCTTGCATGTTATGTCTTCACTCATAACAGTTACTAGAGAATGGTTAATACCAATGCATTCCTGACATCTTCTTTCATATCTAATACATGTCGTTCGGCAACTAGAGTGCCCCATTTGGACCCTTGCCTTGTTAGTCTTATCGTTTATGTCTCATTATTCAGAAGAGCAATATTATTCAAAGCTGAACGTCAGCTTATCGCATGAAAAGAAAAAGTTTGTGGAACGTATGTGAAAACTTTTTCTCCCTAGAATGCGCATTTTAATGAAAGTGCAGAGATAGTGATCCAATTTTCCTCTTGCAATCTCAGCTCAATTTCACCTGAACTAATACAGTAAGTCATTATTCTTTCTTAGTTAATAATCTTGGAGTTGTGTATTTAAAAAATAACAATATTAATTACAGTATATTATAATATAATCAGACTCGTTAGACCTAAAAAGTGTAACATTTAAATGTTGTTAAAAAGGAAAGAAAATAGAAAAAAAGACTGGTTGCTGTGCACCTGAATGAAACAAAGTCAACCCATTGTAGTTAAATTTCACTCCATTTTATTTTAGCATTGTAATGCCATTGCTAGGGCTAGAGCGATACGAGATACTGATAAACTTCTTGAATCGATTCGTTGTTCTAGAAATTAGCTCAATCAACTCCCAACTTAAACCGGAAGTGGCAGAAATTAACCATGTCTTGTGCAACTTTGTCTACCATAGAATAAAATCCGTAATGAATAACGGGCATCGATTGTACGCGATCAATTAAGAGTCTCAAAAATATTTCATCTCTACTGTAATGTATCTCCTAAAAGTGGAAATTACAGGAATCGCTGTTAATACTGGTCGTTATATATTAAAAGAGGTAACATATAGCGACAAGCAGGTTTCTGCAATCAATGAAGAGTCCCAATAATATATGTCATTTCCAATCTAATTCCTCTATTAGCATAATAAATGACATAACATCAGCCCAGTGGCGTGGCCTGACACTTTCACAGTTGTTACCGGTTGTTGTTTTAACAAGTATCTCTAGTTTTTCAATATCAGAAAATCTAGTCCTTTCTTTCCTTTTAGCGTATCAATCATTTTAAACTATAGGCATTGGCAACGATTTTTCAGGGGAGAGTCAAATCCCACTTCATTTACCTTGATATTTTGAAAAGTGTGTCTTTTCAGGGTCTTCCATTTTTACTAAGTATAATCGAAAAATCTCTCAATGAACTTAAATATGCTTCAAAGTCATTTATTTTTTTCTGAAAAAAACTTACATCATGAATTTCCTTCTGTAAGATAGTGAACAAGATTTCTTATCTTGATCCTATAATATAAAACAGTTCTAGTAAAAAATTGAAGTCAAAACTTTGAAGGGCTTGGTAGAATTTTGTTGCACGAACTCTGGTTTGAGAATCTCATTCGTCGATATTTTCGTCATGGATTTAAAGAGTCCTAACAGTTCATCTCTAAAACTATACAGCACATCATTTATCCTAAGTCTATAGTTCCACCTTGTGTTTGAGACTGTTGGGATATTTTTGTTGACAACACAGGCCGGTAGCCAGCACAAAAATGTAGGGGGCGGCTGAAGTTAAGGAGGCCCGATCCAACCTTTTTATACTTCATCACCATATTATAGTTCATTTGCAAACCTATTGTGAAAATCTTAGGGGGGAGCAAAAATTTAGGGGGACCCGGCCCCCCTAAGCCCCCTGGATACGGGTCTGTGACTACATAGTCCAAAGCATTTGTTCTTTTTGAAGACTTCGAGAATAAAGAAGCAAGTCACGACATAGTTTTAGAAAAAAACTTACACCGTTTTGTACAGTCAACGGACTTTTCTAACACTAAATGAAGCCTATGGGCATGACATTAAAAAAAAGTGGCTTCTGTATATCTTTGTTTAACAAGAGGCTGCTGCTTCCTACCTCACCAACCATAACTGAAGCTCCATTGTATGTTTGAGCAACAAGTTTTCCGTATTGAAAACTAGTCAGACTGTCAAATACAAGCGGGACAGTCAAATTACGGTATATGGAAGATGATTGCACAGTTCTGTTTCAACACATGAAACTGCATCAAAGTGCAAATTCAACTAGTGGGCTAGAGGCTAGGGCTGGAAATTTGCTGAATCGAAAGTAGGTATTCTATACTAAATTAAAAACAAAATATTTTCAACTTAATGAGAATAGATATTAAATAATAATAAATATACAAATTAGATGGGAGGGCAGGGAAACATTTCTACTTCTCTCTAATTATCATTACTATAGAGAGATAACATACTACATTATATAATATTAATTGTACACTGTTAAGACAATGAAATAACTTTATGAATACGGAAATTACAGCCAAGTTTCCATACTTGGATTGGGAAGCAAAGGAAACAGCATAGTTGAATCACACTGCCAGCTCGATCCTCTATAGCGAGAGGAGAGAGAGTAGAATAAACATACTGATGATATTCTAGATTCTCCTTGTTTTGACAGGGAACGTTCTTATTTTTTCCTGTTCCATTCAGCCGAACGGTAATATAAGGGCCATTCCGAACGTCCAAATACGAGCGCGCAGGATGCTTCTGGCCCTGCTGGCATGCTGAAAGTTTCTTCTGAAGTGAATGACCGCTATCAGGGTTCGCGTTACCCCTGAAATATATGGTGTCAGCAACAATATGTTCATATTTGGCGCTGGCAGTGAAATGCGGCATAGGCCGTCCGAACTTAAAAAAAAAGGAGAGGAAAGGAAAATATGTAAACATCTTCCCATGTTGATGATGAAATTTAGAGACATATGAAAACAACGAAAAACTGTCATATTTTTACCACCGGTAACAGCGGTAATATGCACTACACGTTCCTGCCTCAGCCACTTTCAGTTTTAATGGTGATCACTATAGAGCAGATACGGTTATAATGTAAGAAACAGTAGTGTGGAAAACAGTAATTTCCAATCAATTAAATATTCTAAGAATACTGTATATTGCATCTCAATTCTAATATGTGTCTGAAGCCTGAATTGGTAAAAATGTACTACCACTTCCAGTTTCAATATTAATTGAGAAATTATCACACTATAGAAACCAAATTTCTTCATGTGGTGTACACGTGGTATTCCTATTTGATATAAAATTATACAAAATTATATACAATTATATGCATTTTACTAGATTTTTAAACAGGAAAAATACCATATATATATATATATATATATATATATATATATATATATATATATATATATATATATATATATATATATATATATATATATATATATATATATATATAAATTTGTGGGGCTGACTTGATCTCAACCTTCATATATTTCAAGAAACAATTGACGTTTTAGGAGGTTGATTCTAGTCACAGGTGGCTCAGCTCTCCTTGCCAACTCTTAGGTACAGCGAAGAACACTTCTGGATGGTACAGTCATATGGAGGTTTACGGCTAAAGTGCTCCACCAGTTGAGTCCGAAGCATTTGCCGGGAAGTATTGCAACCGAATTAACTTTAAAAGAAGGCGGGTGGCATAAACGCCAGGTACTGAAAATTTCCGTACACTTGGGCGAAATTCCCACTACCGTCTACAGCATCATTTCTCCAAACGAAATGAATCTACTTCTTATGGCAAACATATTACTTGATATTTGTTCTATTTGTGGAGATAAATTGAAACAAAAAAAAAGTCCAATCCTGTTGCTGTTGGAATGAACACTCTTTCTGTCGTTTGATCTGAAATGACTTTGCAGAGTCTGAATAAATATTCTGTCACTTCAGGAGGATAGGAAGAGTGGATATCTCCCCCCCCCCTCCATCAGTGTGAAAACAAATACATTGTTCCAGCCTGGGAAGAATATTTTCCACCCCTCTATAAACTATCCTAACAATTTTCATACATTGATATATAGCAGCACAAAACATTTATCCATGTCTGTTCTGCACAATTATACTTACACAAAACAAATACTTCCAATTCTGTTAATTCCAGCGATGTGAATTGTCATCTGAGCGATGTGAAAATGTAAAAACAAAATCAAACTACTTATTTTTAGATTAATATTGATTGCATACCTCATGCACAGTTCCAATATGCAAAATCAACCATTATCTGAAGTAGAAATTGCTGAAAACGATAGAAAATGGATATTTAAACATCCAAGTAGAAACCTATGCTGGAGCGATTCTATTATCAATATTATAACACAATCTTTAGTAAGTTGTGTCTGTGGTCAAGCGGGTTTAGTACTGCTACTAACATTTCTAAAACGAAGGATGACGGTTCGAGCCTCCGTGCGGAAAGTTGAAGTTTCTTTTCCTATTTTTTTTTATTTATATGAGAACATTTTTATAAATATCAATTTCTACTGTGAAGTGATTGGAAACACATTATCCGACAAACTGTCACTTTTCAAATTCCTGTCCCATTTATTAGCCCGCCATGTCCATAATTCATATACGAAAACGCTAAAAATGAGAATATGAACCCAGTTGAATACCTAATACCACACGTCCAAAATGAAAATTATTCATATATATATTTCTGGGGGCTTTGCTAACTTCATTCTTGGAAATGTGAACATTCTACAAGATACTTCATTCACTTTGCAATATTTTATTTGAATAAACATAAAATTTTGGGGGGATCAACCCCGGAAGTCCCCTAAAATACACCTATATATATATATATATATAATATATATATATATATATATATATATATATATATATATATATATATATATATGCTTGTATTTTTTGGCATTATAAAAACTTAGGGTACCTCATAATCTGGATTCTTATAAAGCAATTGGAACAATATGTACTGCTTAAAATCGGATTAAATCGCAATGCCAGTAATCTGTAATATCTTATATTTTTATTTATTTACATTGAATGTGTACTTGTTTTATACTGCATAGCATGAATATTAGCTGCTACATAAGAAACAATTATCTATAATTGAATTTAAGTAGGGAATCGATATAGTTATGATAAGAAGAAGCTTGTGAAAATGAAGTGTATAATAATGGTTGTATCTGAAATAGATGTTGCGTAATGGTGTAGTTGTTTACCCCGCCAGCTTTGGAATACTGGGCTCTTCAAACTGTCCATCCTTAGGGATGCACAGAGTCGAGTCGAGACAGAATTTTCCTGACAAAATTCGAGTCGAGACACAGCTCTTCCAATAGAAAAATATACATTTTTCGAGTCGAGACATCATTTTTACAGCATATTGTCGAGACGAGACAGCCTCAAATCTTGTCTCGTGCGCATCCCTATCCATCCTACTTAGATAAAATCAATTTTGGATACGAATATTCATTTTTTTAGCGATAATTGTAATCTACGATAGAGATTGAAGTAAGATATTGGCTTGAACTGGTTTATTACCCACTTAACTTTCGTATACTGTAATTATATCTAATTTTGGCATAAATATTTATTATTCTTAGAATGTAAAAACTGAAGAATATATATGAACACACATTGAGGAAGAACTGAATGATCGTAGTAATTAACAAATTGGTTGCATGTTTATTTAAAATTAACTTTCTTGAAATCTAAATCATCATTATTAGAAAGAAAGCAAGAGAACCGTTTTGTTAAGTTGGACATGTTATAAGGGATTAAGGAATGTGTATGTAATCGAACAGAATATATGAAACTAAATGGAATGGCATGTGGAACTGAACTTGAAAGAGGATAGGATGTGTAAATGAAAAAAATAAAGAAAGCAATGGTTAACAGCAGTAGTTACTACTTACAACAGATCAGTGAAATCTACCCCCCCCCCAAAAAAAAAAGTTCAACAATTCTGAAACATAAATGCGTCACATTTTCTGTGTTTCCTGACAAAATTGAAAAATGGATTTTGCATATTTTTCGTCTATACCCCTTCAATATAGTTAGCTAACAAACCAATTACGATCAACTGACTAGAAGTCACGTGAGTGAAATTTATATAGGAAGTTTCGATACAGCGTTCACCGAAGTGACGCATACGTGGTGTTGAAGCTTCTGGTAGGTCCTATTTCGTAATGGATTTTAGGTCAGTGAGATTTCTTTATACGTATCAGAAAGCTATTTAACTCCATACTAAAGGCATGTCGTATGATTTCTTCAAATCGTCAGGTATTCGGACAACCATGAGCCCAATTCGTTTTGCTTCACTGCTCACAAGTTTAACTTGAAGTAAATTCTTACTTTTCCACGGAAACATAAACTGTTTGAATGCTCATTTTATTATTGGTGAAATGTATAATTCTGCAAGTAATACAATTTTCATGTCATTCTCCGAGATTCGATCTCTCGTCCTTTGGCTCAGCAGTTCGACACGTAGACAACTACACTAATTGTCGTTGTGTAACAGCTCGCAGAAAAATCGGTTTCAACTGCACGAACGAAACTGAGGGCATTGGTTATAAAGTTCGTAGTGCCACTTGCTGTATTTGGAAGATGAGGACAGCCTTAAGGAAATCACGTGTACTGATTGCAAGCACCTGGAAGATTTTGTCGTAGATTTTGACAGCTCCAAATCAATACATTCAGTGAGTGAATTACGAGTGCAATGACACTGGTAGTATATTTTACTTTGATTGGTGTTGTTTTTCTAAAGATGGAGAACGAAAATATTTTACCGTTCGAACATTTGAAAGAATACTTTTTTTCTTAAGAGCTGAGGATGATGGTGGACAGAATTTAAAAGTAAATAGTCTGAACTGCCCCGGCGGAAAATATTTATCAACAACTAGGGTGCCATAATTAACGATTTATAGTAAGGGGTTAATATGAATAAACTGTGTTCTGATGAGCAGGCCTACTTTATTACTAGAAAATAGTTTGCTGATGGTATGTAATATTGGAGTTCTTTCAGATCAGTTTGCTTATC
Organism: Thermobia domestica; assembly: GCF_964235325.1. NCBI lineage: Eukaryota > Metazoa > Arthropoda > Insecta > Zygentoma > Lepismatidae > Thermobia > Thermobia domestica. The sequence continues at coordinate 254,285,402 of NC_137459.1, read as the reverse complement.
CTAGAGTCCCGTTGATTATAGAGTTTGAAATTAGCTTTAAAAAGCATGTATCGATTTTAGAGTTAATGGCAAGTTTTGATTCGATCCCAGTTCATGTGTTCTCATTTTATTAGTTGTGGTGTAATGTTTCTCTATATTCTGTATTTTTAATTTTACATAACAACGTTGTTATTATTATAAAATTAGTTTAGCAGAATAACAATAAGCAACCATTTTTTCTAACGCATATGCATGAGCACCTGTCAAGCTAAAACTCTACTCGACTCGAATTCAAATTGAGTTTCGAGTAAAGTGAAAGGTAATAACCTCGAGTCAAGTTCCGAGCCGATTCAGTTTTTCGCGTCGAGTTTCGAGTTCAGTCGAGTTTGATAAATGGTTTGTTCGTTTTAACTCGTCTTGAAATCATGGCCTGATTACATTGGAAAACGAAAGCCATGATACATGAAAGCTAAACAGTAATATGGAGTACTTTTAGTGTTGCTCACGAGAGGGGACACTGCTCGCATCTCGTCTCGTCTCGATAGCGAAACCACAACAGATTTTTCATAACAACCTCAGCTCGTCTCGGCACAACTGAGAAGATGGCTCGAGCTGGCTCACTTGGGGAGAACCATCAGCTCGAGCTGGCTTGGTAGAGATGAGCCATCTGCTCGGTTCGGCTCAACTGAGCCGAGGGCTCTAGCCGAGTCGTTGGGTGAGCTGTTGGCTCGGCTCACTTCTCGGTTCGGGTCGATAGTGAATGAGCTGTGAGCCGAGCTGGTCGAGTCGTTGACAATTCTAAATCCGGACCGAGCAGTTTTGAAGACATTTGGCCAGTGCCCTATAACTTTTAACAGTGTTTGGCTCGAGGCCGAATACTCAACCTAGACCCTCAACCCAAATTCAGAAACTAGTGAACAATTTCCTTGACTCCTAGACTTCACGACTACCGAGGTTCTCATTTAACTATTTTTTTTAGTATTCAAATACAAACCGCATATCTTTCATGTTTACATACAGAGTTCTTATAATTAATAATAATAATAATAATAATAATAATAATAATAATAATAATAATAATAATAATAATAATAAGAAGAAGAAGAAGAAGAAGAAGAAGAAGAAGACGAAGAAGAAGAAGAAGTTGTAGTAATAGTAGTGTCATTGATAATAATTATACTGTCTATGCAATATACTTGAAGAATGTACTCGAAACTACACACCGGATTTGGTTCGACTCGACTCGAAACTCGAACCCAATTCGAGTCGAATTGGAGGAAACTTTTCGAGCCTAGTTCTTGGTTCGAGCTCAAAGATATCTGTTTCTAGTCGAATCGAGTTTCAAAGAAAATTCGCTCGAACTCACTTGTGTCCATCCCTACGAGTAACAACACAGTATGGCATTTTAACATTGTTACATTATATTAAAATGTTCATATATCGGTAAAATGTTACAGAAGGGCCTCGTGATCGAGGTCGAGGTATAGGTCGCGGTCGCACCCTCGATACTGCCACAAACACAGTGCCTCGATACTGGCACTGTTCACTGGAACAAACACCCATGTGAATTTGAAACACATAGATTCAAATGCGTATGCTCATGCCGAAGATGTACGCTACATCGCGATCTAGAGGTCGACCGATTATGTTTTTACATTGATCTTCAGCGGTAGCATCGCTGTGCGTTATGTTCTCTTTGGTTCTTCCTGAAGCGCTGCATGGAATAAAATCTTCATTTGTTTAAAATTTCGTCTGGAGAGGATTCTGTATGTCTATACTCGAGAGGTCTTGCTGCACTGTTAAATTTGATTATGAAAGACATATTAATAGAACTAGTGAGGAATCCAGCAATATTGTAAAAGAAACACAAACAACATCATAATAGACACGTTTTAAATAGAGAATGAAAGAAAATAGCAACTGAAATGTGAATGCCAGATAAGTTATTCATATTTATTTGAGAATTATACTGTAGGTTATTATTATATAAAGCAGTGGCGGTTACAGGAAGGGGGTTTTGGGGCTGAAGTCCGTAAAGTGTGGAATTTCTACCGAAAAAAAAGTTACTGTTAATTATATCTATGTTTAAAAACTCCACTTCTCTCCCCCAATTCCGAGATTATTAAAATAGGTTTCTTCTAAATTCGTTACTGATATAAGGTAAAGAATTACCCGTAAAGACAGGCACATATCCATAGGGAGAAAATGTCGGATAATGGAATTGCAGTGACGAAACTTCATTTGCTGCAGTTAATACAACCTCCAAACCGAAACCTGAAGATATACGGTACCTGTTTTTTTTTAAAATTTTATTTTACTGGGAAATGATTTCCCGCCTGAGTGCTGAATGAGGACATTTCTTCACAGAAAATTAAAAAAAAAATGTAAAAGTCTTTGATTTATTGATGTAAATGGACAAGAGATGAGACTCAAATATTTTTGTGAAACAAGAGAGGAGACTTTAGCATTTCACATGTCTCGTCTCGCGTCCATCCCTATCTATAGACTGCTTGGTCCTTTCTTGTCGTTTTGCAGTGATCTTTATGCAATAATTTCGGACGTGTTACAGTAATGTTTCTCCTCAAACTGAGGACTAAGGCCTACCGCTCACTGGCAACATTTTGTCGGGCACCTATCTTGTTGCTCTGGCTAAATTCATTGAGTCTTATGGGAGTCCGCTCACTGAGGCGACAGCGACAGAAAAGTTGCCGAGGTGTCGCCAAGCAGGGCGACAGCAGGGCAACAGCTCGGCGACGGAACAGTTGCGCAACAATTAAAAATACATTGAGTCTTATGGGAGTCCGCTCACTGAGGCGACGGCGACAGAAAAGTTGCCGAGGTATCCTCCAAATAGAAAGGTAAAAAATAAATGTTTTCTACAAGTTTTTTTCACGTAACAGTTCGTTCCGTGTGTAGCGCGTGAAAAGAAGTGTTCGCAATGGAAACTAATACATTCTTTGATTAGTGACTAGCATGTCTTTAGTGATAAAGACTATGAAAAAAATAATTGAGGATATAGAGAAACGCTCAGCGTTAATGAAGAAATATATATAAAGGAGAAATTATGGAAGGAAGTGTGTTTCGCTGTTATAAGAAACTAAAATGAGCTTTCCAGCCAAGAAAAAACAATACAGGTAGGTGCATTTTTCGATAATGACATATCGCTGTCATACTACACACTACTACTTTCATTAATTTCCCACAACTAGAAAAAAATACAGATAAAATTATAATTTTCAAGTTTCTTTCCATTTCAAATATTTTATAAAAAAGAAAAAAAACTGTACTGCATAGAAATGACCGATTTTAAAACGTGAAGAATATGCGGGAAGAACGAGGAAAGCCAATTTTTATTTTATGGCTATACGTAGAACATTGAGAGTACAGTTACTGTACAGTGTTGTCGGATTGCCGCTTTTGTTAGTTTCGTTCTGTTAGTTATTTCCAGTCGTTTTATATTTTCGTTGTCCTTGTTATCTTTTGATTCGAATAATTGCTCCCGTTCATATTAGCTTACACAATGCTGTTATTTTTGTCACTCATTGACGTTCAGGGACGTCATTTAGGGGGACAGGAGGTGCAATTGCTTCCCAAGAGTTTGAGGAATATATATATTTTAATCAATTGTCTACTAATATACTAGTACTAAACATGAAAGTCTTATATTGGTGGTGCTCTTGCCTCCTCAAGTGAAGTCTGAAATAACACCCCTGTTGACGCTACCTTCGGAAGTTTATTTAAATTTATTTATTTAACCATTGAAATGGGCGGTTTTTAATGTCCGAAACCAGCGATTATGCGAACAGTTCCGGTTGCCGATTATGCAAATTGTGATATCAAATGCTCGGCAACTTTTCTGTTGTCGTCGCCAGTGAGCGAGGGTATGGCAACAAAACTGTTTTGTCTCCCTGAAGTTGCTCACTGCAGGCGACAGCGACGAGATAGTTGCGCAACTGTTTTGTTGCCAGTGTGCGGTAGGTCTTACAGCGGGGGTGCGACCTCCTCGTTATGTGCGCCCTACATCCATCCAGACCACTGGTGTCCAATTATAATGAGCCTGAATGCCATAACCGTCTTTACTAGTAAAGTGGAGAGCCGCAGCTAATAATAATAATAATAATAATAATAATAATAATAATAATAATAATAATAATAATAATAATAATAATAATAATAATAAACATTATTATTATTATTATTATTATTATTATTATTATTATTATTATTATTATTATTATTATTATTATTATTATTATTATTATTATTATTACGACAGAATAATATTTAAAAAATGTATTTGAAATCTTATATACATATTCAACGTGAGAAAAGAAAGCGACTAGCAATGTTAACAAGGGCTGGGATATCAACATCCATTCCTGTGTTGTTGTGAGCCGCAGAAGATGTAAAAGAGAAGAATCTCCAAGGCAGCTTCTGAAACGATTCTTCACAATTTTCATGGAGGAAAATGCACTATCACATAAATAAGTACTATTAAACGCTGACCTCTTTTCCGACCAAATTCAAAGATTTAGGTGAAAGTGTTGCCGTGGATTCCCGCACCTTTTTGTTATATAGAATCGCTAAATAGATGCCTTATTTCGAAAGGAGAGTTGAAACATTAAAAGAATGAATAAATATAAATGAAAATAGTATCAGTAATAACAATCGTAAATCTTAAGAGCTTTGTGGACTGCAGAAAATCGTTTGGGGGGCGGCAAGCGGCCCGCGGGCCTCTATTTGGACAGCACTGATCTGGACCTAGGCATCGAGGTAGCGACCACTACATAATCCTCGATCTCGATCGCGAGGTATGTCTTCAGCCCAAGATTGCGGTTTTATTCAAAATTTATCCGGGGCTGAACCCCGGACTCCCCCAAATGAACGTTTAGCCAGCAATCCCCCGAAATTAAATCCTTCTATGTATGAGACATGCAAATCAGTGTGGAATTAATTAGAGGGGAGGAATCTCGTTAACAATTTAGGCACTCCTTTTCTGGTGGGGAAAGGAGAATGATAAATTTGAGAGAAAGTTCGCCCAAGTACCTGGAGGATGGTCACCCCTGGCCCAGGAGGGGAGCTTCAATTTTTAAGTTGCCAACAGCTAGCCAAGAGTCTATGTTCTTTCGCCTCCAGAAAATCAATAAAGAAAGCATTGGTTACTATTGTGTTAGTTAAGTTTAATTTGGAAGAACCATGTCTTAAAAACTACTACCAAATAATCCGACATAAAGCATAGCTAATGTTCAAAAATGTCCGAAACATGTGATAGTTGTGAAACATAAGAGAGAGAAAGAGAGAGAATTAGACCTGCACATAATAGTGCCCTTCGGTTATAATTTTAAACAAAGGAACACTATCCGTTAGATTTCTTTGATGAGTGGTTAGCGTACTGGAATTCTACATAGAGAGTCACAGGTTCGGGTCCACGCAAAGGACATTGTTTTTTAACAACATTTATTCTGAGCATTCCACAAGTACTGTTACGACTTATATATAGTCTCAGGGAGTCTGAGCCGAATTTATTTTCAAATATGAGACTTCTTATTATGTTTTTCTTTTACTTGCAATATTGCCAATTTGATTTCAAAACTTGCAACGTTAATTTCACTCATTGTTCTACGTCAGATTATAATGAAATTTTGCACAACGACGGCAGTCGGATGGTACTATAATATTTGATTCTTACTGTGATACGTTTAAATATAGTGCGAAAACGTAACTAAGAAAAAACAAAAGTTTGTTAGCTCGTACGATACACCATAGACCCCTGGAAGAATTTCATACAAATTTAGCATACGCATATATTACCAATTGAAAAAAAATACTGCAGGGGTAAGACACTAAAATTCTCTTGGAGCAAGAGATAATCAGGCAAAGGGTTCGGGGTGTGTGGACCTCAAACTTTGTAAACATATTTATAAGAATTGATGTAGTGTTTTGTTGCACTTTCTGTCCTGATAATAGTTCTGAGACAAGTAGATCCACAAATTCCGAGGGTGCACGTTTATAACAAATACCTCAAAATGCCAAATTGGTATTGAATTAATATCATCAATAATAAGGATCTGTGAAGCATCTACACTTGAATAGCTTAGGCCTGCCTACGGAATTATTATAAATGAAGGGGAAAAAAGTGGGGCATGGATTTTCACAGCGGGGGCAAGGGGTTGAAGTTGCCCCCACTCTGGATTTGCAAAACAATTTCGGTTCTTTCCAGATGCGTGTCAAAATACATTAGATTTACTTACATTCTATACTAGTATTGAAGTATTTACTGTAGTTATGCAATGTGCGTAAATAATAGCTGAGGTCGCTAGTTCGATCCCATTTCGCGCCAAGTGATCTCTGTAGTAGACAAACACGGTGTGGTGGGTTTTCTTAGGGTTCTCCCGTTTCCTCCCAACCTTTTGATTCCACCACTTCATTATTTTCATCATTACTGTCTTTCTTAGCCTACTAGGCATAATCATGGGACGAAAACCAGAAAGATTTCATTTTACATTAAGTATTATGTAATTCAAGGTCTGTGTATTCGCAACTTAGGTTACGTCAAGTTTCTTAAAGACCTCCATCCAAGTGAACTTTGTGGTGGACAAACACCGTGTGCGTGGGTTTTCTCGGGGTTCTCCCGTTTCCTCCCACTTTCTTCATGCCACCATTTCATTCATCTCTCATAATCACCGTCTCCTTTAGCCTAACCGGCATAACAGTGGGACGTAAAACTCAAAAATTTCATTTCATTTTTCTTAAATACCACTTTCAGTGACCATGCTTCCTAATTCATGCCTCCATTGAGTTTTACGTGGCAGAAATGTGCATCACAGTAAAACCAAGTGAAATTTCACCACTCATTTTCAAAATGATAAAATAATAGAAAGAAACTCGAACGTGGGACTGCTGCGTGGAAAGCAAGGAATTTTCCAATACGCCATTACGACACTTTGTGATACATTTAATTTATATTTGTTTTAATTTGATAAAAAATAGCGTACTACTTGCCCACAAACTTCACACGACTTGTTGCCTCCAAATTGCAATTCACATGGAAACGTATAATATCTTTTCTCACAAACATGAACAATATCAGAAACGTCTGACGATTAGGGAAATAAAGCAGAAAAACCCATACCTAGAATCGAACATAGCACCTTGGGTTCGGGGGAAAGCCACTCTAACCACACGACTACGAAACAACTACTTCGTAGCCTTATTCAATTATTTCCAGCAACTATTTCCAACCATAAAATTATATATTACATGTAACAAACAACGAGGGATCATTTTGTTTATTGGGCACTTACATACATAATATGTAATGTAATCACCTTGTTAGCAATTTTATGTTAGCTATTTTATCATACTATACACGCGTTCTGTTAAAACACTTTGAATTGTGCCACGAGAGGAAAAAAAAAAAAAACGAAACGGTAGTAAAGAAACAGAATTGTCATAAATCACAATATACAAATCACAATGAAAAAGCTTCGTAAGTTTATAATATAGCAACGAAACTTCCCGCATCTCATGTCAACATGTATATAGTGAAGTGGTTAAACCACGGGACTCCTGTTTGGCGGACTCGAGTTCGAATCCACGATACTGTAGCTTGAATTTTTTCCTCAGTAAAAAGATATCATTCTTGAAAATAGCTGCAACGTAATGTAGAAATCCGTCAGTTCCATTCAGGATTCAGAAGTGTCCTATTCAACAACGATTGTGTGCAAGCCTAGTTCAATTACCTGGCATTTAATACATCATATCTGAGTGAGCTGTACTGGCCTTCCTTCCAGTGATCTCACCAATAAAGTGAAAATGACATAAAATTAGCAGAGGCAAACAGTACTTTCACATCATTTATTTGTCCATGTTTTCTTTGTAGAAAAGTTATTTGACAGTTGGCTGTACACAATATTACCCATATAGTTTAAAATAATTTGATCAGTCCGTCATTGTAGTAAATTTGAATTGCGAACGTGTAAGGGGTGGGGGTGCATTTTGCATTAAGAAATTGGTTTCCAACATTCGTCAATGTTCGCATTATGCAAGTATGTAAGTGCCAAATTTCACAGAAGTAAATAACCACGTTAAGCGGGTTTGCATATCCAGGCTCCTAACTATGAAAACATTTACGATCACTCCAACCTCAATAATTTCACAGATTCAACCTGTTCTATATGTTATTAGGACGTAAAATTAAATGTAGTTTACACGGAAAAGACTTTTATGCATTGCAAGACCTGTAACGCCCAAATATTCACCAAAAACTTATAGTCGTATTGACACACACACACACACACAAGTGTGCAGCAGGAAACCACTTTACACAAGTTTAAAAAAAGCTTAGTGAAGACGTACGAACTGGTCGAGCCATAGCTGCGCCTGAGTTTTCGTCGAGGCAACACGTCCTGAGTTGCTCGCGCCTTGGTGCTGATTCTGTTAGTGGTGATAGTTTTTTTTTTTTTTTTGTGAGTTTTTCCTGTGCTTTCTGGACTTCAGCAGAGTGAGCTTACCTCTTGATTTGGGTGATTTCTCCCCGTTTTTGTTAAGTGAAGTGCAAGATTACGACTGATTACGATGGCCAATATTAGGCTTAACACTCTTCGTATTAGTTTTCAACCTGTCTCCAAAGTCCCCAATTCGATTTCGCTCCATGAGTGGATACGAACCACTTTTGATCTTGCACAAGATGCCGTATTAAGTATTGAACTAGACTTTCCACGTAAACTTCTATATATCAAATTAATTACTCAACAGCTCTGTGAACAGATCATTACTAAATTTGACAATAAAGTAACGTATGAAGATGCAGAAGGTACGTACAACCTTCCGCTTGACTCGGCTTCTCATACAATTAAATTGGTACGTATCCACGCGGTACCTATGGAAATTTCTGATAACCAAGTGAAACAAGTGTTTCAAGTTTATGGTGAAATTCTTAACGTTAGCGACGAACTTTATACTGGTGGTCATTATTATAAAGTACGTACTGGCCGCAAAGTTGTGAAAATGATTTTAAAAAAGCATATCCCTTCCTATATTACTCTGAGTTCTCTTCGTTGTTGGGTGACGTATCCCGGACAGACAAAAACTTGTGCGAGGTGTGACAGTGAAACGCATTTGGTGTCCCAGTGTGATCGCCGAACATCTAGCGCCCGTTTCGATCATCGCTCCAGTGATCCTTCTGGAATTTCTACTTTGGGTAGGCGAATTGCTCGACCTATCCTACAACTGAAGGATGCGCCTGCTATTCACAACTATAGTGTGTTTCCGGTTTTGCCGACAAAAAGCGGGCCCGCTACTACTACCATGCAGACAACTCTGGATTACTCTACCCCGCCAGCCCCCTGCGAGGCAGCTTCTGTGTCCCGCCCAAGTGATACATCCTCACAGGTCCCGGTTCATGACGAAGGTATGGCCAGCCAAATTCTTCCTGAGGTTAACCCCGACGCAAATAAGGTAGGTGACTTATCTGGTAAGACTGAGTGTCCTGGACCCCAGCCAATGTCTTTCGATACTTCAGCAACTGCTCGGCCGGAACCTGTTGTTAGTGATTCCCTTGACACGGTGCCTCCTCTCTCCGATGTGCTCGACTCGACTGGTAGTGATTCCCCAGTTACGCCTACATCCAGTGTTGATGATATTCCTGAACCCCCTATTAGTGAACAACTGAAAAAGAAGAAACGTTCCAGTCACGAGGTGAATACTGGGAAAGTTCTGAAAGTGACCGGGAAGACCTATGATTCGACCAGTAGATTAACCCGCACTAGATTACGACAGATGTCTCAATTAGATGCTACTACATGTAATGATGGGGAGGGTGTCCCCGAGACTTTGGACAGACCCGCTACGCAGTGAGAATATGCTAGTGGTCTGTTTGGGACTTTTGTTTTTGTTAATATCGCATCTTTTTGCTGCTTTCCTTGGGCCTGCCGTTTTTTTTTTGTGTGCCTTTTCCTCCACACTGAGCCTTTCCTTGCAGCTCTTAATGTACTCTTTTAAAATGGGAACGGTCAATTTTAATGGTCTAACATCTCCTACCAAGCAAAGTGCTGTTTTGGATTTCATTAAATGTTATTCTCTTGATATACTGTTTGCTCAGGAAGTGATCTTGACCGACCTTCAAGGCCTTTATCAGCACATTTTTTTTCTAACGAAACTGTTAACGGCACGGGTACTGCACTTATATTTCGTAATGATTTAGAATTTGAACAGTTTTACAAACATCCCACCGGCCGGATTATTACTGGAAATGTGGCCAATGTCCGGTTTTGTACCTCGTATGCCCCTGCAGGTTCACACAGACGGCGTGAACGTCATAATTTCTTTAATTCCGAGGTAGCCTCCGCCTTACATGACAGTTCTCGTTTGATTATATGGGGTGGAGATCATAACAGTATAGTTTCCGCTCAAGATTCTACTTCTACTTCAAACTTCTGCCCTACTTTATTACAGGTGATTAACCAATTTAATTTATGTGATGTCTGGCGTCATTTTCATCCCCACAATCCTGGACACACTTTTTTTCTGCGCCACTGGATCTTCACGCCTCGATTCTTTTTATATGTCACGGTCATTACTTCTACATGTGCAATCTGTGGAAAGGATTCCTGTTTGTTTTTCGGATCATATGGTCCTAGTTATGACTATCCAGCTACCGCTTCGAAAGCTTCCAAACCACAATAGCTTATGGCACCTCAATACCGACATCCTTTCTGAGCCAGAATTCCAGCAGTTGCTACGCCAACGCTGGAGAGAAATTAATCAGCAACTTTTGCGACGGAACAATATTATCCAATGGTGGGAACAACGGGGCAAATCAGCTTTGAAACAAGTCTGTAAAGAATACAGCAGAGATCGGTCACAGCGATTCCATGAACAATATAACTACTACTCTCAGCTTCTACGCGACTATCATACGGCATTCCTTAAGGGTGAACCTGTACTTCCACAAATTAAACAGGTAAAGGCTTTCTTGTTAACATTACACCGCAAAAGACTCCACGGTATTACTGTTCGCAGCAAAATCTCATCAATGTCACTCACTGAGCCTCCGAGTCTTGTACATATCAGTGATGAACGTCGCAGAGGCAAGCAACAGATTATTCATAATATACTGGATGATAAAGGTGTTTTATATGAAGGAACTAATATTATTCCATCCTTTGTGCGCTATTTTGCTGATTTATGTCGCAACCATGATGTTCCAGCTAGTAATGACGGTGTTTTCGATACCTTGAACCCTCTCCCAGTTGCACTCCAAGCAGAGCTTGATGCTCCCTTTACTGAAGCAGAAATTCAGCATGCCCTCCACCAGGCAAAAAAGAATAAATCTAGTGGTATTGACTCCCTACCTTACGAATTTTACCAGACATTCCCAGATCTTTTCGTTCCTTTTTTTACTGAACTTTTTAATGCCTTTCGTTCTAATTTACAAGTCGGCAAAACATTTACGCACAGTATTATAGTGATCATTCCTAAGCAGCCCAAGAGTACACGCATCAACCAATTTAGACCTATCAGTCTCGCATGTTGTGATTATAAACTTCTCGCAAAAGTTCTCGCAGCTCGATTACGTAATATTTTAAGTTCCATTCTGTTACCGGAACAATTTGGTCACGATCAGCAACATCCTACATATCTGGCTTTATCGAATATTAGGGACACGATCGCTTATTTTGAAAGTCGTCCGAAATTCAATGCAGCGCTTTTGAGTACTGATTTTTCTCAGGCCTTCGATAAACTAAGCCATCAGTACTTATTCACAGTTCTTGAGAGACTTCATTTCGGGCCAGTATATTTAAATATGCTTAAGACGTTATACTCCAAGCGTACTGCCCAAATTAAACTGAACGGAGCCTTAACGCGGGTCTTTCCAATTAACCGGGGGCTAATTCGGGGCTGTCCCTTGTCCCCCATGCTTTACAGCATTGCTGTTATGCCGCTTCTGAATAAGATCCGGAATGAAATGACGGGATTGTGTGTTCCTCCGGCTACTATTAAAGTTCAGAGTTTCATAGATGATATTTGCTTTTTCTTTCGCTCCCAGCGCGGTTTAGATACTATCCTTACTAATCTCCAGATATTTAGTCAACTGTCTGGTGCGGAATTACATCCCACGAAAACCAAATTACTTGTTTTGAATGATAAGTCTTCTTGCCCTTTTGTCTACCCCTTCCCTGTTGTTAACACTCATAAAATTCTCGGCATTACTTGGCATACCAATATCAAAGCATCTATTCAGGCAACATATGGAGTGGCTGTTCCTAAGGTCATTAACTTGCTTTATAAACACAAAGCTCGCAATCTTACATTACATGAGCGAGCGACCGTCTTAAATATTTTTGCCTTCAGTCTATTGTACTATATAATGCAGATTTTTCCGCTTTCTGTCTTAGACGCCAACACACTTAACAAACATCTGTTTGCCTTTTTGTGGTATCAATCAACACTGCGAGTACATCGTCGAACTGTGTGTACGACCAAGCAAGTAGGAGGGTTAGGTATTAAAGACGTGGCTCTTCAAGGCCGTTGTCTACTACTTCACCGCACATGTCAGCTGTTAACTGCCTTTTATGAGTCTTTCTCCGCGTGTCATATCATGCGTTGCCTTCGGCACGTGACTCTCAGTTGACCTGTTTCTATTCTGAACTGGTCCCAACCTTACCATTACCTGCGCACCGTCATTCTAGACATTTCGTATGCTCTTATCAGTCACACAGCTATTGAAGATCTGACTGTGAAGAAATTTTATACTCATTATGCAAATTATCTCTATAACCCATACCCCTAAATGTGTTACTCGCCATCCCAATTGTTCTTGGGCGCAAATTTGGCATAATTTTAATTCCTCGTTTTTACCCCTTGGAATGAGAGAGTTATGGTATAGGTTAGTGCATAATGTATTTCTTACTAACTATCGAGCATGGAAACTAGGTTTTCGACCAGATGCTCAATATATCCGATGTGGACAAGCTGACACACTCATCCATCGCTTGCAAACATGTCCATCCATCCAGCATTTGTGGCGTAGCTATACACATATTATAGCACGAATACTTCGTGTGGATCAACAGATTATTAATAGTGAGCCGTTTTTTCTTTTGCCTGATTTCAAATACTTCCCACGTCCTAAACACAATATCATAGTGTGGTTAACTATTCACACAGCGGATATCCTACTTACCGAAAATGAGCTGGTGACACAAGCAATGTACATTTTCAGACTACAGTGCTCTTTAAAAACAATGCCTTCAGATCAACGCTTGCGTCATTTTGCCCACTACCCGATTGCTGTTTACTATTTTTTTTCGTGTGTGTGTGTTTGTGTGTATACTTCATGTGATAGATTTTCAATTGTATTGCAGTGGTAACCTTTTGTAATTTGTGATTACTCTTTTATTCTTATTATATCTACATATATGTAATGTAATTTCACGCAATAAAACTGACCGTTAAAAAAAGAGAGTGGTTTGGGTCAATAGTCTATCAAACAGAAGTTTATGTGTTCAAACCCTGTAGAAAATATTCGTTTTCTTTTTTTTTTTTTCTTACAGGTCTGTTCCTATTTTCATCAGAGGACTGAGAACATTTCTTTGAATAAATATTTGGCAAAAACTTTTCTCTCAAATTCGATTAGAAGGGAACATTGTATGAATTGCAAATCTAAAATCCACAGCTGAAAACAAAATATTAAGTATGTTCAATATTTCATTACTATCCTTTGATTTGTAATGAAAAACTAATTATAAGCATTGATGATTTCAGAAGATTCTCAACGGGTAAAGGTCAATATATGAATGAGAGAAAACTGATAAAACATTATTAGTCCACTTTGAGCATGATCGAAAATATGACCACAAAGGGGGAAATTTATGTCGACAGGGTCTTAAATTCTCCCACAGGTCATGCCCTGAAATCGTTACTGTTTGAAAGGTATCTTTAACAAATACCTAGGTAGAATATTACATTTATTTCTAGTTCTACGTTTTGAAATGGAAAAATCATAATTTTAAAGATAATTATAATACGATAAGCATAAAGATTTATAGAACTAATGAAGTAAATATTATTGTGTAAGTTATCGATTTCTAATCACATTAAAACTAGAATAATCGTTTGCATCGCACTTTAAAGTAAATTCTCTCTATATATAATTCATACTGGAAAGCATGTTTAATTCCAATTACGTAATGAATATTTCTAACAATATATTTTATTGTAATATTTTTACTATTCAATATCGTATACACTTCATTCCCCAAAGCAAAACATCGCAAATGTATAGTGAGCTAGTGAATATTATCAAATAAATTATCATTTAGTTTATGTAAATATTGCATCGTCTGATTTGATACTTCGTACTTTAACTACTACTACTACTACTACTACTACTACTATTACTACTACTACTACTACTACTACTACTACTACTAATAATAATAATAATAATAATAATAATAATAATAATAATAATAATTATTATTATTATTATTATTATTATTATTATTATTATTATTATTATTATTTGGTCTAGGAATTAATTCGTGCGGTTGGTACGCACACATTGAAGCTGGAGTACGAACACAAAATACATAAATACCTTAAGAAAAATATTGTCCATCGCTAGCCACCAATTTCGCCCATCTGTCAGGCAATGTACGGATTCCGTGGCGAAAGAAGTCCTCATCCTTGGAAGCGATCCAGTCAGAGACCCATGTTTCGATATCTTCTGAAGAAGTAAACCGCTGTCCAATCAAATTGTTGTTCATGCAATCGAACAAGTAGTAGTCCGAAGGAGCAACGTCTGGTGAATACGGCGGGTGGGGTAAAATTTCCCATCCGACATTTTTTAAATAGGTTTTGACCGGTTTTGAGACATGTGGGCGAGCGTTATCATGTTGAACAATAAGTTTATCATGTCTGTTCTCCCATTCTGGTCGTGTTCTGGCCAGAGCTTGCTTCAAACGCATTAATTGTCGTCGATAACGTTCTCCATTCACGGTTGCAGCAGCTCATAGTACACCACACCTTTCATATCCCACCATATGCACAGCATAACCTTTGCACAGTGAATATCTCGTTTTGGTTGTGATGGACCTGGTTCACCTGGTTTCACCCAGGCCTTTTTTCGTTTAGGGTTCTCGTAATGGATCCACTTCTCATCACCCGTAATAATTCGATGCAGAAACCCCTTTCTGCTCTGTCGTTGAAGCAGCAATTCGCAAATGGTTTTTCGTCTTTCAACGTCTCTGTCTTTCAATTCATGTGGAACCCAATGTGACATCTTTTGAATCATTCCCATGGCTTTCAAGCGTTTGGAGACTGTTGTTTGATCAACGCCTAATGCTGCTGCAAGTTGTTCCTGCGTTTGACACGACTCCTGCTGGAGCAATGCTGTCAATTCTTCGTCTTGAAATTTGTTTGGCTGTCCAGCTCGCTCTTGGTCTGCCAAGCCGAAATCACCACTTCTAAACCATGCAAACCACTTCTGACACGTTCGCTCAGCTAGAGCATGGTCACCATACACTTCCACCAAAATACGATGACTTTCAGTCGCACTTTTCTGCATGTTAAAGTAATGCAGCAGGACACCCCGCAAAAACACTTTATCAGGCACAAATTGCGCCATGTTCACTTAACTACAAACTGGTGTTGTTGACGCTTTAATCCACTGCCCTATACTACGAACGATACGCGATGACAGGGGTTTGCAACACATGTGTGGATACACGGAACTGTGGGACGCTCCGTTCGTTGCGCCATCTCTTGTCCACCCGCACGAATTAATTCCTAGACCAAATATTATTATCATTATTATTATTATTATTATTATTATTATTATTATTATTATTATTATTATTATTAAATCATAGCCATATCTTA
This sequence comes from Thermobia domestica, assembly GCF_964235325.1. Taxonomy (NCBI): domain Eukaryota; kingdom Metazoa; phylum Arthropoda; class Insecta; order Zygentoma; family Lepismatidae; genus Thermobia; species Thermobia domestica. Next base: position 254,269,538 of record NC_137459.1, on the reverse strand, counting down.
CAAGACTTTCAGGCTTACTCAATAAATGAATTCAACGTGGTCTCTACTCGAAGTTCTATTTATTCGAATCCGATAGAATTACAAAGAGAAACTTCGAGAACAGGTAAAAGAAAATGTTACTTTGGTGGGACTGGAACTAAGATTTAAGAGTTCTTTACAATTTACAGACAAGTGCTTTAGACACTTTGCTTCTTTCTTCTAATCTTTAAGTTAACTGATTCACTGAACGTATCAAACTTGTCTCTCGATTTTCTGCTCGATTATACACGTTTTACAATAATTTCCTTTAAGTTTGAACATCAGGAACACGAATGCAAAAACATTTACAAGAACTAAAATTCCTCTTCCAGGAATCGAACCCGGGACTCCATACATCAAAGGCTCTCGTGCTAGCCACTTTTTTAAACTTCCTGACTCATTTTCTACTTCAACCACTTTTCAGGACTACTAGACACGACAGGGACACGAACACAGAAACATCGAGGACAGTTAAAATTCCACCCTTGCTACTACAGAGGGACTCGAACCCCCAATGGACTTCACCTCACGATCAGTAGCCTAACGCCTCAGACCGCTCGGCTACACCCACCGGCTCCACTAGGCCAGCGTTAAGAGCGAATGAAATGTAGTTTGAAGTGTCTGAAGATTATGCTTATTTCGCCCTGATTATGTCTATTGATGTTTATTTGTTTACCTTATTCGTTACTTTAAGGAATGATATATGCTATTCATATAGGTTCTATTAAGTATTCGTCCATAAATATTATATAAAGTATCAGAAGTATTCATAATCTTTTATGGGAATTTACTGGTGCATGCACAGTAGGCATAAAGTGTAATTGGAAGGTGAGTTCAAGAGAGATTATGTATTTCGCCGATATTATTTAATAACTATGTAGAAGAAATAGCGAAAACGAGTCTACATAATGAAGATGGAATTTCGGTACTAGATAAAATGATGACGTGTATACGGTTTGGGGTTGATATGGTTGTTGTTGCAGAATTTAAAAGGAAAATTAATAAGATGTAGGAAATTTGGAAAATGCTTTGTGAAGAATATGGGATGAACATAAATGTTAGAAAGACAAAATCCATGGTGATTGAAACAAAGCGATCGGTGTCAAATATAGAAGTAGGAGCGGGAGAAAACAACAACTGACTAGTTAGAGAAATCTGAGTAGTATTATTAGTGATGATACGACATGCAAACGTGAAATAAAAGCAAAAAATGGCGAAAGAAGCCTTTAGGATGAAGAAAATACTATTTTATGGGACCTTGAATAGAGTTGAAAATAAAAAGACTCATAAAATGCTTCGTGTACTGTATTTTACTGCATTTGCAGAGCAGAAACATGGCCATTACGCAAAAATGATGAGAAACAATTTAAGGCTTTCGAAATATGTGCGTGGAGAAGAATGGAGAGAAATGGATGGGTCGAGAGGAAAACGAATGAGAGGGTGTTAGAAAGGAAGGATACAAATATTATTAAGAAGAGGAAGAGAAAATGGTTGGGATATTGGTTAAGAAGGAAGTGTATCATGAGGGGTGTGCTAGAGGGTATGGTGGCAGAAAAGATAGGGAGGGGTCGAATTAGACTATATATACACATAATTACACTATTGGCTATGTCAAAACAGAAAAATCGTATGTGAAGATGGAGAGGTTAACAGAAGATCGTGGAGCATGGCAGCTTTTCAGCCGCGGTAAGTGACCTGCTGGTAATGGTGGAATACTTCTGATATAATGATGTTGATGATGCACAGTAGAAACAGAAAGATTCACTTTACTGTCATTCCTAATACGAATCGCAATGCAAATTTCTAAAGGCTGTAGATAACTATCTGTTACTATGCGAGGGGAAATCATAGGTCGAGTAACTATGGGACCAACTGCCATTCAGATAGCTAGGGGTATGGGCTGTGACAAGAAAACAGTGAAGAAATTAATTTAGTGGTATGAAGAAGGTGGTGAATATTTCACATCTCGTCCAAGAAGTAAGAGACCATTATTATTATTATTATTATTATTATTATTATTATTATTATTATTATTATTATTATTATTATTATTATTATTATTATTATTATTATTATTATTGGTCTCTTAGTTCTTGGCCGAGATGTGAAGTATTCACCACCTTCTTTATACCACTAAATCAATTTCTTCACTGTTTTCTTGTCACAGCCCATACCCCTAGCTATCTGAATGGCAGTTGGTCCCATAATTACATTATTAGCAAACGACGGGGTGGCAGAGTGAGAAGAATCAGCGACTCCGGTGCGAAGGATTACGGGTTCGATTCTTGTTCGGGTCAAACTTTTTTTGCTTCAACCAATAAAGTAGGCATTTGTAACTATAAGTAAAATATTAATTCACCATATGTTCATAATGAATAAAACAATAGAAATTTTCAATCACTTGTAAATTATTTTGATGTTCCATTTTAACTAGGAACAAAATTTAATCTCTTCCGTGAATATTATTGTTACTGCAGTCGTTGTGTAAAAAATATTCTTGAAGCTTCGTGTCTACATCTGTTGACAGTGTGAGAATTACAAGGGGAATGAGGGGGCAATCTGCGTTGGTTATAGCAACATCCAGTATTAGCAAAGGGAATTTCCCCCCTCAACTTCTTTGTAAATCGCACACTTTCAACATAAGTAGAAACGAAGCGTCAAGAACATTTATTACACAACGACTGTCGTCACGGGCGCCGATCATGGGGGGCGTCCCCCCAAGCTCATGTGGGCCCCATGTATTTTTATGAATATGCATTTTCATATGTATTTTTATTGTTACATGTATTGTTGTATGTATTTTTTATAAATGCCCCCCCCCAAATAAATACAGAGAAATCGGTGCCGTTGATTGTCGTAACCATAATATAATCGTGATATCGATTTATTTACGGAATAGAATAAATTTTCTTGCTAGTTTACATGGAACATCGAAAGATTTTACAAGTGATTTTAAAATGTATATTCTTTTATTAATTATAAACATATGATGACTTAATATTTTAATTATAGTTACAAACGGTTACTTTATTAGTTGAAGTAAAAAACAAAGGATTGACTCCAACGGGAATCAAACCCGGGTGGCTTTACATACAACTTGCATACTTTACTCACTCTGCCACGCCGTCCGTTGATATACTTGCGCGTCGAACAGTATATGTGGCGAGTAGAAAACTTTTGAAGACGGTTTTTCTCCCTTATTTTTGCCCAGATTGATGACAATTCTGTTTCTTTACTACTGTTTCGTATTTTTCTCTTGCAGCAGAATTCAGAGTGTTCTAACAGAACGAGCGTATAGTATGATAAAATAGCTAACAAGGTGATTGTAAAATGATCCCTCGCTGTTTGTTACGTGTAATAGATAATTTTGTGGTTGGAAATAGTTGCTAGAAATAATTGAATAAGCGCGCTATAAAGTAGTTGTTTCGTAGTAGTGTGGTTAGAGTGGCTGTTTTAAATTACGAAGACGCTAAGTTCTATTTCGGGTGTGGTCTTTCCGTTTTTTTTTTTTTTCTTTTTTGTTTTTTTTTTTCTAATCGTTTCTGACATTGTTAATGTTTGTGAGGGAAAAATATTATACGTTTCCACTTGAATTTCAATTTGGAGGCAACAAGTCATGTGATTATGTATGTGGAAAAGTAGTACGCTTTTTTTTTAAAAAAAATATAACAAATATAAATTAAATGTGTCGCGGAGTGTCGTAATGGCATATTGGAAAACTCTTTGCTTTCCACGCAGCAGTCCCATGTTCGAATTTCTATTCTTTTATCCTTTTTTGCAATTGAGTGGTGAAATTTCACTTGGTTTTACTGTGATGCACATATCTCTCTCATGAAATTCAATGGAGGCATGAATTAGGAAGTACGGTCACTGAAAGTGCATTTTTGAGAAACGTGACGTAACCTGAGTAGCGAATACACAGACCTTGAATCACATAATACTTAATGTAAAATGAAATCTTGCAGGTTTACGTCTCACGATTATGCCGTGTAGGCTAAGGGAGACAGTGTTGATATAAATAATGAAACGATGGAATCAAAGGAGGGAGAGGAAACGGAAGAACCCAAGAAAACCCACCACACCGTGTTTGTCTACTACAAATACCACTTGGCGCGAGATGGGATCGAACTAAAAATCCCACTTACAAGAAATGATCGCTCTATCATTGTGCCATAGCGGCCCGCAATACTTAATGTGAAAAAACTATTATTTAAGCACATTGCATAACTACAGTGAATGCGTTCAATACTATAGTATTTAAGTAAATCTAATGTGTTATGACACGTATCTAGAAAGAGCCGAAATTGTTTTGGAAATCCAGAGTGAGGGCCGTGGGAAGCCATGGTCCCACTTTTCCCCCTTTGTTTATGCTAATTCCGTAGGCAGACCTAAGCTATTCAAGTGTTGTTGCTTCACAGATTCTTATTATTGATTATAATATTAATTCAATATCATTTTGGCACTTTGAGGTATTTGTTATAAACGTGCTCCCTCGGAATTTTTGAATTTTTAATTCCTTTGTCTCGGAACTATTCTCAAGACAGAAAGTGCAACAAAACCTTATCTCAATTCCTATAAATATTTTTATAAAGTTTGAGATCCACACACCCCGAATCCTTCCCCTGGTTATAGCCTGCTCTCAGAGATGCTTCTAGTGTTTTATCACTTCAATAAATATTTCCTTGGTAATATATACTTATGCTAAATTTGTATGAAATTCCTCCAGGGGTCTATGGTGTATCGTACGAGCTAACAAACTTTTTTTTTTCTTAGTTACGTTTCCGCACTATATTTAAACGCATCACAGTAAGAATCAAATATTATAGTACCGCCCGACTGCCGTCGCTGTGCAAAATTTCATCATAATCTGACGTAGGACAATGAGAGAAATTAACGTTGTAAGTTTTGAAATCAAATTTGCAATATTGCAAGTAAAAGAAAAACATGATAAGAAGTCTCAAATTTGAAAATAAATTCGGCTCAAACTACCTGAGACTACATACAAGTCTTAACAGAACTTTTAGAATGCTCAGAATAAATGTTGCTAAAAAAAACAATGTCCTTTGCGTGGACCAGAATTCGTGACCCTATATGTAATAGTCCAGTACGCTAGCCACTCATCTAAGAAATCTAACGGTAAGTGTTCCTTTGTTTAAAATTATAACCGAGGGACACTATTATTTGCAGGTCTAATTCTCTCCCTCTCTCTCCCCCCTCTCTCTCTCTCTCCCCTCTCTCTCTCTCTCTCTCTCTCTCTCTCTCATGTTTTATAAATATCACATATTTCGAACATTCTGAATATTAGCTAAGCTTTATGTCTGATTATTTGGTAGTAGGTTTTAAGACACGGTTCTTCCACATAAAACTTTACTAACACAGTAGTAACCAATGTTTTGTTTACTGATTTTCTGGAGGGGAAAAACTTATACTCTTGGCTAGCTATTGACACCTTAAAAAATGAGGCTTCCCTCCTGGGCCAGGGCTGGCCATCCCTTCAGGTGTTTGAAAAAAACAAAACAGTTATGTCTTCAGGTTTCGGTTTGGAGGCGGTATTAAATGTAGCAAATGAAGTTTTGTCACTGCAATTCCATTATCCGACATTTTCTCCCTATGGATATGTGCATGTCTTTACAGTTATTTCTTTATTTTATATCAGTAATGAATTTAGAAGAAACATTTTCTATTAATCTCGGAGTTGATGGAGAGGAGTGGAGTTTTTAAACATAAATATAATTAGCAGTAGCTTCTTTTTTTCTATAGAAATTCCACACTTTACGGATTTCAGCCCCAAAACCCCCTTCCTGTAACCGCCACTGCTTTATATAATAATAACATACAGTATAATTCTCAAATAAATATGAATAACTTATCTGGCATTCACATTTCAGTTGCTATTTTCTTTCATTCTCTATTTAAAACGTGTCTATTATGATGTTGTTTGTGTTTCTTTTACAATATTGCTGGATTCCTCACTAGTTCTATTAATATGTCTTTCATAATCAAATTTAACAGTGCAGCAAAACCTCTCGAGTATAGACATAAAGTATCCTCTGCAGACAAAATTTTAAATAAATTAAGACTTTATTACTTGCAGCGCTTCAGGGAGAACCAAAGAGAACATGAGCCACAGCGATGCTTTCGCTGAACATCGATGTAAAAACCTACTCGATTGTTTATAATCGCGACCACTGATTCATCCTCGCGGTCGACCTCTAGGTCGTGATGTAGCGTACATATTCCGCATGAGCATACCCATTTGAATCGATGTTTTGTGCCAGTATCGATGGTGAGACCTCGACTTAAACCTCAACCTCAATCGCGAGCTCTGTTCGGTATGTTTCTACCCTTGGACCTTATTTTAAAAACTTGTGCAAATGTCGGAGGCTCCAGACCTCCTGGCTACGCCACTGCTTGGTAGCATGCATTCTTCGTAAACATCACCATTCTGTGTTCACTTCCACCTTCAGCCGTAATTTTATTCTTTCAAGCCAAAGAGAATACATTCGTTCTCCTTCGCATTTGGCGTTCTTAAAAATAAAATTGTTATAATTAAACGTGCGATTTTGCCATTTTCAATGTAAATTTCTTTCCCCTTCTCCGCAAAACAAATCTCATGGGCGCAACTTGCGTGTATGGTCCCCCTGTTCCAAATAGAAAAATTGAATTCGAATATTTTCTGCAAGACTATTGGCGAGATATTGAATTTCACATCCAGTATTTCTGTTTACTTGGTATTGGAATTAATAGAATTGAAAGTAATTGTTTTGTGCAAGTATAATTGTGCAGAACAGACATAGATAAATTTTTTGTGCTGCTATATATAAATGTATGAAAATTGTTAGGAAAGTTTATAGAGGGGTGGAAAATATTCTTCCCAGGCTGGAACAACAGTAATTAAGTCAATGTCAGGGAAAGAAAAACTAGACAGGGCGAATTAGCTTAGCTTTCCCCCTTAGAAATAAACGTTTCGTAAGTAACAAACATTCTGTGTCTGACTTGTGATGCCTACCTTTCTGTATGGCTCCGTGGATGAGTTAGTAGAGTCGTTGCTTCGTAATAGTGAGGTTGATGTTTCAAGTCATGCAGGCCAGTTCAATTTTTTCATTGTTTGTTTCCCATATCTGATGATGTTTTTCCCCCTCTGTAATCATCTGATACTCTGAACTGAGTTCTCCACTTGAATTCAACAATTGGTAGTGGATGCTCTCAGGCTCGGGTGAGCTTTTACATGTCTACTTACAAAATCAAAATTTTCGACAAAATATGGATGCTATCTGATCATTTTGTCTCAAATTCTAAATTTGCGCATGTCATTATATCTCTGTTTCATCATATTTGCATCTCTCGTTCTCCATTGTCATCAGCTATGACATAAGATGACTTGGGAGCAAAGATTGAAATCATAAAAGTGCTATACCAATGGGCTCACTCTCACTAAGCATTTGATTAAATATATGTGTTTTCACACTGATGGAAGGGGGGGGATATCCGCTCTCCTACCCTCCTGAAGTGACAGAATATTAATTCAGACTCAGCAAAGTTATTTCAGACAATCGAATGAAGGAGTGTTCATTCCAACAGCAACAGGATTGGACTTTTTTTTTGTTTCAAATTATCTTCACAAATAGGACAAATATCAAGTAATATGTTTGCCATAAGAACTACATGTCTAAGATTTATTTCATTTTGGAGAAATGATGCTGTAGACGGTAGTGGGAATTTCGCCCAAGTGTACGGGAATTTTCAGTGCCTGGCGATTATGCCACCCGCCTTCCCTTACAGCTAATTCGGTTGCATACTTCCCGACAAATGCTTCGGACTAAGCTGATGGAGCACTTTAGCTGTAGATCTCCATCTTGCTGTACCATCCAGAAGTGTCCCTCGCTGTACAAACCTGACGTACCTAGAGAGAACAACTGTAGTTACTGCATATTTCCTCATTACTCTTTCTAGTATGACGTTAACAAACAATACACTACTTATCCCACACGTGCAATCTATCATTTTTTTGCTCTCAATGACTGTCTGATTGATCTCTCTTAACTAATGATTGGGCGAATTGCCTTTCTTGAGTAGGAGGTAATGAACCCTCATAGCTCGGGCGGAACTTTCTAGACTGGCGGGAAAGTACACCTAATGCTAGTTTCGACAATGAAATAACTCAAATATGTATTACGTATTGAATATTTGGCATTGTAACCTTCGTATGAATTCATAAATAACGTTTAGAAAAATGTACGCACTTACTCTGAATCACTCACGCAGAACGTATAATGCATTTCTTTACGAATAGCTCCTATCATCACACGAATATAACTGACGACTTTATAACTTCTTTATTCGTTACAACTCACCACTCCCTTTTCTTCTCCATCTAGCCCTTGCACAAATCCCCTACGGAGCTATTTATCCTGACTTTATTTTATTCAAATTTCGTAAATAAATGTATACATAATAACTGCAGCATAATGTGATTTAATTTAAATGAGTAGGAGTGATAAAGTTTAGGAGAGTGTGTCTTACCTTGTTTCGAGTTACTTTAACGACCCACGATTCTTTATTTAAACTAAGGGGTGCCTTGTTTATGATAATAGACAAAATGGGGGAATTAAGAAGGTGTAACGAAACGGAAGAATTCTGTGAAAATCAATACAAACTATGTTTGTCTACATAGGCGCAGACTTTGGGGGGAATACAACTTTGCTCCCCTCCAATAATTAAAGGTGGGGTCCTCGCTCCCCCAACAATCCAGTTGAGGAAAAATTAACAAAGAGGAACAAGAATTTATGTCGTAAACTTCGTCGTACCTTTAATTCAATATTAGGAATAGACTTTTTTATTCAATAGAAAATGCCATTTTCAAAACTGTGTTTAATGGAACACTCTAGCACCACTGATATGACAAGTGAAGATCAATGTCGTGCACAAAGTTGCAGTGAATTTCCGAAATTTTGAACTTGAATTTGTTTTAATGCCCTTAGGCAAATTTGACTTAGGACGTGAATTTCGCAGCTGAGCGGATGCAGCGGACTGAGATGTGGGGGGAGACGCCTTCATCAAGCAGTTGATATAAAACGGCTGAATATGGTATATTTATTCATTATTTGCCCCTTCCCCCAATATTTTCTTCAAGCCGGCGCCTATGTTTGTCTATCACACAGTCCGTACCTTTTATTTATTTATTTGTAAAATATGTATTCAAATTTATTTTTTTTTGAACACAATTCATACTCTTAAAAATTGCATACCAATTTCTAAACTAAATTATTTGTTACACAGGGGAGTGAGCCTCTTCGACGCTACTATTGGAATATACGTAAAAGTATAAGAATATTAAACTCATATAAGGTTTTACATAGAGGAAAACTTAACAGGATAGTAGAAAGTTCTGCTTAAGAATTATTCTTGCTTCTATATCCCTCTAATACAATTCACTACTTGAGAGGATACAGCATTATATATGTAACTTAATTTTGTGATGAGAGTCTGCCAGTTTCTTGAACTAATATTTGTGCCTAATTTCTTTCTGGGCTTATCTCAAACTATTTCCAGAACGCAGAAAATGACATGCATGCACCTTTTATGAATTCTCTCGTATGGTATAGATGTAGTGGTTGCGTAGGATTGTCTGGTACACGAAATTGAGGAAAATGCCACTGGAGAAGGCTTGCGGAACGCTCCCTTTACCCAATGCAGACGTTAAACAACAATGAACAAGGGGAAGCTCGTGTGGAGAAGATGGTGTGCAGGAAATTACTTTTTGAATGGAGTCTGCAGATTTGGAGATTGCCTTAAACGAGAGTCGTAATGGAGACAGGAATGTGTATGATGTTTAATAAAGAGAGTCACATGGTGCATAAACTCTCACTAAAAGACGAAGAACAAAAGTACCTGAACCTAGTAATCCAAGCTAGGATGCGTGTAAGTTGAAGAACTCAAGCCAAAATAAACATTATTTTTTCTTGTTCTTCTCTCTCTCTACATTTATTTTAACTAACAAAAAGTTATTCACTTCTCTAAATGAACTTTGATCTCTTTTTCTGTTTTTCTCTTTTTCTTTTTGTTTTAATCTTAATTGAAAAATCACAAACTTTGTCAGTCTACATATGACATACATACATAATACAAGATACATAATACATTTGACAACAGTTGAAAGTGTGTTTAAACAAGTATGATCAGTGGCATATTTAGGGGGCAACTTCCGGACTTAAGCCCCCCCCCGAAATCTTACTTACTATAGTAAAGTATATGAAATATCTTGCATAATTTTCACATTTTCAGGCAAAGCCCCCCCCCCCGAAACAAAATCGTAAATACGCCACTGAGTATGATATATATTTCTACCTTAAACTTAACACTGAAATGCGTCTCATGATCAGAGACGTAGCATGTAACATGTCGCTGATGTTAGTGGCAGAAATACAATAGTTCACAGTTTGGATTACTTATAGTGTTGATAATGATTTTTTTTTTTAAATCACCATGCATTAAAAAGAAAACAATCTGAATGTAGTGAAAGTCATGCATTTATAATTATCAATGTTTCATTGTCTGAGATATATTTTGGAAAATGTACCTAATTTGTTGACTGGCTAGAAATGAACTGTTTCGCACGATACTCTTTTATGTCAATAGTATTTTGTCGACAGAGTAAAATGCTAATATTGTTTTTTTTTCCTTATTTTTTAAAAGTATGGGGTAAAGGTAGAAAATAACATTTATTTATAAGAAATACGGAATGACAGATTGGCTGGTCAACGTCCAAACTAAACCAGTTAAGATAGAAACATGAAATTTTCACAGTGCGTAGGATTTGTGACATAAAATGCCACTACTTGTTTTTTTCGAAATTCGAAAACGATGGGGAAATAGGGGTTGCAATTATTATATTAAAATGATAAATAAATCTCTGAAGGTTGGATACATGTAATTTGGTATATGCGTTTATCATTTAAAATAATTAGACGCGTTATATATATATATATATATATATATATATATGAACTGTAAGTGAAGGAATACGGTAAGATGTAAAAATGATGGGATTGCAATTGTTATAATTGGATGGTTAAATCTCAAAATTTATTAAGTCTAGATGCAAAGACTTTGGCAATTTTTTTTCTTTTTATATGTAATAAATAAATATGAGTTTCAATGTTTCTTTGAAAACATATATTTTCCCTAGAAAGGAAGAGAGAAGGCGAGGAAATAAAAAAAATGTAGGTTACTTTTGCTAAAATAAGGTGATCTTCTTTAGAAATCTCTGAAAAGTAAATATGTGTTAATTAAATGCGAGTTTCAGCGTGTATTAGAAGGAAAGATAACAGGATGGATTAGTTATTGTTAAAATAGCACGACTACATCTCGAAATTTCTTAAAAGCAGAGTCATGTTAATTAGTGAAATGTTTCAGCCGTTTCTGATGTTTCCCTTTGGAGGAAAGAAATTAGAGCGGATATTACAATTTTTATAACAAGATGTCATATCTTGAAATTTCTTAAAATTAAAATCATAATAGGGATGTGAGAAGAGTGAGACCGAAGGTCGATTAAATAGTGGGGGTCTAAAGAAATCTCCAGTTAGACGAAGGCTCTTTATATATAAGAATTACTGAGTGAATAAGTGAGTGTCTGACTGAGCAACGCCCAGAACAAACCGCTTAAGATAGAAAGTTGAAATATTAATCACCCATGGGATTTGTGACGTAGGGCGCCACTAAGGAAGAATTTAGGACATGCCACGGAAAAGGGAAATGGTGTGACAATTGTTGTAGTAAACTGTCCATATCTCCGGATCTTTGAAGGGTAGAGACATGACATTTCGTGCATGGGTTTTCTGTTTAAAATAATTAGACAGGTTCCATTGTTATATATCAGGGCGTGTTCAGCAATTGTAAAATAAGATAGCCATATCTCAGAATCCCTTAAATCTAGAGACGTGAAACTTGGTATTTAGACTTTTCATTTAAAATAATTGAAGCCGTGCTTCAACATTTTATGATGATTCTCTTAAAAGGGAATTTAAAAAAAAAGTTCGAGAGTAAGAAAGGGAAGAAAATTGCAAATGTTATTATAAGATGGTCATGTCTCAAAACCGCTTGAGGTAAAATATGTTAGGGATATGAAATCTAATATAGGGCCATAAACTGCTCATTCAAAACAAGTGGGGATACGACGCAGTGTTTTCAGAAATGTTGCTTTTAACGAGCGAAACAGGGTAATAGCCATAGGCCGAGTAAATGCAGAGTAATAGCCAGCTAGCCGGAGGCTAGTTAAAGTATATATTTATCCAGTAATGATATAAGGCCTATACCTGTCAGTGCCTTAAACTTTTACATTAGGGACTGCATATAGTACTACTATTCAAATTCTTGATAATCGTTCTTCCTTAAGAATAACGCAGTTTATTCTGACCAAAAGTAGTTTGCTCTGTATGCGTATATCCTTGAATAACATTTGTACAGCAACAAACCTAAGAGACACACTATCTAATACCTGATTCTGAATCAAGTAAGGTATTTATGGACACTGTGGACATTTCAGGTACACTCATGTTCAAAGTTATAGTCGCATGCCTATAAATATGTTGTTGTAGGAATATAATTTTATAATGAATTCGCTCGGTACTTCTCACGTTACTATGTGTATAATCGGCAAAGATATGTATGTGGGATTTTCATGTCAAAAGATCAGTAAATAAGAACAATAAAACAAAAATAATACTTTCTTGTTCATTTAGCAACATTTTGTTTTATTTATTCTAATTTTCGTATTTATAATTATTTTCCTATGAAATTTACCACAAATATATATTTCCCGATTATTCACATAGTGTCAGTATTAAAAGTAGCCTGAAAATCATTATCAAGTTATATTCTTACAAGAAGACAGTTACAGATATGCGACATTCATTTTGAACATGCATGTACATTCATAATTTCTGAAAGAGTTACAAAATATCGTTTACATTATTTTACACACTTTGTATACAAATACACACACTAAATGCTAGTAGGATCATGGGTTTCGTCTTCATCAACAGTAAATATCAATTTAGTAGTTACATTCAATTCGGAAATGTTAAAGCGCAATATAAGCTTAAAAAATGAGTGTACTATCACTAATCAACATCTTCGAAGCTTTGTTTCTGAAGAAACATAACAAACACATACAAATGTCATCTTATTTTTTGTTGCAAATGTATCAACTACGTGATCTGCAAAGTAGCAGGTATGTCTTGTTTGAGTTGCAAAATAGCCAGCAGATGTCCTTTCTTAACATGATTTATTTTGATTCGGGTATGATTTTAGTATTTTCAGAACAGTAAAGGATTGTTCGCATGCACATTATGACACCAGTAGTGGCAATTTGATTTGAAAGAAAGCTTTGCTCTGAGTAGATAAGATTTGGGGTGTAAGGCATAAATATCGGAAATGGAATTGATGTTATATGAAATTTCTACATTTTAAACATAACTTTGGGCCACATTTATTTCAGACTTATTGAACTCCATTCTACAGCTTTCCTCGAGAGCTTCCAATGTTTCTACGTTTTGTGAAATCGATTATTTAGGATGGCAAAAATAATTTTGGTTTCATAACTAAAGCACTCACCAACTCTTTCATAATAATATCTAACAGAGGGGAAATAATATATTTTAAAAAAAGAAACAAAACGGTGTTCTTCAAGACATGCCTACAGTTTAGTTGAAATATTGACAGTAATAATGAAATTATTAAGTTTATTGCTAGCAAACTCAGACTTTCTCTTAGACCCGTGTTCTGGTGTATCAGTGTTATTTCCTGAGCAAACTTATTACCTTCTAGAGAAGAGCTAGTAATGCTTGTCCCGTTCGTAATATTTTTATTTCCATTGAAGAAATGAATCAATGAACATTTGCTAGAGTACTGTCTTACCTTGCAGAAATGCATTCGGTAATTCCGTGAATAAAAACAAACAAACACACAAACAAAGCAACCAACTATGCTATATTATGTAGAGATGTCAGTTGCATGTATAGATAGACCTTTAGCGTCATATGATGAATGCTGCTTTTCTTCTCTCCGTAAAGCTTCAAGGATTGCACAGTAATGCTTTAATATGACCGGTATATTTTCATTGTGAGATGACCTGCGCTTCCTTGATGAACATGCCTGTAATAATACCAGATTTTGCTGGTGAGTGTAACAATTTATATAGGGTGCATAAAGATCTCTGTAAATCATTGTAATTCTGAGCCACAGGCACAGTTTCCAGCTTCACTTCCAAATAATTTCCAATATACATTGTTCGAGGTCAGATCCATTGCATAAGTTAAAAGATATAGATTTTTTTTCTGAGGACATATCAGTAAGGGAAGCTAGGATGTTGATTCATGACAAAAGGGAGAACGATAAACTTTGTATATAACAGTGCTATAATAATAATAATAATAATAATAATAATAATAATAATAATAATAATAATAATAATAATAATAATAATAATAATAATAATAATAATAATACGAAGAAGGAGAAGAAGTTAGCATACTTTTATACTCTGTGGAAGCGAAATTATTATTATTATTATTATTATTATTATTATTATTATTATTATTATTATTATTATTATTATTATTATTATTATTATTATCATTATTATTTTACTTTCATTGAAACTGTATTATTAGATATAACCAGTAATTCTCTCAGTTGAATAAATGATAGCATGCTGAATTCTGGTACTATACACTAAGAATATGATACATCAATTACAACACCGCCGTGAAAGTAGGATATGCAGCAAAGAACTTCCTGCAAACCTGACACAATTTCTCTAGGTCAACAGAATTTTCCCATTACGTTGGTTCTACTATTGAATGTTTGCACGATTAATTTTGCATTCACATCAATTCGCTTTCAGAATATTACTACTCTCGTGCCTCCTTCGCGTGTGTGTTAACACATTTTCTCTCTGTCTCTCTCGACCTTCTCTTATTTCCATACTGTACTCATGACTGTTTGAGAAAGTCTTATATAGACAGAAACATCTATCTAGTCCATTGCAAAACTATTATAATTTAAACATCCGTTTGAAAATACCATGTTTATAGACTGCATACTTAAAAAAATGAAGTAAGGTTAGACACATAATAGTATTACTTCATATTTATAGTACTTACTAGCTGAAGTACTCGTTCTTAGCACGGGAAAAATAGGTTTATGGAAAATATTTGAATCGTCTACCTCTTTAGAACATTTATTTCAATAAAAGTATAATGATAAAAATACAAAATATATCCTACTTCTGGCATAAATATCAAAACATCCTACCCCCGAAAGACATTTTCATAGCATTTATGACTTTTTAATGAAGTTGATATTATTAAAAACAAATAAGCCTGAAATGGGCACTAGCTATTTTCCAAACTATTTCAAACGAATCAGACGTTTCTCCCAGCCCCCCAAAAAATATTATTTTGACAAAAAGCTTCGTCGTTTTTGATATTTATTTTTTTTACCTCCCCCACCTCACCCTCTGCAAATGTTGATCAACTTGAAGTTAAAAAAACAGAAGGACAAGCAGCCTCCGCGAAGGACAAGCAGCCTGCATAGGCTCCCTGGTTCGATCCCAGCTCACACCAAGTGAGCTTTGTGGTAGACAGACTCCGTATGCACGAGTCTTCTCGGGGTTCTTCCGTTTCCTCCCACTTCCTTAATGTTAACATTTTAATTCAATTATCGAAATTACCGCCTCATTTTGCATTGCCGGCATAACAATGAAACGTAAAACTTAAATAATTCATTTCATTTTGTACTTGGGCATTGATAAAGTAACTATGCATTTTAGCGACCCCGAAAACTAAAGTTTTGACAATAATATGAATCCTGTTCAAGTATGTTTGTAAGCCACAACTTAACACTCGAGGATGCTAATGTGAGCTGAATTTGAAATTAAATGGCATCAGAACTTTCATTCTTTGTCTAAACGACCCCCAAAATATAGATTGAACACTAAGATAGGGTGTTTCTAATCATTTTTATGTCTGCTCCTCTTACTCCCCACGGAAGTGATCAGCGAGCCTTGCCCCCACTGAGGCTAAAGTTGGACTTCTAAATATAATTGTAATTTATTTCATCTGTTCAGAATTCATTTCGCTAAATCTTCTCATTGTGAAGTTATCGGTGAAAAAGTTAAAATCGGCGCACATTTTTTAATATGGCGACCGAAGCTCAAGATTAATCTTAGGGGACATTTAGTATGTTAATGAGGTCAAGTACTAGAACTGTGCAAAGTTTCTTCCATTTATGATTCTTTTATTTTCTTTTACAAAATTCCTGCACAAATACACACATACACAATTCTCTCAATATATATATTTATCTTTCTATATATATATATATATATATATATATATATATATATATATATATATATATATATATATATATATATATATATATATATATAATTTGTATTATTCATAGTGTGATCATTGTTATAATAAGCACATACCTGTTTTGTATTAGCTTTGACAGCATTGTTACATAGCAAAGCGCATGAAGTGCATTGTTTATGCTTATCGTCCCCTGTTAAACTTAACATGTATGATACATTATTTTTACATATATATCGGGCATTTGTCTTGAAATATCCTCAGAACTTCTAAACTAATTTATTAAATTCAGTAGGATTTTGTACTATGCAAATGTCGACAAGACGACATTGCTTGAAACAACGCAATACCACAGTTATAAAGTTAGCATACATATTAATGGCACTGCGCCACGTTATTGCATATTTGAAATGTACAGACATCAGCATAAGTATCTCACCCCTGACTGCTTTATTTCCATTACTTGGAGTCCCTATCATTTCTAGCTTCCAAAACACCTGGACAGATACAACTTAATTTACACCTAACTTTTCTCGGCACTGCAGCAGTTGGTAGCACTGATCCAGGTGTCTTTCCAGATAAAATTGTAAAGTAGGTGATTAAAGAAACAGTTCTCTATTCTGAGATGAATCTGTATGGTTCGGATCGTCTTGTCCAATGAACACCATATATTAATCTCAATATTACTGTGTATGCAAGGTATTATTACATTATATACTGTATGTTCAGAGAAACAAAAGCACTGACCACTCATGAATCAGAAAATACCTGAAAGTAGATGAAAATATAAAATGTAGAACAAGAACTGGAAATAAGTTTGTAAATCATTGCTCCCATTGACAGAACTTATACAATTGATAGTACTTGAAATTGAAATTGCAACATTTTAAAAATTTTGAACCAGGTTAAGGCTAATAGAAGTTCAATTTGCTAACCACTTACCTACCGCGCCAATTCATATTCAACCCAAATTATTAGCTAGTTAAAATCGTTTCATGTAAGACTATGCACAAGAAACTAATGATCGTATAAAGATACTTTCTTTATGCGAGTGTAACAATGAGATACTCGAGATTCCCCTCTTTAACTCAAAACCAAGTTATATAGACCTTCCTCAATGAGGAAATTTTTACGTAACCTTCTTCAAGTTGAGGCTACGTCATCGTTTTCAACGCTGGTCCCCTTATTATTCCTGCTCACTTTAACTTCTAATTTTCGAACAAGAAAGACGACAGACATTTGCGCATTCCTTGAATTGTACCGATACGTGTAGAAATAGAGTTTTACTTTTATGTTCTTAATTACTATTAAATAGTTAATATCTTTTCATTTCAATACACAACGGGCTCACATTTGACGGAAACATTCAAATTCTCTATTCAAATTCGCTCATGTTTTTTCACCATAGAAAAGAATTGACACGGTCAATCGTTCAAGGGTTTTGAAATTTGAATTCTGTTTAACAAAATGCATCGAATCCATATCCTGGAGTCCACTGTACAGAATTTTGTTTTCTTGTATAGGTGTATTATGTGTATCCTCCCTATCCAAGTCGCTCAAGTTTTTCGCCTATAACAAAAAAAAATGATATGATCTATCTGCTTAGGATTTCGAAATTAGGATTTTGTGCAGCACATTACATCGAAACCATATCCTGGTGTCCGGTGCTCAGAACCTTTAGTTTTTTTTTTTTTGTGTGTGTGTGTGTGTAATTTATGCCAATTATATCAGTGGACATAGTACTGTACCTGCATTCATTTTCACTTCTTATATGCATATACAATAGTTAATTAATAAATAGGAACATTATATTTTACATTGCAAAATATTGCAGTGGATAACCAAAATATATCAGATTATCTGATGTCGCAGCATCGTTACTTCCCAAGTTGAGCTCGTAAGACGTTGCCATTTATATATTTCCTCGAAGCGATTCGGTATGTTCTCGAGCGTTTCGTTCTGATACTATTTCCGTTTTCAGGATAAGATAGTTATCATGTTCAGAGAAAGTACTAAATCGTATTCTGATAAGCTATCAGGATGTGGGAAAAATCATGATATATTTGGTATATATTTGCACCTGCATTTCATAATAAAAATACATTTCAATCAATGATATATCGTCTACTATATTCAATAATGTTATGTCATCTTTTAGCAAGCTGAGGATTTCCTCGTTCATAGTAGAACCTGTCTTTATCCTTGAAAAACTAAGGAAGGTGTTTCTTAGTTTCTTAGGTTTACACATGAAAGCTGATGTTTCTATGCCAGATGTTTATTAGGCTTACATATGAAAGCAATAATATTATTACGTTTATGGATTTACAGATAGAATTATCAGTTTATAACAAGAATGGAGTATAAGTATTTGTTTGCTGATAAGTAATTCATTTTGTTTCACTCTTCTAAGTAGAAAGGTGAGGTGACATCTTAAATAGAATTACGATTATGACTAGAGTTATAAGTTCGATCACTATTTGAAATTTGTGCAAGTTAGGTACTATTTCGCAAATGGAAGGAAACAACAACGCTTGCTGTTGATCAGGCATAGTTTTGGCCCATACTAACAGTAATATTAAGCCTTATGCATTCATCAATTGTTGGCTAAACACGTGAGGTTCCCAGACAGCACGAATCAAGGTTGATATAGATCACGTAATTTTGTGTTGTTGGTATTTCACCTGTGAAGAAAGTCGTCTCTCAACCCTGAAACAAAAAGGAATTGAATATTTTGTGATGTTATTATAGATGAAAAGTATCAATATTGCAAATCATAATAATTTTCTTATTTACCTAAGTTTGAGTTGTACCCGCGACTCCAATATTGGAAACTGAAGCTTAAACCACTACTCTGAGGTATCAATGTTTGCAGTGATTTCAGCAAATTACACACTTTTACGATTCCGATATAATAATGACGAAACTTATTTCAAACATGATAAAATAGTGAAGTGTTGTGTAGAAAGAATAGTTCAGAGAATTTACCTTTAAATTGAGAAATAGAAACGAATATAAACACGCAAAGAAATGAACGAGAAACTAGCCTTTAGAGGGCTAACTAACTAACTAACTAACTCTATGGCCTATGGAACCCGGAGGTTCAATGCCGCGTTCACAAAAGCTCTCCACTGACTTCTATCCTTAGCTAACTGCATCCAGTTTCTACTTTGTATTCCAATCTCTGCGAGATCCATCTTAATATTGTCTTCCCATCTGCGCCTATGTCTTCCTAATGGTCGTTTTCCGATTGGTCTTCCAGTCAAGACTTTGAAAGCGTTTCTACTTTCTTCCATTCTAGCTACATGACCCGCCCACCTAAGCCTCCTAGACTTGACAACCCTAACAATGTTGGGTAAACCATATAAATTATGTAGTTCCTCGTTATGAAGATTCCGCTATTCCCCATTCCCGTTCCTCTTATGTCCGAATATTCGTCTCAGGATCTTGTTTTCAAATACTTTCAGTCTATGTTCTTCCTTCAGAGTAAGTTACCATGTTTCGCAGCCATACAGGACAACAGGCATTATACCGTTTTGTATATTTTAAGCTTCGAATTCCTCGACAAAATTCGCTTTGACAAGAGATATTAAATCGATTAATAACAGGAATTCCCTTTGTTTAGTCAACATTTAATTTCTCCGTGAATACGATTTTCCTCTGTTAATACTGATCCTAGATATTTGAAACTATCCACTTTCAAAAGTATTATTTAATATTTTAACGCATCCATAATTTGCCGTATTCCGGTCCCGACGGACTTCCATGTATTTAGTTTTCTCTGTATTTACTTCTAAACCCATATCCCTGCAAGCGTTTAATAAGATCTCTGCATTTCTTTCTATTATTCTCCTATCATCCCTTATTAAATTTACATCATCAGCATATGTCATAGCCTGGTGAATACCGTTCAACTCTAGGCCCTGGTTGCTATCTTTGATTTTCCTTATAGCGTGTTCCAGAACGAAGTAAATAATAATAGCGACAACGCATCTCCTTGTTTCAGGCCATTTTCGAATTGAAAGCTCGTGGACAAAAATTTTCCTACCCGGATTTTACTTTGGGATTAATTTAAATATATCTTAATTCATCTAATTAGCTTTCTATGTATTCCAACTTCCGGTATTTCTTTAGAGGGCTTCTCACCCTTAACACACAATCCTCTCGGAATATGTTTTTTTTTTTTTCAGAAAAATTGATTATTTTTTATTTGTGTTAACTAATTTAACGAATCTTTTTTTAGCACCTAGTGTTCCCTATTTGTACTCGTTTTGCTTAATTTTACTCGTTTCAATCACTTTTACAGTGTTACTCTTTGAGACGATGAACAAGAACTCAGAAACATTGAACACAATAAAGATCACAAAGACTATTCGCGCGTTTTTCCTTACCTGAAGTAAAACAATAAAATGCGGTGAAAAAGCAAGTTTTGGTCTTCCATTTTTTATGTGATGTCAAATCTGCAAAATCAGACTAAACAAAGAACAATATTAATACACAATACTTTCAAGCTCCTTACTATTCATAAGGAAAAAATTACATGGGTTCCAATAACTCCAGTATATCGACAAATGATCATTTTTCATACTTTACCAAAATATGACATGACTTTTCGGACAACCTAATACTTTTAATAATGTTAATACGATAACATCACTTACTCACTTACTTTCTTATGATCATCAAAACCTCTAGGGAACTTGCAATAGATATAAAAAAAAAATGAAATGTGGCATCCAGGCTTGGTGTACCGTGCAAATAACAAGCAAATAAAAGAAACATGATGATAGTTCCCTCTCCTAGCCCCTTAAAATGGAGTGTATTGATTCTTCAACAAAAGAACTTGAAATACAATCAAAAACATCACAAAATATAAAATGTGTAACCAAGTCTGGACTTTTCAATAATAATAATAATAATAATAATAATAATAATAATAATAATAATAATAATAATAATAATAATAATAATAATAATAATAATAATAATGTTAATATTAATGTTAATAATAATTATGATTATAATAAAGCAATAACAGAATTACAATACCAGTTATGTTAGCAATACTTTCCAATAAACACAAAAAAGCAACGATGGGACTTCGAAATAAATAGTTGGCATGAAGGAACTGAACCCGGGTCGCTGCATTAGGAGTCTTCTGCTTTCACACTTCACCACAAATTCCTCATTCAAACATAAGAAAATAAACTATTATTTACGGAAGATAGAAAAAAAACTTCCTATTTCTACACGCGTTTATACAATTCAAAGAATGTGAAAATAATTTCCGCCGTGTTTTCTTCTATGGAAATTGGAAGTTAAGGTGAGAGAGAATTGTAATGTAATTGGGGACCAGCGTTGAAAACGATGACGTAGCCTCAACTTGAAGAACGTTTCTAAAATTTTCCTCGTTGTGGAAGGTCTATACAATTTGTTTTCGAGTTAAAGATGAAGATCTCGAGTAACTCGTAGACGATCATTAGTATATTGTGTATAGTCTTACATGAAACGATTTTAACTAGTTAATAGTTAATAGTAAATAAGTTAATATTAAAATACTTTTCATCTGCTATAAATCTGCTATGCAAATTCTCACAGTAGCATTAAAAGTTGCGCGGTTCGTAAAGAATTGACGCATATCTAGTTGGATTTTTGGGGTGATATCCTTCTAGTACACACAGAACTGCAAGTGCATCATAGGAAATCTGAAACATTTACGTGCATCAAATGGTGTGTTAATATGTATAAATTTCGTTTTTGTCACTGATGCGCAGCATTTTCAACCCGAGAGAACGATCGAAAACAGAAAAACGGGTCATTTGAAACATGTAAATGCATTCTGGTTTAAGATTACTCGATTGATGCAGATATTTGCATCTGGTCTGATGCATTTCTTCTTTATGACAGCGCCACCTGTCGTGTTTTGTTTGAAGCTAGTCTCCAGCACTTGCTGCGCATGCTCGACTGGCTTTCGTGTTGTTATGGAGCGGATTCTGACTTGTTATTGTGTGTGTTCTTTTGTTTAGTGCTAAATTCTAAGTAAAACGGAGGTAAGTGTATATTAAAATACGATATTACTGTGTTAGGTTATGTAGTTATTAAGAAAAGTACCGTTAGGCTAGTTTTAGACGGAGTCATTAATCGTAGCATTTCTCGTATCAGATGTGCTGCCAAAAATCCCATATAATATTCTATGGCATCAAAAGTATATGGTGCTTCTAAACGGTAGCATTTTGATAAGCATCTGTCGTGACATAGCAAACAAATCACTGGGGAAGTGCGCAATTATGGCTCCGAAATTAAGCGTGAGGTAGCTAAAGCTATAGTAATTGTAACAACAGTTCTCTCCGGTCATATTAAAAAAACGAAAATCACAAAGAAGTATGTGGGCAAAGGGCATCCCTATTCCAATTCATTTTTCATTACTATAATTCTATTCCCCACACAAAACAAAAAGCATGGATATTTGGCACAAATTTTTTCGCTTCTTTTTAACACACAACGGCGCTGCAATCGAACCAGAAATGCCGGGGAAAATGCTATGAAATAGAGCAGGTTCTATCGACAAGAAATGCCATAGGATATGCCATGGCATGGGAAATGCTATAGCATTTGCAACTTTACACAGTAAGATATCGATGACACGATTTTTGCTACGAGAAATGCTACGATAAATGTTTCCGTCTAAAACTAGCCTTAGTAAAACAAAAATAGCAACAAAAAAGAGACAAAGCCATAAGGGATTATCAGAAGGAACTCGTTTCCTGCACAAATCCACAAAGGAGTGAACAAATATTTAGGTTAACTACAGTACATACTGTATGTTCGGAAACTCGCTTGCGATTCATTTCCAAGGAGCAAAAAAAATCACTTGTCGAAAATCATCGTATAAACACACCTGTGATTCGTGACGGGTACATGCAAGTGACTCTTGCTACCAATTTACATAAAAGTACGTATGATTTCGAAAATCATTTCAGCTTTAAAACAAAAATGGTGCTGGCTGCTAAGTTCTCATGAAAAATATCCAAAGCATGCGTGAACTCCAAAGCGCTATTATTATTATTATTATTATTATTATTATTATTATTATTATTGTTATTAATAATAATAATAATAATAATAATAATAATAATAATAATAATAATAATACTTAATATTCTTATTAGGTGAAGGTTAATTATTTAGAAAAAACTTACCTCGCATAAGTTGGTAGTCCTGCACCAGGGGCGCCAATCCTGGGGGTTTAGTGGCCTGGGACTCCCAAAGTTGAAATGGTCCTCTAATGAGGGGGCCCAAATTGCTAAGTTAAAGCAGGTTCTCCTATTTCTACAGTACATGGTCATTCGTTTTTCCCTTCTACTAGTGCATATCTTTCATGGAACCCCAAAGTTACACAGAAAACGGCGCCCTTGTCCTACACGTACCAATAGTAGAGTAATAAGGTCACACATGGTCACGTAATTGTGATGTTTTGGTTAGAGTATCGAAGCAAAAGCCCCGATTTCGTGATATTTAAGTAAATATTGACAAAACACGAGTATGCCTACTATTGAGCAGGAAATAAATTGAAAGTTAAAACAGTAGCACGGCATTAACCCATATATATATCGTATTTGTTTATACGTTACGGTAGTGTTTTTAATATTCGATTCAAAAAGTACTAATAAAGCTCTTTTTTTTTTCCTAGCGTGGAAGCATTGTAGAACACGTTATGTATGGTTTCACGCCTTTCTGGGTCGAGACATAAGGTGTGATGGCGTCATAACTTAAAACAAAAGAAATTTTTGTTTGGCCTATTTTTACTATTTTTTTGGGTGACTTACTTTTGCACCTATTAAGATTGAAAATTTGCGCACACATTCAGTGCACCCCTTATTTTTTTTCAGATTTCCACATTAATACAGGGGTCGTTCAGTGGTGAAAGAATGTAATAATAATAATAATAATAATAATAATAATAATAATAATAATAATAATAATAATAATAATAATTATTATTATTATTATTATTATTATTATTATTATAACAAAAATTCCCCTCTTTTCGATTTTCCCGCTCAGATTCTTGATTCCTGCTCAGAGACATGCGAATTGTACCGTTCCAAAGGTTTTTTTTATTCTGAAGAGAATGAGGTACGAACCATAATCCTAGTATAAATAAGGATGTCTCAGGAAATTTTTACCTGATATCTTGTTTTAAACGGGAATTTATGGTACTGTGGGAATATCATTTTTTTGGCGGGTTTACTTTTGCACCTAGAAGATTGATAATTTGCACATACATTCAGTGTACTTCTTAGTATTTTGCAAATATACTCGAGATCTCTGCTTTTCCACAAGTTGTGCAAAAAGGTTTTAAAAAAGGGATATTTTAATAAATCCTTTTTTCGAGATTTTCCCGCTTCAGATATATGATGAAGACATGTGAATGGTAACGTTAGAAAATACTTTCCATTCTGAAGAGAATGAGGTACGAACCATGATCCTAGAGTAAATAGGGATGTCTTAGAAAATTTTCCGTTTTATGCGGGAATTTGGGGTATTGTGGGGATATTCTTAGCACATATGTTAATATTTTTTTTTACCTTACTTTTCTAAATAGAAGCTTAAAATTTTGTAGACATGTTCACTATGGCCTTAACATTTTTCAGTTGATTTTGAGATCTGAGATAAGAATAAAAGGGATTTTTTAACAAAAAATCCCATTTTTTGCGATTTTTCCAGTTTCAGATACATGACGGAAACATGTGAATGGTACCGTTTGAAAGACTGTTCTATTCTGAAGAGAATGAAGTATAAAACATGCCATAGGATGTCTCAGAAAATTTTTATATTAAATCCGAATCTTTTTTGAGTCATCTGAGCCACTGTGGGGATTTTCTTAGCTGATTGGTAATTTTTTCTCCCATCCTTACTATTCAATATAGAAGCTTGAAATTTTGTACACACGTTTCGTACACCATTTAGTATTTTTCAGTTGATTTTGAGATCTGTGTGTTAACACAGGGTGTTCCAGAGGGTCCCAAAATAGTAAAAAGGGTTTTTTTTCTACCAAAAACCTTATTTTCCCTCAAACTTTCCGTTTCAGGGACACTATAGGGAAATGTGAATGGTACCGTTTGAACACAGCGTATAATAAGAAAAGGAAATTTCAAATATAATTTCTGGCAACACTATCAGGTTAACTTTTCTTAGATTAACATGATTTTCCACCAGTGTTATATTCTTCCAATGAATTAAATTTGATTATGAGATTTAAACTGACTGTTACTTCTTTTTAATTAAAATTCAGAGTTTCATGAATGGGGAATGAAAGAAACATGAATTAGCATGTCAGAAGGCTACTGATGGTGTGCCAGTAGAGACAAGAGACACACCCACTACAGAACATGCTACAGGCTAAACCAGCAACGTCTTAGTACTGTTCCATTCTTTTTTTTTTTTTCAGAACATGCGTCGTGTACTTACTTAACATCCTATATTATGAGAAAGTAACCCTGATAGCGAAATTTTGATTTCAGATTTGAATTTAATATGTTAAATTACTATAAACCTACATACTTTTATCCCAAAAATATAACTTTTTTTTTAGAACATTGTAATTATACATCACAAAAACAGTTTTTATATTTTTGTACCTAATTCGAAAGGTCTATATATTTGTCCGTTTGCAAAATATATCTTTAATAATTAAACACATTAAAAGTAAGTGAACAATTCTTTCAGATGATTTTAACCCTTATCCGGGCAACCGGGGCCTCCCAGGCCCAGTAGCTTCATTTTTCTAAAATTTCTCAATAACCATACATATTTCGAATACATAAAATACTGAATTCTTCTATCTTTCGTCGAAATTAAAATCATGAACATATCGAGTTGGTAAAGCTAATGTTATTTTTTTTATTTGAAAATCTTTTCCTGACGTAACCGGGCAACCGGGGCCTAGGAGGCCCCGTATAACTTTAGTGAAATCCCTGTCAAATATTAGATCAAATTGTCACATAATTATATATTGAACACGTGACTATTGTAACCTTTATTCGGAACAGTATGCGGCAACAGACATTGAATTTTGAGTGTTCTGCACTAAAATATATACTGGGCCTGACAGGCCCCGGTTGCCCGTTTACGTTACAAAAATGTCTGGACCGGATTTGCTATTCTGCTTGGTCTGCTTACAAAAGCGTGACACGAAGTTTCGCTACTTGACAAAAATATATACCGGTACATTTTAGACTAGTCTGAACAGTAAGTGACAATAGGCATTGATTTTGTGTATTCTGCACTTAAAATATATACTGGACCTCACAGGCCCCGGTTGCCCGTTTACGTTACAAAAATGTCTTGCCCGGATAATGAAACTTTGGGTGTCTTCCCGTTTGGCCTTTTCCCGTTTCACCTTGTGCCTGTTTTCATTACTTCAGGCTATGATGGTAAGATAGTATATGCTAATTTGATTGTAAGGCGAAACAGGAATTCCTGTTTGCCCTTTCCATTTCGCCTTACACCAGCGAAAGGAATTTTCAAATTATTATAGGGAAATTTAGTGTCATTTTGGAAAACATTTGGAAGGCTAGTAGTATTTACGTTTGAACGGAGAGAACAGCGTATAATCAAAGCAAGTATTCATAATACTGTGTTATTTGCGTAACTGTTTAAAAAATTGCTCATGTAGCCTTTATTTGTACCTCACACATGAAGAAGAGAGCGGTGGAAGAACGAATATCAACAATTACTAAGACATATAGGTAAGTATATATAATAGTTGTAATAAGGTATAAGTAATTTTGACACTGAAGCTTCTCTGCATGTTTCTAATATTTATTCTTGCAACTTCTCCAAAAGTTATTTTAGAACCTTAGATGTGGAACTTTTCTTAAATGGCATTCTAGCTAATACACAAATACATAGTCCATTTTTTAAAATTTATAGTGTAACACAATTAACCGGTCGTAGTTAAGCAATATTTCGTCTGTCTTTACTTTCTCGAGGGAAAGTATGACATTTTTTTTCTGTTGATATTTAAAATTAATTTATTTTCTTCTCTCCAGGAAGGAGATTGCTAAGGGGCATTACTGTAGTGAAACTGCATCTGTTGTCTCTATTGCCGTCAAACAATCTCTATATAACGTACGAGCATGAACCGGGCACCACTATCGCAAAGATTGAGTAAATTGAAGGTGGCAGATCGTGGAGTGAAACGCACGATGGCAAACACTTTTATTGGTGGATGAAGGCGTTGACACCAGTAGAATTCTTGTGAGTTATATTTTAGTAATCAAGAAAGTAGTTTATCGTTTCCTACTTTCTTCTTGCTTTTTTTTTAATCGTGAAAATCTGATATGACAATAGTAATAGAAGTAAGAATATTAATATTAAAGCATTTTCTTTAGAATGTCTGTGTTATTTCTATCTTCAATAGGGTTTCGGCACTGTTGGAACTTTGGAGATTCTTTGTCAGTGCGACAGGATTGTAATGGATAGGACACTTAAGTCTGTACCTCGCCTTTTCTCCCAAATGTACACCCTGCACGGAAAATATTTCGGCCAGGTATTTGTTCTCCTCTTCTGTATATTTCCCAGTAAAAAGCAAGACACATGTAAGATTACAGGAGGTAATCAGGGAAGAAGCTGAGAAATTTGGACTGCGTTTCAAATTGAAAGAAGTTTCTATTGATCCTGAGAAAGTAGCAATCAATGCTGTAAATAAAGTATTTCCTGGTTAAAATCAGAGGATGTTCCTTCCACTTCTCTCAGTCTGTTGGAGGAAGGTTCAGCCGTTAGGACTTTCTCAATTGTACAAAGAAAGCACTGAAGTGGAAAGATGGATTCGACATGCAGCAGCACTACCTCTGGTACCAACTTCCCATTTAGATGTAGTGTTTTTACGTTTGCAAGAACATGCGCCTGACGTTCTATGTAAGAAGGAGTTCCATGATTATCTGGTAGACAATTGGCTGGATGATGGTGATACGTTATTTTCTCTGTAAGTATGTTTTCTTTCCTACATAAATAGATGGCGTTTAGTGCAAGTTTTTTTTTTTTAGTATTAAATCATTAATTAAGCTATTCCGAGCACTCTACAGTATAGCATTTTCCCCATTAACACCTCATGTAAAGTGTAATATAGATTTTCTTGCGACGTGCATGTATTAAAGATTCTGCATACACTGATTTGTAAATTATCAAAAGAACACATTCTTTTAATTCACAAAAGAAAGAAATTAGGTTCACCCAAAATTTTGCTTCGACTTTCAAACGTAGATTCTCCTGCAATCCTTTGAATTTTTAATGTGCTAATGATGTATTTTTACCTATTAGTACTGACTTGTGGAATCACTTGGAAAACGATCAAGAACGAACGACTAACAATGTAGGACAGTGGCACGTCAAATTACGAAGAAAGGCATCAAGGGATCGCTTAGATATACATTATTTCATTGAATTAATGAAAGACAAGCAACGTGAAAATGAAAGATTGCGACTACTTCTTCAAGTGGGTTATCAGGAAACACTTCAGAAAGCTAAAGTAGAGACGGTTTGACGACAGGATTCACCGCCTAAAAGATAGACTTAAGAACAGTGAAATTGATGTAATTTCAAATACTGATGCTGTTTCATATTATATCCACATAGACACTTGATATGCTATTTCGGGTGTGATAATAAAATTTATGTTCTCCTAAGATATTTGAGTTTAATTTGTCTGGAATAGAAGAGGCGTTGCAGTTGAGAATAAGATAAATCCCTCTTTGTTACAGAAACAGAGTGAAAATTTCCTTCTATGTTGTAAGGTCAAGCAGGAAAAGGCCACACGGGAATTCCCTTTCCGCCTTAAGATACCATCCTTATCGGTTGTATGGCAAAATGTTTTGAGGGCATAAGGCGAAACGGAAAAAGCCTAAACGGGCATAAATTAGTATACTAAAATATATTATGAAAAACGATAGAAAGATTCAGAGAACATATACATACAAAGTTTGATTTATAATCTGAGTTGGTAGTTTCCACTTTTTTTTTTTTAACTCTGTAAAGTTTTGTGTTTCCCATCGCTAGATTTGCTATCGGTACGATTTTTCTAACATTGACCCATGTTCTTTTATTTTACCAAAGATAATTTGGGGCTTTAGCTTTAGTGAAAATGGCAAAACTGCTCTTGTAGAGCATCCAGTAAAAAAAAAAAAGTTCTTTTTCTTTTTTGACTTGTAAGATATACTATTTGAAGGCCTTATGTTCGTAACTATTTTCTCATAATGGTTGTGACATAGTTTAGATGGGTCTCATAAATTGAGTGGCCCAAATTGTATATTGCACATCTGATATACAGGGTTGTCAAGGGTGTGAAAACGATGGAATAAATTTAGAACACTACCAAAACTATGAAATCGAAGTTTATTGGTGTTTTGCATGACAGAGTGAAAATATTCCACTTTACATGAGAGAATCTGCGACCATTTTGGAAGGTATCATACTGGATTTTAATTAATTCAGTGAAATGGGAACTTTACGATCCGATACTATTGTTGAAATAAGATGTGATATCGTAACGATAGTATAGTAATTTCCTCTCTGCTTGTTTGCATCCTGAACAAAATTATGATCATAAATTTACAAGGACAAGTTTTGTATATGTTCTAGACCTATGTGACCAAAATTTCGTTAACAAGGAATATAGAAAACAATCTTGTTAATGTGTTTAAAAATCACACTTTATTTCAAAAAGAGTAGTGTATCGTAAAGTCTATATTTCACTAATTAACGCAAATCCAGTATGACAACTTCCAAAATTGCCGTAGAGGCTCTCATGTAAGATGGAATATTTGCATTCTGTCCTGCATCACCCAAAAAGCCTCGATTACATATTTTTAGTAGTGTTCTAAATTTATTTAATCGTTTCCACAGCCTTGGAAATTCTGTATATTTAGGGAATATGCAACCAGCGATACAAACCACTGTTTCAATTAATGCACGTAAATGCTGCAGTAGGAGACAAAAAATGCATAACATTTTGTGATTTCAGCAAAACGTTTACCTGCATAATGAATTTTATGCACTCAAGTGCATCAACTAACATAGTTTTCATTATGCATTTAGCTGCATCCTTAAAAATTATGCATCTAAACGTTTTGCTGGAGTCACAAAAGTTATGCATTTTTTGTGTCAACTAACGCGTCTGTGGTTCTGTGTGTAGAGGTACCTAATAAAATCTTGGCAATGAGCACCACAGAGCAGGTTAGGTTGCGATTAGCTATCCGCTCTGTTCCACTCGGCTCAGATGAACCATCCTCTCGATTCGGCTCGGTTCAGGTCCACCATATCTCGATTGACGTGATATATGAACGGTCTTCCTGAGCTCGGGTCTGTGATGAACATGTCGCGAGCCGACCAATTTAAACCAAATGCACAATTAGAGTCGGCACGTTTCATTCAATGCATTCAAATGGACCGAGTTTCGACGCTAATTTTAGATCGGTTGTCGCTTTCATGGAAGTGACTGTATGTCGGGCTTAGCGAGTCTTCCTGTATCTGATCTCTCCCGTGGTTCGGGTGTGAATAGGATTGTTACAAAACAAAGTTCTTGTAAAGTCATGTGTAAATTTAGTACTCGATAAAGATCTTGTAGAGCTATCTTGAAGATTTAATGGATTTACGCAGTGTTCAGTAACTGTCATCAATTCAGGTGAGTAGGGTCATGATTTTTATTGGACATTTGGAAAACAAACAATAAAAAGAACTATGTTTTTTATTATTGAAAATAAAACATTACCAGTTTTGTTTACAATACCATGTTTCGCATCCATACAGCACCGCAGTATTTTCATTGGAGAGAAGATATTCAAGTGACAATCAGCTCACATTTTCTTTACTGTTTATGCACTCTGCAATCCTGTTGAAGATATCAGTAAATGTGTTTAATGAGTATCAATTTGGGCAACAACGACACGCTGATGTTCTATCCTGCTTCACAACGTAAGCGCGAAGATTCATGAATTATCGGAAATTAATTTTCTAAAAGGTAGTCCAAACTTTTGAATATAAATACGGTAATTTTGAATAGGCCTAATAGGCACAGTAAAAGCAAAATGATGATATAGAAATATAATTTGACGGAAACGTGAAATATATTGTCTAGAGTTCAATCTGTTTGTTAAGTTACTTTTAAAATGTATCGCGTTACTTTGTCATCAACTTTTCCTTATATACAGTATATGACACAAGTTATACTAGGTGATAGTTGTTACTTATATAACTCCTAGTCGGTTCAGGAGTAGTGCGCTATTTTTAGTGAAGCTACAATAGCTAGCTACACATTTTGTAACTGTAGACGTAGCGGCGCTACAAGTCTAAACCTGTAGGTTGTAGCTTTAGCTGAGCTACATATTTTTATAGTGTGTAGCGAATATTGCGCTAAAGCTACAAATAAAACTTTTCCAGGACGCAAAATATTTTGTAACTCCAACATTTCCTCACAATTTTTAGTAAATTTGTATATGATGATAGGAAGAAAATATGATCGTTTTCTGATTTTTGTCTGCAATTATTTTGCAACACTATTACAACAAAAAATTTCTGAAACAAATTGCGTACTGACGATCGGTCAAAAGGATATAGCAATGACTCTTAAAATAGACATACAAGCCAGTCTAGCAGCGAAAGCATATACATTTTTGGTGGGAGGGGTAATATATATATATATATATACTTGAAAAAGGGCAGACAAAATGCATACTTTACTATGAAATGCAAATTGACAGACAAAGCTTTTATGCCATATTTTAACCAAACTTTAAAAGTTCAGTTACGCATGTAGATGCCGTGACATATATTATAATACATGATGCCAAGTAAACTGTATTTGTGACAAGAGCTTAAGTAGCGAATACGTTTCTGGAAATCTAGCTAATAGTTGTAGCGAGCTACATTTTTTATCATGTAGCTGTAGAGCAGCTACTTTTGAAAAGTACCTTTCCAATCACTGCTCATACTAAATTAATGTTGGCAAATGGTGAATATACTGTATACTTGCCTTCTACGTGTGCCTCTCGGGTCTACTCTAGGCGATCTTGCTTTCCTCGATTTCAACAAGCGATAGAAGGAGATGTGTCACCTTTCTCAGTTGGTTTTCTGTATGCTCAGAAAACTGTTAAAGTTAAGGATATGATTTGGAATACTCGGGTCATAACCAAAGAAGGGACATGAAAACCATTGCCCTACTCACCTGAAGCGATGAATATTACTAAACACTGTTTAATTCGATTAATTCTTTACGATAGCTATGGAAAAACATTATCGAGTTGGAAATAGTGTTGTCAACCGGCTCGGCTCGAGCCCTAAGCCACCTGCGCAGCTTGAACTCCGGCTCGGTTCAACTGAGCCAACAGCTCGAGTCGGAATGATTGAAATGAGCCATTGGCTCGATTCGACTCGACTTGGGTGAGCCATTGGCTATAACCGGGTTTGTTGAGATGAGCTACCGGCTCGGCTCAGATAGGGTCAGGTGAGCCAGCGGCTCGAGCCTGCTTGGTATGGGTGAGCCATCAGCTCGGTTCGGTTCAGCTCAGGTAAGCCATTGGCTCGAGCCGGCTCAGTTGGAATGAACCATCGGCTCGAGCCGGCACGGTTGGATGAGTTGTTGGCTCGCCTCACTTTTCAGTTCGGCTCGGTGGTGACTGAGCCTTAGCCGAGCTGCTCTACCCGTTGACAACACTACTACTTAGAACCTGAAAAAACATCGATTTGAAAGCAGTAGACAACATACCCCATCTCCACTCGCAAAATACTCATGAGAGATTGCTTGGAGTAAGATGATGACCAATGTTTCATGAAACTGAGGGCATTCTTGTGAGATAGACTCTAGCAAACGTCGATACTATTGAGAGCTATTAAGTCGTTTAAGTTAAAAATGTGAGATCGTCCTGAAAACACATCTAAAATGGCTCCGATACACCAAGATAACAACATACACTCCATAGGTGTAACCAACCCCGTAACTTAGATTTTTCTGGAGGGAGGGGCAAGCATTAAGACGCGTGTTACGGTCCCATAGAAAAGTTGTTTTTATAATTATTCGGCCCCCTCTTCCCATCTTCCTTTTACTCTTTCCTTGCGTGTGGGTCTTTCCGCACAGCAAGGTCTGCGGTTCCATTAGTTGTGCCCCGGATCCCGCTTCATACATGACAAATTAATTAAGGGGACAATATTGACAAATCTCAAAGCCATACTAGTACATATTATTTCTAGGGCACAAGGTAGTAGACATTTTTTACTGAATGGGCCCCAGACTCATTTTTGTTTTATTTACCTTTTGTGTGTTTTTTGTTTATATAATGTAGTGAACCTGTTTGATGCTTCATTTATAATTTCATCTTCGTATCGTATATTAAGTAAAAAAATGTCTTAACATGGGCCCCATCGAACGGCGGGGAGCTTCTCTAGAAGAGCAGTTGCTCGATGCCCCCACAAGTTACGACCCTGGGTGTAACAACAAACTGATAGGAAAAAAAGTTCTCCCAAAATTTAGTACCCTAAAACCTTTTTTATATTTCCTACTTACAATCATAATAGGCAAAATAATAATAATAATAATAATAATAATAATAATAATAATAATAATAATAATAATAATAATAATAATAATAATAATAATAATAATAATATATTTGATTCTGAGTTTAGTGTTCCTTTCAGCAACGAGACTATATGAGAAGTAAACCTACAGCTTAACCTAGGCCCAGAACCACACGAACTCCCGCCGGGAATCGATCCCGGGTCTCCCACACCAAAGGCGCGTATAATAATAATATATTTGATATATGAAGTGAACCTACAGATTAACATAGCCTAAGCCCCGAACCACATGAGCTTCCGCCAGGAATCGATCCGGGTCTCCCACCCTAAAGAAGCGTATAATAATAATAATAATAATAATAATAATAATAATAATAATAA
Organism: Thermobia domestica; assembly: GCF_964235325.1. Lineage (NCBI taxonomy): Eukaryota > Metazoa > Arthropoda > Insecta > Zygentoma > Lepismatidae > Thermobia > Thermobia domestica. The sequence goes on along the minus strand of NC_137459.1, from coordinate 254,235,192 downwards.
TAATAATAATAATAATAATCATAATAACAATAATACGGCGTTCTGGTAGTGATAAATGTATTAGGGCTTACAATGATCTTCTGGACACTAGAACTCCGGGTGTATTTTGAAGTTTACGAAATCTTACGGATCGATGCAAGAAGTGATTTGCACTAAGAAGGAATCACAATGGGATATATAGAAAAGGTTTTACACATGTACACCATCTTATTTTTGGATAAATTAGAAAGTTGTCCATCATCTCCGTTTAATACATATACTATAAAAGTGTACGGCAAAAATAAATGATAAATCAGAAAATGAAAAAAAGTAAGAGCATCGAGTGGGATTCGAACCAGTTTCAAAAGTACTAAATCCGCACAAGAAGCAAGAACTTACCTCGCATGGCTCGCGAAACAACTATGAAATTCCATTCCTATTTCATGAACAGAGAACGATTTTTTTAACAGCTCTCTTTCTCTTTTTAACGAATATTGTGGTAGAAAACTGTGTGTGCTTTACTTACAACCAAGTTTTCTGTATTTACTATGGTGTTCTAAATTTATCATTACATTAAGTTATAGAAAAACAACTGAGTATTTCAACTAGCAAACTCTGAGCTACGTAGAAAAGTCTCGTTATTTTTTTCATTTCACTTCCCCTACCATTACGTCGACTGCGATGTTACCAAACCTACAATTTTAAGGGACTTAGAAAAATTCGTGCACGCAATTATATTTTGTTTTCTTTTTTTCTTTTCTTTTTTTGTGTTTACATCGTTGGATCGTTATTAGTACGAATATAAGCATAAATTGAATCGCGATAATCCCAAGACAAGATAAAACTTCTTACGTGAACATATTCAGATAATAGGGCGATAATTATTAAGGATGGCCATTTCCGGAATTTTTACTTTCCGCAATCCGGAAAGTAAAATCGGAAAAAAATCCAGAATTCGGAAAAATTCCGGAATTCAAAAAAAGAATCCGGAATTCGTAAAAATTATTTTTTTTGTACCCTAAGAATTTTGTTCAAATGCAAACGAACAAATTTCCTTTTTGTAATCCTAAGAATGTATGATGCAAGTTAAGCTGAAACTTACATCCTGAAGCATACACTACTCAATCTTTCCATGGTTAATGAGATGTAACCCAGAAGTACGATGTACTCCTAATATTTATTTTTTGTTTTACTGTAATATTGTCCAGAGATAAGACGTATATCACACCGAGATAAACACAATGGCATAATAAAGATGATATCATGCGTAGGTTTCGAGAAAATCGTGAGAAACCAATTTTTATGAAGTTAAAATATGCGTCGCTTATTGCCAATGTGATGCAATTGATAACTTTTATGCTGGAATAGTCTTATTATTATTATTATTATTATTATTATTATTATTATTATTATTATTATTATTATTATTATTATTATTGTTGTTGTTATTAGTTTATGTACTGTAAAAGAAAAATATGAACTGTTGAGAAGCAGATCTTATCTATTGTTTTTTTTTATATCTTCTAACAGTAATGACATACTGCTTGTAAATACAAAATGACTATCAAGGACAACGGCATATTAATGTAAGAAATACTCTGCAGACTAGCAATAAATAGATAAACAATAGTTGCAAAAGAAAAAAAAATAACTTGGGCACGTTAGGCAGCACATCCACATTGCGCATTATGTTCGCGAGAATATAAGGACACATTGAACCTCTAGCAAAGGGCGTGGTTTTATCATGTTCGTTTGGCTAATTTTAACGAGGTGAACCTGATGTATAAAGTTGTTAAAGCCATATTATTACTCCAAGAGCTGTACGATGGAGGCATTAACGTTAATATTAATGACTCTAATGAGCACTTACTTCCTCTAACGCTTAACCACATTTTTTTAGATGGTTCTTAGACGCTGGCCTGTTGGCATACAGTTAGAAAACATATACCCATTATTTAAAAAGCACCCGTTATCTGTGGAGTACTAATAATTTGCGTCAATATCGAACACTAACGTAGCACTAGCGACGCGTAAAGTCGAAATTGGGGTCTGAATTAGTAGCTTGTCAGCTTCACGGACATTATATTTTCATTATTCATACTGGGTTTATGTCACCCGTGGCAAATATGAAATTCGGCGTCCCCAAATTTCTATGTCTATCTATCTACCTATTATCCTTTTAGGCGCCCCTCCAACCACACGTCCGGGGCACGTTCCTTCCCTTTAGTAGCGGCCTGTATTCATATGTCTCTATATTTGAAGAAGGTCCTGACTGAGTGAGTGTCTGACTGACTGATCAACGTTCAGGCCAAACAACTTACGCTAGAAACCAGTGGCGGCGATAAGGGCCCCGCAGACCCCGCGGTGCGGGGGGGCCCCTACAAAGTACGCTCAGGAAGACTCATTTTACATGTCATTTATAATTTTAGTGCATTTTGAAAGCGTTTTTACACAGCCTATAACTAATTCTAACAGTTTCATTGCCATTTTGAGCATCGAACATGAAAAAAAAAAATGGATAAAATTATGAACAAATTCTTGCTGCTGAAGAACTGAAGGTTAGGTAAACAGTTCTTACAAATTTTGTGTTCCATTCCATTTCAAGTGAAATATAGTGATAGTGACGCTTACAATACCTCTCCTTAGTTTTATCATGTGGGTTTGTGTGTTATGTGTGAAGGTGTGACGATACAAGAAGAGTTTCCATTCCGTTTTATTCTACGCAATGAGAACACTGTATTTTACGCGAGTACACAAAATATATTCTACGTTAATTTTCCTCTGTGTGGAATGTAGTTACAGTATAATCCCGGATAACCGAAGCCCAAATTATCCGCAATCGCAAATCCAATAAACATGTACTGTACTGTACTGTACGGGAATGATCTAGAAGACGGGGACGCGCTAGGCTGTACCTAATCCATATGCTATAAATGTAAACTATTACAGTACTAACTACATATAGATGTACTGTAGTCCTAAAAATGTTCATTTAACTTACAAAAACTAAAAACTGAAACCATTGGCGTAACAGACCTTAAGTCCTGAGCCGGCCTCAATGCCATATGTTAACGACTGGTGGACCTACAACCAGGTTGGAAAAGATCATTATTTTTTTTAAAAAAAATAATTTTTGTTGATTTTTTTATTTAAATTGATTTTTTAAATTTAAATCAAATCTTTCTCCTCGTATAATACAAGTCACAAACTGAAGAAAAACATTAGGAATGAGTATTAAATGTTAGTTATACCATTTCAGTGAAAGTATTGGGGTTGAATTTTGAATTAATCTCCAGTCATTAACCTATTTCAATCCCAAACAATATTTCTTCAGCATTAAGGAAAAAGTACAGCAACATTTATCAGCATGACACTTGTCTTTTCACGAAAGTTACTGATATTTCGCAGGGGCACATTTAAAGAAATCGGAACTAGCTAGCGGCACGAAATGCATATAAAGTATATATATATCACCTAAAATTAAGTAACTAACTCTATGGTCTATGAAACCCGGAGCTTCAATGCCACGTTTACAGAAGCTCTCCATTGATTTTTATCCTTAGCCAATTGGGTCCAGTATCTATCTGCACCTAGATCTTCCTAATGGTCGTTTTCCTATCGGTCTTCCAGTCAAGACTTTCAAAGCATTTCTACTTTCTTCCATTCTAGCTACATGACCTGCCCACCTAAGCCTCCAAGACTTGACGACCCTAACAATGTTGGGTAAAGCATATAAATTATGTAGTTTCTCGTTATGAAGTTTCCGCCATTCCCCATTCCCGTTCCCCTTGAGTCCGAATATTCGTCTCAGGATCTTGCTCTCAAATACTTCCAATCTATGTTCTTGCCTCAGAGTTAGCGACCGTCTTTCGCAGCTATACAGAACAACAGGCATGATTATCGTTTTATATATTTTAAGCTTCAAATTCCTCGACAGAATTGGCGACGATAAGAGATTTTGAAGTGAATAATAACAGGAATTCCCTGCTTTTAGTCGACATTTAAGTTCTTCGTGAATATGGTTTAGGTCTGTTAATATTGTTCCTAGATATTTGAAAGTATCCATTTTATCAAAAGTATTATTCGATATTTTAACGCATCCAAAATTTGCCGTATTATGATCCCGAGGAACTTCTATGTATTTAGTCCATAAATTTCGCTTTTTTTTTTTTTTTTAGGAGAGGGGATCGGACCCCTCTAAATGCGCTCCTATTATCTAGAAACAAAGAAATAGACGTGGACAGAAGAAAATTTTCGCTTTAAATGTCCATGGTGATTTCCCCGTTGGAATAGTTAACGATTTAAAAACCGTATGTTACGAAGAGAAGAAAGCAAGATCCACCCGTTATCCGTTCAAAATGGGATTTCTCTAATCATCCTTTGCATGATACTCGTTTCCATACTGTGCTTACATATATTTGAGTCCCATTGTATTATGATTATTATCTTCCATAATCGAAATAACAGAACAGAAACGGGATTTCACTTATCTTCACTTTAAATTAATTTATTTTGGATTTGATTTAAATCAACGATTTTTATTTTTAAAAAATCAAATGATTTAAATCTTGATTAAAATCGTGATTTAAATCAGACTGATTTAAATCAATCCACCCTGCCTACAACTACTTGGGTGACGAACAGGTGGTCAGCCCATTGCGTCACCCTCCACCAAGAGGCGTATCATTCCTCAGTTTTCCTCACGACGCTGGGCAGACGTCAAAAATTTGGAATATTCCAGCGGATGATTGAACCCTGGATCACGTGGATATGAATCCAACGCTGTAACCACTAAATTATGGAACTCCTTAACTTTAATGAAGAACATAAGTGTAGCATACAAAGAGAGTTTTGAAGTTATTTGATCTTCAAAACATTTCAGATAAATAAGAAATACTGTAGTACAGGCCCGGTAACAGATGTCTACGACTTAACAAACAAACAAACAAAAAATCCGAAATAAGCCCCTACTTTAGATAGGTTAACCGTTGTTATACTGTATTATTATTATTATTATTATTATTATTATTATTATTATTATTATTATTATTATTATTATTATTATTATTATTATTATTATTATTCATAGTAGCTGTAATCATAGTGGTAATACTGTTAACATTGTAAAATGGTACATTAGTACGCATATAGAAATTGTAAATGAAGTTCGAGTAACACATGGCCACTCGGTTCAGTTTTTGCGGGGGGGCCCCGAAGCCGGTATCGCCGCCACTGCTAGAAACTTGAAATTTGGACAAGATATACAGTAGGTACTACTACAAAAGGATTTTTGGAGATTCGACGAGGCAGTAGCAGAAGAGGAATTGCAATTACTTCTTTAAAATGTCAAATTAGTGTTATCCACGAAACGAGACGAGACGAGAAAAAGTTTTATTGTCTCGTCTCGTTTTTTGCGAAGTCACGCCTTGATTCTCAAACGGTTCTCTCTCTCTTAAATCGATTCTAGGCAAGCCTTTTTCGTCTCCCTTCGAAAATTAATCATCTCGTGTGTCGTAAATGTATATGCAGTATACTACCAACTATCTGGTCTAATGTTGCAACAGGATAAGCCGGATAACAAAAATGCCGGGTACGTTGGAGCACTATGATTATTGCTCCACACATACCATTAAAAAAAAACGTTTTACCATCACATTCCGTCTTATTAATATTACATGAATACTTAGTACAGACAAGTACTTTATAAATATTTGTTAATATTGTAACATACGTTAAAACGATATTACACGTAAAATAAGTATAAAAAGAATAAAAGTATTGTATACATTTTAAAATAAATTTAATAATGTCTAATTTAGTTGCAGGAAACATCAAAAAAATGTAAATCAGGAAGTTACATCTCATTAACCATGGAAAGATTGAGTAGTGTATGCTTCAGGATGTAAGTTTCAGCTTAACTTGCATCATACATTCTTAGGATTACAAAAAGGAAATTTGTTCGTTTGCATTTGAACAAAATTCTTAGGGTACAAAAAAAAAATAATTTTTACGAATTCCGGATTCTTTTTTTTGAATTCCGGAATTTTTCCGAATTCTGGATTTTTTTTCCGATTTTACTTTCCGGATTGCGGAAAGTAAAAATTCCGGAAATGGCCATCCTTAATAATTATCGCCCTATTATCTGAATATGTTCACGTAAGAAGTTTTATCTTGTCTTGGGATTATCGCGATTCAATTTATGCTTATATTCGTACTAATAACGATCCAACGATCTAAACACAAAAAAAGAAAAGAAAAAAAAGAAAACTAAGAGATACTGATATTCAGTAGAACAAACACTTTGAAATCTGAATTCAGAATGTAAATAATATGTTTTATCAATATGATTATAGCAGCACAGATATAGAAATGAAGTCATTTACTTCCAAAGACTAATATTTTACCGTAATGACACAACTTAAGTTAGTAACGTCACTCAAGGTGAGAAAAAAACATTGCGAATACACGAATTAAAAGCTTGTTTGTTATCCAACTATGTTTGCGTTTAACCAGAAGATAATAGCTGATGAAACAGTGAGATTTAAAGCTATGGAATTATAGTGGAAAACCGTAAGGAAAGAGGAAAAGTGAAGGTAGCTTTGACCAAATAGGAGTAGTTGTAAGTTCGTTCACCAAGTGATGTTTAAACTAAATCGAAGGAGAAGAAAAAAGTTAAAGCGAAAATAAAAGGGAGATTCTTTCCCAACTCTCAGGACACTAGGGATGAAATGAAGTTCATTTTTCTATGCCTTCAGCAGAATTTCTCGTCCATTAGAGTGTTTATTCAGAAGTAAAAGTGTAGGAGAGAGCTAAGATAAAGAAGCGCTACTTGCTTAAAAGTCTGCCAGAAAATGAGAATAGGGTGAGTAAGCTAGACGAATCCCAGAAGACGATATTGGCTTAGGGAACTAGCAAAAACCTGGATACGATGTAACCTCTCTTTCATGAAAAATTTACATGCGGGAAAGCGGATAGTTTGAGGTGAAAACGGAAACATGGAAGGAATTCTTAGTTCTTGCAACCAACATAAACGTTAAGCGTAGCAGGCTGTCTTGTGGAAGACCAAACCATTTGTCAAAGCTGAAACTTTTAGTGCTTTTGTACGAGTTCGTGAGATATATATTTCCTAAAATACTTATGTTTCAGAGTGTTAAAGAAGCAGGACACAAATTGCTTCAGAAATGATGGGCAGTTTCAAAACTAAAATTTAAATGCACTTCATCTCATAATATGTTTAAAAAGCGTTAAGAATTACTACATTTACTACGTAAACAAAGCCACAGTTTATGCTACTGAAGTCCCACTGTGAATTATTCAGTTTTTTGAACAATAACGTCTTGATGTCTTCTTCACCACTTAACTAAGTAACAAACAGCGTATTTTCCCAGTGTCGAAACTGACGTTTTGACATTTGCATCGCGTCTAATTTTGGAACACGAATTCGTTTACTATTTAAAAAAAAGGTTAATGCTTATTGTAATTTTACGATGTAATAATTTGCTTGTATCACAAAGTCATAGAAAAGCGATACAAGGAACATATTGCAGCGCAAAATGTGATACACCTACGATCAAATTTATTACCGAAGTGAGCTACTTACCAGGACAAAAAACCAGTGCATTATTGCCTTTCATTCAAAACAGAACGACTTTCTTTCGATGTTAATTAAGTTCAGTTATAAATATCTCCTCGCTCAAAAACCTAACGTTACCTCGTTAGGTACTTGTGTTCCCAATAATACAAGCAAATCTACTATCTACCACGAAACACGTTACTGGAAACTGGTTATAGAATTGATGACAGATATACTTTGTGTACTTGACACTATATTGCATCAATTTTATATTTCGGAAACGAGATCACTAGGAGAAGCAGGAGACTTCAGCATACTCTCTTTTCTGTCCTATATTTTCATAGTTGCTTCAAACTCTGATAAAGAGTTCATAAATGGCTCATAAAGTTATTACAGAACATTGGGAAAGGAATATTCTTTTTGCCACTCCGTCTTGATTTCCATTGAAAATGAAGAAGTAGTTATTTTAAGAAACGCTAATTTTCCACACCTTTAAAATGTTAATACACTAAGGAAGGCAGCGTAGAGATGTGCCATGTGGGGTTACCAGTAGGCCAAAAGAGCAGCCACCTAGCTGGTTAAGGGGAAAATGAAACAACTTGTATAATATTTTAATTTGTCGCTGTATATTCAGTAAAATATATTACGTGAGAAAACGATTGCACCGTTTGGAATAATAATAATAATAATAATAATAATAATAATAATAATAATAATAATAATAATAATAATAATAATAATAATAATAATAATAATAATAATAATAATGAATTCAGTGCCGGGAACAGTTTGTTGGCAAAAAATAATCAGAGCAGATCATTACAAGAGGTGGCCTTTATTCTTCCAGGGCCCTGGGCGAGTTGACACCGTGGGGTCCTACTATTTGAATTGGGGACACTCGCACAACCATACTCTATAAGCTTGTGTGTAAAATAAACTGTTGCTATAAGATGAATTGAAGTACATACTGGTCTAAAATAAAACACAGAAAACTAGAATGCTTACTAAAAAAAATAGTAATAATAATACTAACTGCTTTGCGAATCTTCAGTTGACTGAATTCTTCTAACAAAGTATTAGCCTAATGAAGAAGCCACGTCGTTTTCGATGGAGAGAAGGCGCGGATTTCCTTCAATTTATTTTCACTTATATATTTAAGCACTGATAGTAGGCTACTTTCGCCATCAAAGGTTCGTGATAACAACTTCAATTCTTCATACAGTTTCAATTCACCTGTTATTTGTTTGTTTCTTTTTTTTTTCGGCAGTTGATGTCTATTCTATTTTTTTGCAGCACCACATAAGATCATCGTCGCTCATGATAATAACATTTTTAACCTGGTATAGAATACCAAATGTGTGTTCATGCTTCTTCAGAGCTTTGAATCGTAGTCCACAGCTTCGTCGGATTGTATCAACAATTACACACAAGTATTCTATTTTGAAGCAGTCTTCTGCAGAAAGCCCTCGGTCCTCTTCCTCAGTTTTGATACGAAAATTGTCTATTGTTATTTCATTTTCTGAGAATCTTGAAAATGGCTTCAATTCCCACCTATTTCGCGACTTCGCTCGGAAGCCACTTTCCCGGTATTCTTCAAGCCATTTCAGAAACACTTCGAAGTGTTTCCTTGTCACCTAAGTTCATTCTCTCATTTTGCCACACTTTGCTGATGACAATCCTTGTAAGGACCTCGTACCACAAGTGAGATAATAAATTCGTAGTTATTTCTGCTTCTAGTGACTGCCAGTTACTGACCAAAAAACAAGTGTGTACTTCTTTCGGACGAACTTTGCAGTGCATCGTGCACACTGTTGAGCTGGTATCTGGCTGCTTTCACAGATTCTACTTTGCATTCCTACCTTGTTTCCAAGAGAGGTTTCAAAGAAATTTGAAAATGTTATTTAAGAATAGCCCATCGTTCTCTTGAACTAGGAAAAAAGAACAGTTTGTAATCTCTGTAGAATTCCCAAGAAAGACTTAGTACGTACCTAGGAGCTTGCCGCGTCTCCCAACACCAAGTTCCAACTGTGACTCTAACAGCGTACGAAAAGGCGAGGAGATTAACATTGAGAATTCTTCTTTGGACGCCGCTTTCTTCTCCTCGCATATTTGCGCCATTATCATAGCCTTGGCCTGTACAGTTTTGCAATGATAATGCCAGTTGTTCAATTTCGGTGAAAATGCAACATGCTAAGACAGCATGTAGTTTCCTTGACAGCTATAAAGCCCACAAAATGCTCCTCGATTTCGCCTGTGATTTTGTTAATGCAACACAGTATTGGTGAGGGCTTTTCAACACGAGCGACATCTCGAGTGCAGTCAACAATAATTGAAAAGCAGTTACGTTTCATCATTTTCTTTACAATTTTAGCTTTGATGTTAGTCGCAAGCAGTTATATAAATTATTCTTGGATATATATATATATATATTTTTTTTTAGGTAATTGTCGTTAACTTTCTTGTTTATCGTTTGTCGCAAATGATATCGGAGGGTTGGATCAAATAAAGCTATAAATTGACCAAGTACAAAAACTTACCACTGGAATCTGAATGCAGTTTCTCTGCGAGTTTAAAAGCTTTTCTCTAAATCTAACCATTTCAATACACACTCTTTGTGGGGCTTGCTCGTTTCGTGAGATTTCACACAATGACCAAGGTGCTTCCAATCACTCATTCCCCTATAGGAAACGAAACTTGTACTTACACAAGGAAACAAACGACATTCAAAACAGTAAACTGAATCTTTTGCTTTGGAATAAATCATTCAACGCCTGCCTTGATTATCATCATCACTTAAAATTGTAATTTAGTGACATACACTAAAATGCTGTTCATTTCCATTCATGGGAAACATATACTTCCACTCGAATAGGGCCCTTACAAACTAACAAAATTCGCTCCTTGTCACTAATTTACTGTGACCATAACACTAGTTCATTCTCCGTATTTCCATCAGACACTTCACATACACTTTCATTTGTTGGTGACTGCGCTGATTCGTACGAAATTGCGGGTGAGGACTAACGCGATGATTCCACAAACTGTAGTACTGTCTGTGGTAACTCAACTCTGTTGCTGGGTCCTGCTTTTATTTCAACTGCCATTGCATGTTCACACACAGTTTCACCAACGGATTCACTCACTAATACTTTCTCTTTAACTTGATTTTCAGTTTCTAAATATTTGGACAATGATGCATGAAGTTGTTGTTCTTTCAGATTTTATCCTTTGGTACTTCCTGATTCGTATTTTCTACCGACATCCCGATCATGCGAAGTGATGTTTCTAAGCTAGTCAAACAAAGTAAACCAAAATATCTACAAACTTTCAGGTTTCTCGCGACACTCTAATTAAAAAATCGAAGCCGAAACACTTTGGACATTTTTAACCAACAATATAAACCAAACGTTCTTGTTGTAATCCGACTTCACATCACTATTGCCTGCCTTTAGATCGAAAAAAAGATAATTATACACCACTAAAGAACACCACATTTTATAATTTTCTTTTCACACGTTCGTTTCGCATGATACACATTTACTAAAGTACTAAGCTCTACAAGTTGACCCGTCTGTTTCTATAAATCTCAATAAAACATGCTACAAATGCATATCATCTAATATACAAAAACAAACTTCTCGTATAGAATACTTGTCTATAAAATTTTGTAAGCTTATCAGCTTATTTCTGCACAGTTTTAGTCTTAGCTGTGCAAAATAGCAACTTAAATTTTAGTGTCATCTAGGATTATTAGCACATATTATTTCGAGTGCGCATATAAAGTTTGTGTTTATTTTATACTTGTTGGCTAAATACGTGTATAAAATACGTAAATATGTTTTTGTTATTTTCTCTCATACATATTTTTTTTAAATTAAAATATATGATGTTGCATATACTTTAATTAATATGTGTGGCCCTTCTCTGAGCGGGACCCCGGACAACGACCCGGATCGTCCATCCCAAAAGCCTCCTCTGCACATTACAATAGAATAATAATACTAATGATAATAATAGTAACAATACTAAATAAAAAACGGTAAAAATAAGAGCACTAATGTAAAACACAATGCATATAAAAGTCACTTAAGCAGAAACAATTGCTTGTGAACACTGAAAACAAATGTCAAGCTCTCTATCTATCTAAAACAACGAAAAGTTAAGAACAGTAGTTTTAAAATTACATTTTAGGTTAATGTATCTACACATCGTTGCTTAAAAACTATCAGCCAAATCTATAAATAAATCTATAAAATTTTCGATTGTCGAAACGAGAAATATAATACATTAACTTGTCTTTTAATGAATGCTAACATGGAGATCAACTCCAAAAAGGTAAGTCCTTGATTTCAGATATTTGCGTATCTATATGCAAGATTTCAACACCGGGATAAAGAACAACGAGTTTTATAATTTCGCTATTTGATTTCACAATTTCACAAGCTAATGGTTAATAATCTACATTATTACTCTTGTCCGGGGCTTCAAGTTCCGCCTATTCAGAATTCACCCAATACCTGCTAGTCATGCAAACGTCAGTCAAAGCGATGACAGAGTTAATTTTCTTATTAGGCAAAAGTTGATTTAAAAAAAAAAAACTTTGTTTAGCTCGCATATTAGTAAATTTTCGCGATTAGTACTATTTTCGCGATATTAGTAAATAGTCCAGTATGTAGAGGAGAATTTTGACAAACCCACCAAAAGTTAGTAGCTAAATGAAACTTGCTGTATACTTTCATTTCATCAAGTATAGCGATATCCTGAAAGGAAGTCCCCGAACATTCCTATTGATCTTCATCCAATATGGCTATTATATCCAATTTGGCAATAACCGTCTAAAAAAATTATGTTTTCCTTGATTTTTTAACTTAGATTCAATCCTCCGGTCTTGAAACTTAAGATATTTTGTCAATAAAATTTTCTTGGATGTATAATCATCTCTGTAGGTCAGGCACATATAATGTTGCAAATGATAGGCCAAGCTTGTATCGCTTAATCTTGTATCTGTGTTTCTTTTAAGCGTATTTTTCTCTGATTTCTTTGTTTTTTTATACATATAATATTTGTGTAATTAAAAAAAAAATGAAAATATGTCAAGATGTCATCATTACAATTGACATATACAAAATATGGTATATTTGAAAATAAAGGGGATACGGAAGTTTATGTAAATTTATTTAGCAAAATAGTCTATAGAGAAAACGTTGTTTAAGCAAAATTAAGTTGTTTTTGTATAGGCGATTGAATAATTAATAATACATAAAATACACCAAAATTAACTCACCGCTGGCACTGAACCGTGTTGGGTACATGATAAAGTTAGGTTGGATTAGATTCATTGCTGCTTCAGGTGAAAAAAGTCGTTGAAACAATTAGTTTTAAGGAGGGCATTTATATTTTAGTAATTTAGATTTCATTATAATAAACTCTGCTTCTTTCAGAACAGAAAATGTATCTATTACACTGAAAAATTTAAAAGAAAGAATGAACTTCGAAAGATTCATAAATGAAAAGTTTAATTTGAGAGTAGTTAAACACTAGGATAATGCCAACATATCACTTTCATGTTTTTTTTTTAATTTCCAAAATGTTACTTTTTCTACAATTAACTCACATTACTGAGTAAAAGAAACCTCGAACATGAACAGTTGGATTAAGTACATGAGGGTTTTACATTTGCAAATACGCCAGCTTCAGAAAGGAGTTTGGTGCTAGTATATCCAAACAAGTAACTGGGTAGCATTCTTCGTTTTGTCCACGTATCCAAAATCAATTGTTGGAATATCTTGCTCCAGCCAAGTATGCTCCTGATGGCACACCTTCAATACGTATAGTCGGCTCGTACTTACGGGTAAAACTAAAGGATGAGTGACTGGTGTGAAGTAAGTCTTCTGTATGTGAAATATCGAGAGAAAGCCAGCGCTTCACTATCATGCGATATATAAAAGTGTAATTGCAAGTGTTGTCCTACTTTTACTAGTTCTTTAGGATCCGCAGTGGATTTGTTGAAAACACTCACAATCTGTTGCAATTAACTGTCTGTCTCTCGAGTAGTTTGCAACTAGTTTTCTTCCAATTCTGAAACAGAGCCAAAATCGTGCCATTTTCTGAAAATTAACTTCTTATTTTTAACATGTCTTTATTTATTTTTGAAAACAGCTTTTTCTCGTGTTGATTATGTTGAAAATGTACTGTTTACAGCAAGAAAATAGTACTTCTGCAGTTCTCAGTTTTGGCAGAATTAATGCAGTATGGTTTATTATTTTTTTTCCAACAAGTATTTCTAAAATTACTCATAGGTTTTGTATTTCAAGTCTTATTTCACTGAAATGATTCCTACGTTTGTTAGAGAAAGCACGCTTTCAGTCATTGCATTACTGTTTAGAATTGCAGAATAAAATAGACAAACTTCAAATTCACTGAATATGTTAATGCTATAGTTAGTCCTGGAAAGTTTACACCACTACTCGTAAAGAGTTGAAGTTAGATCTACACTAGAAATGCATACCAGACCATAGCCACAGTGTATATTTCAAGTTATTGATCTATATTATATCTCAATTACTCACAACACGGAAATTGTATAAGAATTTATAAAATTTCTTGCAAAATTTTAGTTAAATTTCCGGGAGTTGAAAACCAACCAAGGATAAGTATAATTTAATTGTTGTGTTACTTATTTTAGTGAAAACGAATGGTAGTTAAATGGAAACACCGCCATGCTTCTCTCTCTCGCCCTCTCTTTCTCTTAATCTCTCTCATTCTGCCTGCAGGGGTACAAGAAGAGTGTTTAAATTATAATCTATCACATGCTTAGTTATTTCAATCTAAGCAGGTCCAAAGAGGAAAAAGAGAAGTCAGTTTTCAACTATGGTTTGCTAAGCCATCCTCAAAAGTCGTTTTCTAATATGATCACCAAACCACCAGGCTAGGTAAAAACTGAAATTGTATTCGTTTTATTTTTTTTCTTTCTTTCTAAAAAACATAGCCTACTTATAAAACTTAAAAATATAGCTTTCCTTTTTCTGGAATCGCTTCCAATAATGCTAACAAGTGGAATATCAAAATTATATTTATATCATCTCCTAAAATTGTATTGGGGGAGTACTACAGAATTATATCGCTTTGTCGTACATAATACGTTAAATATTATCATCTTCTAACTAAATCAAATATATATTATATTAAATGTTGCGCATAACCCAGTGATCGTGTTTCCATATTTGGCCACTTCCTCAAACGTTGTATTTTGAGTTTGCTTTTTAAAATTTGGCTTTACATATCTATATGATGACCAGTACAAGTTCCACTAAACATTCAACTTTTAATCCCACAAGAGGGTAGTCCCAACAAACTAATAAACAAGTAATATTTAATGTATCACAAAATGTTTTTAAAAAATACGCTCAGAATTATATTTTCCTATTGAGTCAAACAAATAAAAAAATGAAAGCTCCATTTGTTTTAAAAATTTTCTTAGCTGTATTTCTAACACTGTTTAAAGTTGAATTTATGCGCATGTATACATAGTAGTTTTTTGTTGTTTAATTTAACAAGAAAGAATGAATATATAAGGAAAAGTAGACGGAGAAGGTCTATTATTATTAATTTTCTACAAATATTTGCACGTGGAAAACACGCAGTATGTATTAATGGAATATTTCCATTTAGCTCCGTTACAAATACTTTGAAGTACAGTTCATATGTTCTATCTTGGATTTGCAGGGTGGATAAGGGGAATTTCTTCCTCACTTGCTATTTTCACTTCCTGCATATTTGGAAATGGAGAGAGAGAGAAAAATAAAGTGCATTCTTACAGTTAGCTGTCACATTCCTTGCATAAGCGTTTGTTACTTGCATCTATCACTTTCAAGTAAGTATAAAATTGCATTTAATTAATGCATTTCGTGATAATGACTTCACTAGAAATGTTAATGCTCAGAGGAAACTTTATTTGAATCTGCGCAATATATTTCATATTGCATTCTAAAGAGTGAAATTTTAAAGCAACGTTTTACTGTTGAATGCATATTACAGAATTTTCACATTTCCAGGTATAAAGTTAGCAAAGCCCTTCCCGAAATAAGCAAAGTCCCCTGAAACGAAATCGTAAATACTGTGATTCTATGAAATGGAAAAATCAACTGAAATTACACACAAATATAATTATGCTATCCTATACGGTAGCATTTGTAAATTTATAAATATGTTATATGTATTAGACTTATGTTCTATATGCTATTATGGACCAGGCCTTATGAAAAAAAAAACTACTCTGAGAACTCCTGAGAGTATATAATTAAACTAAACAAGTTATCACTAACAGGAATACATAAGTTTACACAGAAACTTCTTACTCTGTATTGAGAAAATCATTTTATAACATAGTAGCATTGCAAGATGCCTTGAATGTTAAAACTAAACTCCCAGAGACGAACCTTCGCACTTCCCCAACAATGTGTGCAATCCCAAGCGAAAATAGCTTCGCGCCCTGAGCACTATAGCCCGTAAACCTGTCTAGCGAGCTGGTGAGGCTCAGACGAAAGAGACTCGGGGTGTTTCCAACATACTACTTGGTACCGATGAAACCAAAATGTTGAAGTACTGATTATATTTTATTATAAACCAAAGATAAAGAAAAAAAAACTACAGTAGAAAACAGGGTAGTACCGGAATGAGAGCCTCATAGTACGCTTCTCCACTGCTTTTACTACAACATATCAACTTGCTCAACATGCTATAGCACGTGCCGAATTTCCAACACAATTTCGGCGCAATTAAAAATAACCAAGATACATATACAACAGAAAGAAGAAAATAAAAAGAATGAAATATCAATCCTTGCTGTCTGAGAATGAAAGAGATATCACACAATATCATCACCGTTGTCAATTTTCGAAAAACCTCATAGACTCTCCGAAGGGTAATTATACCAAACAAAATCAACTTTTGTTATAAGCTCAAATGTTTAAATACCATACACACTGCTGTGAATAGCCTAAGTTGATAAGTGACAATTAGTATGTGAATAACATTCAACGATTATTTATTAATTTATTTTTACTAGATCTTACGTGATTTCTAGTGCGTAGTCTTATTAAAAAATAACTCCTATACATGTATGCTTGTATCTATCTATTAAAATGCTACAATAGCAACAAAGGTATTTTTTTAGAGGGTAGTGGTTGAAGCTAAAACTTTATTTCTGTATAAGGAAGTAAAAGGTCATTTTATTATCAGTGGAACAATCTTTATTCTTAAGTAATTAGAATAAGCATTAGTTGTATATAATCTGCCACTAGAGGGTTTCGCCCTCTCTCTTGGGCTGGGGTTTGAAATCATCAATTATTCTTTATTCATATTATGGGTGGCCAATGAGCTGTGAAAAAATATTTATTTTAGTCATTAACAAAATCAAAATACAAAGATTATATCAAAATAAAAGACTAATTTTATAGAGCAATATCATAAAAAAAACGAAATATGAAAACAAAATGTTATTAAACAAAGCAATATTAAACAAAGTATTAAACTAGCAAACAAAATTGCGAGTGCAGAAAAGTGAAAAAAGTGATAATAGAAGTAGAGCAGAATAAAATATTGTGAAATGTAAAGAAGGTACTGACAAACGAATAGTGATGAGAGGGATGCTCTGGACGTCACAACACAGTAGATAGATGTTAGAGCAGACAAATGCATATTAATTTTCTGTCCTGGGGCTGCTCAGGACTGATGAAAGACATATGGATAGCCCTTATTAGTGGTGTTGATAAACAGTGAAAAAAGACCCCTGAGCTTCAACTTATACCTTTGGATTTCAAAACTTTGATTTACGGTTATTTGTGATTTCACATTTAATAAAGACAAATAATTTAAATTATGCGTACTTTAAACAAATTATTTAAATTAGGGGTAACCTTTTTCGAAAAATATGTTTTCGATTTTCGGAAATTTCATTTTTTTTCGTTTTTCGCTTTTCCGAAAAAAATTCGTTTTTCGAAAAGATTTTCGTTTTTCATTTTTCTAATTTATTTTCATTTTTTGAAAAAAAATTTCGTTTTTCGTTTTTCGTTTTCCGAAAAAAAATATTTTCGTTATTCGAAAAAAATTTCGTTTTTCGCTTTCCGTAAAATTTTTCGTTTTTCGTTTTTCGATTTTTTCTTTTTTTTTGATTTTCGAAAAATTCTTCGTTCTTCGTTTTTCGTATTCGAAAAAGTATTTTTCGAAAAAATGTAGCCATCCCTAATTTAAATAGATCCGTTTTTCATAAAGTTTATCTTTTTTAAATTATTGTTAAAGGCCTTTGCATTTTAATAAGCCTTTTCCAAACTCAATGCAAATTAATTGTGCTGCCATCTTTGGAGTTGTTTTAAACTATACGCTTTTGGAGGTTTATATGTTTGTAGCCAATCTTTCGACAGTGTGATCTCGAAAACTACATTTTCTAGAAAGATGGCGTTTTCACTGACAGATTGCAAATTTTATGTAGATTGTACAGTCCTAATTGATTTTTTTTTTAAAAACATGTCCATTATTTATTTAATACATTATTACGAGTACACTTAAAGTGTTGAAATTAGAAAAAAAACTAACGCATCATATCCTACGGATTATATATTCCAACACCACATAATTGTATACGGGGGTTACATACTTCTCAGGAATTTGTTTAATGGCCAAATGATAACGAAAACGAAGGATAAACATTTATCCACTCTAAGTTGAATCTTTATTGTTTGGAGTGTTTTGCCTAATGAACACCATATATCCCTGACATTATAATTAAGTGTGTGTGTAGTGTATTTGCTTATTACATACTCCATAACTTTGGGACGTAAAACTCAAAGATTTCATTTCTCAACACAAAGTAGGCTCAAATTTTTGCAAACGGTGCGAGATATTGAAAAAGTAATCGAAAAAATCTCCAATTTATATTATTTCTTGCCAATTTTTATCAAGACGTCTTTCACTTATGGTTGTATGGGGACACGTACAGATGTGAGGAATAACAAGGAGATTCATGTTCATATGTGAATGATGCACTGTGTAGAGAGCGCAGGTTCAGCTAGTTCTACTGAAAATTAAGCGACCCCTTGTCACCATTACCAAGGTATTCGATATATATATATATGCATAAAATCTAACATGCAACCACGAAGTTGATGTTATACAATACGTACTACTACGGTAATTTCTTAACGTATATTACATCTTTTACATTACCTTTACGTTGAATGAGGACAATGAAAAATGAACGCTTAAATACATTCAAGCCTTAAGCGGAATTTGAACCCACGACAACCAGTGTCTCTTCCAGCGAAATATCTCTAAAGCTGGCCAACCGTTTCTCCCTCTGCCTACCACAGCTAAGATATATTAAATTCCGATTACAGTCTTTCGTGCACACTGATCACTCTTTAGCAAATAGTGTTTCACTCTTGAAATTCAAATATATGGCGATTTCACATGGAAGAAAAGATTTCTTCATAATAATAAGAGAACACAATTGCAATTCATCAAAAACAACTTAACAAGCCACTGTTGCTAATAATATTAATCACAAAAAGTGATATATTTATTTCGTTTTATCACACTTATTTCTAAACATAAAATGCATAGAAACTTTTTTCGTGATATGTTACCATTGCTACTATGACTATCATTTGAAACTGGAAATTCAAGTTGCTACCACTTAAGGTTTAAATACAGGGATAGATATCGAACTCTGTAATGAAATATATGAAACAGGAGAGTGGCTGAAAGACTTTCTGAAGATGATAATGATACCATTGGCTAAGAAATCAAACCAAAAAGATGTGAGATTTATAAAACTATTAGTTTCACACTCATATATGAAATAAATAGAAAAATAAATAAATAAATAAATAAATGTTTCGAATTTTGAACACAATGTTGCTTTATTCCGTTGCTTGGAAGAACAAATGAAAAAATGGGGAGGAACAGTTCGGATTCAGGAGAGGTAAGGACATAAAAGATGCAACTGGATTATTAAGGTTGATCGGTGAAAAGTTTATAGAAAACGGAAACAGGTGTATGTTGTATTTATTGATTTAGAAAAGGATTTGGCCACGTAAATTGGGAATTGTTGTTGGAGTTCTAAAGAAGGTTCGGTTGGAATGCAAAGATCGAAGACTCATAAGGACCTTATATATCAGCCAGCAAGTAAATGCTACAATAGGGGAGGAAATTACATAAGGGAGTGAAATTGGAAGGGGAGTTCGATAGGGATGTTCTCTCTTGCCTATATTATTTAATATCTATCTAGAAGAAATAGTGGAAAAGAGCTTACAAAATGAAGACGGCATTTCGGTAGGAGGTAGAATGATCAGGTTTATACCGTTTGTAGATGATATGGCACTTGCTGGATAATCAATAAGATGTTAGAGAACTTGAGCAAGGGCTGTGAAGAATATAGGATGGAAATAAATGTTAGAAAGGCAAAAATCATGGTGATAGAATGAAGGGGTTTGTATCAAATATAGGAGTAGGAGGGGAGAAAATATAACATATTACTAGTTTTCGAAACCTCAGTGGTGTTTTTAGTGATAATATGAAGTGTGAACATGGAATCGAAGGAAGGGTAGGGACTTCTAAAGAAGTCTTTAGGAAGAAGAGCATACTATTTAGTTGGAACTTGAATACATAATTGGGAAAAAAATACTTATGAAATTCTTCGTGTAGAGTATTGTGCTGTATGGGGAGGAACACGGACATCAAGCAGAAAAGATCACAAAAAACTGGAATCTTTTGAAACATGGGTGGGGTGGGGATAAGTTTGGAGATAATTAACTGTGTCTAGCGGAAATCGAGTGAGATAGTTTTCGAAATAGTGAGGAAGAAAATAACAATATTAAATATTATTAAAAACAGGCATAGAAACTGATTGGGACATTGGCTAAGAGAGAACTGTATCTTGAGGAACGTGCTAGAGGGTATGGTAGCAGGAAAGGGAGGGAGTGGGCGAAGGAGACTAGTGGACAATGTCAAAACAGAGAAATCGTACTTGAAGACGAAGAGATTAGCGAACACCACGGAGCATGGAAGCTTCTCCCTCGCAGCAAGTGACCTGCCAATAACAGCAGAATACCTCTGATGATGATTTATCATTCTCCATCTATTATAATTGTTACAAAGAGTTCTTCTGTTTTCTTATTCTGCATATACGCAAAAGCAGAGATTAAATATATTCTTGAGACGCTAAGTCAATTACAGAAAGATGCTTCTCGTTAGTTCTTATTGTTTATGCTTACGATGATCAACTTTAGGCCTACCGCTCACTGGCAACATTTTGTCGGGCGACTATCTTGTTGCTCTGGCTAAATGTATTGAGTCTTATGGGAGTCCGCTCACTGAAGCGACAGCGACAGAAAAGTTGCCGAGGTGTCGCCAAGCACGGCGACAGCAGGGCAACAGCTCGGCGACGGAACAGTTGCGCAACATCTAAAAATGCATTGAGTCTTATGGGAGTCCGCTTACTGAGGCGACGGCGACAGAAAAGTTGCCGAGGTACCGCCAAGTAGAAAGGTAAAAAATAAATGTTTTCTACAAGTTTTTTTCACGTAACAGTTCGTTCCGTGTGTAGCGCGTGAAAAGAAGTGTTCGCAATAGAAACTAACACTTCTTTGATTAGTGACTAGCATGTCTTTAGTGATAAATACTATGAAAACTTAATTGAGGATATAGAGAAACGCTCAGCGTTAAAGAAGAAACATATAGCTATAAAGAAGAAATTATGGAAGGAAGTGTGTTTCGCTGTTATAAGAAACTAGAATGAGCTTTCCAGCCAAGAAAAAACAACACAGGTAGGTACATTTTTCGATAATGACATACTTTCATTAATTTCCCACAACTAGAAAAAAAATACAGATAAAATTATAATTTTCAAGTTTCTTTCCATTTCAAATATAAAAAGGAAAAAACTGTACTGTTTAAAAATGGCCGATTTTAAAACGTGAAGAATACGCGGGAAGAACGAAGAACGCCAATTTTTATTTTATGGCTATACGCAGAACATTGAGAGTACAGTTACTGTACAGTGTTGTGGAATTGCCGCATTTGTTAGTTTCGTTATGTTAGTTATTTCCAGTCGTTTTATATTTTCGTTATTCTTGTTATCTTTTGATTCGAATAATTGCTCACGTTCGTATTAGCTTACACAATGCAGTTATTTTTGCCACTCATTGACGTTCTGCCATTTACGGGGGGCAGGAGGTGCAATTTCTCCCCAAGAGTTTGAGGAATACATATACTTTAATCAATTGTCTACTAATATACTAGTACAAAACATGAAAATCTTATGTCGGTGGTGCTTTTGTCCCCCCTCAAGTGAAGTCAGAAATAACGCCCCTGCTGACGCTACCTTCGAAAGTTTATTTAAATTTATTTATTTAACCATTGGAATGGGCGGTAGTTTTTTTTTTATGTCCGAAACCAGCGATTATGTGAACTGTTCCGGTTGTCGATTATGTAAATTGTGATATTAAATGCTCGGCAACTTTTCTGTTGCCGTCGCCAGTGAGGGAGGGTATGGCAACAAAACTGTTTTGTCTCCGTGAAGTTGCTGACTGCAGGCGACAGCGACGAGATAGTTGCGAAGCTGTTTTGTCGCCACTGAGCGGTAGGCCTTAAAATCAACAATGCTTAAGTTCTACCATTTTCGGCTTGAACTGATTGATCGAACATTTGAGCCTATGCTTTGAAGAGTTAGACGAATCTAAAAGAAAATCATTCTCGTTATTACAATCACCAAATTCATTCTGCCATTATTGCCAGGTCAAATGGAGCAAGTGATAAAACTCCATGCACCACGATCCTAACCATTTGGTCTGCAGGTATCATTTTTTTCCTGTTTTATTATCGTCCATCAACCATAGGAACATTGTCCTCTCTCTCTTTTTTATGGCACCATATCTACTAGTTTGTCCCTGATAATATAGTTCCTTCTCAATGTCCAACTAATTTTCTTTTCTCAATTTAATCTAAAATAGTCATACTTTCCAGACCTATGTATATCTTCCCATCTTTCCCTTTGTTGCACTTCTACTTACCAAGTTCTCTCGGTTCTTCTCCACAATCACATACCGAAGGCTTCTAGACCTTTCGCATCGCTTTTACATACAGATGGTGATCAGAAAAATGGAAACACCTGAATGAAATTGCAACTTGCCAGATTAATATGGTGTCGGGCCACCTTTCGCCTTCAGAGCAGTCTTGATGCGACGTGGGATGGAGGCATATAGGTCGT
The DNA here is from genome assembly GCF_964235325.1 of Thermobia domestica. Classification (NCBI taxonomy): domain Eukaryota; kingdom Metazoa; phylum Arthropoda; class Insecta; order Zygentoma; family Lepismatidae; genus Thermobia; species Thermobia domestica. The sequence goes on along the minus strand of NC_137459.1, from coordinate 254,212,375 downwards.
GAATGGTAGCAAGTGGAATTTTACACCATTCCTCGTGCAGGGCATAGGCCAGTTCTGTGAGAGAGGATGGAGGTGGAAATCGTCTAACTGATTAACGTGGAATCCGAACAACATGAGCTCCCGCCGAGAATCGAACCCGGGTCTCCCACGCCAAAATGAAAAAAGAAACGATAGAATTACGGGTTTAAGAGGTACGAGTCCGTAGGCCGAGCAAAGATAGTGTGTGGGAGCGAAGCCCCCGGATGGGCAAATTCAGGTAGTATGAAGAGCAAGCTCACGAAATTCATTGTTGATGCAAAGGCCGATAGATAAGAAATGCGATGCCGTAGGTAGAACAAACTGTGGGGTCTGGGGGCCAAGCCCCCAGCTAGTCAAAGGCTTATATTCTCTTAAAGCTTGAGGAAAAATCCCTAGATGAATAGTTACCAGTGTGCTCTCCTTATCAGAGCTAGTGATGGATAAATTTTTCGTCCTTAGTAACACTCTTATCATGACTTATTATCTGCGGTTTCTATACTACGAATCAGTTGTTTGTCTGCATATTTAACGACAGGTAATGCAAATACTGAGATGTAGTGTTTTGGAAATTGAAAATGTGATAACATTTTGTTTGGACTATATTATCCATTGGACTGAAAGATCAAAATTACGTTTGGAGAGGAGAAGAAATGAATTACAGTGTGTTTGAAAAAGAACTCCCTTGTTTTAATGGATCCTAGAATGTGTACAAAGTATCATACACTATTCTAGTTTGTGGTGTTTGATTCATCAACTATCCAAGTTTGGCTCTCCTGCCGTTGGCAGGTCTGCTTGACCTTGAGACGGCACCAGTACTGCTGTTTCATTTGTCTCCTCAGTTCAGTCCAGGCAGGCGTGCAGTGCAGAGCAACTCAGCAACATTGTGTACTCCGCAACAGAAAGTGCAGTGTGTTATTTTACTTGTGAGAACTGAGTCTGTTATAGCAGTGCAACGTAATTTTAGACGTCAGTATGGTGGTGAACCACCGACAGCAAAAGCTATCCGTCATTGGCTGAAGTCTTTCAAGGAAACCGGCAGTGTTTTAAAAGCAAAATCACCAGGTAGACCGAGAACTTCTGAAGATGTTGTGTTCGGCAGAAGTCATTTTCCAGACTTAGTGTTTCTTGTGTTCGGCAGAAGTCATTTTCCAGACTTAGTCTACAATTATGAGTGCCTAAAGGTGCTGTGTATGATGTTGTGCGTAAAAGACTTAAGTTGCGCGCCTACAAATTGAAACTGTTACATGAAATGAAATGAAATGAAATCTTTGAGTTTTACGTCCCACGGTTATGCCGGTTAGGCCAAAGGAGACGGTGATGATGAGTAATTAATGAAATGATGGAATGAAGAAAGTGGGAGGAAACGGGAGAACCCCGAGAAAACCCACGCACACGGTGTTTGTCCACCACAAAGAACTGTTACATGAAATTAAACTTACTGATAAAGTCGAAATGTATGAGTTTGCTGCTGAATGTCTACGCAGAACTGATGACCATTTCAACTTAAAAAAACAAATCTCTTTTCTGATGAGGTTACATTTCGTCCGTGGAACAGTTAATCGTCATAACTGCAGCATTTGGGGAGGCAAAGCATCCACATAAAGTTGTTCAGCATTAACGTGACTCTCCTAAATTTAATGTCTAGTGCGATTTGATGAAAGATCGTGTGATTATTCCTATCATTTTTGTGGAAAAAAACAATAAACGGGGACGTTTACTATGACATGCTGACAGAGTACGTCTTTCTACAAATGGACGATGTTGAGGTGGAAAAAGGGCTTGTATTTTTCCGACAAGATGGCACCCCACCTCATTACAGTAATCATGTGCGTGCGGCTCTTGACACTCGCTTTCCAGGAAGGTTGATAGACAGGACTGGCCCAATATCTTGGCCACCACGAAGCCCAGACTTAACCGCACTGGACTTTTTTCTTTTGGTACCAAACAAAAAAAATGTTGTGTACAGTGAAAAGATCAGAGACATAAATCATTTATAGGAAAGAATTGTCACGACGGTTGGGACAGTTATACTTGAAATGTTAGCCACAAATGGATTTTACGTTGAATTCTACCAACATCAAACAAAACTTGAAGGATTTATCTTTCATAATATGTACCCATTGATGTAAATTTTCATTCATTTGGCAATTAAATTTATACTTAAAACTAGGGAGTTCTTTTTAAACACCCTGTATTTGTGAAACTAGTGAACAAATACTTTATTATGCGATATTTTGTGTATGTTTGTGCGAGTTGTAATATTTAGTGAATTCTTGTAACTTCACCTATGTATTGGATTTCGTTATGGAAAAATAGGTAGTCATTATGCAAAGCACTATCATAAAAAATAATTATTTTAAAATTATTTTGATACCTGCTATGAACCTTGTTTGGTAGTTTATTTATAATTCAGTAGCAACCCTTAAAAAAGAAGGTCAGTTGTGGAAATATCATGTTATTGCATGCCGAAGGATAGTATTCTAAAAGGCTTCAGCAGTGAAATATTATATACATACTAGCCTTTGAATAGATGGGGGCTCCGACACCAGACTCCTTCTTTTGCTTGGCCTACGGATGCGCATCCCTTACGTATCAGTCTTTGCATCAACAGTAAATTCCGTGCATTTGCTCTTCATATTTCCTGAATTAGCCCAGCTGGGGACTTCGACCACACACACCCACGTTTCTCGGCCTACGGCCTCACACTTCTTACACAATTCTATCGAATTTCAAGTTTACTTTCCTATTTCAACTATCTAAAAGATAATATTTTGTATCACAAGAAAACACATATTTAAATAACGTGGGGATTTCTTCATCCCCCTTTAATCCCCTTAAATTAAAAAAAAAATCACTTTTGGCAATTTTCCTGTAGGTTAGTCCCAGAAGGCTATAATCATGTCAAATTTCATCATTCTAATCCTGCTGGAAGTGCCTATACATTTTGGGGTGTAGAAAACGTCCCATATAAATAACATGGGAAATATTTTTCAGTTCCCCATAAAACCACTTTATAGTTGGATTTTTTTTTTATTTTTACTATTTTACTTAGGTAATAATAACGAAAGCGTGCAAGCATACCGAATTTGACGTTTCCATTCCAATTCCAAGTACCTAACATATGATATTATAAGTCAAAAGAGGCAGATTTAAATAATATGGGAAATTTTTCATTCCCCTTTAGACACCCTAAAAATTAATATATATATATATATATATATATATATATATATATATATATATATATATATATTCACTTTTGGTAATTTTTCTGTCGGTTAGTCCCAGAAAGCTACAATCATGTCAAATTTAGTTATTGTAGCCCTACAGGAAGTGCCTAATATTTTTTGGGTTGCGAAAGGTGTCCCGTATAAATATTATGGGAAAGATTTTTCAGTTCCCCATAAAACCAGTCTACATTTGGACATTTTTGTTTCTACTGATTTACTTACGTAATGCTTACGAAAACGTACAAGCATACCGAATTTCAAGTTTTTACTCTAATTCCAAGTACCTAAAATATGAGATTATATGTGCCAAAAAAAGACCCATTTAAATAACATGGGAAAATTCTTCATCTCCCCTTTAGACCCCCTAAAAATAAAAATAAAAATATTCACTTTCGGCAATTTTCCTTTCGGGTAGTTTTGGAAAGCTACAATTATGCCAAATTTTAACTTTTCATGTCAACCGGAAGTCCCCCTTTAATTTATGTCAGTTCATGTAATGTTATATACAGTTAGGATTTCTTCTGACAATGTTCGAAAAAGTAATTTGTTAAATACCTAGGATATGAAATTGACTGTCTTAATTGAAGACATATATCACAAGACGCCTTACTTGTTTTTTTTTTTTTTTTTGTCATTTTTGTTGCATATATATTTCGTTCAGATAAAGTGGTGTGTTATCTATTGAAAACTGAATTTGTTGCATAATTATTAGAGTAGACATTAATAGTGGTTGTAAATAAGACAGTTAATATAAATAATAACTTGCAATACTGGTTATATGTTGCTAGGTTGTGCCGTCGTAAATTGTCGGTGCTTGTGAATTTGAGGTGTCATGCCATCTAAGAGCGGTGGGCCGGCTCATTGTCCTGGTGAAAGATGAAATCATCATCCGGATGTTGCAGCAAAGCAAATGACAAGACATGGTCATGCACAAGATTACGGTAGGGTTCACGTGCGAGGGAACGTGTCACATGTGTTAGGGGACCCATTTCAGTTCACGTATACATGCCCCAGACGAGAATACCACCATCACCATAGCCCACGGTTCCCTGCTGGTACGATGGATACACTGCCTATTGTGGTTGGCGACACACCCGTACCCGTCCATCGTCATGTGCCAATGTGAAACGAGACTCGTCTAACCAGACAACCTTTTTTCCATATTTCCGTTGTCCAGTGGCGGTGATCCTTTGCCCATGCTAGAAGTAGTTTCCTGTGTTGAGCGGTTAGAAGGGGTACTTGCATGGACCAATGGCTTCTGTACCCCATGAAGAGTAAATGGTTCTGAATTGTGTGGGTGCTAACAAGACGTTGTTGTCCTGCATTGAACCTCTCCACTATTTGACGCTCTGTGGCCAGTCTATCGGCTGTTATGGAGCGGGACTGTCGGTGCCTACCCCTGTCGTCGACACGGGCCTGAGCCCGGAAGTTTGCCCGGGTGGCTGGGGTTTTACCGGCAGCCAGGTACTCACGATACACGCTTAACACAGTTGCCTTTGAAAATCCGAGTGCCACAGGCACTTCCGAAATCGAACCACCAAATAATCTGGTCCCTACGATTAGACCACGGTCAAATGCATTCAGGTCATTCGTCTTGCCCATCACATACTGCACTGACACGGATACTGAGAGAGGAAGCACACGACAGCAGTACAGGCGCGATGTGTCTCATTCACATGCACTGGTGGAGCCCCTGCAGGGCGGTTTTTGTAGTTGCCCTGATGTCTCCAATTCAACTGGTGATCAAGATATATATTTATATATTGAATATATATATATATATATATATATATATATATATATATATATATATATATATATATATATATATATATATATTGCATTAACGTTACGCGTTGCAATAGCCCAGAAATTTTAGAAACTGTGAAAATACGAACATTGGAAAGTGTTCTCTGAAACTCGAATATATGCATTTTGTATATATGGTTTGTCTTTCTTGTTTCCATTGAGGGTAAAAAGATATTTAAAAAATCAAAATTTGAAGGTATTTTTACCCACATCCTCATTGATGAGGTTTTATTATATTATGTGCTTATACTTATGACCATGGGGATTAATTTTCTTCCATATCAGTAAACATTGATGCTCTTCACTTAAAGTTTCGAAGGGGTACATTAACCCGCCTCTTAAATTTCGGAATAGTCAAAAATATACGTTGTAATTTTTTTCTAGGAGTAGAATATACAGTTTCGTAAATATGATTGGTCTTGCTTGTCGCATTCTATGGGTACAAAATGGTCAGTATTAAATTGTCAAAACTAACACTTTATATTTGAGGGAATTCAATACTTTGGCGGAGAGATTGAATTACCATAAGACGGAAATTTTGAAAGGTGATTTATTGTTCACAAATACTTATTATTTTAAGATATGACGAAATGGATAAATATAAGGTTCCATTGCCTTTCATTTGACATGAATGACATGAGAAACTCTTCTTATATTTTTTAGAAGAGTACATTTAGTTCACCCATAAACTTGTAGAATAAATAAAAAAAAATAAACGTAATTATTATCTAGAAACCGGTAATTACTTTTTTTTAAAATTTGGTGGTTTGTGCTGGGTCATTGGTAAAAGACTGCCAAATTTCAAATTTGAGGATTTTGTCAAATGCATAATTTTAATGCTATAAAAATATAGTTTATTATAGTCTTAGTTCACTCGTTTAATTTGATTGGTTGACTCCTCCCTCTGATTTGCAACGTCACACTTTCAATTTTAAATATTGTAATCTAAGGTTATTCATGTAAATATATGGTCATACGGAAGATTAAATTTTTCTTCTCTTGAGTAAGACATGATACATCACATTGAAAATTTGGAAAGGGCCACCCCTAAATTTTGGAAAATGTCAAAACTAAAACTTGGTAAATTGTCTCTAGGATTAAGATATATATTTCTGTAAATTTAGGTGGTCCATATTATTTGTTTTTTTTTTCTGTGTAAAATATGTAAAACAAACCTTTAGGATGTGTGTGACATAATTTAACCTATAAGATGTGGAAAAATTGTAACACATGATTATCTTGATGAATGCAGTGTCTCATTTTGGTTTGTTGGACATGAATACCTTGATACATTATTCTTAAATTTTTGAGCGGGACAATTCAGCCTACCACTTAAATTTGGGGATTGGTAAAAACTTTGGTAATTATTCCCTAGCACTTTAGGATATGATTTTGTGAATTCAGATTATTCTCGTATATTCATTGCATGGCTAAACGTTGCGAAAATGTTAATTTTGTAGATTTTGATGCATTTTAGATGAAAAACTTTATTTCATTATATTATAATATGTATGAATACAAGATAGAATATAAGGTCACTGTGAAAAGTTATCTGCGGTGAAATCTGGCCCCTTGATTACTGATCGAGCTTCAAGTTTTGGACTTGTAACTTCATAGTGTATTATTATAGCGTATTGACGTTTTGAACCTTAGGATTGTAGTTATGGCTCATGATAGGATAATTGGTGAAAAAAACAGGACTCGAAACCTGGTAGGTAACTATTGAAAATTATATGCAGAATAACAGTTTTGCGCTTTCAACTTCAGATCATAGTGTAAAATTATTGGTGGGGAGTTATTCTTGATGCTATATATTTGACTGATAACTTGCAATTATTCGTTTATTTTCTTAATGTTTATACTTTGATATTGTTTAAACGACCACAGTTTGATTTCTTTTTTTTAGTTTGGAAATGTTCAGCTCTATTGTTGTAGTTTTGTTTACAGTTTAAAGTCATTAATGAAAAATGCTAACACTCGAAATGTGATAGTTAACTATTGAACCGAGTAATAGAATATAGCTCAATTTCTCACTTTGAACTTCAGCCACAACCCATAATCTAAGTAAATTAATGGAAATTTACCCTCGGTGAAATTTGATTAGTTAATCGTTTTTAAGTTGATTTTACATTTGCTTTAATTATAAAAAAAAATTTAACATAATCACGTTATTTTTTTAATCTTAGAACTTGTAGCCTGATAGTTAATTGTTAAAACCAATTGTTATGTTTAACTATAATTTTGCATTTTTGAACTTTAACACAAACCACAGTCTAATATTATTAATAGAAAGTAGCTTTTTGTTGAGTTTCGAAATTGATCGCCTGAACGCTTTTACTTTTATCTTATTGCTTATCATTTTGTCGTTATTTTACATTTTGTTTAGAGATATTTACTTATTTTGTTTCAAGTTTTAAAATAGTTACACTCACTGAAATGATTATAATTCTTTGGCTACTTTTAGTTTTTTTTTTTTTTATTTACACTTACTGCTTATTTTGATGTTTCATTGTTTTAGGTTTTTCATACTTCATTAAAAAAATAGTTTGAAATATTCCTTTAAAAAGTTTTGAACTCAATTAGAATTATTAGTGGAAATGTTATCTTGCACTCATTTAAAAATATATATATATTTTCATTTCTTTGAAATCTTGATTTATTTTTATTACAAATATCAGTAAAGAATAGTTTCTAAGGAATCAAAATCATTTTGAATAAATAAATCTGACAACATTGTACATAACAATTGAATCATCATGGTGCAATCATGCATATCAAAACAACTTTATGCAGCATTAAGAGAATTGCATCACATCACATTGCAAGGTCATCATGGCTACTTGTTTACAGTTTCTAAACACATTTGATGCATTGAAATAGTTTTCCTAAGTTTCTAACCTTATAAAATCTTATCTAGCTAAGTTGTCCCTTCCAAATTTGGTTGAGTTGAGTTGATTTTGAGTTTAGCATCCCTTTCAGCAGCGATGCTATATAAGACGGGACCTAGTGATTAACCCTTAATTGGTGACTTGAGATCCCACGGACACCGTACACCTTTTTTCCTTCTTCCTCCAGCAGACGATTCACCTTCAATACGTGCCACTCCTAGTACCTTTCTCGCTCACAATTGGCTACAATTAGCTGTAGAGTTCGGATCACTGTTACACTTAGTGTGTTCGGATCACTAAGCGTCACTGTTACGTTTCCTTGCAGTTACTGGAGTCCCACGGACCACACGTCACTAATTGTGTTACTATTTTGTTCCAGGGCAGTGTTCGATTAGTTGAGTTGATTTTGAGTTTTAACGTCCCTTTCAGCAGCGAGGCTGTATGAGACGGGACCTGATCAACGTGGAATCTGAACCATATGAGCTCCCGCCGGGAATCGAACCCGGGTCTCCCACGCCAAAGGCGCGTACACTAACCGCTTAGCCATGAAGGATCTTGCCAGTGTTCATAGTTTATGCATTTTGAAGACATTATAATCACTTTTTCTCGTTCGATATATTGACAAACCTGAAACATCTAGTGTTACTGTGTATAATACTGAATTTACGGGAAAAAGGTTAATTACATGTTACATATTTCATGTCAGAAAGTGACAGTGATGCAGTGAGAAGTAAGGTAGAACCAACCTTTGCAAAATTTGCGAAACTAATATATACTTCAAAAATTTCACAAATTTGTAAATGTCTTGCCTTCTATTGGCAATAATTTTGAGGAGTTCGTTTATTATAATTTGCATATCAGTGTCAGTGTAGCCATATAACAAGCTATCTATATTCATATTAGAAAACTTATACCAGACTGGTTTGAGCATGTTATTTCCATGCACATTGCTTTAATTCTTTACTATATTTATGGTGCATTATGTCCTGTAGCTAAAATGTATATTTAAAACAAATTTGTCTTTCAAAAGTAATTGTGCTCCATTTAGTATTTAATAATTAATAAGGGGTCCCAGGGACCTCACGTCACTAACTATGCACTAAAAATTCAATACAGCAGTTGAGGGTTAACGTGCAATGCGAATCACATTAGCTCCCGCCGGGAATCCCTTCAAAATTTGGATGAAGATTATTTGTGATTGTCGAAGATGATTAAAAAAAAACATTATTTCACCTGTAAGATATCTACCATGGAAGTTGAAAAACAAAACAAGAACTATTAGGCTTCTGAAATACAAGATGCATGTGCGTATTTCACAGGGGGCTTGTTGGAAAGTTTCATCAATTCTAACTCAGTACACAATTCCATTAAATATCATAACTGGAAACAAGATGTTAGACAATATGCCTATTATTTAATATTAATGATATAATTAAAAATAATGTTTTAAAGTTTATGTTGGGTGTTATAGTCTCAATTTAAGCCCATTTTAGTTTGCATGTTTGGCTATTTCGCCCCTTCTTGCCTAAATAATTGCTTTAATGCCTAATATTGCCTATTGTATGCATTTTCTTCAGAATAAGTCTTTATTGGTAAAAAAAATATATATATAGTTTAGCGATTCAAGAAAGGATTCTGCCTCTTCCGAGAAATATAAGTAAGTACTAAGATGCCGTAAAACTTTGGACTGCTGTATGTACTGATAAAGTGTATAAAATTTGGACTCTTATATGCAGTGATAAATTGCTGTATAGAATGTATTTACCAACTATGCATGGAATGCATTTCAAGATTCGTATTTCTATACACAGTAAAAATATATTTACAAACAGCTATGTTTCTATATTCTTTGAACACTATCTATGAATTGAATTTATTTTTTTTAATTGTATTTAGTATTTATCTTAATTATTTCGAATTATTTTGGTGCGTATTTTACCGCCTATTTTTAAATTCGAAATACCTATTTGCCTGCCTATTTTCCGAGATTTTAATACTTAAAAACCTGGTCTATAATCATCATGTTTTAAAGTTGGTTGTCGTTCAAGTACTATCAGACATTCGTCTGTGAAAAAGAACTGTAAAGCACTAGTCCGAGCTTTTGCAGCAGAGATTGAACCCACCTGTCTCCAGAGTGCTATCTTACGAGTCAGGGTATCCCGGTGTAACACACCGATTGTGATAATATTGCACAGACATAGAGAACATCGAAAAAAAAGCGGCACGTAATTTTTTATATCGGCCAACAAATGGGGACATAAAAAGGGGGTTAAAATGAGATTATATGGTACCTACTAAACACGCCCTAGCGAATACCTTCCCAAATTCTTTCCATTGTTATTATTGTTGTTGGATATCCAGTGTAAAATGGCCTCTGAGCTGTATTTGGTGATTGTTAAATAAATAAATAAATAAATATAGCGAGAACGAGAAGAGATATCAGAAAAAGTTAAACGTACGAAATACTACCCATAGTCGACGGAAGGCAATGAGGTAGAATACATCCATACGAAGAAAACAAAACATCCGGAAATGGACCCATCGCGTGTACAACATTGTCAAAATGCGCTAGAGAAACGAGCGAAGAGGGTGGCAAGGGCAAGAAGAAAGAAGAAACGAAAACGAAAAATATGTGTTTCTGCTTTGAGTGCATATGTCGCCCATATGCGAAAGAGACGCATATTCATCTCAATACACGAAGATGAGAGAACACGCATTAAGGATGCAAACGCTGTTCGTATAGAGCTCCTCCCTGGCTAAGCGGTTAGCATACGCACTTTTGGCGCGGGAAACCCAGGTTCGATTCCCGGCGGGAGCTAATGTGGTTCGGATTCCACGTTAATCAGTAGGTCCACGTCTCACATAGCCTCACTGCTGAAAGGGATGCTAAACTGAAATTCAACTCAACTCCAGCTGTTCGTATAGACAGCCGCCGAGACAGTACTGTGCAGTGGGTTGCATATACCGCGTAATTGGACCAACGTTGAAGTGGATGTTTAAAAAAAAAGAACATGTGTAGGCATTAGTAACACAAAAATGTTACTATTATGTTTACGCGTATTTTCGTAGTGATGTAATGGTGATACTCATGCGTGATACTGCTATTACTGTTGTTTATCTTACGTATGTGGACACCTGTTATTACATTCTACTATGCTATTCATTTTGGTTCCCATTACGCAATATATGCAACCCGCTACGCAGTATTGTCTCACCGGCTATCTATAAGAAGGTCGTTTTCTTCCTTCCTTCAAGTTCTCCCATCTTCGTGCATTAAGATAAATCTGCGTCTCTTTCGCATACGGGTGACTTATGTACCCAAAGCAAAAACACGCGTTTTCTTATTTCGTTTCTTCTTTCTTCCTGCTCCTTACCACACTTTTCGCTCATTTCTGTAACACCTTCTGACAATTTCGTACACGTTGTTGGTCCATTGGCGGATATTCTGCCTTCTTCGCATGGGTGCGTTCTACCTCATTTCCTTGAGTCAACTATGGCTAGTATTTCGTACATTTAACCTTTTCCGATATCTCTTCTCGTTCTAGCTATATCCCACATAATCTCATTTTGATCCAATTTTTGTCTCTATTTGACCCTTTTAATGCACTTGTTGGCCGATATCTAAAAAAAATACATGTTGCTTCTTTTTCGATGTTCTGCATGCCTTTGCAATCTTATCAGAATCGATGTGTTTACACCGATGTACCCTGCCTTGTGCCCAAAGTAGTGTCACTGCACACCAGACAGCAGAGATGCACGGAAACTATGATATTCGCAACAACTTATACTTACATTTTTACATTACACATTTGCAACTTTCACCTAAGCCCGCCAAGTAAGAGGGATGGCATAACTAAGCGATTATATAATCTGGAAAAGGATTTGGGGAGAGTAGCGGCCAACACCATTTAAGCATAGGTAACATCCCGATATTCACCTTGCGGGACAAACGAAAACACCGGGAATTCCAAGCCAGGACGGCCGACCCTGGCCAAACCTCCCGAATGTGAATAAACGCTCTAATCACTGACTACAGTTCTTCGATAGCTACAACTTAACACGTTTTTTCTCGGGATCACAACATACCACACTTTCATTCACTTTCACCGAAATCCATAATATCGTTATTTTCGGCTGTTTTCAAAAAGTTGCACTGTAATTGTCAAATGGTTAGTGACCGATGGTTGTGCCCATTGAGATTTGTTTTCCAAGGATCACAATGTCTACAACATATCATGGCTTCAGTCATTCCCCCAAAATCCAGAATATCGTTATATTCGGCTGTTTTCACGAAAGTGGCCCGTAGTGACTTAACAGTTAATAATTGTTGGTTGTGCCCATTGAGATTATTTTTTTCCAAGGATCACAATATCCACAACATATTCCGGTTTCAAGCAATTCCACCAAAATCCAATTTTCATAATTACTGTCTGGGGTCTTTTCAAGTTCATATTCTAGTTGTTACTTTCCGGGTCACCATATATCATCCATTGTTTTCGAGAATAAATACCTTCCAGAAAGAGAGTTAATTCCTCTTCTCTCGAGAATAAAAAAAATGTCGATAAACAAACCGCATCTCGATTTGTCAATTTTACCATTAATTCCTGTGAGTTGATGTCTATGTATTTGTTTTGTTTGTTTCTACTATATATATATATATATATATATATATATATATATATATATATATATATATATATATATATATATATATATATATGAGTGTGTGTGTGTGTGTATTTGGAGCCTTTGATTGAATATCTCGAGACGGGAGAGAGCTTTCAAATATACATTAGGAGCCTAAAATATGCTCTCTTTATTTGCTTGACTGCTTTCAGTGTCATGAGTTTCAGTTTTTAATGGCTTAAACAGAAATTTGTTTTAGAAAGATTTTAACAAAAATAGTTTTAGGGTACCTTTTAGGGTAGTAGGGTAATAATAGCTACTTGGCAATGTGATCTGGCATTGTTGATGAACAGAGACATGTAAGTATACAATATATTCAAATTTACTTTTTTTTCTTTGTTAATTTGTGGGTTGTTTGAACAAAAAAAAAATACACCAGCTCCAGGTATATGCTTATGGATTAGGATTAGGAATTGTATTTCTGGCGATTCGGCATATATAGTAATTTAAGCCCATCACCTATGATGGATGAAGTCTCTCGGTGATTACACAACCCTTGAAAGTGAGGAGGAAGAAAGGAATGGGAAATTGAGTAAGCGGTCTGGGGCCTTTAAGTTAGGTATCATCCCGGCGTTCGTCTGGTGTGAATGAGAGAAATCTAGGAAAAGCTTCATTCACGACGGTTGACCTGAAAATTTTCTTATACTTTTCTTACTAACAAGGGTTATACGTGAACCGTGAGACCGATATATTTATGAAAATTGGTACCCTGGCTTGTGGATCGCTAACTATCGTGTGATAGTCACTCAATGAGGAAATGCCTTGTTTACCCGCTACGTATAATGCATATACCAAGCAGTGACCGGGTGAGGCTGTGCGAGTTATACACCAAAAAAGCAGAAAAAAATCAGAAAATGAAAAATGTATGTGTGGAAGCTGATACCTAGGGGAGCGGGACGCCTGACCAAGAACACGCAGTAGTATCACCAAACAGTGTTGCCATCACAATAGAAATTTAGTTTAGCAATCTACGATTGGTCAGGGTACTAATTTTCATAAACATCTAAGATGATTAGCAATCCACGATTAGTCAGGGTACCAATTTTCATAAGCATCTAGCTGTCACGTTTCGCATATGCCCCTTGGAAGTTCCCACCTGGAATCGAAGCCAGAACATATTGCACCAAAAGGAAACTGCTTGCTTATGGATAAACGGCTTGGGGTTAAGGAAGCATTTCTTTTACTGATATTTGTTAGTTTACTGTAATGCTTTTCTTTATTTATTTCTTTTTATTTTTTTCATTTTTCTTTTCTTTATTTTCTTTTTTGCTAGCTAGCATCCATTGTGAGGGCTGTACTTCTACTAGGAAAAGTTCTGACGAAATCCTAGAGTAAGAAGAATTTTTGATGGCCAAAGAGTCATTAATAATCTGTATTTAACATCAAAAGTTATGTTTGTAATCAGGATAGACAATTCGGATGTCTGATTGGATTTAATGTTTATAAGATGATACTGTGCAATGCCTAATTATAATTGAGTCAGATATACGCAATAATTAATGTGGCCGTTTTCAGGTTTCTAATTGCTGCACTTCTTCTGCAAATTAGAATATGTCATATTAACGCCTACATAATCGCATTTCATTTTACACGTCGTCTATTTCGGATTATTATTTTCTTACAGCATGTCTCTCTGAATTAATCTTAAGTACAATTATATAACACTGCATGCGAGTTGGTTGATGCAGGAAAGGGCATTGAGAACAGCAGTCACTTATATTGGGAAAACCTTGCTCTCGGAGATTGAAGGCGAAGATCCTTCACTTTTAATTGGTCCTTAAGACTTGCTTTCCCCATTACAATCGGAGCAGGAAAAAAGGAATTGATTTGTCTGGCTGTTCTGGCAGTACCCTTAGAGTGTGGTTGCTGTGGAGATCCACTACCCCTTGCTTCACGGTCCCTTCACATTGTTCAGGAACTAATTGGGTTCCATTCTTACACGCCGCACCTCTCAAGCGATGGTTAAACAGATAGTGCACGAACTGTGTTCAAGGAAATTGTCTTTCAAGCTAAAGAAAAGAGGAAAGACGCCTTTGAAATTGGTTTTGCTCCTGTTATTCGCGAGTAATCAGGTCGAATCGGGGTTGATTCAGAAACGAGAAAGACAAATCATAGAAAATAATAATCACCTTCCTTGCAATAGCACTGCTTTTTATCTTCTATTGAAATCTAAAGCGAAAGTAACACTAATGACATGTTATAAAAATGTATTTTTTCTCTTGGGAAAGATAAAACTGTGATGCAAATTAAATATATATTTTTTTTTTCGCAAATATTAACTATAATACCAAAATGCTGCATCACGGGTACTGGCATCGGTCCTGGAAATGAGGGTCCTGAGTTCCCCACATTTTGCTTGGGTGCCCATGGGGCCTGGGTATCTTTGCTTGGATGTCTAGTAGGTTAATAAATTGCACATGCTTGAACACCACACCCCATAAATGCTCTTCAGAAGTCGACATTACTGATCATTCGTATTATTTCACGTTACCTCACTGTAATGACCTAACTGTTCTTCAATTGGATGTATTTACAGCACGCAGAAGGTGACTTCCAGTAATTCTTTGGTCATAATAATTAATTTCTCTTTTACTGTAGTTTCTGTGTCCCTCTATTGCAAAGTCGAAGATACGATATGAAACTGTGTTGTGAAAATTATTCGAATATCCTAACACGTTTTCGTTATTTCAATAACTGTTCGAATAATGAACACTGTTTGAAAATTTAAATAGCGAATATTCAATGAATTCATTCTTCACACATTACAATAATGAACTGATCAAATTTTAATAGCATAGTATGAACATTTTTTTAACCATCCTTTGCAAACAAGGAATAACACGCTTTTCTGAAATTTAAAATTATCACAAACCAAGTGTTAAGGTTATTTTCGCTAACAGCAGTGAACACATTAGACAGTGGTAAGGAAGGCAAGTGGTCCCTTGTAGCCGCGGTTGCCCACCCCAACTACCTCCAAGCATGTTATATTCTAATGCAGTACAACTAATATAAATATATCATTTTTGGTTTATAAATGAATATATGATCCCCAAAAATCTCTGCCTCTGTACTTCCCCCACAATAGATTAAAGTTGGCGTTGTTACTAGTGCCCCCAGGTAAGAGAAAAGGATGAACGAGGCCATAGTTGATGGACTCTACTTAAACAGAAACTTAGTTCGGGAGTTAACAATTAATTAGTGCGCTACCATGATGGTCTTTGTTGCTGAATCTAAAGCTAGAATTAGTAAGATGTCAGAAAAATTGAGAAAAAGAAACTGTGAAGATTACAGGATGAAGATAAAGTTTAGATAAAGAGCAACGTGGTTGTAAGGCAGCAATATGTAACATATAGTAATATGAGAGGGGAAAAGTGGAACAGGTAAGTTGTTTTCGATACCTAAGTACTATTAATAGCGATGACATGAAACTCAAACATGAACTAACAGAAAGGGTAAGAGTGGTGAAGGAAGCACTGAGGAAGAACACAGGTTTATGTTATACTATTTATTGGCTAAACGGTTAGCGTACGAGAGTGAGAGACCCGGGTCCGTTTTCCGAAGGGAGTTTATGTGATTAGTTCTACACGTTATGCTGCAGTGGCGGATCCAGGAGCGGGGCGATCATGCGATTGCTCCCCCCACAAGAGGAAAGTTTTTATTTTATTTTATATATAAATAAAACCCATCCCATCTCTTAGAAGTAGCTCTAAATAGCAGTATTACAACCCGCCGCCCTCCAGAAGTTTGTACTGGATCCACCCCTGTTATGCTGTAGGTCCACATCTCGTATAGTCTTACTGTTGAATTGAAAAACAACAACAACAACAAGTTAAGTTCATGTTGTGGGTATTTCAATAGAAAAGTTAGGAATACTTATAAAATATTTCATGTGGAGTATTGCACTCTGTAGAGCAGACACACACACGATAAGTAAAACTGATGAACAAAGAATAGAGGGCTCCGAAATGTGGATGAGGAAAAGAATGCAGGTAATTCGTTCGAACGAAAGAACGAATAAGGAGTTGTTAAGAACAGTAGGTAAAGCATTAGCAATTTTAGATGCAATAAAAAGATAAAGTGAAAGTAGATGGGGTATTGGCAAAGAAGGAACTGTATCATGAAATACATGCTAGAAGGTATGATGGCAGGAGAAAGAGGCTAAAAGTGAAATATGCTGAAGTTGTTGATTATATTTTTTTAAATATATATATATATATATATATATATATATATATATATATATATATATATATATATATATATATTGCGTGAAGACGAAGAGGTTAGTTGAAAACTGTGGTACACGGGAGCTTCTAGTTTGGGCAAGTTGACTGCCAATGCTTTCAGAATACTTAAACATTCTTGTCAAAACTGAGAATGCTACGTTCATTACTGTCCAGACTACCCCTGCTTTTCCGATGCACGAACATAGTACTTCAATCTTCCGTAAATGGCAGAGATGGAATCGATACGAGACGAGGTAAAACTTCATCCATCTTTTTGCGATTCGCATTTGGTTTTAGTGTTGATCTATTCTTGAGTGTAAATGGTTCCAACTTCTTGTTGGTGCTTTCTCAGCTTACAAACGCCTATGTTGGTATCGGTCTTGAGAAGAAGTTTCGGTAAGTTCGATACTACTTAAAAAGGAGTAGAGCCGCAACATACAGTAAACTGAACAGACGCGATAGTGTAAATTGGCGACATATCTTGTTTCCAAAGAGGGCAAATTGTTGGCGCTTTGTTTTGTGGTGCGATCATGAAGAAAGTGACAAGTGTCTTGGGCGTGTTGCGATGGACATTACCCAAACTGATGACGGTTTTACGAAACTCACAACAAAATCACATCGGTGAAGAAGAATAGTGGTTAGGAGGAAATCTTCAGTAACAGGTCCTGTTGAACATTAGAGAGGATATTGTATATACATAACAGAATAGAATAAAATTTCGTAATATGTATACGATTAGAAAACTGTTACTTAATAATCCTTATAAATGATTCAGGGAGAGGGCGAATTTCTGTTTATGGTTCTCCCATTCAGATTTTTAAGACATAGTATAATATGGTGGTAAATGCTTAATATATGTAGCTAACATGAAACTACATGATATGATAAATACTTAATAATAATAATAATAATAATAATAATAATAATAATAATAATAATAATAATTATTATTATTATTATTATTAGTAGTAGTAGTAGTAGTAGTAGTAGTAGTAGTAGCAGTAGTACTAGTAGTAGTAGTAGTAGTAGTAGTAGTAGTAGTAGTAGTAGTAGTAGTATTACCTTCTTCTGAACGAAGAGGAGCTTAGACTATATTTAGGCTGGACACTTAAGTTTCCATACCGGGCCTCGATTTCGTGTGAAAGGTATGGGTGGATGAATGAATAGACTTGATAAATAGACTTGCTTCAACATTTCCAGATATATGTTGAGAATAGTTCTCTCGTAATGTATTCTGTACTGGACGTTAAGTTTGCCTCAACTCCTGTGAAAAATCTGTTGAGTTTGTTTGCTACTTTAGTCGAGTTATTAATAAGGGCTCCAAGTTCATATTTATTTTCGGGTGCTTTCTCCCCTTTGGGTATTTATTTCCAATTCGATTACCACCCACTTCGACAGAATGCAACCAATCTTGGTAGGAGCATATTTGGGAACACGCAGAAGCGATTGGTGTAGAAAACACAATTAGTTTCAATTTTCTCCACCAGAGGTATTTGTGGCGCAGTACAACGCCATGTAAGTGCAACGTGGAAGAAAAACGACACAGTAGTGATGCTAAATGGTAAGAAAGATTGTAATTACCTCTCCAGATGTCTATTCACGTTTACATATGTTTCAATGATAAGGGTTTGAGCGCCACTATGTGCTAGAAGTAAATTGATGGTGATCCGACGTTTGCTTCTTTACTCTTCCCATACTCTTTGCCTTGTGTTCAAGAGGTCCCGGGTTCGGTTTCCTATGAAGACACGTGAGTCGGATTCCATGTTAACCTTTAGGTCCCGTTCTTATAACGTCAACAACATTTCATATGATACTAATCACCACGCTTTCTCCTTGTCCAGTGTCTTAACGTCAAAAACCTGCCTATGGGCAGAACCCCACATCATCATCGTCGTCCATAACATATCACTACACCACGGGGTTATT
This sequence comes from Thermobia domestica, assembly GCF_964235325.1. NCBI lineage: Eukaryota > Metazoa > Arthropoda > Insecta > Zygentoma > Lepismatidae > Thermobia > Thermobia domestica. The sequence continues at coordinate 254,193,592 of NC_137459.1, read as the reverse complement.
AAGAGGAGTACAAATCAATAACACATGTCGCACGGGGGGGGGGGCATAATTATGGCCTTTCTTTTGTTGAATATCAATTTGTATTCCATACCGCATTCGCCGTACTTAACAGTGAACAGAAACACAACAACTTCTGAACGCGAGATTTGACACTAATTTTTCCCTGAATTTTAGAGGAAGCTTGCATTTTATGAGCTTAGAAAAGGCTAACATCTAACTTCGTTTTTGTAAGATATCCAAGAACTTTAAAGGGACGCTTCAGCTCAAAAGCTCCCTTCCCCGTTAATCCGCCACTGACCGCAGGGTATTGATAACATTGGTAATCAACGCTACGAGACCCACAGGAGAGGTAATTGCAACATTTTTTTATCATTTGACAAACACCGTGTGCGTGGGTTTTCTCGGGGTTCTCCCGTTTCCTCCCACTTTCTTCATTCCACCATTTCATTCATTAATCATCATCCCCGTCTCCTTTAGCCTAACCGGCGGCATAACCGTAGGACGTTAAATTTAAAGATTTCATTTAATTTCATTTCTTGTCATTTACCATCACTAGTGTCGTTTCAGTTCCACGCTGCACTTACCTTGTGTAGTGCAGCGCCACAATTACTCCTCGTGGTGAAAATTTGAACTAATTTTATTTTCTACACCAATCGCTTCTGCGTCTTCCCAAATATGCTCCTACCAGGCTTGGTTCCATTCCGTCGAGTGGTTACGTCTCCCGCGTTCTCTGAACAGCGATACTTATTTTATGATAACCTGGTATTTCCTGTTTCGAGCATATTATTAATATAATAGGCATTTTTGTTTTGACATTTTCGATAATTTTCTTTAAAATATTGCGATATTACTTTATTTTTCGCTATATAGTAAATCAAGTAACATCCCTCACAGCCTATGTCGGCAATGAGATTTTGCGCAAGTTACATAATATGAAATTTAAATGAATTTAAATGAATTTAAATGAATTTTGTGTTCTTTTGTTTCTCTAATTTCAACATTTTCTCCAAACAGGACACTGTTTTCTTTTTGTATGTACCTTAGTTTATTTACATTTTTAAGTATATTCAATCGAATCTGATAGGGACACAAATACAGAAATTTCGAGGGAATTGAAATAAAAACATTGTATTTTAGTAGGACACAAAGCACAACTAAAAGCGTATCCTGATCAGTAGTCGGACATATCTGCTCATTTCTTTTCAAATTACTCGGCTAGGTTCACTGGCTAAGAATTACGCCAAATATATCGAGTAATATATCTTGTTACAGGATGAAGTGTCATGCTTAAATCTTCATAATATATTGTATATTTTTATGTTCTTGGAATTTGTTACTTTGACGAATATTTATTATTGATACTTGCCTATTTCATATTAATTCAAAAATATTATATAAATAATCAGCATTACAGAGATTAAGAGATCATACATAGTTTAAATATAGAAAAAAAATCACTTTATTGAACATTTTAATATGACTTTAATATGATGCAATCTAATTTGCTCGTACCTTGGGGACTGTGAAGAGAAGAAAGGGGTCAACATCTAAAGATAAAACGCCCTAAACAATATTTACGTATTACGAATGTTGTAAAAAAGTGCGTTAATTTAAAAACAATAAGTGCAGTAGAAAAACAAAATAACTACTTGGTAGGAACTGTGCTTTCATTAAGTGCAAAAGCGGTAAGAAATAATATTGCATTAAAATAATTTTTAGTTTTGTTGGATATAAATATAAATTAAAGTTCTTCTTCTTCTTCTTCTTCTTACAAGCTATATTCATATTTGGTTCTTTTATTTGCAGTTTATTATTATTATTATTATTATTATTATTATTATTATTATTATTATTATTATTATTATTATTATTATTATTATTATTATTATTATTGACGACTTGATAATAACATGGTATAACCGCAATAGCACAAAAGGTAGTGAGAACGAACGGTAACGGGGAAGTGTGAACTATATACATAGTGTTTCTCATCATATATCTGGAAATGTTGAAGCAAGTCTATTTATCAAGTCTATTCATTCATCCACCCATATCTTTCACACGAAATCGAGGCCCGGTATGGAAACTTAAGTGTCCAGCCTAAATATAGTCTAAGCTAACTACTACTACTACTACTACTACTACTACTACTACTACTACTACTAATAATAATAATAATAATAATAATAATAATTATTATTATTATTATTATTATTATTATTTTTATTATTATTATTATTATTGACGACTTGATAATAACATGGTATAACCGCAATAGCACAAAAGGTAGTGAGAACGAACGGTAACGAGGAAGTGTGAACTATATACATAGTGCTTACGAAAGGGGCCACTAGATAAACAAGGTTCAGAATCACTGCTGTAGATGTTGCGGATGCTCTTCGATGTCAAATCGTTAGTACAACAACAATCCATTACTGTTCCTCAGATCGTTAGAGATCTGCGGGGCACAAACAGCAATCAAGGAATTAGTTCAATGATATGAAGAAGGTGAAAGTTCACGTTTCGATCACGGAGTGGGAGGTCGGAAATGACAATTGCGATTATATATATGGTTGTTCTCATAAACCAAGAAGTAAACTATTATTGATGGCTGGTCTGCATTGTTAAAGAACCATTACTAACAAAGTACATTCATGAAGTATTTCCTCGGGATTCGTGTAAATTGATTTAAATGCAAAGTTCTCCGCGGCCCAATGTGTATTGTACTAATTTCAGTGGCCCATACTGGTAATTTGGATATTTATGGGCCTTCATATATTCGGAATTCAATCATACAGTACTATAACGCTCGGACACAAAATTGCTTTTAGTTTCTTTACATGCAACTGGACATGAATGTGGGCATATGCAAAACAAATTTGATCATGTACTGCTTCTCTGACGCATGTTACCCATCCCTTCAGCGATCTCGGATCCGCCATATTAGATTCAACTTTCGTTTTTTTTTTTTTTTTCAAATGGAAATAGGTGCAGGTAATACACCAAATTCATGTACAATTTTCTCGGATTTTTTTGGGTGTGCTGTTTGGAAGATATTGCACGTTAAACGTCAAGCACTTCACGAATATCGAACCAAATAGAAAGTTGTGCAGGTCTTCGTGTGTGTATATAATATTTTACGTGATTTATCGTTGACAAAATATTGTCTGAACGTACTCCCATGAGCAAAAAAAAAAAAATGCGCGTATACTGTAACTGAAGATTTTTCGTATTTATTCCATTTTCCTTACGTCTGTAGGTAAAATGCAGTTATTAGTATGTGGGGATAATAGAAAGCAATCCATCTAGGGATATATTTCCAAAAAAATATAATAAAATAATAAAAATATAAGCAAAAAACAAAATTATGCTCGGTTTTGTGTGTACTGGCAACGATGATTTCTAGGGATTTTTTCAGTAGCAGAGCATGATAGCGGAGGGAATTCAGTAGGGGAGTCGAGGAGTTGGATAGTGGACTAAAATGTTGCATTTATTGGTTAAAAATTAGTGTGTATATTGCCTGCCAAATATAAATTAGCTTCTGTAACTAAGATGTCGTACGAAAATATAGAATTAAACAGAAAAACTCTTATCTTAAGGTTCGAAGCAATACGCACCATGGCTATGAAGATTATTTCTTAAAAAAAGAGAGCCAATACAACGTAACCTCAGTGGTTAGGTGGATACAGTGGCGGACTTATAGTTTCTTTTATTATTTTGACACCACATCGAATCCCATCCCATCCCTTTTTTTTTTTTTACAAAACATTATAATTTTCATGTTAATAAGAACCGAAGCAATATAATAAGGACAACTTACTGATATTTTGCTGTAATGACGTATTTATCCAGGATTAGAGAACTATTGTTAATAGCTATTGTTTTCTGTTCATGCTGTTGTATAGCTTCTCTCATCCTGTTTTCTTGGGGAAATAACAATTTTGTCTCCAACAGAGTGTGGAGGATATATACGGACAGAAAAAGACATCTTAGTACCAAAAGTCATTTATCGTGATGAAATGGACTAGTTTGCCATTATTATTAAAAAAAACTAAATTATTGAAGTTGGCTTTTCTTTAGGTTTTAGCTAAAAAAAAAATATTTTTTCTTTATAAGACTATACTTTTTGAGGCAAGGTGTGTGATCATACCCACAAATTTAGCTAGGGAGTGAAAGATAATTGTTTATACAAACACTTTACAGGTTTAGGTGCGTGAAACACCAATACACCATGGTCTCGCTTATCCGACCATCCTTTGTTCCACATATCGTATGATCCGATATATCATTGCAAATAGTACCAATCGGCAAGAAGAACTGCAAGTTGTGGTCTTAATCTATGTTTCATGCTCTGGAGTCTATCGCCTAGCGCGCCCTCTACACCTTAACTCATACGTCTATCATTCAGTGCAGACACGTATCCAGGTTTTCTATTCGGAGGGGGCCCAACACGTATGATTCTAATTACGTAGAATTACGTCCTCGTAAGCACGTAATTCTAATGTTTTAAAAATATCAATATCAATAATAATAATAATAATAATAATAATAATAATAATAATAATAATAATAATAATAATAATAATAATAATAATAATAATAATAATAATGCAACAGTTCTGTACTTCTCTTAAACTTTTTCCTACTTTTCTTTTATAAACCGCATTTAATTTACATTTACTTTGTAAACTGCATTATAGCACAAACAAAATGAAACATATTTTCGAGAAAAATGTAACTAAAGAAAACTGTCTGCTACGTATATCGCATAACAAAAATAGCAAGAAGACATTGAGTGTATCGTTCTAATATATTAAAGTTAAAAACAGAACGGAAAAGAAATGTAAATCCTATTTAAAACTCTTCTTTAATTCCACCTGGTATAATGGCATTATGGTATGTTCTTAGAATTATAACAAGACAACAGCACATTGCCCAAAGTTTGGACACTGACTACTAGTAAACTGATATAAAAGAACCTAAAAAGGGTTAAAAAAAAGTTTATTAAAAAGTGCTTGAGTTTCGGAGAGTGACAGCCCTCAGGCTCTCACGCTGGATACGTCCCTGATTCAGTGCAGTGCAGTTATTTGTTATAAAACATTATTATTAGATGCGTAATATGTAAAATTATATCATAAGTTTTACTTTTAATAGGTCTTTTCTTAACACATCCATATTATCCAGCGTTCTGACACTTGTTTATGTCGGATAAGCGAAACTCTACTGTATTTCCAAAGCTAGCATATGCATGAACTAGAATTGTATCATCCTAGAACAGACAATAGTGTGAAATGCTTATATTAAAAGGCTGGAATAAAAAAAAGCGTAAGTACTGTTTTGGTAGCGTGAGAACAAATTAAAAACCATTGAATATATTTCCTAGGTATCAGATTATCATCTTATTGTGTCGATGTGTATTCTTTTTTAAACATTGTTTTAAGTCATACCATTCGCAATATTTCTAAGGAAATCGAAAGAAAAACTCCTCTGTGCCTCTATGGCAAAGCGGCTTAAGTGCATGGTCCGAAACCGATTCCCACGTTAAGGTATAGATAAAGTTCCCGTACTTCAAAAATGCAAATCCGGGACGCTACTAAATTACGAGAATCTTTGAAATGCTTAAAATTGAAAGAAGTGTTGAATACTAATTTACTTTCCTCCATTAGATAGAGTTATTCCATTATTACGTTATCACATTTTTATTCATTTCACTAGACCTTCCAAGGACGCCAATTTCTCTGTAAATTTGGGGGAGGGGGACATTCAAATGCTGAAGATATATATATATATATATGAGGATTTTAAGACAAATTACACTCAAATTATGCCAAATATTGTATATTCGTAAATACAAAGGTAGCCTACATGAGCTTTGGGCGGGCCCGGCCCCCCAGGATCGGCGCCCTTGCCTTCTTCCTAGTTAAGAAAACGTATGCAGATGATTTACTCCCTCCACTGGTAAGCAAAATTGTTTTTTTTTTTTTCCTCAAGATCTTTTGTGTTTCGTGAAATAACGGCAGGAATTTCCTGATTACTTAACCATCTAAATGAATGTTTTCACTTAGAGCCATCCCGTCGATTCGCGTTGCCTAGGACTAAAATAAATTAAGGGTCAATAATGAAGATGAGACTTCCATATCAAACATGAAGAGACAAGTGGATCGAAGATCTTTCTTTGTTCCAACTTTGATTTTTTCAAATCCATGATGGGAAATTATATTATGAGTACAATTTTCGAAATTAATAGTATACAATCGTAAAAATATCTTACAAAACGATGGTTTATTGTGAAATACTTTGACTCAAAGAATGAATTACAAGTAATAAACTTGTTACTTTTCCTGAAGAGTCTAAGTCTTGAATGAGACAGAGGCTCTTCAGCGTAGTGCTTGGAAAGATTGCCTCACTTGTTCTACCTTCCCATGCCGCAGCCTTGATTCGACTTGATCCTAAACGTATTATCCAGAAGTCGAAGTCGGAAGATGTTTCCCATTTTTCCAATACACTCTTGGTCGATTACAATCTGTCTCACTCGTGAGGGGAAAATCCCATGCCGTAAGCGTCGGTGGACCACCGATAGGCAACTAGTGACATGTCCCCAAAAATTGGCGGTCCCGCAGCCAAAAATTGGTAACACTTCCGTTTTGAAAATTATACCAACACCGGCAGAGAAGCGACGGGACGCCAACGAACCACAAAATTATTCCCCTAAAATACGTTAAATCGCCTATATGCGTAATTTCTTTGCATCAAGGTGTCTAAAAACATTTTTTTTAAAATAAAACAGAAGTGCCGTGAGCTGGGCGTGAACCATCAACCTTGGGGTTACTAGTTGCGTAATCTTCCGAACTCGCCACGGAAGCGACTATGAAGACTTGTCGAGTGATAAATTGTTGATGTCTTTTTAATATTTCTAATCAGAGTGCTCCTTTAACCGTGTATATTTGAAGATAACTGTTTGGAATCAGATCAAATGCACTCGTCATGTAATTTTATAACAAAATGGCAAGCGTCTATTTACTTTTTTCATAGTTCTTCCGTATTCACTTGCTAGTGATCGGCGACAGTTGTCAACTAAATTCACACAATTATACGCACCCATCTCAAGATTTTTCACTTCATGATGTAAAGGCAGGAGTTACTCTTGACCCCCGGAGTTCAAGTATTCTCCTTATAATAACAATTCGTCAGCGAAAAATAATATATAATAATAACCGCATGCACATGACTGGTGATAGTTCATGTTGGCCCCTTCACGTTTCTCCGTGACAAATCAAATGAGCGCGGACCAAAATGAAGTCCTCGTTCTTACGTGGTGGTAACTTCAATACCCCCCCCCCTTTTTTTTTAATGCTCAGATCTGCCTCTTCAGTTTCGGCATCTGAAGACTTTAACCGAAACGGGCTATTATCATCGCATTTTGTTTTTCTTTAGCCTTTTTCAACATCCTTTATTTGCAATAATTGGAAAGAAGACAGGGAACAAGGAAAACGGTGGGAAGGACGAGACCACAACACTCAACATCCAACAACAATGAACAACAAATAAAACCAAACAAAATTTTAAAAACAAAAAGAAAAACGAAAAGAAAAACAAAAGGACTTGAGCTATCTAATCAATATTAACTAACTAAACAAGAATTAAATTACTATCTAATTCCTACCTAATTTTATTATCGTATTACGTAACATATTTGATTGCTATCTAGCTACTACCTAAATTGTCATATATAGTAAGTTGACAATTGTTTAATATTTCCAAAACATACATTTTCTATTTTCGTCTTATTGATTTTGTAATTCCCAAAATTTAATGAGTTACGTTTAATGTGTTGCCATGCTAGAAAAAAAGCTTATGCCTGTTTGTTATATCATTTTAATATCAGTTTTTCACGCTACTATATAATGTAGAATTATTGTATGATTATCGTTCATATTCATGCTATCTTTTGGAAATATTCGTGTTCCGGATACATAGATTTGTATAATTTAGTTACGTTCAACGAAAGCATTCTTGCACTTGTGGATATGAAAAAAAAAAGAGATAGAGAAAGTCAATACTCTAAAAAGCAAAAAACACAAGCACACACACACACACATAAACGATAATTTAACATCAGGTCGATGTAACAAGGGCTAAGACTGGATAGGCTGTCAAGGTCGCGTATGTTCTTTTTCCTGTTCCAGACACACAAACCCAAAGTGAGTTGTCTGCTGTTCAAGAACGGGAAGTAACATACAAGACTATAAACTGAAAACAATAACTGTTTCCAATAGTACACGTATTCTAATACAGAATAAATACGTCGATTAAAGGATACTATCAATAAATTATTTCCTTATTATATTGCTTCGGTTCTTATTAACATCAAAATTATACACTTACTATAATGTTTTGTAAAAAAAATGGGATGGGATGGGATGGGATGGGATTCGATGTGGTGTCAAAATAATGACATAATTACAAGTCCGCCACTCTATCCACCTAACCACGGAGGTTACGTGGTGTTGGCTCTTTTTTTTTTAAAGAAATAATTTTCATAACCATGGTCCGTATCGCTTCGAACCTTAAGATAAGAGTTTTTCTGTTTAATTCTATATTTTCGTACGGCATCTTAGTTACAGAAGCTAATTTATATTTGGCAGGCAATCTACACACTAGGTTTTAACCAATAAATGCCACATTTTAGTCCACTATCCAACTCCTCGACTCCCCTACTGAATTCCCTCCGAAATCATGCTCTGCTACGGAAAAAAAATCCCTAGAAATCATCGTTGCCAGTATACACAAAACCGAGCATAATTTTGTTTTTTGCTTATATTTTTATTATTTTATTATATTTTTGGAAATATCTCCTTAGATGGATTGCTTTCTATTATCTGCACATACTAATAACTGAATTTTACCCATAAACGTAAGGAAAATGGAATAAATTCGAAAAATCTTCAGTTACAGTATACGCGCAATTTTTTTTTGCGCATGGGAGTACATATATACAGACACACATACGTCAATACGAAAATTGTAGGTCTTCACCCAAATCTGGTCGTATTTGGATTTGCATTAGGCATTTTGACAATAATACAATACTTCCTTGTTATAGTATAACATGGAGGTAATAAGAATCGCTCACAGAAATGTAATAAGATTATGACACCAACGTTGTAAAGAGTTTGTTTATACCTACAATATTTTTTCCAGTTAGAAATTGTTTTTATTTGTCAACATCGAAAACGTTATCGTAACTGATATTACTCGGGAATGTCTACTCTCGAATTGCCTGGATTATTTTAACATGCAATGCCTTCCAAACGATACAAGCTACGGTAAAATTCACTACACCAATACATTTCCGAAAATTTGTTTATGAATTAGATGTATCACTTGCAGCTATTCCCATTAAAAAGAAAACGAAAGTTGAATCCAATATGGTGGATCCAAGCTGCCGGCTGGGGTAGGTACGTGCGTCAGAGAAGCAGTACTTGATCAAATTTGCTACGTATATGCCCACATTCATGTCAATTATATCTAAAGAAACTAAAAACAACTTTGTGTCCGAGCGTTATAGTAGTATATGATATAATTCTGGAGATATGAAGGCTCATAAATATGCAAATTACCCGCATGGGCCGATAATAATTAGTACAAAACACGTTGGGAGAACTTTGCATTTGAACCAATTATACTCGAGTCCCGAGGGGACACTTCGCAAATGTACCTTGTTAGACTTTCTTCACTGAGAATCACAAGGCCAGACTAATGGAATTGATACCGCAGAACATAACCTGACTTCATCCATATTGAAACTTAGTGATTCTTACGGACGGGAAGGTTTTTATGTCTAATCAGCAGTGCAGAGTTATAGTTTGTATACCACATCGAACCAGGCATACTGAACAAAATATCAGAATGTCTCATTCAGAGGGAATATTAGCAAACGTCTGGGGGAAATATAAGGCTGCAAGTTTTGTAGATTTGGGACTAGTGTCTGGAAGAATGAACAACAGTGTTTATGTTAATATTTCAGGTGGTGGTTTTGTTTTAGGTTTAGTGTCCCTTCAGCAGCGAGTCTAAATTGTATGTGGACCTACAGCTTAGCATTGAATCCTAACTAAAGTCCTGGGAATTGAATCCGGTCCTGGGGCGGGAGCCAGGAATTGAATCCGGGTCTTCCAAGCCAAAGATGTCTACGCTAAAAGGTCAGCCAGGAGGGAACTCTATTAATATCGTAGAAAATACACTATTGCCTTCCTTAGATAGAAAATTTCCCAAACAGGAAGAATACATAATTTTTCGGTTACTTAATTAAGCATTCAATCATTACAATCAGGTTTCAAGTTTTATTTTTACACCTATACCATTAGACTATAAGCCGTAGCTACAATCCTGAAGTTCAAACATTTTCAGTAGTAGAAAATGGATCGATCTGGGACATAAGAGGACAACTCACGAGCCCCTGGGAAATTGAGCACCGTACACCGTGAGCCCACGGTCTTTTACGACCTCGATTTTAGGGGTGAATTTGTTCCCTTTTATGACCACTTTTTAGGGGGTGTACTCGTTCTCTCTTACAAGCACTTTTTAAGGGGTGAACTCGTTCCCTTTTATGAGCATATTTTTAAACCCCTACGAACACATAACAGAACATAACAGAAGATCAATAAGAATGTGAAACACACAGCAGAACATATAACACATAAGAGTACGTAACATAACACGGGTGTATTCATTCTCTTTTATGAGCATATTTTTCAACCCCTATTTTAACATAGGAGATAACACATAAGATTACGAACACATAGAAGAGCAGATAACACATAAGGCTACGTAACACATAGCAGAACATAAACCTACGTAACATAGCAAGGGCGTACTCGTTCCGTTTTATGAGCACTTTTTCAACCCTTATTCTAACATAGCAGATAACACATGAGATTACGAACACATAGAAAAACACATAAGAGTACCTAAAATAACAAGGGTGTATTCATTCCCTTTTATGAGCATATTTTTCAACTCTTATTTTAACATAGCAGAAACTACGAACACATAGAAGAGCAGATAACACAAGGGTGTATTCGTTCTCTTTTATGATCACTTTTTCAACCCCTATTTAAACATAGCAGAGCTAATACAAGAGTATGGCTTATTTTCCGACCCCTATTTTAACATAACGAACATAACAGATTCAACCCTTAATTGAACATAGCGCATCAGACAGAGACTACAAAACATAGTGAAGATTAAAGGGTGAACTCGTTCCCTTTTATGAGCACTTTTTCAACCCTTATTTTAACATAGCAGATAATACATAAGACTACGTACTTTTTCCATCCCTTATTTTACCACAGCAGATAATACATGGAGACTACGAACACATAGTAGAGCAGATAATCTTTTAGAGGTGGACACGTATGATCACTTTCCACCTCTGTTTTTACCATGGCAGATAATACATAAGACTACGTAACATAGCAGGGGTGTACTCGTTCCAACCCTTATTTTAACATAGACAATGATCACATTATAGCAACGATTACTGAACCGTCCACCCACGGTCTACAGATAGTCATTTTAAGGGGTGTATTCATTCTCTTTGATGATCACTTTTCCACCCTTATTTGAACGTAGCAAAATTTATTCCACCCCTAATTGAACATAGTCCATTTTAAGGGTGTATTCATTCTCTTTTATGAGCATCGTTTCCAACCCTAATCGAACACAGCAAGAAACTAGAGAATAATGGGGATGTACTTGTTCCCTTTTTTAACCCCTATTTCCCACAGAGGCTACGAACATAGGATATTACATAGCAAAGAATTTTTTTACCTGGGTCTTATAGTTTATGTGGGATACGCCCTTTCTATGACAATTTTAACCGATTTGGATGAAACTCGGCATACGGTGGTTTTCGACCATGCTGAGTACGAATATCATACTTATTTTTACCTGGGTCCTATAGTTTATGTGGGATACGCCCTTTGTATGACACTTAAAACCCAATCATTCGTAAACGAAGCAACATATTGAGATGGTATTTCCACATTTAGTAATTGGTCATCAACTACTACAAGTTCCAAAATAATGACCATCGAGGTCAAAGGTCAAAATACTTAAAACTTAATAACTCGAAAATGGATCCACATACTGAGGTGCTGTTTCCAAATTTAGCAAGAGGTCATCAAATACTACATGTCTCAAAATTAGTGGACATCGAGGTCAAAGGTTAAAATACTTAAAACCTAATAACTCTTAAACGGAGCAACGTATTGAAGTGCTGTTTCCAAATCTAGTAATAGATCATCAACTACTACAAGTTCCAAAATAATGACCATCGAGGTCAAAGGTCAACATACTTAAAACCTAATAACTCGAAATCGGAACCACATATTGAGGTGGTGTTTCCACATTTAGTAATTGGTCATCAACTACTACAAGTTCCAAAATAATGACCATCGAGGTCAAAGGTCAAAAACTCGAAAATGGACCCACATATTCAGGTGCTGTTCCAAATCTAGTAATAGATCATCAACTAATACATGTTTAAAAAAGTACTGACGATCGAGGTCAAAGGTTAAATATTTAAGCCTGTGTGTGACCTATTCAGTTTTGTACCAAGCAGAGAGAAGTGAAGAATCAATAAATATGACTGGCTTACTTCGAGAAAGAAAGCAAAGATATGCCATTTTAAGTAGCTGAGAATTTTAAATCATCTTGTACTATTTAAACACAAAGAAAGGATAAATTTGAATGACCTATTCAATTTTGTATCAACGAGAAATGCCATTTTAACTAACTCAGACTTTTATACCATTTTGAACTACTCCAATAAACGAAGGAATACCAACCAGAAATAAAAAGTGAAGAATGAATAAACTTTAGGTGGATTATTTTCTTTTGTACCAACTGGAAAAGAGAGGAAAACTACTTTAACTAGCTCATTATGTACTGTTTAAACAAAAAATGGGCATTATGTAACTTTTGAACTACTGAAATGTTCTATTTTCTGTATCAATCAGAGAAACCGAAGAAGGATCATAATTTCTGTAACGAAAGAATAATTTCGATGTTCTACTTTTAATACCAACGAGAAAAAATGAACTATCTGAATATTTTATATCATCTTGTACTATTCAATTTTGTACCACTCAAATAAACAATGGAGTATTTAGTTTTATGCCACCGAGAAAAGCAAATAAATTGTACCATTTTGGAGTATTCAAATAAACAAAGGACTTATAATTTGTGTCAACTCTAAAATCAATTAAACGAGGTAATGCATTTGAGTGAGCTATTTAATTTGAAAAATCGAATCACCTTAACTAGCTGAGTAATTTATACCATTTTGTATTATTTCAACAAAAAAAAGGAATAAATTTATATTAACCAGAAAAAGCAAAAAAGGACCATTTTAACTAGCTGTGAATTTTATATCATTTTAAACTAGTCTAATAAACGAAGGCATAAATATGAGTGAGCTATTTAATTTTGTAGAAAAAAAAAACGAATTTCAATATTTCTGTACAGTTTTATACCACCCCAAATAAACGAAAGAAGGGCAATTTTATACTTTTTGTATCATTAAAAAAACTGAGGATACATTGAGTAGTCTAAGTTTTTGTACTCATTCGAAGAAAAGCAAAGAAGAACCATTTTAAGTAGCTCAGCTTTTTCATACCTAATGTTGCCATGACTATAAGGAAAGGAATAAATAAATATGGCTTATATTTTTATGCCTTTTTTGTATTATTTATACCAAACAGAAAAAAGCTACACAAATAAACAAAGGAATAAATTTGTAATAACCACAAGAAAGCGAAGAAAGACCATTTTAACTGGCTCAGCTTGATATACCATTTGAGTGGCCCATTGAATTTTGTACCAGCAAGAAATCTCATTTCCATGCCATGTTTTACTATTTAAACAAATGAAGGGATAAATTCGAGAAAGCGAACATGGAATCAGAATTTTATATCATTTTGTAATACGCAAATAAACGAAGAAATATATTTGGATGGATTATTTAGTTTTGTACGAACCAGAAAAAAATGATTGGATTATTTCCTTTTGTACCAACGAGAAGGATCATTTTTAACTGGCTTAGAATTTTCTATCTTTTTTGAAAAATTTGTACCAAACCGAAAAAGCAAGGAAATACCATGTAACTAACTAATTATTTTTGTGCTAACCAAAAAAGCGAAGAAATGCCTTTTTATCTAGCTCAGAATTTCTTGACCATGTTGTGCTATTTAAAGAAGCGAAGGGATAAATTCAATTTTTCACCAACGAGAAATGCCAGTTTAACTAACTCAGCATTTTATACTATTTTGAAATTTTTAATAAACAAAGGAATATACTTGTACTAACCAGAAAAAAGCAAAAAAAGAACTTTTGTACCACACCAATTAACGACATAATAAATTTAGGCGTTCTACGTTTTATACCCACGAGAAAAAAAATAACATTCATTTTATTTATATAAACAAAAGAATAAATTTGTACTAACTAGAAAAAGCGAAAAATGACCATTTTAACTGACTCAGAAGTTCTATACTATTTTGTACTATTTACAAAGGGATAACTTTTGAATGAGCATTTTTATAACATTTTATAATATTCAAATAAACGAAGAAATAAATTCGGATGGAGTATTTAGTTTTGTACCAAGCGAAGGCGAAGAAGGTCTATTTTAACTAACTCAGCATTTTATACCTTTTTGTGCTATTCAAATAATCAAGGGAATAAATTTGAGTAGTCTATTTTATTTTTGTACCAAACCGAAAAAAGCAAGGAAATACCATTTTATCTAGCTCAGCATGTTATAACTTTTTGTGCTACCCATTTGACCATGTTGTACTTTTTAAACAAACAAAGGAATAAATTTGTGTGACCTATTCACTTTTGTAGCAAGTAGAAAAATGAAAGAACTAACATTTTGTACTAACTCAAACAAACGAAAGAATAAATTTGAGTGGATAAGCAAGGAAGGTAAATTTATACCTTTTTGTGCTATTAAAACTGAGTGACCTATTCAGTTTTATACCAAGTAGAAAAAATGTTGTTTGCAATTTAAAAAACGGAGAAGGTCTACTTTCTGTGGCAACCAGAGAAAAACAAAGAAAGACCATATTCTGCTACCCAAACGAACGAAGGAATAAATTTGTGTGATCTATTCGCTTTTATAGCAAGCAGAAAAAAGCCCCTTTTAGTTTTATACCAACCACGAAGGTCCATTATAACAAGCTCGGTATTTTTATCTTTGTGGTGCTACATTTTATATTTTTGTGTCATCCAGATTAGTTTATTTACTTTTTATAGAAAACAATACACTACTTTTACTGACAATTCAGTTGCCAGAGTCCAATGTTTGTAATATTTCAATACTACAAATTGATTCATTTATAAAATAATATAGTTAACTTTAGCTCTAATATGTTCTTCTATTCATACACAATCAAATTCATATGCTACAATGTCTCAGTGTTCATTTACAGAATTAAATAATTGTTTATCTTTCTCTAAAAACATTTCTACTATTTTGTTGATATAATAATCACACTCTGTAATGTATTCATATACCAGATTAAATTTTTTCTCCTAAGTATAAGTGTTCTTAATATTACAACCTTTAAAATGCTTCTTTAAATAACGTTTATAGATTTTCTCTCTCATTTCACGTTTAATTAAGATCGTCCACACCTTTTGTAATAATTCGTAATCATACTGCAACAAACAGTTGTGATCTTTTTCATTTTCATTATATTGAGAACATGCTTCACATAATAATACTGAATTTGGTGTATACTCATTAAATAATTGTATAACACATGTATCACTAATACTTTCACTGGTACACCCGCACTCATTAGCTTCCACTTCAAAACAGGTAATATTTGAAACACTGTCATCATCACTTTCCGGGAGTATTTCATCATTATATCTATTATACCGTCTAAAATAATACACTTCTTCTATTTATTGTGTTGGATATATGATTCTCACTTTATCACGTAATTCATCTGGCAAATCGGGGTCAGACGGGTGAATTAACAGTATAGGTTTTTAGTTTTCACGCTGAATTTCTTTTTCTCTAGGTGAAACATAAACAATCTCCGTGCTAGTCATTTTTCTGCTCTTCAGCAAAAACAAATCAAATAAATAATTTTATATACCTACAATAAAACCATTCTATGCATTATATGTGTTTAATAATATGTTTCAAGCAATACAAAACATCATGATGTATGTTCTATTATTTTCTAAATATACTCCATAAACGTATATTCCATTATAATAAAATACATAAATGCAAAAATATATATTTGAAGTTTCAGATAATTTACCTTAGACGAGGAAAGTTTTAAAAATATAATTGAATCGTTGAACAATAGGCAGTACCTTAGCAATACAAATGTTAGATAACGCATTCGTAACGTTGCTTAAATATCTGCAGCACTCTTTATAGATGGTGTGCAACATGGACCTTTGAAAACTTTTCTTACTTTGATATGATTCCTTCTGCTGTGATCAAAAAATGGCCATGCATGCTGTCATGATTTGTCGTCCTTCATCATTTTTTGTTAGTACGCTAATTGCTACGGAGTCTGTTCTACAGAATTAAGTTGGTTAAATCTTATGTTCAAATATGCAATTAATGACCGGAAAAGTTTAGACTTCATTGTCGACGTTAGTATTTTGTCAACCGATACTAAATGTAAGGCTTAATTCGCTTAACGCACGTCTATTAACCATATAACTATGAGCCTTGCTTAGTGATGGGAGAGGCAATTTAAATTGTTATCTGGATGACACAAAATTATACAAAATGTATCACCACAAAGATAAAAATACCAAGCTTGTTATAATGGACCTTCGTGGTTGGTATAAAACTAAAAGGGGCTTTTTCTGCTTGCTATAAAAGTGAATAGGTCACACAAATATTGTTTGTCTCTGGTTGGTACAGAAAGTAGACCTTCTCCGCTTTTTTAATTGCAAACAAAATTTATTCATTCTTCAACAGTCACTCAAATTTAATAGCACAAAAGGGTATAAATTTACCTTCTTTGCTTAAGCCACTCAAATTTATTCTTTCATTTTTTCTACTTGCTACAAAAGTGAATAGGACGGATGATGTTGAGTTAGTTAACATGGTCAGGAAATTGGGTAGACCAAAAACACAAAAAGCTGTAACATGCTGAGCTATTTAAAATGGTATTTCCTTGCTTTTGTCGGTTTGGTACAAATTTTACAAAAAGGTATAAAATTCTAAGCCAGCTAGAAATGGTTCTCGTTGGTACAAAAGGAAATAGAACACCCCAATAAATGGCACAAAAGGTATAGAATGCTGATCCTTCTTCTCCTTTTCTGGTTAGTACAAATTTATATCTTCGTTTACTTGATTAGTACAAAGTGTTAATTATTTCCTATTTTTCTGCTTGGCTAGTTAAACTGACCTTTCTTTGATTTTCTTGTGATTGGTACAAAAATAAAATTTCGTTTATTGAAGTAGTGCAAAATGGTATAAAAGTCTGAGTTAGTTAAAATGGTCCTTCTCCACTTTTTTCTGGTTCATACAAAGCTAAATACTCCATCCAAAATTGAGTAAAATGATCCATGTTCGCTTTCTCAAATTTAACCCTTCGTTTTGTTTAAAATAGTAAAACATGGCCTGGAAATGACATTTCTCCTTGGTACAAAATGGAATAGATCACTGAAATTTATCCCTTCGTTTATTTAAATAGTTAATATGTCATATCTTTGCTTTTTTTCTTATTACCCCATCCAAATTATTTTTTGCCTTACAGAAATTCTGCGCTAGTTAAAATTGTGTTTGAGCAAGTTAAAATGGTTCTTCTTTGTTTGGTATAAAAAAGTAGAACACCCAAATTTGTTTTTTCGTTCATTGGGCTAGTACAAAAGTATATAAATTCTGAGTTAGCTAAATTGGACCATCTTCGATTTTTCTGGCCACTCAAATTTATTCCATCGTTTGTTTAAATAGTACAAAAAGGTACAGAAATTCTCAGTTAGTTAAATTAGGCCTTCTTCGTTTTTTCCTCTGGTTTCACTCATATTTATCCCTTCCTTTATTAGACTAGTTTAAAATGATCCTTTTTTGCTTTTTCCTTTTGTTTGTTGAAATCATACAGAATGGTATAAAATACTCAGCTAGTTAAAATGGCCCTTTTTAGAGTTGACACAAATTATAAGTCCTTTGTTTATTTGAATACACCAAAATGGTACAATTTATTTGTTTTTCTCGGTGGTATAAAACTAAATACTCTATTGTTTATTTGAGTGGTACAAAATTGAATAGTACAAGATGATATAAAATATTCAGATAGTTCATTTTTCCTCGTTGGTTTAAAAAGTAGAACATCGAAATTATTCTTTCGTTACAGAAATTATGATCCTTCTTCGGTTTCTCTGATTGATACAGTAAATATAACATTTCAGTAGTTCAAAAGTTACATAATGCTCAATTTTTGTTTGTCTAAACAGTACATAATGAGCTAGTTAAAGTAGTTTTCCTCTCTTTTCCAGTTGGTACAAAAGAAAATAATCCACCTAAAGTTTATTCATTCTTCACTTTTTATTTCTGGTTGGTATTCCTTCGTTTATTGGAGTAGTTCAAAATGGTATAAAAGTCTGAGTTAGTTAAAATGGCATTTCTCGTTGATACAAAATTGAATAGGTCATTCAAATTTATCCTTTCTTTGTGTTTAAATAGTACAAGATGATTTAAAATTCTCAGCTACTTAAAATGGCATATCTTTGCTTTCTTTCTCGAAGTAAGCCAGTCATATTTATTGATTCTTCACTTCTCTCTGCTTGGTACAAAACTGAATAGGTCACACACAGGCTTAAATATTTAACCTTTGACCTCGATCGTCAGTACTTTTTAAACATGTATTAGTTGATGATCTATTACTAGATTTGGAACAGCACCTGAATATGTGGGTCCATTTTCGAGTTTTTGACCTTTGACCTCGATGGTCATTATTTTGGAACTTGTAGTAGTTGATGACCAATTACTAAATGTGGAAACACCACCTCAATATGTGGTTCCGATTTCGAGTTATTAGGTTTTAAGTATGTTGACCTTTGACCTCGATGGTCATTATTTTGGAACTTGTAGTAGTTGATGATCTATTACTAGATTTGGAAACAGCACTTCAATATGTTGCTCCGATTAAGAGTTATTAGGTTTTAAGTATTTTAACCTTTGACCTCGATGTCCACTAATTTTGAGACATGCAGTATTTGATGACCTCTTGCTAAATGTGGAAACAGCACCTCAGTATGTGGATCCATTTTCGAGTTATTAAGTTTTAAGTATTTTGACCTTTGACCTCGATGGTCATTATTTTGGAACTTGTAGTAGTTGATGACCAATTACTAAATGTGGAAATACCATCTCAATATGTTGCTTCGTTTACGAATGATTGGGTTTTAAGTGTCATACAAAGGGCGTATCCCACATAAACTATAGGACCCAGGTAAAAATAAGTATGATATTCGTACTCAGCATGGTCGAAAACCACCATATGCCGAGTTTCATCCAAATCGGTTAAAATTGTCATAGAAAGGGCGTATCCCACATAAACTATAAGACCCAGGTAAAAAAATTCTTTGCTATGTAATCTCCTATGTTCGTAGCCTCTGTGGGAAATAGGGGTTAAAAAAGGGAACAAGTACATCCCCATTATTCTCTAGTTTCTTGCTGTGTTCGATTAGGGTTCGAAACGATGCTCATAAAAGAGAATGAATACACCCTTAAAATGGACTATGTTCAATTAGGGGTGGAATAAATTTGCTACGTTCAAATAAGGGTGGAAAAGTGATCATCAAAGAGAATGAATACACCCCTTAAAATGACTATCTGTAGACCGTGGGTGGACGGCTCAGTAATCTTTGCTATAATGTGATCATTGTCTATGTTAAAATAAGGGTTGGAACGAGTACACCCCTGCTATGTTACGTAGTCTTATGTATTATCTGCCATGGTAAAAACAGAGGTGGAAAGTGATCATACGTGTCCACCTCTAAAAGATTATCTGCTCTACTATGTGTTCGTAGTCTCCATGTATTATCTGCTGTGGTAAAATAAGGGATGGAAAAAGTACGTAGTCTTATGTATTATCTGCTATGTTAAAATAAGGGTTGAAAAAGTGCTCATAAAAGGGAACGAGTTCACCCTTTAATCTTCACTATGTTTTGTAGTCTCTGTCTGATGCGCTATGTTCAATTAAGGGTTGAATCTGTTATGTTCGTTATGTTAAAATAGGGGTTGGAAAATAAGCCATACTCTTGTATTAGCTCTGCTATGTTTAAATAGGGGTTGAAAAAGTGATCATAAAAGAGAACGAATACACCCTTGTGTTATCTGCTCTTCTATGTGTTCGTAGTTTCTGCTAAGGTAAATAAAGGGTTGAAAAATATGCTCATAAAAGGGAATGAATACACCCTTGTTATTTTAGGTACTCTTATGTGTTCTGGTATGTGTTCGTAATCTCATGTGTTATCTGCTATGTTAAAATAAGGGTTGAAAAAGTGCTCATAAAAAGGAACGAGTACACCCTTCCTATGTTACGTAGTCTTATGTTCTGCTATGTGTTACGTAGCCTTATGTGTTATCTGCTCTTCTATGTGTTCGTAATCTTATGTGTTATCTCCTATGTTAAAATAGGGGTTGAAAAATATGCTCATAAAAGAGAATGAATACACCCTTGTTATGTTACGTACTCTTATGTGTTATCTGTTCTGCTGTGTGTTTGATATTCTTATCTGATCTTCTGTTATGTTCTGTTATGTGTTCGTAGGGGTTTAAAAATATGCTCATAAAAGGGAACGAGTTCACCCCTTAAAAAGTGCTTGTAAGAGAGAACGAGTACACCCCCTAAAAAGTGGTCATAAAAGGGAACAAATTCACCCCTAAAATGGAGGTCGTAAAAGACCGTAGGCTCACGGTGTACGGTGCTCAATTTCCCAGGGGCTCGTGAGTTGTCCTCTTATGTCCCAGATCGATCCATTTTCTACTACTATTTTCGAACAAGAAATCATATAAAAAAAATCAAACAGTGGTCAGAAAATGTTCAAAGTAACAGTTTTAAACACAAATCTTGTAATATTTAAGAAAAATAAGCACATATTTGAAAGTGATCTGCCTATCATATTGCACCAATAGTAATTTTACACCAAGAAAAAACTGTGAATTTTAACTAAACTAAGAGTAAGAAATTGTGGTTGTATATCAATGAATTCTAGTATTTAAAGCATGTTTAAAGTTCTAAACTTTTATACTAATTACCTTAGACTATGGGTTTTAAGTATAATTTTCTGGTTTAACACACTTTCAAACTAATAAAATAAAACAAAAAATACAAACAGTGGTTGCAAAAATCCAAACTAAAAATTTAAACTAAACTTTTATAAAGCTTTAAAAAAAAGTTAACAGTTGTTTGAAATTAATCAGTCAATTAAATTGCAAGAAGAAATAGCTTTCCACCAATAATATTGGGTTATGAGTTGTAACTAAAGTTCAAAGTTTGAAATTATTATCATTGCATATTAATCGGTTTTAATAATTTCCCATCAGGATTCATGTCCTAAATGCTCACACCAAAAACACTTAGACTATGAGTCATAACTATAATCATAAAATTCAGAATGTAAAACAGGTTATACGCATCAATATGCTACAATAAATGCGAATCATGCTTCAACCCCAAAATTATGAAGTTTGAGGTAGGAATTAACCGATCAGATTTCACCAAATTACACAAATTTAAATTTGAAAATGCTTCACCCATGTAAGGGATCAACATGACCATTCAAATTTAGAAACTTGCATCCCCACGTCCTAGACCACAACTACTAATGCTTACTTCTGACAATTTTTAAATTTAAATGTGGGCCAAATTTAAATGTACTCCTCTTTTAACTTGAGAAGAGTTTCTGAATGTCCTTATAGCCAGTGAAACGAAATAAGACCTTGTGTGCATCCATATAATAGTATGCTACAATAAAACCGCATCTTTAAAGATAAATTAGGTCACAATGATCGCAAATTATATTTTGTATTAGTTCTTTTTTTCATAGAAGGAAGCAACATGGACCATCCAAATTTGAAAAATTAAATGCCTTGTTTCTAAAGAACATTTTTTTTTAGATTTGACGATTTTCACAATCTAAGGATATAATCCTCCCGCCCGCCTAATTTTAGAGGTGTGTATCACGATACCTGTGCCCTATTCAAGAGCAAATTACAATTTATTCAAACACGTGATCGTATATTGAAATAAAGTCTGATCTTTGTTCCTTGCAGCACTATTTTCAAAAT
Organism: Thermobia domestica; assembly: GCF_964235325.1. NCBI lineage: Eukaryota > Metazoa > Arthropoda > Insecta > Zygentoma > Lepismatidae > Thermobia > Thermobia domestica. The sequence goes on along the minus strand of NC_137459.1, from coordinate 254,171,250 downwards.
CCCGTCTTGCTAATTCGAATTGCCCACGAAAAAATATAATCCCGCAAAAGTATGAAGCGTTACTTATGTATAGATTTGGTATTTTTTTACACAAGCGAATGAATGAGAAGGACCACCCAAATTTGCATAGTTATATAGTGCGTTCCACGAATAACACTAAGGCTAGTCTCCTGAAGAAACCAAGGCAGATAGAAACATGAAACATTTTGTAACCTTCAAGGGACATAAAAGACAATATTACGCTGATATGGAAAACCACCCATGAGGTGCGCTCAAGTTGGTTACGGGGAGTAACTATAAAATTTTAAATAGCAACCCCCACCGCGTGGTATCTCGTTTCAAAGGTAACCACTTGTAGAGATCAATTGTGGAAACTACATATCGTTAGCGTGTCCCTACTCAACATGGCGACATCCGTAAAGTACGGTCGAAGTACGTTCCCCGCATACTAAAGCCCATCTTGTGAAGAAACCAAGGCAGATAGAAACATGAAATCTTTCGTATCCTTCAGGGGACATAAAAGACAGCATTATGCTTGTAAGGAGAATCCTCCAAGAGGGTGACTTTATGAAGTTAGGGGGGCAACTATAAAATTTTAAATAGCAGCGCCCATCGTGTGGCACCTCGTTTGAAAGCTAATGACGTGTGAGACCAGTTCTGGAAACTGCTTGTCGGTATCGTGTCTCTACTCATCATGACTGCCATCCGTAAGTAAGGTCGAAGTACTCTTAGTTACCCCTCGTAACCCCTTTAGCCCCACTCATGGGAGATTTTTCTTATCAGCATAATGTTGTCTTTTGTGTCCCCTCAAGGTTACAAAAGGTTTCATGATTCTATCTGCCTTGGTTTCTTCAGGGGACAGGCCTTATAGTGCAGTCAAAATGCCAAACAGTAAGGAACAAATGCCGACCTATTCAGCAACCGAGAAAGTGTTCATTGAGCCATCGATTACATTTCGACCATAATGCGGCGGTGCCCCATCTTGTTGCCAATATTGATGAAATCACCCTTCCTCGTTTAACAAAAGTGGCATGACAGTGTTTTCAAACATATCTCCATATTGTGTGGCATCCGAGGTCCCATCAATGCAATCCTTCTATTGGGACATCTTAGACCATTCTCATGGGGGATTATCCTTATCAGCATATTGTTGTCTTTTATATCCCTTGATGGTTACAAAAGATTTCATGTTTCTACCTTCCTTGTTCTTCAGGAGACGAGCCTTAGTGTTATGCGTGGAACGTACTTCGACCCCACTTTACGGATGGCCGCCATGTTGGATAGGGACACGCTAGCAACATGTAATTTCTAAAATTGGTTTCTACACGTGATTATCTTTCAAACGAGATACTACAAGGTGGCGTTTGCTATTTAAAACTTTGTAGTTACTCCCCGTAACCCCCTTGAGCGCACCTCATGGGGGGCTCTCCATATCAGCATAATGTTGTATTTTATGTCCCTTGAAGGGTACAAAAAGTTTCATGTTTCTATCTGCCTTGGTTTCTCCAGGAGACTAGCCTTAGTGTTATTCGTGGAAAGCACTGTATATCTAAGTCCCAGAAAACACTTTCCAAATTTTATTTTATTGGCAATTGCTAAACTTAAGGTGTTGTCCATCACACGAATTCAAAATATTCAGAAGGAATCATCGATACACCCATATCGTATATAAGAGAATTAACCTATATGTTAAACCATATATAAATATAACGTGATAAAAGTTCATCAAATAATATAAATTAAGTCAATAACCGACCATATGGTGAGCACATGGCAATATAATATTTTGGGATGTTTTAACCCAAAGAAGTGAATAAGGAAGACCACTAAATTTACAGAGATGTATTCGCTTCGTAGACATCATTTATTAAATGTTCTCAAATTCAAGGGATGGTCTTCTGTACCCCTATGCAAATTACGATGGGATGTCAATGTAGCCGTGTCCTACGAAACGCAATGAATTCCTATAATCATCATATAGAGTGATAAAATCTTATCAAAGAGAATAAAATATTTAGGAAACCACCAAAACTTGACTATTTGTTGGTTACTCACCCATAAAAGGAAGCGAGATGAATCACTTAAACTTACGGAGTACATGCTCCAGTCCTGTACTACCATACTTAATTTTTAGTTTTGGCAATTTCCAAAATTTAAACATGGTGGTCCTATACATCTTTCCCAAAATTTGGGTTTTGGGTTAATGTACTCTTGCGAAAATGAAGAGGATATTGGCCCCTATGACATCATACAAATTAATTGGGTCACGCAGCGTTACTTAGCCAATCAGAGTCGAATAAGATCACACGACGAAAGCAGTAATATATCGATCGTCCCGGTCGTCTGGCAGAATTTCACAGTGATGATATCCTGAGGAAGAGTATATGTAACAACACACAACACTCATGAATATCAAACTAAGTTTTCACAAATTGTGCACGATGGATACCATCCACATAGCACACTACGTCCCTGGTATGTCCCATTTTGATCCCAATCATCCCATTCGGTTCCCGGGATTATCGGAACAATGACAAGACATCCCATGGATGTCCTGCATGGGACGTCCTGAAGGATTCCCATGTAGGATGTACACGGGACGCCCCAGATGGGACAGGAGGTCCGAGGGAAAACCAATAAACATTCCTTCATGGTCTCGTTGAATATCCCGTATCCAGGGATATTAGCGGACATCTGGATCTCCCAAGGAAATCCTGTGGATATCCCGGGAGCACATTCGGATATCCCGGGATGTCCCGTCGTCCGTTGCGGGCTCAGTCTCGGACATCCAGTGGACGTAATTGTGCTATGTGGGCAATTAAGCTCACTGACCGATACAAAGGTACCAGAATAACCCTATCAATACAGCATCTCAAGAGGTATGGAAGAAAGACTAATGAACTTCTTAACCGCATCGTCAATGACAATGACACCATTATTCACCAGTATGATCCCGAAATAAATCACTTCAATGTGAAATGGAAACATGACTAATTGCTCTAAACGAAGAAGATTAAAATCACCCGAAATCAAGGAAAGTTACAGTAACAGTATTTTGTAACAAATAAATTGAGTGGCTATTTCGCTTGTTATCGTCACTATCCTAGGGTGACCTTCGTTTAGGCAGTCCTTATTAGTATGGCTAGTCCGTAAAGAATTATTTCAGTGGAACACAGTGAATAGTCAGGTAATTCTAACTCAGTCGAAGTATCTGTTCGAATGTTCTTACGAACTGATATGGTTCTCCTAGCAAGTAGGAGCTTACCAACAAATGCGGTGATTATAACCGAGCCTTATAGGGTAAATTCATCTGTCTATTGCAGAACGTAGCCCCAAATTACCGAATCGTACGGTATGTCCATAGTCCGGCAGAGTGCAAGGCAAATCAGAAGTCCCGGTATAACTCGAGGAGGCTTGAGTCTTGGCCTTGTTTACACGTTTGTCGTTCAAAAGCGTCAAGACGTTCATTGCAGACTCCAGCCTTCACCTCCCGATTCCAAGGGCACGTCTTGTTCTCGAAAATGCTTGTGTTATCCTGAAGGCTTGCCTCCCGTTTTAGGAATAACAGGGTGTCAAGTCTTGACTACCTCAATTTACGGAAGGGGTGCATCGTGCATTACTGGTACCAATGATTCATGTGGGTAGTTCATTTGAACGGGAAATATTCTTATTTTTTTGAGGCGCCAAAAGCAATCCCCTGATAACAGAAGTTACAATAACCTGCCTCACAAGTATTAAGGTACAGTGGTGAGGTATCACAAACATTCCCGCTCCCAATGGATCGTGTCAATGAAACGTTCAGGTAGCTGGAAGGCACTCCTGAATCCTTGTCTCATGTGATAGGAGATTCCGTCTTCGTGTCAACGCACGTCTATTGTCCTATAAATTCGCGCTCTGTTGGGGAAGAACCAAGCTCAGAAGAAGATATTTTAGTTATCTCAAGCCGAACAGTAACCCAAAAACATGGAGGGGTTGACAAGGTGACCAGCGCTTATGGATTGAAGCCCTGCCCTTTTTTGAATTTGGGCACCGACTATGGCCGGTTCGTGTTTTGGGATAGTTAAGCCATCATATTAGTGGAAGTTTTGATCGCTGGTCACACTGCCTCTGCAACATGTAAAACTGAATCCTGATGAATTTACGACCAGCCATTTGCAGAAAATGTTCAAGAGCTTTAAGAGTTATTCTGGTGGATGACAATGCTAGTCCACACAGTGCAGAATAGTGCACACATATTAGGGATGGATTAAAAAAATGCCAAATCTGGGTTACTAGGTTTCGTATTAAGTCAAAATCAGGTAACCGAGAATTGGGTCCCTCGATCCATATCTCGGAATTGGGTGCCCAGAACGAAAGACTAGATATAGAGAAAGGTTTCAATATTCCAAAGAATAAATATAAATTTGAAAATGAATCTGATTAACTGACACTACTGACTTTCTCTGAATTACATGCGAACTTTTCTCTCTAGTTGTTATGTCCAACATATCCGTCTACACTGTGTCAAAGATTTTAAGTACTTTGAATTTGGATTATTGAGCACAAATTGTATTCCAGGATTGCCGAATGCATGTTTATTTGGTCAAACTATTTTATTTCAACCGTAATGAACGAGTTACCCATACCATTCAACTTCATCATCATCATTATCATAGGTAGTATTTTGCAATTATTGGCAGGCCACTTGCTGCAACTGAGAAGCTTCTATGCTCCATGGTCTTAGTGACACAATTTTCGTTCCGAAAGTCAAATTCAATTACTTACGTAAACCAAGTACGCTTTCTACAACAATCATTGACAAATAAACAATTTCACGTAGTATTTTTTTTACTTGTATTTAATTGTTTTTCTAGACATATGAATGTTTGTCTGTCTGGTCTTAAAATGTAAATAAAACAATAAACAAGGTATATATATCTCATGGTGGTAATATTTTATCTATATCAAGTGTTCTAAAAATTTATCCCACGGAGTACGGATCAATATATGACAACGTCGCAGATAAAGATCCACATACAAGATCTATCAATCTATCAAATACTTACATCGATTATTTCCAGGTGGAAGTTAAAGTATACGCTGCCACTAGAACCAGCTATTAGTGTAACAATCGATGTAACTGTTTGTTGGAATTGTAGAGTAATGCTAATGGTTTGAAGCTAATATGCAACGTTGCCAGATAGCGAAATTTTTATTCCCTATCGCAGGGCCGGATTTTGAATCCTAAGAACTACACTTTCGAAGGAGGCACCAGGCGAAGAGGGCGCCTAACTGGAAAATGAATTTTTGAAAGTAACCGAAATTCAACAAACTATATACCTCAGTTAAAAATACAAAGAATAACAAAATTAAAGCTGCGATTTAAATATGAATATTTATTAGAGAAAATGTTATGATGAAAACTTTTCCAAATAGCTTCAAATAAATATTGCGCAGACTGAGGTACAGACAAAATACATCAAAAGAGTAATAAAGTCGAATATTTCCGTCACTAGCTGAATAACAACCCTTCACAATTTAGATTGAGTCGTACATTAAATGATGCCAATGCCATACTCACAAGCGACGCTAATTTGAGGAAAATTTGAAGGAGAGATTTAGATTTAGGAAACAAATAAAGAGGGAAAAAGGGGATTTTACGAATATGAATATTAAAAAAAAAGAAACTTTTCAGTAGGTGTTACTGAAGACAGTGGCATTCTTTCCACAATCCCAACATATGCACAAAATACAAATGTAACATAATTCCTCTCCCAACGACTCTTCCGCGAACTTGCTAGAAAATATCTGCCAAATATATCTTTGAAATGCGAACGGATAAACTAACGAAAGTAAGTATAAAGGGCTCAGTTCACCTTTGGTGCATGGGGTCCCGGGTTCAAACCCTGCTACAATCAAGTGAACTTTGTGGTGGACAAAAAATGTGTGCGTTTGTTTCCTCGGGGTTCTCCCGTTTCATCCCATTTTCTTCATTCCACAATTTCATTCATTTTTCATCTCCACCGTCTCCTTTAGCCTAGCCGGCATAAGCGTTGGACGTAAAACTCAAAAAATTCAATTTCAATTTTCAAAAGTAAGTCAACTGCACGTGTTGCTTATGGATTGGATGCATTATCACAATAGAAATACATTTCTCCAAGGGTGGTCCACGTTGTCATAAATAATGTACACTCAGTGCTTCGGTTCAAAATGTCATAAATGATATTCGCATTATCGAAGTTCAAGCGACTAGGCTTTTGTTGTCATTAGTTCAGAGAGGGGGCGAATACTGAGAAAAGAGAGACAGCACAAATGGAATGTTGGATCATTTCTGGGCTAAATTTTAACTGAAGTTCCTAATATCACTGTCTCACAATGGCTGACCATTGGTTAATGCCGTTTCTATCCGCAGTCGTGTATCTCTATATATTTCTCTCTCTCTCTCTCTCTCTCACTCTATATATATATATATATATATATATATATATATATATATATATATATATATATATGTGTGTGTGTGTGTGTGTGTGTGTGTGTGTGTGTGTGTGTGTGTGTGTGGAGTTAATCAACTAGACCGACAAACTTAAACAAATATTTCTTCCCATCAAAATAAGGAAAAAAATGTTCATATTGACCAGTGGTGAAAAGTGCACAGTTCCAGACCTAGGACTGTCCAAAACCGTGCTAAAATGAACTTTGAGCACAAATCTATCGAAAATTATTAGTAATTGACCTGAGGCGGCGTGTTATTATCTTAGACTTCTTATCCACTCTATGCAAAAAAACGTTTCTCAATCGTTTATTAGCGGCACAAGGAAATCCTCCAAGGGAAGTGGGGTTCCGGATATTCCGATTCATGACAGGTGGAACGATGTCCCACAAAGTAACAAAAAGTCCTTGACAGACCATCAAGGTTTTGAAAAAAATCAAGATGGCGGAGGACTTTTAGTGTTATACGTGGTTGTATAACTACAATAGGGACTGAATTTACTGGATAAAGTGAAATTAAATAACATCATTACATCTGCAGGTTGATAACCCATAATCATGACCTGTACGCAAAGGTGACAGATATTAATAACACGCAATGATTTTGGAAGAATTGATCCAATGAGGATTTGCAAGAAAATGAAATTAGCGCAAAAAAAAGAAAGAAAAAAGAAAGGAAACAATCGAAAATAAGCACTATAGATACAATGTTCTTCGTCACAAACTCATTTGGTCGCTGATCTAAAGTGGAACCCCTTACCGCAAAGTGCACAGTACCACTGAGTTGCCATGTACCCCTTTTACCCCTCCCACGCAGCGAACAACAGATTGTTTGCAACGTATGCGAGCTAATGACACATAAAAGCAATACTACTCGTTATGTAACAGAGGGGAAGTCGTGTTGAGAGTATACATATCTCGAGAAGAATTTGTAACGTTTCCTGCTAGATTTATTTGAAACTTTTTAACATTTCACAGTGTTACCTCCTAGGCTAATAGAAGCGGATAATTAAAGAAATATGAAAAGAGTTGAGGGAATTGCAATATGATACATAATGGGGAACCGTGAGGAAAAATGTGGACACTTCTGGAAAGACGCCTGCTTATTGCGATGACGAATTTGAAATGTTTCTTGGCCATGTGTCACTTTGTAGGTAGCAATAGGAAATAGGACACATGGTATTGTCGGACAGTCACAATAGTTATAGTGTCATTGAGCAGATCAGAAGCTCACGAGCACGTCTGGGAACAATAACACAATCTACACTGAAAGTAACCTCCTCCATTCACCTCCTCCTTCCCCCTTTTATGTATTAACATATGGGATTATCACAGGGTAGAATTCTGCATGGGCTTGGGTTTAGACCCTGCCCGGCCCGTGGGCCGGATTCTAGTCTACAAAGGATATATCACTTCGTGTTCGGAGCGGGCTTGGACTGTAAAATTATAAATATATAATCGTATTTATGTAGCCTATTTGGGCCTAACTTTGTAAAGGCACTGTACTACGATATTTATCGGACTGTTCTTTCTGGAGAACTTTTAAAACGCAACTGAAATATTATACCACTAATTGCTGCAAATAAAAATACACTTTTATCTTACTTACTACATTTCTGTAATTCGGGCTTATTTCGGCCTTATTTTATTATGATACGGACTCGTACCTTTCTCGTTAATAAAAAAAATTAAAAGGATTTCGGATTCAGGTCGGGCATCACATTATAAATTCACGGGCCGGGCAGAACCCAGGCTAAAAATTCCGGCCTGTGCAGGCCTATATCTTGAAGATCATGAGTTTTATTATGTTTCTACTTATATGTTTCAATTGAACTTGCCAAAATACATCTTAATGTATATCTTAGTCGTTCCTAGTGTCTGTTTATTAAAAAAAATGCAATTAATTATTGCAGTTGGAACTTTGTTCATGGCACAGTCAATTGTTAAAATTTCGCCATTTTTAATATTCACAGGGAGACTACATATATTGAAGAAATTTGTTGTAACAATGATTTGAGGAATGTTTGTCCATTAAGATTTTCTACTTTTTTATTAGTGTGAGAGAGCCGAAATATTATTTGTTTACACTTAAGACATATCATGAACCGGCCCATTTCCTATGGCGGCTGAAGAAGGCCCTGGAGAGTATGCCATTATATAAGATGTTCCCTTTATTTTGACCTGAAGAATAGTGTTCTCGTTTTCTTAAGCGCCATTTCTAGGACACCCGATAAATATACAGTGTGTTAGTGAACTAGACCGACAAACTGAAACAGGTGATTCCTCACATCAAAACAAGGGGAAAAAAGTTCGTATAGACCCGTGGTCAAAAGTGCCTACTTTCAGAACTGGGATTGTCCAAAACCGAGGGAAAATTAACTTTGGGGGTGAATATCTTAGAAACTATTACCTGCTAAGCTGAGGCACAATGTTTCTTTCTTAGACTGGTAATCTACTCTATCCAAAAATGAATGATTCTGAATTGTTCAGTGGCGGTGCAAGGGAGTTCCGCACAGAAAATCGGGGAACCGGATATTCTGTTGAAACAGATGGGTACGATTCATGACAGATGAAACAACGTCGAGTCAAGTAACAAATACTCGTTGACAGACCATCGATGTTTTGAACAGAATATAGGTGATTAAGGATTTTTGGTCTGTTGTACTTGGTTGCATAACTACTAAATTTACTGGATAAAGGAAAATTAAATACAATCATTATATCTACATAATAATGACCCATAACCATGACCTGTATACAAAGGAGGCATACACTAATAATACATAATGATGTTGGAGGAATTGATCCAATGAGGATTTGCAAGAAAATGGGAGTACCAGCGCATCAAAAAGAAGACATATATATATAATGTTCTTCGTCACAAACTCACTTGGTCGCAGATCTAAAGTGGAACCCCTGGTCACAAGGTACACATTACCACTGAGTTACCATGTAATCCTTTTGCCCATCCCATGTAGCGAACAACAGATTGCTTGCAACGTATGGGAGCTGTTGACACATGAAAGTAACAATACTCGTTATGTAATAAACAGAGGAAAAGTCGTGTTGAGCAGATAGGTATCTTGAGAAGAGTTGGTTACTTATCCTCCTAGATTTCTTTGAAACAAACTAAAATTTCACAGTGTTGTTCTTTGTAACCCCTGGGAATTGAATCCGGTATCCCTTGATTACAAGGTAGCGAGTGATATTCATCCATTGTGGCCAATATGAGCGCACCACTAAATAACGAGTTTTCAATTTACTTGCAATTTGTTTTCGTTGTCACTGTGATAGAAGTCTGCACCGGCCGCAACTTTTACCTAGGGTCCAGCCCGGCCCGTGAATGTATAATGTAATGCCCGAATTGAGTCCGAAAACCTTCTATTCCTTTATTTCCGAGCCAGACTCGAGTCCCTCTGATAATGAAATGAGTCCGAAATAAGCCCGAATTACAGACATTTAATAATTAAGACAAATGTGTATTTTTATTTACAGCAATTAGTGGTATAATATTTCAGTTGCGCTTTAAAAGTTTTTCTAGGCCCGAATAGGCTCGAAAAATATGATTTTATATTTAAAAATTTACAGTCCAAGCCCGCTCCGAGCATGAAATGATATATGCTTTGTAGACTAGAATCCGGCCCACGGGCCGGGCCGGGCCTGAGCCCAGGAACTCGGCACGAGCCCATGCAGACCTCTACCTAGGGGTGTTCCAAGAACCGGTTAACCAGTTTCGGTTCGGTTTGTAGTCTAAGCCGAATCAATCGGTTTGGACCTCGAACCGGTCCAGTTCGGTTTGGGAACGGTTCGGTTCGGTACGGTTTGGAAACGGTTTGGTTTGGGAACGGTTCGATTCGGTTTGGAAACGGTTCGCTTCGGTTTTGAAACGGTTCGGTTCGGTTTATAGAATGGTTCGGTTAGGTTTAAGAACTGTTGGCTCTTTTTGAGGACTGTTTTGTTCGGTTTCAGTTCAATATTTGAAATCGACAGAAATGCAGTTTGCATTATTAGCAAACGTCCACCCAGACATTATAATAAGGGTGAATGTTAGGTTTTTCGGTATAACTTTATTCAGATAACTTTATTCGGTATAACTTTTTTTCGATATTACTGAAACAATTTAGGGGTCGTACTTGTGTGGGTACTTTTACTGATGCTTTGGATTTTGAAATAAAACTCTTAATATCAGTAAGAAGACAACTTTACAGCATGGGCGGATTTAGGAGATACCGTGGTAGAGGTGGCAGTTACTTGAAGGGTGGATGCTAATCCAGGAGGAGCTACTTTTAGAATGAAACATTAAATTCGTCTTGAAAGGGGGGAGGGCATGATTTACACCTGTATGTGGAATGTATTGTGGTGTTATATTATCAGGTAACCAAGAAAATTTATGCTGTTTTTGAGAACAGTTACTTTTGTCGCGTTAGTGTAGTCAAATTGATTCTGATGACGCTACACAGAATTTCGCTAAATTCGTTGTACAAAAACAGAGTGGTGATTCCTGAGAGCAAAATAAACAAAAAGAAAGTTCCAGTACACATAGGACGAAAAGCGTGTCCTTTACGTGCTATAGGCTGCCGAAAGCGTGGGAAAACAAACTTTAGAGTTAATTATTGCACAAACTACTGATTATAGACGCGATGCGGCATAATATCGACCAAATATCCTAGCATGCTCTATCCAAATTTGCAGTTTTCAGATTTGTGCAATGGCGGCACAGGGAATTCCCTGATATTTTATTTCGTAAATTGAGTGGACAACAACATGTAAAGGGCATTTCACTGCCTGGAAATAATACTACGTGGCAGGTCAGTACTCATACACGAATATAAAAGATGGCGGATGAAGTAAAAATTACTGCGTGTGGTTGCATACCTCCTCAAAAAGTACTAGTAAAGTCGTTGTACAAGAACTCACTGGAAACTTTACGTTTCTAGAATGTAAAAATACGTACGGCACAAGCCGATAAGTAACAGAAAATAAAGAAATTCCGATTGCTGATCTGCTCATATTAATGATATCGCGACGCTTTTGAGAAGGCATCTTCCTTTACAACTACATTAATTGAACAGGAACTACAGGCAAATAAAGAGCATGTAATAATAATAATATTATTATTATTATTATTATTATTATTATTATTATTATTATTATTAATAATAATAATAATAATAATAATAATAATAATAATAATAATAATAATACACATAACTGTTTTAGTACATTCATTTCGATCAGTACATCACACAAATGCGACTACAGTACGTTTTTTCCCAATCAATGTTCTAAACTGACGGATGTGAAACAAAATATTAATTCCATTCACGATATTTGTACGTACTGTAACAGGGTACGATATTTCTGGTTCCAAATCGTATAACGGGACTGCATACAGAAGGAAGCAAGGTACAGAGGGGAGTCTTTGTTTACATAGAAAGAGGATGGTTGTCAGAACGGACACTGCAAAATGTGTTCAAGGTTTCAACCCACCACTTCAATGCAAAGGTTACAGCGGCGTCGAAGGGAAACACTCTGCAAACGCGTTGAAACATTTCTGCCGTTTCCTGAATGCTCCACGCTGCAGCAACAATTCGAGCAACCAAATCCTCCTCTGATTGCACAGGCGTCGCGCAGATTAGTTGTTTCGTATGGCCCCAGAAAAAGAAATCTAAGTTTTTAAGGTTGGATGAGCGGGATGGCCAAGATACCGGTCCTTCTCTGCCGTCATTTGTTCGGAAAGGGAGTTGCGACAATTTCGCACCTCCACAGCAAATGTGCTGGAGCACCGTTGTGCATAAACCACATGTTTCGATGAACAGCCAGTGGCGCAGTCTCTAGTAGTTCAAGCAGAATATCTTTCAAAAATATCCAATACTCCCACCCGGTTAGGCATTGTGGTAGTAGGTACGGTCTGGTGAGACTTATCAACGATTCATGTCCACACATTCACAGAACACCGTTCCTGATGGGCACGAGTTGACATTCCATATGGATTTGTCTCAGACCACAAAAGTTGAGTGTGAGTGTTCATCACTCCATCATGGGAAAACATAGCTTTATCTTTGAAGAGAATACAAGATATGAAGTGGGATATATTAGCATGGTTCGCGTAACCACTGGATAAACTCCCTCCTACGTGGATGGCGTGTAATGCATGCACCCTTTGGACATGGAAAGAGTACGTCTGATCTTCGTGAAGCATGTTCCAAACATACCGATGATGGGTGTTAATTTCAGCAGTTACTACCCGTGTGCTGGAGGACGGTTTTCTCTGATCTCAAGCAAGAATTTTATCCTCAAAAGTCACAGTGCATACGGTTCTGTTTCGCCCAGAATTGGGCCTGTGTGCTTCGAGCAATCCTGTTTCTTGTAATCTTCGATGTACACCTGCAAACCTTGCGTGGTGTATAGTTCTAAGATTATGAACCTGTTGTCTGTACACTGTTGTGCCATACGACCATTACCGTCCGCTTTCCCGTATGCCAGATCAATGTCTGCCAATTTGAATTGAATTGCATTTCTCTTTATTTCTGCGGGCGAGGTCCAGGCGGAGGCTGCTCTGCCACCTAACCCTTGTCATCATTACAAAGAAAATAAAGAAAAAAAAACAAAGACACAAATAAGATACAAGATACAATTAACAACATAACATGGCACATTCAGTAATACTAAAAATAAACAAAACACTCAGTAAATGTAAATGTAAAAAAAAAGAAAGAAAGAAAACTAATACTATTAGTCCAATTTCAGTCAGATTTCGTACTGTAGTAAATCTCTCATGTGTGCCAATGCTTTGTCTCTGATCTCTAAATAATAATGTTTGGAGTATTGATTTAAACGAATTATACGGTTTGTCAGTGATTGATTTTGGTAGGGAGTTCCAGATTCTTACTGCCGAAATTGAAAATGCCTTATCTGTTATTTTTAAAGAATGTCGAGGCATATTCAGTTTATTACTTCCTAGGGTATTGTAACGGTGAATTTCTGATCTACAAGTTAATTTATGATGCAAGTAAGGTGGTGTTTTATGTGAATGTATTTTGTGTTATGTGAATAAACAACAGTATCGGAAATATCGTCTTCGGGACATGGTTAGGATATTGTTTTCATTTAGTACCCGCAGAATATGCTAAGACTTTCTGTAATTGAGAGATAAGCGTAAAGAGTAATTCTGTATTTTCTGAATTGCTCTAGTATTTGGAGTGGAGAGAGAGCTACTATATATCGAAAAAATGAAGTGAAATCTTTGAGATTTACGTCCCACGTTATGCCGGTTAGGCTAAAGGAGACGGTGATGATGAGTAATGAATGAAATGGTGGAATGAAGAAAGTTGGAGGAAACGAGAGAACCCGGAGAAAACCCACGCACACGGTGTTTGTCTATTACAAAGTTGAATTGGCGGGGGCTGGGATCGAACCCGGGACCCCAAGCACCAGAGGTGAACGCTCTACCACTGAGCCACCGCGGCCCATAAACTACCATATATTGAATCGCAGCAATCGGACAGAGGCAAAATGAGAGTGTTAACCAGATGTAGTCTTGTTTCTTGCGACAAATAGCCTTTTAATTTATAAAGCTGTCGTAAGATGCGCTTAGCTTTAATACACTGTTCAGAAATGTGTTTATTCCAGCTAAGCCCTTGGTCTATTATTAAGCCTAGATCTTTTAAAATTTCTCACGTGTGTATTCCTCTATTACCTCTGTAATCACACTCGTTGGCCGTATGGTTATGAAATAAAGAGAAATTAAATGCAACTTAGTGCAACTCTTCTGTCAGAGACTGATATTTATGCGTAAGATTAGCAAATGTACAAAACCTACATCGTGACGGAGAAGATACCACACCCAGAGCCGTAGCTACAGGGAGGAGGGGGGAGGAGCTGGTAGCAAGAGGACGCCGAACAAACAATAAGAAAAAAGAAGTGTTGAAAAATGCGTAAACGATGTGGTGCCCCATAAAATTATTGGCGCCGTATTAAAGCAATATTCTTGTCGGTTTGCAAAGAAATAGATTTGCTAAAAATTTTCTTGCTCGCTACGCTCGCAATCCAAATGTTTCAGTAACACTTACAAGAAGTTTTTACTTATTATTTACAGAAAGTAATTATGTAATGATTTGTTAACGATGTGATATACAAGGTGCCGAGTATTGACTTACATTGTACGTAGAAGCCTTTTTCCAAATCAGAAACGGTCAAAGTCTGAAATATGTCTTCGGCGTTTTGATGATGATGAGTCTAGTTAGTTAATCACGCTTTTCTTATAATATTAATCACGACGGTGAGAATGAAAGTATGAAAAATGAGAGAAATGAAGACACATATGCAAGCTGCTATTTGAGCAGGAATATTAAAAGTTAAGGTAAACAAGAAGAATAATAACATTTTCGAATTTGAAGCAGTTGTAGAATGGGGGCTTAACAGGTCAGAACTTAACCCAACGAATTTCATCTTTTTTCAAAGACTGATTACTACCACTGATTTTTTTTTTTTTTATTCCGTTGACATATGAAATGCTTCTAATTTGAAGGAATTTATTGGGTTCATTTCTCCATCAAATACTTGTATTGCCAGGATTTTTTTTTGTGCATACGTGGTATCTAGTTGAGTGATATTTTTATCTATGTACATATATACAAAATACATATAAACATTATATATATATATATATATATATATATATATATATATATATATATATATATATATATATACTGCAATGAGTACTTTCAGGCTCTTTGATATTTTATTATTTTATTATACACAAATCTGCTAACTGGTCGTATGTTACGAGTGAGTTAAAGATTAAATTCAGCTCCATTTGGACACAGCTGAATACGCTTTGACGGAGTTCGCTTAAGTTCTGGTTAACCAATAATAAACGAAACCATGTTTAAAATACTTTGGACAGTTTAGTTTGTCAAAGTTCTACCGACAGTTCTGAACGGTACGATTCGGTTCGATTTGTGAACGGTTCGGTTCGGTTTGGGATCAGTTCGGTTCGGTTCGGTTTGGAAACGGTCCGGCTCGGTTTCGGTTAACCGTTCCAAACCGGTTTAAGTGGCAAACCGAAACCGCGGTTTACGTTTTCAGGAACCGTCCACCCCTACATCTACCTTGTGAAAATCTCATATGTTAATACATAAAAGGGGGAAGGAGGAGGTGAATGGAGGAGGTTACTTTCAGTGTAGATTGTGTTATTGTTCCCAGACGTGCTCGTGTGCTTCTCATCTGCTCAATGACACTATAACTATTGTGACTGTCTGACAATACCATGTGTCCTATTTCCTATTGCTATCTACAAAATGACACATGGCCAAGAAACATTTCAAATTCGTCATCGCAATAAGCAGGCGTCTTTCCAGAAGTGTCCACATTTTTCCTCACGGTTCCCCATTATGTAGCATATTGCAATTCCCTCAACTCTTTTCATATTTCTTTAATTATCCGCTTCTATTAGCCTAGGAGGTTACACTGTGAAATGTTAAAAAGTTTCAAATAAATCTAGCAGGAAACGTTACAAATTCTTCTCGAGATATGTATACTCTCAACACGACTTCCCCTCTGTTACATAACGAGTAGTATTGCTTTTATGTGTCATTAGCTCGCATACGTTGCAAACAATCTGTTGTTCGCTACGTGGGAGGGGTAAAAGGGGTACATGTCAACTCAGTGGTACTGTGCACTTTGCGGTAAGGGGTTCCACTTTAGATCTGCGACCAAATGAGTTTGTGACGAAGAACATTGTATATATAGTTCTTGTTCTCTTTTTTGATGCGGTGATATTCCCATTTTCTTGCAAATCCTCATTGTATCAATTCTTCCAAAATGATTACGTATTATTAATATATGTCACCTTTGCGTACAGGTCATGATTGTGGGTCATCAACCTGCAGATGTAATGATTTTACTTAATTTCCCTTCATCCACTAAATTCAGTCCCTATTGTAGTTATGCAACAACGTACAAAAGAACAAAAATCCTTCACCATCTTCATTCTGTTAAAAAAAAAAAATAAAAAAAACGATGGTCTGTCAACGAGTTTTTATTACTTGATCCGACGTTTTTCCATGTGTCATGAATGGAACTTTATAATTTCCATTTTTATAACAGAATATCGGGCGACTCTTACTTCCTGTGGATGACTTGCTTGCATCGCCATTAAACGATTCAGAATCATGCATTTTCGAATAGAGCAGGTTGCAAGCCTAAGACAAAAACTTAATAGCTAATAGTTCTTGAGATATTTGCCCCCAAAGTTCATTTTGCCACCGTTTTGGAAAGTCCTAGCTGTGAAAGTATATACTTTTGACCACGGCTCCATATGAATGTTTTTATTATTTTGATGTGAATAATAGCTGCTTCCTACGAGAATGTTAACCCTTGCCAACTTGACGACGAAATCGTGAAATGACATTTCAGCATCTATTATATAAAAGAGAACGCACAAATCCTTTGTTAGCTCATCACGCTAATACGGCTGAACCAATTTCTTTCATTTTTGGGGGGTTATTAGGATTTGGACCCTAGATGGTTTTTATCATATCACTTTAATTTTTAATTACCAGTGTCTTGAGATAATTGACCATTCAAGTGTCCATAACGTACAAATCCTTTGTTAGTTCATCATAGGTATAAAAATAAACGTATTTATATGCAACCCGCATGACCGTGTCACTCGGCGGGTTAACATAAATGACAGGCGATATAATGTTAACATTTACTGCAAGCATATTTCACGGGTATTAAACACATGAGATATGGAGTTGTGCATTTAAATTTTCATTTCAACCCAGCGAAGCGGGTAATATATGCTAGTTTTAATATAATTTGGAATGTCCAACCGTGATAACGGAGAAACTGAAAGAGACAGAGAAACGAAACACTGCACGAAGCAAGTAGATAAAGAGGGACACCTGCCAACGTATTGGCGAACATCACCGGATGAACAGTGTTGCCACCAAGAGGAAATTTTGTTTTCTGTAAAACGAATAACCTAAATTGGATACCATCATTGGAAGGGAGGGAAAGACAAAAGAGATTGCAAACGCAGATCAATCTTGCAAACTTTTCGAGAAATAACATGAAGCATGCGTTAAATGCAGACGGCGTGGCGCCACAGGGAATGATGTACTAATGTTTTGTATGCCTTAAATTAAATATTGATAAGAACTGTTTGCACTGACTCCAAGTCTAGAAGGATCCGTTGAACAGTGTTGCCATCAGCAGAAGCGCAAAATTGAATCTGGAAAAAGGTTTAATAACTCCGATAAAGTCCCTAGTGCAATATGGTTTAAAAGCTATAATGCAAGGCGGTACAGCATGAGGAGCAGTACTGTGGTTATGTGAGATCAATAAGTCACGTACTGACTGAGATATTCGGTATCTTCTTAAACCTGAGAAGTAAGGTTTGCAAAAATGGCAACGCTACACAGTTGGTGGGAATCTTAACAACCTGGTCAAAATATGAAAACAGGTTTATTTGTATGGGTTTATGTACTTGCGGGTTTTCGAGGCCGCTGATAGTGATGGTGACGTCAAAAGTGACTTATCGATCTCACATAATAACATAACTGCTCTTCATGCTGTACCGCCTTGCATTATAGCTTCAAAACAATACCACACTAGTGACATTTTGAGAGTTATGTACCTTTTCCAAATTCAACTTTTCTGTACATGGCAACATTATTCAACGGACCCTTCTAGACTTGAAGTCAGCGTAGACAGTTGTTGTAAATATTTAGTTTAAGGCCTACAAAACTTTGTACCTCACTCCCCATGTGCAAAACGGTGTTTGCACTTAACAAATGTTTCACATTATTTATCGAAACTTTTGTTAGACTGGTCTGCGTTTACTATCCCTTTTGCCTTTATTTATATTGTTGCTTCCAATGATGATATCCCATGTAGTTCATTCGATTTGCCAAAAACAAAACTTTCTCTTGGTTTGGCAACACTCTTCATTTCGGTGATGTTTGTCAATGCAAAGGCAGATGTCCTCTTTTCTCTACTTGTTTCGTGCAAACTTTCGTTTCTCTGTCTCCTTTAGATTCTCCGGTAAAACGGTTGGACATTCTAAATTATATTATAATGTGGAAACGTCATTTCATTATTGTGTCGTCAATTCGGCACGAGATAACGTTCTCGTAGGGAGTTGCTATTTCACTGATGCGTGTTGACGGTCACATAGAATACATTTAGCAGGTGTGCGTATCGCAACATGAAATCATCCTAAAAAAAGAGACACCCTAATATATATATCCTTCGCACGAGAGAATAAGGTTTATGATATATATCATATTTGAAGATGAAACATGAGTGAAGTAAATAAATAAGGAAGAGCAAATCCTTCGGCATTACATTCGCACTGACAATAAAATAAATAACAAAAGGTAACGTCTTTGGATTGCGACAGTCATTTCCTGGACCAGCTGCCGCGTCCATTCTTGCCTAAACTTAAACTTAAGTGTCATTCAGACTGTAATCAATCAGTTTATAAATCCCGAAAAGTACGAATGCAACACTAATATCATCTGCTATATTGAATATATTATTTATCACCTTCCCTCCCGCAAATATCGTGACGATGGGGATTAAGGTTGGACTTGAACAACTTCGGAAGTATTATTATTCATCACAGCAACCCCTTAACTATTGGTCCGACACTAGTGACAGTCATTTTCGATTATTTCTACATACCATCCTCTTCCCACTCCTTGGGTTGTTTTATCTACATATTGTTCATTTTTGGATGACAAATCACATCTAAACGCTTAGGGCTACTGCAGAAAGCAAAGATGTCCACATTTCGTAATATTACAGGAGAGGCAAGAAACTAAAGAAAACTATTTTTTTACGATATTTCCACCATAACATGTATTTTTCCTTTAAAATACAAATGTATAATTTGTTTATGACGTATGGAGATATAGGGGACATTGTTTTGTTTTTCGGACATGTTTCCTTTATGCAATAAATGCATTGTTCAAACCAATTGTAGATTGAATTGAGTAAAGAAGTTGATATGTAGTTGATATACATAATTTGTTGAAAGAAAGCTTAGCTGTTAAACATTTCTGAATAATATGTGAGTTGTGGAACTAAAAATTAACCCTTTGGGGATCTTATGGTAGCTTTTGTACCATACGGGGTGTTTCATGGTACATTGCGTTATAACTCTCCTATTTGAGCTTTTTCGTCCGTTTTTTTTTGTTGTTGTTTTTTTGTTCGTTTTTCAAGTCCAGAGGCATTGTAGAAGACATTACGTATGGTTTCACACCTTCCTGCGTCGAGACATAGGAGGTGATGACGTCATAAATCTAAAATTTATATTTTCGTGTAATACTTTTTTTGGGGGGGGTTATGTAAAGTATTTTTGGCGGGCTTATTTTTGCACGTAAAAGATTGAAATTTTGCACAAACATGCAGTCCAGCAAGTAGTACTTACCAGATTTTTGTTTCAGATTTCTGCGTTAAAACAAAGGGGATCCAGAGGGTCAAAAATTTAAAAAAAAAGGATATTTTTACCCAAAAATCCCGTTTGTCCTCATTTTCCCGCCTTAGATACACGATGGGGACAAGTGAATGGTACCGCCTAAAAGGCAGTTCTATTCTGAAGAGAATGATGTGCGACACATGGCCGTAGGGTAATTAGGGAAGTGTCAGGGATTTTTTACCAAAATATACTTCTGTATAGGGGAATGTTGGACATTTTCGGTATTATTTTTTGTGGGCTTATTTTTGCACGTAGAAGATTGAATTTGTGCACAAACATTTAGTCCAACAAGTAGTATCTACCAGATTTTTTATCAGATTTCTGCGTAAAACAGGGGGGTACAGAGGGGCTAAACCTTGAAAAAGGGAAATTTTTACCAAAAAAATCATTTTCACGAATTTTGAAGCCTTGGAAACATGATGGGGACAAGCGAATGGTATTTCCTGAAAGGCAGTTCTATTCTGAAGAGAATGATGGGCGAGACATGACCCTAGGGTAATAAGGGATGTCTCAGAGAATGTTTAAAAATTTCCCTCTGTATACGGGAATATGGAACATTGTCGGTATATTTTTTTTTTTTTTTGGCAGGCTTACTTTTGCAGCTGGAAAATCGGAATTGTGCATAAACATTCAGCCCACCCAGTAGTATTTACCAGATTTTTTTTCAGATCTCTGTGTTAAAACAGGGGGGTCCAGGGGGGCTAAAAGTTGAAAAAGGATATTTAGACCCAAAAAATCCCGTTTTTCCTCATTTTCCCTCCTTACATACATGATGGAGACACGTGAGTCATACCGCCTGAAAGGCAGTTCTAAGCTGAAGGGAATGATGGGCGAAACATGACCCTAGGTTAATTAGGGATGTCTCAGGAAATTTTTTACCTGAGATCATGGTGTTTTACGGTAATTTGGGGCATGGTGGGAATTCTTGATAAAATTTCTCTCGTCCTTGGTATTCAAGATAGAAACTTGAAATTTGGCACACACATTCAGTATACCAAGTACTATTTCTCAGAGTTTTTTTAGATGGCTACATTCACACAAGGGGGGTCCAGGGGGTCCAGGTGGGGGCAAAGTTCGAGAAAATAATCCCTCCGAAATTTTCACTTTGACATTTTTCCCGCTTCTGGTATACGGTATGAGCATGCAAGTGGTACCATTTGAAAACCAGCTCTATTCTGAAGAGAATGAGGTATGAGCCATGATCCTAGCATAAATAGAGACGATGCAGTACCTGCTTGACTGAAAGTCTAAAAAATAGCCCAAAAACACAAGATCCCAAAAGGGTTAATCACTCGTGTTTGTCATCAGATGTGCCAATATATTATTGAATTTCAAAATAACATCTTTTCTGGAGGTTTGCAAAACTTTTTTTTTTCAATGTCACCAATTTTCTTGTTGTTTATGGCAGGACAGAGTGTAAACTTGTCTGGAAGGCAAGTCAAAGTGTTTAGAAGACTTCTTCAGCCTTAAAGTATCCAACATCAAGCCACCAATATTCATGTTACACTAAACACTATGTGCTCCTTGTAGGCGGTCAAAGAAAGCTTGAACAAGACCACACAATACTTCAATTTTATACTCTCAAAAGAATATTGTTCAAGGCCAGGGACGGCGTTAAGGGTGGGCGAGGGTGGGCGACCGCCCAGCCGATGGATGGCCTCGCCCACCCCAACAGAAGTAGAATAATGAAGGTGACCAGTGCCGGATTTAGGTTTGATGGGGCCCTAAGCTATTGAAGATAATGGGGCTCTTTGTATTTCTAGCTTTCTTTTTCAGCGACAAAATTTCGTCTTTTTTATTTGAATATATGCTATATGGTAATTTATGGACTTAATACATATTTAAATACGTTTTCGCATATATTTCGTTATCTTAACTTACTGTTTTGAATACATTACAGAAAAACTGTAAAATTTGTAAAATTAGCGGTAGTTTAATTTGGTCCCAATAAAGCCCCTTGCCGATCTTCTCTGTTTTCTTTTTGCACCAACTATGATCAACGCTCCAGGCCATGCTTCTACAATATGTGGAGGCCGCATCATTTTTCATTTCAAGTTGTTGGTATTCAGTTGGGTAAAGTTTGAAACGTTTCCAGGGATCCGATGTAAGTAAATACAATCTGAATATCATCCAGGGTTGGTAATTACTGCTTGAAGCTCAACTAATCGTGTGAGCTTTTTCCAGGTCAGATTACTAGAGTAACTCAAAATGGAATGCAACTCTCGAAGATTACACAAGGTGTAATACGACACAAATTCGCTGGAAGCAGAGGCGAATCTAGAAGGTTAAAACTGGAGGAGGGGCAACTAAAACCCAGGTTATGATAGATATATCATGAGTTTACTATAAAGTTTCAAAAATATGTAAGTAATGGCTTCAATTATTTCTGTCACTCAAAAAACTGGGGGCTTAGACCTCTCCGGCCCCTGGTTAGATACGTCTCTGGCTGAAAAACCTAACTGTTGCAATAAAATTATTATAAGTCCTATAAATGTAGGTAGCATCTTTTTACTGCCTTGCCTTGCCTTGCTATGTAGTAACTAGTGCCGATAACCTAATGCATTCAGTCTGCTACATACTAACTTACACAACGTAAATTCGGGCAGTTCTGAACATAACAATACATAAAATACTGTTAATATATACAAACGAACCACTCATATGCCTATAACGAATGGATGAAATCACTATGATTCGTGCTCCTATTCTTTCCTTTAGTCAGGGGCGGATCCGTTCTGAATGTTTGGGGAGGCAGTCGCTCGAAGTCAATAAGTCTTATTTTACGTTTATAATACAAAGGTGAAAATTCTTAGGATAGGTTTTATTTTTAAAATAAAAATACTCAATTCTGGGGGGCGATCGCCCCCTGGATCTGCCCCTGCCTTTAGTGATCCATTATTGCACTCTATAGATCACTATATGAGCTCCTCCGTGGCTAAGCGGTTACCGTACGTACCTTTGGAGGGGGAAACCCGGGTTCGATTCCCGGAGAGAACTCATGTGGTTCGGATTCCATGTTAATCAGTAGGTTCTGTCTCATATTGCTTCGCTGCTGAAAGAGACATTAAATTCAAAATCAAATCAACTCTCTAGATCACTATGAAAATCAGTGCCAAGTTCTGAAATTTATGAAAATACTTCTGCATACTACTTTTCATACTTACGTACAGCGAAATATCTATAATTTCGCGATATAATGATTATTGCCGCTTAGGCTGTAATTCCAATATATTTTACTATTATTTCGCCAGCTTGTCATTTCATGTCTTCTTATGCATCCACTGTTACCAGACTCAATTTCTGGTCGAATTCCAAATAGTACGTGAAAGGGTAGTACTAGAGTTCTATCCGCATACAAGATACTGTATCACTTATGCTGTGAAGTCTTATTAAAATAGTTAATTGTAATGGCTGTAAAACAGGGTCCCGATTACAAATGGGGCTCTGAAGCAAGATCCCCATTACAAGCGGAGCTGGGAAACGAGGGCTTCATTATAAGCGGGGCTGGGCAACAGAAATCTCATTGCAGGTGGTTTGGAAAACAGGGCCCTATTCCTTGCTTCATGAGAGCTTAATACATAATAGTACAGAACACCGTTGTTGTATGTGCGTTTTATCTTGCTTGCTTTTTCATATTATTTGGAAATGACATTACAACCATTTTTCTTTAAATTTTTTTGGGGCCCCCAAGCTTATACGTAAATCTGGCACTGAAGGTGACATCCTGTACTTCAAAAGCAATAGGTATTACTTTCGATTGAAACGTAATAGGTTCTAGGACTTTGTTTAACTCTGCAATGAACAATGATTTTAAGACAGATACTTGTAGTAATACAATGATGACAAAAGTCGTGATAATTGAATTAAAGTTTAACACACACATACACAATCGTGCTATTGAAACGCCAGTGTTTGTATGTGCTGCACTGAAAAAAAAAGAAGTACATTTTAAAAAGAAGACTAAATAATGGACAGGTGGCCAGTATTGTTTATTGTCTCATTTCAGAAAGAGAGGGAGGGGAATAGTACCGGTACTTTGTGTCGGCGCGATAGCTTCTTATAAAAGGGTTGCAACTTGCAATTGTTTACAGCAATGTACCAATTACCACATGTCTTATCCGTGTGGCATTAAACAGATTTGAAAAACCCTTATTACAGCATTGTTGAGTTCATCTTTGTTGCGTTCAGAAGTCTCGGTGGTCGGTGCTTGTTCAGCTAATATGTCGAAAAAACTTATCAGCGATCTCTTCTCAGGCTCAGTGTCTTCCTTGTGTTCAATGAAACGCGATTTTCAATCTGTTGACGTTAGTGATATTCTTTCTTCAATAGAGAAAAAGACAAAAATACAAATACATGTGACAACCAGGATTCGCAATTTGAACTGTTCGATTACGAAGAAAGTGAAAATGAACTAGATGCTGGAGAGAGCAAAGATGACAGTATTGCTTCTGAATATACTGATTTATATTTTTTGTCTCTTGCTTTCTTGTAATAAATCCTTCAAAGATAAAAATGTTTGCAGTAGCCTATTTTATTCTTGGTTTACTTTACCTACTTGTTGTGTATATTATGTTATTAACGAAAAGTAGAGTATTATCTGTTAGTCTGTATTGTTGGAACCTTCTTTTATTTCTATGCATTCATTTGTATTCTTGGAGGGAGAGGAGTTAAAGCTGTCTTGAACTTCATCGACTACACAGTACACACCGTTATTATTGCTTTTTAAAAAACTGGAAGTAGAGGTAGTGTATCTGCCACGCGGAATTCTGTAGGTCGAGCCTATAGCCCATCCTAAGTCCTGCATTTCTCCAGTCCCATCAGGCTACTGCCGGAATCTATAAGACCAAGACAGCTGTTTTCCACATCCTTGTTTCTCCCCAATTTCGGTCTGAGCCGTAGCTAACTAAAGACTATAAAAATTGAAACTTAATTATTGTCAAAAAATGCCTACATTGCCCAGTTCTCATTTTCATTGTCCGCCCACCCATAAACTAGGTCCACCTCTTTCCGCCCACCCCATCAAGCGTTCCTGGCGCCGTCCCTGTTCAAGGCACTTTAACAAGAGTCTCGAATGGACTTAAAAGAACTTTTACACGATCATATAGTTACTGAATCACGTTCTATGTACTTGCTGATAGGCGGCAGTCCTAAACAAGTGCCTAAAGTATGAAAAGAAATGAAAACGAAACTGCGTACTGATTTAGTTCAAACGTGCGCATCAATAGCTATAATGTTAGCATTACCTTCCTAACTTTCTGCAGGCATTTGGAAAGTAATAGATCATATTAGATCATTTAGAAAACAGGCCAATTGATTTTGTAGCAACACCATCGAATTTCCACTATGCATTTTGTCTTTTTTTACATTAAATTCGGGTTAACTTAGCTTGCGTTAAAAGAGTAAGGCTGCTTACGTATAAAATCATTCTCTGTGTTAAGCTTTTTAACAAACTGCTTCTTCATATGGAGTACTGATGAAATAATCCCACTCAAAAAATAAATAAATAAATAAATAAATAAATAAAATAAAACAGTTTCCCAAAAAATTGTGTGTATCGAGAAACAATGACTGTCTTTTCATGTTATTTAATGGCACGAAAGATTGTTCAAAGAAAAGATCAAAAAACAAAGTAATTATACACACACACAAAAACACACACACACACACACACACACATATATATATATATATATATATATATATATATATATATATATATATATATATATATATATATATGTATGTATGTATGTATTAGCTACTAGACATACCGCCCGTATCTGCATCAAAATTTCTTCATAAACCTATCCCATATTTCGTACTGGTTAAGAATAGTCCATCAAACAAATAGTAATCTTACTGTTAAAATGTGTGAGTTCGTACGAATTAGGATTGTTTGGGATAATAATTGACACTGTCGGAACATGCCTGTATAATGCAGGAAAACAGAGTTTTAGGTTTAGAATTTTAATGTTACTAGTATCAAATCATTACAATTGCTGTAGTTGAGTTCAAATGAATGAATACGATGTCAGAGTTTTCTTACACGTCTTTTTAAAGCAAGACATCTTTACGTCTTTTTAAAGAAAGAAAACTCATATACATATTCATACATATATATAATTTCATAGATTTTTCTTCCTTAATATACATCCAATACTCTTGTATATTAAGTTCTCAAATTAATATGTATAACTACCATTGCATCAAAATTTAATAATAGTTATGGACATGCAAGCAATGTAACTACATAAATAGTGTATATTATCAACAAAAACACTAACAATGTCTTTCAGCTTGGATATTGGCTATAGTTCCTAAGTAAAGTCTTGAACCGACTACTATACGCCCCATAGTTTTGGAGCTATGGATCTTTAAAATTCAGTTTTTCATATATTCGGCAACCTATAATTTCGGACGGAACCATTTGAGAACCCAGGTTGGTCTATACATTTTGTTATATCTTGGTGTAAGGAATCACTCTTACAAAAGTTGTTGATGTTGCTTTGAAATACCCTGTATAGTCTATGATATCTTAGAATCCATGGTATCTTTGATAAAATTGCTTTGAAGTCTGCAACACCAACGGTGCAAATTTGTATATCGGACAAACCCACACGCACACACAACAATACACAGGAACATTCATATATATATATATATATATATATATATATATATATATATATATATATATATATATATATTTATAGATAGATAGGTACAAATAGATAGATAGATAGATAGATAAGAATTGCACAATTTCTTACTTTGCTTTCACGAATATATTTCAGCAGAACCAAATTAGAAAAGATGACAGTCTCTACCGAACCAGATGGACAAAATCATATATCAGATAGAATAAACCCTTATGAATTTGTGATAAAGATCAGTAATATCTACATGATTTCTTTTATTTTATTTTACTCGTCTTTTATCTGGTAGAAAAGAGTCACACGCACACACGCACACGCACACGCACACACACACACACACACACACACATATATATATATATATATATATATATATATATATATATATATATATATATATATATATATATATATATATATATATATATATATAGGGTTTTTAATAAGTACTGGTCATAAATTAAACCGTAGATAGTACACGCCTAAACTAACAAAAAAAGTCTTAGTATGCATGTGTCCGCGAACGCTTCGTAACGGAGATAGGGGCTGTCGAAAGTCTGGGTAAATGAAGTTTAGAGACGAATATCTCAAAAAGTATGAATCGGACGGAGGGTGGTCCAATGAATGACCTGCGCTATGCAGAAATGCATGGTTGATAACTCTGCAATGCGTGCGCAAGGGATTCCCCAAAGAAACGGAGGGATTCCCGGAAAATTGTCCAAGGAAAGGGTGCTCGAGATGAACATCTAGGGCGAGTCTATCCACCAGTAATTCATAAGTCGTGGTACCAGGTCGAAAGCTCGAAAAGATACAAAATAGCGAATAATGTTTGCATGCCGTGTGTGGTTGTATAACCAGCAGAAAATGAGAGAGGCAATCGAAGTGTGATGATGTACGTTGTAAATGGCTCCAGGAAGAATTTCGACAACTAATGCATACGTACAAGTGTGGCAGCACTTAGGTAAATCAAACAGTATACAAGCCAGTGATGAAGCATTATGTGCTAAGCAGTTAACGTAACGAACATCCGCAAACTGGATTGCAATGAGCAAAGCATGACAACATTCGAGTATGTGGGAGGGAAATCTGAAACATTCCGCATGTTGAACGTGTAAGTGTATTACAACAAGCAAAAAATGATGGACATGTTTTGTTTGTCCATATCAACAAACATAAATCATCATGTTGGTAATGTGTGCAGTATTAATTATAAGATAAACAGTAAATACCCAGATGTGTAACAACAGAAAATATGCATTAGAAATTAACTTATCACTATCATTAAAGTAAATGTTGGAAGTGTCGTCCATTCATGAAAATGCATGCTCGTACCCGTCTTCGCAAATATCCACGTACTCCTGATAATATCTCGGCATCCTGTTGAATATGTCCGCAACATTGTTCCAACCTTTCTCAAACGTCTTCTAATGTTGCAACAGGGGTAGAATAAACTTGCGTTTTCGCACGGCCCCAGAGAAAGAAATCTAAAGGATTTAAGTCCGGGGAGCTCTGTGGCCGAGCAATAGGACCCCCACGTCCTATCCACTTTCGTCTAAATCGGGCATGTAAATGTTCTCTAACATGGTTATAGAAATGTGCTGGCGCTCCATCATGCACAAATCACAGTCGCTGACGCCTATCGAGAGGTGTATCTTCGAGTAGAAGCCGCAAATCTTGTTGGAGAAATCGCAAATATGAGTCCCAGTTAATGCATTAGAAAGAAAGAATGGTCATACGGACTGATCACCTAAGAGTCCTACACACACATTTAAGGAAAACCTACGCTGATGTCCTACCTCCACTATTGCGTATGGATTCTCAGGGGCCCATACATGAGAATTGTGAAAATTTGCAATGCCATCCCTGGTGAATTGTGCTTCATCAGTAAATAGGACGTCATCAGTGAAATGAGGATTGCCAGTAATTTGTCTGAGAAGCCACTGACAAAACTGCATTCTCGCCGGAAAGTCTGTGGGAGTCAGAGGTTGGACACTTTGCAGATGGTATGGGTACAACTGCTGTTCATGAAGAATGTGCCATAAGAGAGCATTGGATACGTGTTCGGCAAGTCTCACACGTCTTGTGCTCGTTCCTGGGTTTTCGTCCACTACCTGTAGCACGCGTTCTTCTAATTCAGGGGTAAGTACTGTCCTTGGCCTTCCCGGCCTGGAACAATGTGTAATACTCCCATGTTCTCGTAGCCGCTGATGTATTCTGAGGAATGTTCTTCGGTCTGGTTGCTGTCTCGTAGGGAAAATCTCGCGATATAACCTAGCGGCCTCTATCGCATTCCCGTTTGCTTTACCGTACATAAAGTGCATGTCAGCATACTCAATATTACTGCACATTCTATCAATGGCAAGGTAAACAATAATTGAACAACACACTAATAGCACTAATTAACACTGCACAATAGTATCCCCGTGGCTTTGCAACAATACTGAAACTATTGCACTGTTCCCCGCAATACGGTGATGTAATTATATCCACAACACTGTAAAGGCACGCGCATTTGCCACCTCTTCAATACACAGAACTACTACATTCACTGTAGGCGAGAAAAACAAGTGAAGACAACGAACCTCTACGCTGTGAATCATTCTCCCAAGCGACTGCCCCGGCACGACGAAAGCATGTAGACCTTAGCAACATAATAAACATTCGCGGAACCCTTCAGGCAACATAATAAACAAACGCGGAAAGGCAAGCGTGTTTCCAATTCACGTCTGTAATCGAAACAATGTAGTGTTCTTCCATTCCATATTTCATGGCTTACCAGCTGATTGACAAGAATTGCCCTCGCAGTTTATTTTTCTTTACTTATACGTACAGAAGATGAACCAAATAATGAGCAAACTACAAGCGCTCGATTGATTGAGTTATTGTTGGTTTAAACGACCTTAGGAGCTTCGAAGGACGGGCCCTACGATTTGGAAAATTTGGGATCAGAACCACTTCATTCACTGGGCACTTCAGTGGATTTGAACCCGCAACATCATGCACCTAAGGTGAGCTCAACGTCTGTTGCAACCCTGAATCAGTATTTCCAGCTAACTTGCATGTTTTACCAGTGTTCCTTTCGGCCATTCCATTCATTTACGCGCACCGTTTGTTTTACCATTTTATTGATTTATTAAAGGAATACTCTGTACATGTGCATTCGTCTTAGGACTGTGCTCTGAAGTAGTTCACAACATGAACCACCATCTTTCTTCGATTGCCTCTCTCATTTCCTACTGGTTATGCAACCGCACACGGCACTTAAACATTGTCCGCCATTTTGTTTATTTTCGAGCTTTCGACCTGGCACCACGACTTATGAATTACTGGTGGACAGACTCGCCCTCGATGTTCATCTCGAGCCCCGTTTCCTTGGATAATTTTCCGGGAATCCCTCCGTTTCTTTGGGGAATCCCTTGCGCGCGCATTGCAGAGTTAACAACCATGCATTTCTGCATAGTGCAGGTCATTCATTGGACTGCCCTCTGTCCGACTCATACCTTTTGAGATAGTTGTCTCTAAACTTAATTTTCCCAGACTTTCGACAGCCCCTATCTCCGTTAAGAAGCGTTTGCGGACACATGTTTACTAAGACTCTTTTGTTAGCTCTGGCGTGTACTACCTACGGTTTAATTTATGATCATTACATATTAAACACCCTGTATATATATATATATATATATATATATATATATATATATATATATACATGTGGTTCATTTGCGCCGTACAATAGTGAAGTTGCACAAACAACCATACGGTAAAGTAAGTTGGGTTGCCTAAATCTTCTTTCACTTAAAAGACTTAATTCCCATATGCCAGATAATAGCATCAAACACATCAGTATGAACATTAGGAACACAATTAAGTTCTATAGAAATCAGCTTATCTATTTACGAATAAGATTACACGATCGTAATTTGCTGAACGTTCTAAAGTAGCATCGACATCGAACCAAACGATACTACAGCAGGCGCATCAACGACAGCTCGCAATGACGTTACCATTACTCACATGTACCTTTTTTTCCTTACATCTAAAATGTCAATTTAATAATTGGTGTAAGACAGTGTGACCGTAGTTGGTAACACAACTACCAAAGTAGAGGCTGCATTTTCCCTCCGCATGTGGTAAGAAACTTCAGAGATCATCTCTTGTTGGCTCTGCTATAGCATACGAGCATTTGGAGAACATTCGTAGATGTTCATTGCCATTCCTTACCAGAGATGGGCATTTTTGATAACCCTCACTCACCCTCACCCTCAATTGACTCCCTGACCCTCACCCTCAGCCACCCTCACCCTCAGTTGACTCCCTCACAGTCACCCTCATCCACCCTCACCCTCAGTTGACTTCTTCACCCTCACCCTCAGCCACCCTCACCCTCAGTTGACTACCTCACCCTCACCCTCAGCCACCCTCACCCTCATTTGATTCCCTCATATTCGCCCTCAGCCACCCTCACCCTCAGTCCACTCCTTCACCCTCACCCTCAGCCACCCTCACCCTCAATCGACACTTTCACCCTCACCCTCAGCCACCCTCACCCTCAATCGACACCTTCACCCTCACCCTCAGCCACCCTCACCCTCAATCGACTCCCTCACCCTCACCCTCAGCCACCCTCACCCTCAGTTGATTCCCTCATACTCGCCCTCAGACACCCTCACCCTCAATCGAATTTCTCACCCTCACCCTCAGACACCCTCACCCTCAGACACCCTCACCCTCAATCGACTCCCTCACCCTCACCCTCAGACACCCTCACCCTCAATCGTCTCCCTCACACACCCTCAGCCACCCTCATCCTCAATCGACTTCCTCACCCTCAGGCACCCTCACCCTCAACCGACTCCCTCAGGCACCCTCACCCTCAATCGACTCCCTCACCCTCATCCACCCTCACCCTCAATCGATTCCCTCACTCGACTTCCTCACCCTCAGCCACCCTCTATCAACTCCCTCACACAGTTCTTTCATGTACTAAATAAACAATAAGTAAGGGTTAATATGATTCTGATTCAAGTGATTGAAATTTATATATTGTAATATACGTAGATATACATTATATCTACGGTATAATATTATTTATATTTCATATACTTTGCACTGGGATCGCTCGCACTCGGGTTCACCAAGACAAGAAATAATATCAAAGGGTCACGGACATAAGCTCACTGGATATAAACTCACTATTAATAATATAATTATATTATAAGATAATTCATGCAATAAAGAATACAATAATGATAACTAAATACATTTATAGGTTAACTAATTTAATTGCAAAGGAAAATAAAACTGAAAAATAAAATATTTAAAAAAAAACAACTGAAAAGTGGCAAACAGAAAATATGACAAAAATGAAAACCAGATTTTGAATGTTAATATGAAGTAGATTTTGAATATTAAAAAAATAAATTGAAAACGGATTTGGACAAACAAAAGAGTACTAATTCCTTTTACTGAAGAAAGTAATCAAACCCCCTCCTCTATGCTGAAACTTTCGGTGCAGGAAATTTTGCAGCACAGAAATATTTGTGAAAGGGTGTCTCCTTATTATGTTTTTTTTTTTTTTTTTTTACTATGGCTGAAATCAACTCAGAAATATTTCATTTTTCTTTAGAAAGAAGTGAAATGAAATCTTTTAAGTTTTACGTCCCACGATTATGCCGGTTAGACTAAAGAAGACGGATGAATAACGAATGAAATGGTGGAATGAAGAAAGTGGGAGAACCCCGAGGATACCCACGCACAAGGTAGTTGTCCACCACAAGGTTTACTTGGCGGGGACTGGGATGGAACCCGGGACCCAAGCACCAGAGGTGAAAATCTTCCACTGTGCTACCGCTCTCCCCCTTTTTAGCAAAACGTATGATGGGTATGAAGAGGTATTAAATCTAGACTTTGACTAGTAGTAGGCCTAATTCAGTAGAAAATAGAGCTACTAATGCTATATATCAGTTATCAGATAGAATAAAATAATAAGGATGTTGCAGGTTTTAATGTGTTAAACGTGAGTTGACTTTGAGGAACTGGTAATAAAATGCTCCAGATATTTAAATCTGGGCTTTGACTACTTGTAGGCCTACCTTCTCAATAGAAAGTAGGCTATATTACTAACGTCACATAGGAGTTATTAGACATCAGAATAAAATATTAAGAATGTTGCAGAGTTCAAGGCTGTTATTATACTTGCAGACCAATGCTCATCAAATGAATCTCTTTCTTATTTTATTTATTAAGAACAAAACAACAACTTATTAACCAAAAGAAAAACCTTTGTGTTAGTAAATAAGAAAGAGATTTCTTTGAGTGTTAGGCTGCAAACAGGACGACAGCACTAAGAAGCAAGGCCTAAATACATCTGAGAATGTTGAATTCGTATTTAAAAAAACACAAACCAGAATCATGAATCCCGTTAAGTAACGAGATTCTATTATGTAAGTATGCATGCCTAATCATGAAAACATTTTAATGCAGTGATGAATTGTCCGACCTATAAGAAAAAATTGGTTCCAAAACTTCCAGGGCAAAAATTACGCCTACTGTCGCCCATGCTTAACACATTAAACTTGCAACATCCCTATTTTATTCTGATATCTAATAACTGCTATACAACATTAGTAGCTCTGCTTTCTACTGAATTATTAGGGCTATTTGTAATTGTGGTCAATGTCTAGATTTTAATATCCAGGGTATTTTGTCACAAGTTCCCCAAGGTCTGTCCACGTTTAATACAACGCAACTCCCCAACTTTTTTTTTTTCACACCTGATAAGTGATATAAGATACTAGCTCCATTTTCCGCTTAGGAAGTAGCCAACGCCTAAATTTCAATACTCGGTGAATTTTATTAAAAGTCCCTGAAGGGAGCTTATGTTTCTATCGATGAGCTTTTGTCCGCCCCTGTAATATAAGACTACCGGTGAGGTAATGTCCGGTGAGCTTTTTGCCGGTGAGCTTATATCCGACGGGCGGCGGTAATTTTGTCATCGGAAAGTTCGTCACCGGTAATTTTGTCACCAAAATATTACCATATAGGTAATTTCGTCACCGAAAATTTTGTCACAATAATTTCATCACCAGTGTCTTTGAGAACATAATACAAGTACAATGAATGAATCGAAAAAGCTTTTGAAATTGCTTTCTTTAATCTTCAACTGAAGCAAATCGTAATATTTTATTATTATTATTATTATTATTATTATTATTATTATTATTGTTATTATTACTAAATAAATAGTTACATATTTTAGATATTGTATTTGAGATAAGAGATAAAAGTTTCCAGTAATTCTATCACAGAAATACATATCATATAGGAAATTTTAATGCCTAATAATAGAGAAAGTTTCAGCAAATGTTAAAAGCAAAAAGCGTGGGGAACTAATGGGTTTATATATCACTATTTACAAATATTAAGTTTCGTCAATATCAAAATTTCTTAACAGAAAATTGCAAACAAATATGGGAAGATATGCCAATCCGTTCATTTTCCCGCAAACTAGACGAAAATTTGCATCGTTCTTGTACCGTTCTCCGAGCCCAAACTCTTGGACCTTCATCCACGTTAACTGAGTCATGGGAAAAGAGTGATCTTTTTTAGGAGCTATTGAAAGAAGAATGTTATATTTCAACTCTGATTAAACTTTGGCAAATTGTTATTGGATATATATGTGAAGAAAACAAATTTATATAAAGGAAGAAAAACATATAAATATTTCTAACGTTTCCTTTAAATATAGCATTATGGAACTATTGAGAAGTGAAACATGGATGGTGGACGGAAACTTTTCAATGGCTCCTTAAAAAAAAAAAAAAAAAAAAAATCACGCAGGCCCTATATGTTATTTAAGGTGAGACTTCCTTTACTAGGTGTATGCCCTAATGCAGAGCAAGACACAAAATTCAAATGAAGGACTGTTTCGTGCGGTGGTGCATCAGTGCAGCGAATTTAGTGAATAGCCGGACCCTGTAACTGTGGTTATGGATTTCGAGATAGCGGAAATGCAGACCGTAAAAGCAACTTTCGGAAACTTGACTCGTGTACAGCATTGCTTTTTTCACCTGACTCACTCAACATGGAGAAAGGTCCAAGAGATTGGATTCACAGTACGGTACAAGAGCAATGAAAATTTTCGTCTATTATGCGAGAAAATGAACGGATTGGCATTTCTTTCCACAGCAGATGTGCATCAGGAATACAAGAGGCTTCGGAGGAAGAGCTGGAACTTCTGGACTATTTTGATAGTACTTAATTCAACAAGTTGAAGAAATAGTTTCAACTTTGCTACATCATAATGCTGTGGGTCAACCACCAAAAAAGAAGACTAGATTTCAGATTTTGCAGAAACGGCTCCAGTCTTCGTGCATAATGTATAACACTGGAATTAAATGTTTGAAAAATTTTTTGCTTGTTGTTTCCTATCATGTTATGAATAGTAGAAAATGAACATGTAAAGCACTTATTGCATTATAACAATTTATATTTTTTCTATTTTCTGTGCTGAAATTTTGAAAAATTTAAAATTTGTAAATTGTGATATATAAATCCATTAGCGGCCCATTTTGCCTGTGCTTTTAACATTTGCTGAAGCTGGCGTTATGTTCTTATTATTGTTTGTTCTTGCGTCGAGTATCCGAAACTTCGATTTTCCAGAGTCGAACACCAACTGAATTGTTTTCCAACTTTGATTAAGATTAGCTGTTTTGGTCGTTTACTTTGTCTTTACTTAATTCAACAAAGATGAAAAACGACGAAAACTGAACTGAAACAATGGGGGGCTCATCCCCTTCATCGGTAACATTGGGGGGCTGAAGGGGACTGAGCCCCCAGGTTCCGGCGCCTATGCTTCGAGATACACTTCGCGGGTGGGGTTGGGACAAACTCCCCGGAACTAAGATAAATTATAAATTGCGGACATATGTTACTTTTGTGAACGTTGTTTTAGGAAATAGTGTCCCAGTGTAGCCCTTAACTGATGTTGCCTTCTCCAAATTCTCTTGAAGAAAGACTGATCCTACTAAAATAGGATATTTGTATCATACTCAATGTCTCGTAGATCCACAGATAAATTAGATATTTCACATTTGCACGCTCACTTTTATCCAAAAGTTTGAATTATTTTATTCCTCGAAGTTAACTTGTTTACGGCAGATTAGGCTTTGAGATTCCTAATCAACCGCAGACTGAAAATTAGGTGTTTTTAAAAGTTATTCCTCATCACATGAGCGGAAATCTCAAAGAAGGCAACTGGTATTAAACATGGTTATTTTCTTCAAATTTCCTAAATACTGATTAGATTCTGACTTCCATCGTGCCTACTACACAAAACTCGATAAAGTTACTGGTATGAAGCCATATCTCCTTTTTTGTACTGAAAAATATTATTTTCGAGCATTCTCTTTCTCGGAAAGCAGAAATATGTTCTATTTATCATTAAATGCCACTTACCACAATAATAGATAATGTTATTCTACACCCGAGAACATGGATTGGAAGAATTATCAGTGTTGCCATCCATAGAAATTACAATGTGTCCGGAATTTGAATTACGCAAAAAATCTAGGTTAAGACTGCGACTAGAATAATGAACTTAATGGTAGTTGATTACTTATCATGTTGTCTTGGTTCTTTGTTAACTACTTTTTAAATAATATTTGTATTTATTTTGAAATAACTTACACAAGTTATTGCAAAATAAATAAGTTATCACAAAATAAATACAAATATTATTTAAAAAGTAGTTAACAACATGAAAACAAGACAACATGATAAGTAATCAACTACCATTGAGTTCATTTTTCTAGTCGCTGCCTTAACCTAGATTTTTTTTTTTTTTTTTTTTTTGTAATTCAAATTTTGGACACACTGTAATTTCTATGGATAGCAATACTGATAATTCTTCCAATTCGTATTCTCGGGTGTAGAATAACATTATCTATTATTGTGTTAAGATACATTTCATTATCTCTTTTCATTTATGAAAAACAGGCAAAAGAAAAATTGTTAGCTTTTCAAAAATGTTTAGTGGTTTGCCCCCCTAGATACAAGTACCATTTAAGGGGTATGTCAATTTGACACCGAACAATTTACACCAAATTTGCTTAAACCGGGAAATTTGCCGGTTCGGACAAATCCCCCCCGGACGAAATCTCCCCAAAACACATCAGGTAGAACATAACCCCCCGGGAAAATATGCGCCTAGGACAAAATCTCCCCGGGCAAATTCCCCCGAAAAAGTAACTTTTAATGAAGCTTCTCTCACTTTATCAAGATAAAGTGCAGAAGGATTTCTTATTTATGATAATGGACCAGAAAGGATGAACAGAATATTGATTTTTGCGTACATTATGCTTCTGCAGGTATTCCAGGAACAAGACAGATGTTACAGGGATGAGACATTTCAGGTTGCTCCTGTAGTCCTGTGCATTTAGGCTTGAACCTGGACAAAAATAATAATAAAGCGAAACCACTTGGGTTATGTTCAGTATGCGTTCCAGAACAAATCCTGAAATATTCCCATCATTTCTCACTTTGGGAAAATCCGTCATATTGAATTCAATATGGCGACCAGTCCAAGACACATTTTTATTAGACAATTATTATTATCATATTCTATTTTACAGTTACAAAATAATAGGCGATGATGGTTTCGTGGATCAGGTTCTTCAGCAGCTGGAAGTGGAATTAAATTTTCATTGTCCTTTCGAGTGGGATCTAGATTCACTCTGTTCCAATTTTGAATTTGTAGAAAAATTCTTAATGAATGTTGTCTCGCTGCACCTGAGGTAGAAGAAAGAGTAGATAGATTGAAATTTTCAGCAACGCTCTTTTTCAAGTAGGTTTGCACCGCATCTGGTTCAGATTATCAATAACCTTTTCACCTTATATTGCACAAAGAAATTTTTCTCCAGCCTCTCCAATATTATCTGGTGAGGAGTGTTCTTGGCTTTCCCTCTTCCATGCAGAGCCGAAGTATAATGTGGCATCCTGTTGTAGCATGAAGAACCAGCATTAAGTTCTTCACTTCAACCAAAGATTCTTGAAATGCTTTGCTACTGTATATTTTCTGAGGACATTTCTCTTTGCTAGGGATAAGGATGTAAATATCATGCTGAGATGGAGCATGCGTAATTAGTAAAACTAAGAGGTCTCTATAATCTCCGATTATAAACCAGTCTCTTTTCGGTATGTGCGATTTCAATTACAGTCGCCACAATTAATGTATCAGCATCGACTTTCGCTTGCAGCACTTTAATCCCTGTTAGCTTGCAGCACTTTAATCCCACATCACGAGAGGAATCAGCATATGTATTTATCTCTACAAATATTTCGGAGGATGTTTCACGACCAATGCGTTCACTATCATCATTACATTATTATTAAAAGTTACTTTTCCGAAGGAATTTGTCCTTGGCGCATTTTTCATGGGGAATTATGTCCTACGCTATGTCTTTTGGGGGGATTTCGTCCGGGGGATTTTGTCCGGGAAGATTTTGTCCTAGGCACATTTTTTCATGGAAGGATTATGTCCTACGCTATGTCTTTTGGAGGGATTTCGTCCGGAGAGATTTTTTCCTAGATTCAATTTCCCACCTCCATTCTGGGCAATTTGCCAAGCTTGGGTAATTTTGTCACTGGTAATTTTGCCACCAAAATATTAACATGTAGGTAATTCCGTCATCGGAAATTTTTACACAGTAATTTCGTCATCGGTAAATTTATCACCATAGTATTAGCACATAGTAAACTTTGTCACGGTTATATTTTCCATTTTGTTAAACTAAGTAAAGACAAAGTAAACGACCACTTTATCTTAATCAAATGTGGAAAACAATTCAGTTGGTGTTATATTGTAACTTTTTTCAATCTATTCCTACATCCATATTAATCTATGTATCTGTATAAAAAAGATGTGTATGTTAGAAACGGTATAGAGACGAGATGGAACTCAACACATTCTCGGTCTCGTCTCGAGCCAAAAAAACATTGTATCAGTCTCAGTGTCGTTTCGATCAATGTATGAAGCTCCTTCGTAACTAAGCTGTTAGCGTACGTGCCTTTGGCGTTGTAGACCCGGATTCGATTCCCGGCAGGTGATGTGGTTAGAATCCCAAGTTAAGTTGTAGTTCACATCTGATGTAGCCTCGCTGATATAGTCGAAAGTGACGGAGCAACAGACATTTTGCTTGAGATATCATCGGTATCGAAAACCAACATTGAACCAAAATCAATTAATTCCAACACTTTTCATTACATTATTCTTGACTAGCAGACAGACATACATTATACTACTAGCCAGAGCATGTGCCTTTGCAGCATAGGGTTCCGGGTTCGAATCTTGGTGGAAGGTCATTGGAAAGTTTCAACACATAACGGTAGCTTAGATTCCACCTTAAACCGTAGATCGAAATCTCGTATAGCTTCGGTGCTGAAAGGAACGCTAAATTCCAAGCCAACCAACTATGCAATTTACATCTTGATATTTTTAATAAATTCACTGGTTTAATCTGATAGTTTTCCTCTTCCCATGATCTTGCCTTATTCTGAAATTCCTACTCTCTACCAATCTTAGCATTTTATTCTTAGTTTCAGAACAAAGTTAGTACAACACGAGCAGTTCCAGTAATAAATAAAATAAAATAAGCATATCTTTCGAAGGAAAATTTCTAAGCTGCGAGAAAATTTTTTTTTGAAAACTGAAAAATTATATGTTTGTTTTACAAAACTAAGTTTCGTAATATTTTGGCAATGTAGTTTTTCGGTTATTTCAAAGATTGGAAAGAGAATAAGATATATTGAATCCCAATTTAAATTATGTGTTGTTTAAAACATTTTCGTTATACCTGAGTACCTAGCTATTAGAGGTGGTATTTTCTCCCTCTCTCCCATGCACACGCCTATGACTTAGACCGTCAAAGGGCAATTGTTCCACCAACTAACATATAACATAATAGTAAAAAAAAAGAA
This sequence comes from Thermobia domestica, assembly GCF_964235325.1. Classification (NCBI taxonomy): domain Eukaryota; kingdom Metazoa; phylum Arthropoda; class Insecta; order Zygentoma; family Lepismatidae; genus Thermobia; species Thermobia domestica. The sequence goes on along the minus strand of NC_137459.1, from coordinate 254,131,653 downwards.
AAGAAAGAAAAAGAAAAGAAAAAGGAAGAAAAAGGGTAAGGCATGTAATTTCAGTAATTTCTGTTAATATTCGCCACGAGACCAAGAATTTCGAGATTGAACTTGATCTTGTCTCGGCATATCTCGAAATACAACTGTCGACCTTGTTCACGATTCTGTTTCAGACTCCCGACTAAGGCTCGATATGTTGAATCTAAACTCTGTCTCGAACTCATTGTCGTCTCGAAATTTCAAGACGAGAAACAAGATACTTAAAGCAGTCTCGGTTTCGGTATCATTCCTAGAGTATGTTGTGTATGGTCAAGCATAATTCTGGGACGGTAGGAGCAATTTAAATCAAGTTTGATACACATATGACATAAAATCAGAAAATAATATTGTAAGACATCTTCAGTCCCCCTAGCGATGGATAGAAGGAGTGAAATTAATCGAGAACGAACTATATTCATGCCGAATCCACATTTTTAAGAGTCGCTGAGCTGATTGGGAGAGTCCAGATGACATTCAAGCTCAGTTTTAGTCTAATAGAACAAAAGATATCCGTAGAACCTTCTGATAACTTTTAGAGATGAATAGAAATATTGAACCTACCAGAATATTGTGAAAACAAACAAATATCTCTTCAAATATACATTTCGAATATTTTGAATAAATCTCTTATTCTTCCGTGTGTACAGTTCAAAGACTAAACCATATTCGAATGCTCATTAAATAAATACAAAATTAAAAAAAAAAATCTTAATTTAACGTAGCACCATTATGGTCTTTCGGCTGAAGGAGATAAATGGTTAATGAAAGTGAATGATGATGAAAAATTAAACTGTGTGCTCTCCTACCGGGATTCAACCCTGGAACCACGTACAAAGAAGGAAATACGAGCTAGCCACTACACCAGAAGATAGGACTGATTATTGCAATCGTGCTGAGCATCCCTTTGAGTATCAACGTCATGACACGGCGACTTTCAATTTAAGGTGGAATCGTAAGCAACGTAATACGATCAAATTTCAAGGCTCTTCTAATCAGGAATCGAACCCAGGACACGGTGTAAGCAAGGCGCACTTGGATAATTGTAAATATTTTGCCGTAATTTAAAAGTAAATTATTTGGAGTATTCATATAGTTTTTGGCTAAGAAGAAGAAAAGAAAGGTTGTATGCTGTTGTAGTTTCATTCATTGCTTATAGCATTGTTTCAAATTAGAAAAAAAATCCACTGAACTCAAGCTACATACGTTAATTCATACTATCCTTCAGTATGGACAACAAAGGAACAAAACCATATGGAAAAATGTTGCTGCTCTGTGACAATAGGTAGCAATTTCCAAGAATTGTCTCACTCCCCTCTAAGCAGTGTGCTTTCAACCGTAAAATACAAGCATCACATGATCTCTTCATCTTTAGGAATGATGGGAGTATTTTGGAAACGATAAGTCTCATTCGGAGCCTAGGAAGTGTCACTCTCGTTTGAACCCGCGAAACTCAAGTGAGATAGTGCCACGAAGAACATATAATGATCACTAGATCGTTCATTGCCTTCGAATAGTAGTGACGAACTGTTTTACGCTTTGCGAATTTTCTTTTTGTTTTTACTTTTCAATTGCTTTTTGTAAATTCGTTGAACGTGAACTTCTATAGGATAATACAGAAGAAATATGTCTGACAATAAAATGCAACCATGTAATCATGAAGAGCAACCTGGACCTAGTGGAATTTCAGGAAGACGCCGTCCTCAACAACGTTCCACCGTTACTGAAAGTCATGAGGAAATATATGCAAAGAGAAAGAAGTCAGATGAGTATATTACAATGAATTACATTCTAAACGAACGATTAAAACATCACTATAGCACACGTAAAAGGAACGAATATTGAGGGAATTGAGGAAACCGTATTTGATTTGAGAATTATCTTTGTCGCCAAGTCTTGAAGTAAATTCAGATTTCAGGTCTCGCAAATAATGTTCTTCTGTGAAACAGGCCCGTATCCACGGGGGGCTAGGGGGGCCGGGCCACCCTAAACTTTGGCTGGTCCCCTAAAAGTTTCACGGTAGGCTTGCAAATGAACTATAATACAAGGTGACCAGAACTTTTACTTTCAAAAACGGGACGCATAGGAATCGGCGACGGGGGGGGGGGGGACTTCCACATTGCATTTTGGGACTCAGCAGTGTTTTCAATTTACAAAATGCACAAGTAAGAGCCATAACACAGCGTTTCTAACTTAAGTACCACCCAGCAATATTTTAACTACTTCAACACTTAGAATTCCTACTCAATTCCCACTTGAACCACAGAGCACTCAATTCTCATTTGAATATTCAGAAGTTCTAGACACGGCTGAGCCTTCCCAATGAGTGTTGGTACAGAAGAGTGTAGAATTAGCATTGACCATTTATATTTTGAATAATAATTACTGGGTACCTGGGTCATGTTTGCTTAAAAACGGGACTTCGGGCGTCCCGTTTGAGAATCAGAAAAAAAAAACGGGACAACGGTTGAAAATAAGGGACTGTCCCGGCTAAAACGGCACGTCTGGTCACCTTGCTATAATATGGTGATGAAGTATAATATGATTGGGTCGCACTCCCCTAACTTCTACCAAGTAGTCAAACACATACGACAGAAAGATTTTCCCACAAAAATCTGTTCTACATAGGAAAGCAAACACAAATCGAACACAGAAGAAGTCCAAAGTAAATAAGGGGTTGTTTGTCTTATTAGTAATTCCTCACGCGAAAAGCGGACGACAAGCTCAAGCGTCTCGGTGGTGACGTCACTATAAAGAGAGCGTAAAAGTAGGTAAAAGTAGGATTCTGCACATAGGTTAAGAGCCGCATCTGGTTGAGTGGGACAAGTAATATCTACTGTACATATTTATGGCAATGGACAGGGGTTTATAACGCAGTTCGTAGATATATTACTGTACATAGACAACAATTATTTTAAAGTTAGTAGTCTTTCTTTCTAAAAACTATCCAAGCATGGAATACACAACAGCCTACATTATTGGTCTGAAATTCCAATTTCCATAACATTCATTCAAAGACTGTAGAAACGCAAAATGCTGTAATATAATAAAATTTAAATGCATTAGTACGATAGAATAAGATATAATCAAAAAGAGAGATAGAACAAAAATAAAAAAAGAGTCGAAAAATAATCAACGAAAATTGGATATCCAAATTTCGTACATTGTATTTGATGATAACTATTTAGGCGGAAATCGATATCTTCCAGATATCGCACATTTTCTCTGACGAAAATTAATTTTAAAAATCGACACTCTCCAGGTTTCCCACGTGTTATATTTTATTTAAGAAAGGGAATTATCTACTCCAACACAGTCTGTAAAAAAAAAAAAAAAAAATCTAATAATAATAATAATAATAAAGTGATTTGCAGGTCGAGACAATAATAATAATAATAATAATAATAATAATAATAATAATAATAACAATAATAATACTAATAATAATAATAATAATAATATACAATTGTAATAAAAGGAATGGAAACAACAAAATTCCAAAACACAAGAAAGGAAACAAGAATACGCAGCGCCTTGTCAATCACTCACTTTACCTAAACTGTAGAAATGTATCAGATAGCCAGGCGACATTGCCGGCCGTGTGTGCAACCACCCAGAAGGAAGCATTGCCTTCGACAAAGCCGGTTTTGGTAATAACACCGGCTGCATTGAAAAACAATCCTGTGGAGGATCAGGGAGCAGAACTGTCTTCATCTTCAAAATTGGGAGGCGGGCAGATTTAAGGCTTATTCTGGGGGGACATCAATTTCATCTCACTTTCCTTTGTGCGAATCGACACAAATCATCACATTTTTTCTAAAATATACATTTCAAATCGGATTATTGGGGGGACAGTCCCCCCAGTTCCAAGATTGGAGGGGACATGTTCCCTCATCCCCCCGGGATTTGCGCCAGTGAATGCCGGTGCGTGTGCAAGCTAAGATTTCATTACATTGAAATCATGGCCGTCACCGACATTGCCGCAGCTGGCGCCGGCATCACCAGTATCGTGTGCAAATGCTTTTGTGAATGCCCAGTTGTTTTGAATAAATCACTTGGATCAGTTGAAGGCAACCTACAAGTTTTTTCCGCTTCCAATCTTTGTATTGTCCTCAATACCGTGACCATCGTCTTTATTTGTTTCCGCTTGCATTTGTCATCAACATTTCTACTAGCATGGGATGTTTCCTTTTGTCAAGTACATCACTTTTTCTTGGAAATCTGTTACCAAAGATTTCTCGCAGATTGACGCATGGTTGAGTGCTGGGGGAGGGATCGAATCTTGTCTTTCGCTGTTGTTCTATGAACACTACGAGGAAGATTAGAAGACTTCGGGAGGGAAACTATGAGGCTGTGATTTTGCTCCTCTGGCAAGTCGCCACCTGCGCATTCAGAAAATTTCGCTTTTCCCTAAAGAGACCCCTGCTACTTGGAATACGCCCCAGGCGAATTATTTAAACTTGTTTGTTGCACACCAACATCTGGAAGGGAGAGTTGATAGGGATCCGTTCTTTTCCAGTTCTTCCAAAGTGAATCTTTTACCACTAACATATAGATATTTGAAGTTTTCCATCTTTACGTGGTTCTTGCGCGTAGTGGCGGATCGTGGACATAAGCTCACCTATATTGATGCAGAAGCGGACAAAAGCTAACCGGACATAAATTCAACGTAAATAATACAATTATGTTACTACAAACTATGTCATAACAACGATAAAAATTATGTTTGTAATAACCTAATAATAATCAGCGCCGTTGCTACAGAGGGTCTGAACCTCTAAACTCCCTAAAATAAAATCTATCGTGGTGGCAAATCTCACTATGTCAGAAAACAGCATGTCAAACAAAGGCACTAGTGTTTTTATATTATTATTATTATTTATTATGAAAGAGAAAACTAAATACATGGAAGTGCGTCGGGACCGTAATACGGCAAATTGTGGAGGCGTTAAAATATTAAATAATACTTTTGATAAAGTGGATACTTTCAAATATTTAGGATCAATATTAACCCTCGGATGCATGTCGCTTTTTTTCTACACTTTTACATATGTGGGGTCAATTTGACCCCACGCAATATTTGGTTGATAATAATATAACATAGTATGCATGTTAGGTTAATTAGATTACGTTAGGTTTGGTTAAGTTAGGTAATGCGGAGGTATGTTAAGTTTGTTTAGATTAGGTTACATTAGGCAAGGTATATAGTTCAGGTTATCGCGTTTTATTCATTAATATAAGGAATAAACCAATTACAAATATTGTTCAGATATTTTAACTGTTTTCCTCTTCCTCGCTTTCCGAATAGTTAAAAATAGTTCACTCTTCTTCATATTAATATGAGTAACAGTTCACTTACACTTATCCGAGCTGCAATTCAGCACCATAATCTTACTTGAAACAAAAGATTTCTTGAGCAAGGAAAACAACACTAAATATGAAGAAAGTACCCATGTTTTGGCTTTGTCACATCAATACACATCACTGACATTCAGAACACACTACTAACACACTACTGTGAAATTTGCACACATACTTCTCACATCTGCTGCAACGCTGTGATGTCTTCCTGTCCTCTTCCCTTGTACAGATCTGACATCTTACTCTCTTGTTCGAAGATGTAGGAGCCAATGCCTTTGTTTCCCTCTCTACACCGCAGAGTTTCATCGCATCAATCACTGGTTTCTTAGGTTCAAACTGTGGCACCTCAGCCTGATGTGAGGAAGAATCAGTTCGTTCGCCAACTCAGTTAGAAAGACACGGCGCTTGTGACTGATCCCTGAATGATAATCCGGATGTTGTGATAAGTAGCATGTGTATGCATTGAGAGCGCCTACGTTGATTACATTATAAAAGAGGGCCATTGGCCAGCGACGCGTCTGTCTTCTACAGGTGTATGTTTGAACCAATTTGTCCATGGCGTCAACTCCACTCTTTGTTTGGTTGTAAAATTTTATGATTTCCGGCTTCTTCTTGGAATCTTCCTCATCCACGCCTGTGTCATGATGCATGGTGCTGAGTAGAATGACGTTCTTATTCTTTTTCGGTACGTAGCTTACTAGGGTAACATCTTTATTGAAGACGAATTGTGATGTGCTAGGCTGTCTTGACTTAACATTGACCAGCGCAGGTGGAATTTCACGTCTGTTTTTCTTTATTGTACCAACAATAGTTACATTTTGTACCAACAGTTCCTTAGCTAAATCATAACTTGTGAAAAACTGATCAGTTGTGATATTACTGCCGGAGTTCCGCAGCGTGTAGCACAATGTCTTCACGACGTTGCTGGCGAGGTTAGTTTGAACTGGTTCCCCTGGCTGTCGTCCCAAGTACACTAAACCGTCTTTTGCGTAAAAGTTCTCAGCATCACACAACCAGAAGATCTTAATGCCGTATTTACCTGGTTTACTTGGCATATACTGCACAAACTTGCATCTCCCACGGAAAGGCACTAACTGTTCATCAATCGTGAGGAAAACTCCGGGAACCATAACTTTTCGACAATTTTCTATGAAAAGTGTCCAGATATATCGAAATGCAGCCATGTGATCAGTTTCCAGACGCAAAGCGCGGGTTCGCTTGTCATCGAACCGGAGCAGTCTTCTGATATCTTCGAAACGATTCACGCCAAAAGTTGCTTTGTATTTCGGATTAGCGAATTTGTTGAGAAAAAGTTCGCGAATAGGAACATCCCAACTTCTCTCAGTACCTGCGATAAGAAGGATGCCAATAAAAGCCTGAAGCTCTTCTAATGTTAGGTCAGTCCACTTTTTCACTGATTTCACTGCCACTCTTCTTCCTTCTAAATTCGTGCACTGCACAATTTCCTCCAAAATGTTACGGGAAATGAACAAATCAAAGGCATCTTTGGGTGACGTCAAGACAAAGCCCCGCGGGAGACCTTGTACATTCCTTACGATGTTGTGCCTAGCAGTCTGGTGAACACCGGGTGGTTTGCTTTTCCACTCAATTCCATTCTTCGAAATCATACCGAAAGACTCTTGCTCATCCCTTGCATCTTCTTCTTCTTCTTCATCATCATCACCACCATTATCCATTTCAAAATCACTGTCTTCCCTCGGAATGTTTTCCTCCTCTGAAACTCCATCATCTTCGTCAAAACTGTCCAAGTTGCTGGCAACACCATTATCATCCTCCTCCGTAAGCAGTTCGTTTATTTCATTTAGAGACAATCCTCTTTTTGTCATTACTGTCTATGGCACTTTCAGTCTAATAAACAGAATTTTATAAAATCACGTAAAAGCAATAAGCATGCACTTGTTCAAACCTAAAATGCGGCGTTCTTTCACACACGGTGTGCAATTGTTTCTGCAACACAAACAAACATGAGAGCGGAGCACTGTAGAAATGTCGTCCGACTATACACGCGGTCTGTCAACAACAACTGATTGCAGTGTTGTCAGGTTACAGTGGAAAAAAATATTTTCAAATAAGATAAAACAACCTTTTATTCGCGACAAATTTTTACTATACTTGCAGCAATATGCGAATTTATGGAAATTTTACAAGAGCATAAGTTTATTCCCAGAGAAAATAAGATCTCGAAATCAAAACTTATAAAAAATATCCAGTTTTACAAAAAGATTCATCATCATCCCTCGATAATTCGAATGATGATGATTGTTGTTCTGCCCTAAGGCAGGTCTTTGACCCGAAGGTCCCTGGGCAAGATGAGCCCATGGTGGTTTTTCATTGCCTTCCATGGGATGATGATGACGTCCTAAGGACGGGACCTACAGTTTAACGTGGGATCCGAATCACATGTGTCCCCACCGGGAATCGAACCCGGGACCCCTTGATTACAAGGCGGTGAGAGTAACCACTTATCCACCGGGGAATACTGATTTTAAAAGATTTTCTCTACTTTGGGTATAGCTGAACATTATATCCAGGCCAAACTTTTTATTTTGAACGTTTCTAAACTATTTTGAAACTGGGGTCAAATTGACCCCACATATGTAATAGATGGGTAATGATAAAAAATGGTAAAAAAAATAAATAATAATAACTTGCAAAACAAATGTGTTTACATTCTTTTGTAGTTGAAGCATCCTGCTTAGATGTCACAGAACATCAGGATTTTTCAGTGAGATTTCCTTGTAATACTAGGAAATAAAAGCATGTTGGGGTCAAAATGACCCCACACATGCATCCGAGGGTTAACAGACGAAAATCATATTCACGAAGAAATTAAATGTCGACTAAAAGCAGGGAATTCGTGTTACTATTCGGTTCAAAATCTCTTGTCGTCGCGAATTCTGTCGAGGAATTTGAAGCTTAAAATATATAAAACGATAATCATGCCTGTTGTTCTGTATGGTTGCGAAACATGGTCGCTTACTCTGAGGGAAGAACATAGACTGAAAGTATTTGAGAACAGGATCCTGAGACGAATATTCGGACCCAAGAGGAACGAAAATGGGGAATGGCGGAAGCTTCATAACGAGGAACTACATAGTTTATACGGTTTACCCAACATTGTTAGGGTCGTGAAGTCTAGGAGGCTTAGGTGGGCAGGTCATGTAGCTAGAATGGAAGAAAGTAGAAACGCTTTCAAAGTCTTGACTGGTAGTCCCATAGGAAAACGACCATTAGGAAGACCTAGGCGCAGGTGGGAGGATAATATTAAGATGGATCTCGCAGAGATAGGAATACAAAGTAGAAACTGGATCCAATTAGCTAAGGATAGAAGTCAGTGGAGAGCTTTTATGAACGCGGCACTGAACCTCCGGGTTTCATAGGCCATAGAGTTAGTTAGTTAGTTAGTTTATTTATTATGAAATGATAGAGAGTACACACTCCACAACATGGGTATACATGATTTTGTATTGTACACAGTTCAAAATACATTATTTCTATTAAACATATTAAAATACTCAATTGCAGCAGCATTGTCGAAGTACTGCATAATACATATTTTTTATTAACCTGTTTGAGACTTACTTTTTAGGCAAATTTAGACTTTCAGTCAAGCAGCTATTTCGTCGAGACTATTTATCGCAGGATTATGGTTCATACCAGAGATGGGCATTTTTGCTAACCCTCACTCAGCCTTACTCTCAATCAACTCAATCACACTCACCCTCAACCACCCTCACCCTGGTCGGGCGGCGGTAATTTTGTCACCGGAAACTTCGTCACCGGAAAGTTCATCACGGTAATTTCGTCACCAAAAATTTTGTCTTGATAATTTCATCACCAGTGTCTTTTAGAACATAATGAATGAATGAATGAATTTCGAAAAAGTTTTTGAAATTGCTTTCTTTGATCTTCAACTGAAGCAAATCAAAATATATAATAATACTAATAATAATAATAATAATAATAATAATAATAATAATAATAATAATAATAATAATAATAATAATAATAATAATAATAATAATAATAATAATAATTTCCAGTAATTCTATCAGAAATTATATCGTATAGGAAATTTTGTCACGGTTATTTTTTCACGTTTCTTGAACTAAGTAGGAGCAAAGTAAATGAGCTTACGTTATTTTAATCAAACTTGGAAAACAATTAAGTTGTGGTTGAACTCTGCAAAATTTAAGTTTCGGGTACTCGATGCAGGAGCAAGCACCAGTACAAGAAAATAGTGCCAGCTTAGGCAAATGTTAAAAGCAAAGGCAACGTGGGGAATAATGGTTATATATATATATATATATATATATATATATATATATATATATATATATATATATATATATATATATATATACAACTATTTACAAATATTAAGCTTGCAATTAACAGAAAATTGCAAATAAATATGGAAAGACATGCCAATCCGTTCATTTTCCCGCAAACTAGACGAAAATTTAATCGCTCTTGTATCATTCTCCGAGCCCAAACTCTTGGACTTTCATCCACGTTAACTGAGTCATGGGAAAAAAGTGATCTTTTTTAAGAGCTATTGAAAGAAGAATGTTATATTTCAACTCTGATTAAACTTTGGCAAATTGTTATTGGATATATATGTGAAGAAAACAAATTTATATAAAGGAAGAAAAACATATAAATATTTCTAACGTTTCCTTTAAATATAGCATTATGGAACTATTGAGAAGTGAAACATGGATGGTGGACGGAAACTTTTCAATGGCTCCTTAAAAAAAAAAAAAAAAAAAAAATCACGCAGGCCCTATATGTTATTTAAGGTGAGACTTCTTTTACTAGGTGTATGCCCTAATGCAGAGCAAGACACAAAATTCAAATGAAGGACTGTTTCGTGCGGTGGTGCATCAGTGCAGCGAATTTAGTGAATAGCCGGACCCTGTAACTGTGGTTATGGATTTCGAGATAGCGGAAATGCAGACCGTAAAAGCAACTTTCGGAAACTTGACTCGTGTACAGCATTGCTTTTTTCACCTGACTCACTCAACTTTGAGAAAGGTCCAATAGATTGGATTCACGATACGGTACAAGACCAATGAAAATTTTCGTCTATTATGCGAGAAAATGAAAGGATTGACATTTCTCCCGCAGCAGATGTGCATCAGGAAACAAGAGGTTTCGGAGGAAGAGCTGGAACTTCTGGACTATTTTGATAGTACTTAATTCAACAAGGTGAAGAAATAGTTTTAACTGTGCTACATCAAAATGCTGTGGGTCAACCACCAAAAAAGAAAACTAGATTTCAGATTTTGCAGAAACGGCTCCAGTCTTTGTGCATAACGTACAACACTGGGACTAAATGTTTGAGAAAATTTTGCTTGTTGTTTCCTATCATGTTATGAATAGTAGAAAATCAACATGTAAAACACTTATTGCATTATAAAAAGTTATATTTTTTTTTCTATTTTCTGTTCTGAAATTTTGAAAACTTAATATTTGTAAATAGTGAGATATAAATCCATTAGCGGCCCATTTTGCCTGTGCTTTTAACATTTGTTGAAGCTGACATCATGTTCTTTTATAATTGTTTGTTCTTGCGTCGAGTATCCGAAATTTCGATTCCAGAGTCGAACACCAACTGAATTGTTTTCCAAGTTTGAGTAAGATAAGATTAGCTGTTTTGGTCTTTTACTTTGTCTCTACTTAGTTCAACAAAGGTGAAAAAATGACCATGACAAAATTTCCTACATTCAAATATTTTGGTGACAAAATTACAGGTGACGATATTACTATGTCAAAATTTCCGGTGACAAATAACCTACATGCTAATATTTTGGTGACGAATTTACCGGTGACGAAATTACCGTGACGAAAATTCCGGTGACAAATTACCTAAGTTCACCCTGGTCACCCTCAGCCACCTTCACCATCAATAGACTCCCTCACACTCACAGTTATCTTCATGTACTTAATCAACAATAAGTAAGGGTAAATATCATTCTCATTCAAGTGATTGAAATTTATATATAATAATATACACAGGTATACATTATATCTACGGTATATTATTATTTATATTTCATATATATAAATTAAATAGATAGCCATTTTGCACTGGGCTCGCTCGAGCTCAGTTCCCTCAGTTGGGCTCCTGCTCCGGTTCACTTCCCTCAGTTGGGCTCGCACTCATTCCGGTTTGCTCTGACTTATTTTATTAGGATTCGGGCTCGCTCTTAATTATTGGGCGCGAGCTCAGTTGAGTGCGAGTGACGAGCTCGAGAGTTTGGACACCTATGTGCTAAGCCAAATTTGTAAAAAAAAAAAAAAAAAAAAAAAAAAAAAAAAAAAAAAAAAAAAAAAAAAAAAAAAAAAAACTATCTTTAGTATCCTTGGATATCTTATGACCCGTTGCTGCTGACAATTTTTTTAAAAAAGGAGACAGATACCAATAAATAACATAAGTGCTGTTCTTGCCTTCATTAATTGGTATGGTAGTACAGTTGGAATTTTTCTTTTCTTCTGGGAACAATCAGGAGCATTTCAGATTTTGCTTTGGGGGGAGGGCAAGACCCCTTGATATAAGCAAAATTTCGCGTTTTTCACTGATTTATTGCTGTTCTATTGATAAAATCTATATACATCTCAAACTCAGGGGGCAAATGCCCCTCCCTGCCCCCTCCCCAAATGAGGCCCCTGGGAACAATACGTGCCTTCGCACTATATTGCACCAAGCTTTCCTTATACAAGTGTATAAATGCAAGTGATTTGGGAACCTAAGTCTCCACAATATTGTTCCGAATTGTGCCCCGCACCTTCTGACTGGATCAGATTATCTTCTTTCTCTTACTTTGAGGCAAGAAAACTTTGATTCTTTAACGGTGTTCCTTCAAAAGCAGCCTCCGAATATAAGAGTAGAAAATTTGAAAGGGCGAGTTGATTATAGCCTGTATTTTGCCAAAGGAACAAAAATTAAAGTTAATGAAAGCTTAAGTAAGATGTTTAAGAGTATGAAATTTACCTCATAACACCACATTGAGTCTAGAAGTTATGTGTAATACATTTGAGAATGGTAAGCATAATGTGGTTCTACTTTTCGACCCATCTACTCATTACTTTAAGTATATAAAAGCCGGTTCTTAAGTTGCATAATATATTACCTGACCAGAATAGCAGTGTTGTTTTGAAGGGATGGCGCTGATGTTGTGTTTACATCAATTCCATGGCAATCGCGGTGGGACAGAGGAGCGGAGAGTTTCACCCTGTAGTGTATTCAACGGTTTTCAAAAGTTTCAGTTTAGATGTTATACATAGCCTAATCTGTTTACGCTTAATAAAGAAAGCCATAAGTTATGTAGTTGTAGTGAACCATACCTGCAGTAATACAGATGTATTGTGAATAGTGATATATGAATGGAAATTACCAATTTAAGAACAACATAGCAGAATTGACAATTCAGTGAGCTTCTACCGTGTATTAAGCAGATTGTATAAAAATTGATTACGTTTTATTTGATTTCATTATAAAACAGGATCAACCTGTAAAACGAAGGAATGACAATGTCAATGACTAAAAGGTTAATTTAAGGTTGATAGCTTAGAGTTTTGCGAAATGCCTTGTAACTGTTAGTTGAAATCAAATTAAGCTTAAGGCTCACGATGCTTGTGCTTGTTTTAAGTGTATTTTGTCGGTTGACAAATAAATTATTTTCTCGAGTTTTGGCCAGGGAAGAATTCCGATATATGTTTCCACTCTAGAACTGTGAAAGTCCTCTCCGTTGGTCTATTGGCTAGTGCATGTGCTTTTACTGGACGTGGTTCTGGGTTTGATTCCCAGTGAGAGATCAAAATTTAATTTTACAATCCTTCACTTTCATTAATCACCTGTGTCCTCTAGCATAAACAACATAATCATGGGCGTTAAAATAAAGAAATTTCATTTTCTTTAGAGAAATGAATCATTTGAGGGAAAAGGAGGTGAAGAAATTTTTCCTTCGTTTTTTAAAGATTTATGGGATTGGATAGCTTGCCTTTCGGGATTGATTTGTAAAATTTGATTCAGTACATCCTTAATTTAAGATCATTATAGAAACCCAGGCCTTCGTAGTTTGAATAAAAGTATTGATAAAACATCAGCGTATGGGTAGTGTAAGCGTAAGTATAACTGCTTCAGTACATAATAAATTTACAACTTTTATTTATAAGGAAAGAAATTTCCCCTGGACTCCCTATGAATTTCTCTCAGGTTCTAGTTATCATGTGACAAAGAATTAAATCTACTAACTGCTTTCACACACAATATAAATTTAAAAATTGGGAGCCTAGTGGTATCTTTGTGTCTGTAGTATATAATAATACTGATACGTTGTTTTCTTTAACATTTTAATGGCGTTAGTCGATTGACTTCAGAGGACTGAGTTTAGCCTATAAACACAAGCTGTTTATAGTTAAAACATATCAGATGTACGGTCTTGTTTAATAAAACCTGCCCCTCCTCCTCTTCTATCTGAAAAGCCCTATATTGTTATTCACATATAAAATCCAAAGACAAAGGCAGTCGTCTTTATCCAGTTGTATTTTTATTTAAAGTGTAAGTATTAAAATGTGCTACACATGGTTGCAAGAGGTTGGGTGACTTTTTTCTTTTTTTCTTTCTTTCTTTCTTTCTTTCTTTTTTTCTTTTCTTTTTTTTTTTGTTAATACTGAACTTAAGTACCTAATATTGGGACTCATGTTTTTCATGAATTGATGTAAGAAGCGGCCGCGTAATTTCTGGCCAATTGTTTCATCACTGGTATCATGAGCAATGAGATAACAACAGTGGAAGAAACTTCGTTCTTCTCAAACTTGATACTTTGAAAAAACTTATGAGAGGGGTTTCGTTATTCAAATACATATTCATTCTAATCAGTTTCAGAAGTAGAATTAATCTTATAATAACGCAATGACTGTAAGAGTTACCTTGAAAATGTATTTTGTATGTTTTCTTTTTCTTTTTTTTTTACGTAATTCAGAGATTTTTTCTGAATTTCACTGGAGTTATAAGGAACCTTCAATTATCGGGAGCCCCACTTTAATCGCTCACCCTCCGCCCCAATGCAACATTGGGAACATTTGCAGCTTAGTACAGCTTAAAGGAACATGAACGTACATATTTGATTTCTTACTCTATTGCTCATAGCGTTGATCTCGAGACGAGATGAGAATTCAGGTTTTCTCGTCTCGTGTCGTAAATGTTTTTAAAAGTCTAGTCTCGAATAAAAATTTCCTCGTCTCGTTTTGTAAATTTTTGTAAAATAAATGTGGTCCTAATTTCCTTCTTAGTTTCATGTAAAATTTATCAGAATTCTTCCAGGTTACGACGAGTCCACGAAAGATTGATATAACAACAATTAAATCATATTTATTATTGAAGTAAATTGTGTAATGACTTGCGTATCTTTAAACGTTGATAAATGATCTTTATTGGGTTCATACAATTACCTTATCAAGTTATATATATATATATATATATATATATATATATATATATATATATATATATATATATATATAGTATGGCGTTAAATTCGTTGTACAAAAGCAGATGAGTGATTCCTGAGAGTAAAACAAACAAAAAAAAGTTCCAATAAACATAGGGTCCATAGCTTTAAAACTATGGGATCTACTGTAGTCGGGTCAAGACTTCACTTAGGAACTAGTATGTGTTCTATCCAAATATACATATTTTAGAATCCTAAGGTACCCACCCAACACTTTTTATGAAGGTAGTTGGAGAGTACTTTATACCATAAGCCCGTAGTCAAACTCCTTCTATAAAAATTGTTGTGGAAGTGCCTCAAGATTCTGAAACACGCATTTTTGGATAGGGCACATACTAGTTCCTAAGTGAAGTCTTGATGCGACTACGGTAGGTCCCATAGTTTTGGAGCTATGGACCTTTAAAATTAATTTTTTCCTGTTTTTGGCAGCCTATAACATGTAAACGATGGGGTTTCCCCCCTATGTTTATTGGAACTTTTTTTTGTTTGTTTTACTCTCAGGAATCACTCCTCTACTTTTGTAGAACGAATTTAGCGCCATACTATATATATATATATATATATATATATATATATATATATATATATATATATATACTAATTATTAATCATTTAACACTAAACAGTGTTTGAAATTGAGATGTAACATTTGGGTGAACTAGTCATACCTACAAAACTCGACAATTTTCTTGACTCTCCTCGATTCACTTCTCACTTTATATGTACGAAAGAAGGAGCATATACATGGATAAGCATACCCTATATTTTTGAAAACGGGAGATCATATGTCTACCGAAAGTTCTAGTGTTTCTTGTGAGTACTCTAGAATTTGTTTCCTCCGATGATTTTTTGTCCCAATCTTTGCTTGAATTTGTCCCTATGCATATTTTATAGACTTAAAAATACTAGAGGCAGTCACCAGAAAATAATGAGTACACATCTTACATATCCTCTCGTCAAAAATTTCGGAACGAGTCGAATCGACCAATTTTAATTCGTTTTCTTTCCCACAGAGAGCATCTGATCTTTTGTACAATACTGAGGTCAGTTTATTGGCAAGTTAATATGTAGGATGTATGTATTTTTCCTTTTTCTTTGCTTGTTACTTAAAATGTTCTGCAAATAACTTCAATAACTTTTGAAACTGTTTGTCTTTACTTGAGCATATGCGTGAAGTGGTTTATTCTTCAATAACTTTTGAAACTGTTTGTCTTTACTTGAGCATATGCGTGAAGTGGTTTATTACGAACACGACAAAAAGAACTGTGATAGATTAATTACAGATAATCCGCTTAGAAACACTGCTGCTTGCATTTTAATTCCAAAACCGGCCGCCTGCACTCGTTCGCTGGTCAGGTAATAACGGAAAAATAGTACTTTATATAAAATGAGTTAATATAAACGACTCCGTTAAAAGAGAAATGCAATTGTCAATTTACGAAGCTATCGTGAAATTTAGGATGTTTCGTGTTCATTTGGAGCTAAATGTTTTTTCAGCAGCGAGATTGTATGAGACTTATCTCATCCCGAAGGCGAGAACACTCACCACTTTTTTGCAAGGGATCAATACAAATATAAGTTCCCGCAACATTTAGCTGTTTCGTCAGATATGTGCTAATCTTTACTGGAATAGGAACTGATATATCCTCAATAAAAATATTTTGACAAACAACAACAAAATCGAGTTGTGGGAAACGACACACCGTTGTTTGAGAGTAACTTTCGAAAGAAGACTTTATATAAATTTCCTACCTTGTAAATTCAAGAGGTTTCCTTACTCTATGATGTTTATGTTTAAAAAAAAGATACCATGGAATTTGTTACTGAAACAACAAATACAAATGCCAGTCTCAAACACCACTCATGAAAATCTATGGTAAAAACATTTCTATCTCCAAAACCAGCCTGAAATGTCACACACTCTTCAAGTGGATAAATATCACACATTACAAATAATAGTAAGAGACGTTCTATTGGTCCCCAACTGGCTTCATTTGTACTCAAGCAGAAAATTTACCCTAACCGCCCTCGTAAATAACACTCCAAATGGCACGTGTTTTGTGTCGAAGTGATACGTTGTTGCCATCACTATAATTATATTATCAATAGATACATTATGTAATAATAATAATATTGTAATAATACAATCATTAAAGGAAATCAATATTATAGTATGGACAGGGGCGGTCAAGGACGGATTTCTGGGAGTGGCAAAGGAGGATTGTATTTTTTTTCTCATCGGCCTTTGCGGCACTGATGCCTTACGTGGAGGGGGAAGGAAAGGGGCGAACCACTTAACATGTTTGGTTCGTAGAAGCGTTATAGTTGTGGAAGTTACATAATATTAACAATATGATATATTTAAGACTAAAATAAGCACATATCATGAACCTAATGATTGATTTCTTTTTTCTTTTCATTAATATCTATCCAAATTGAATTCAAATTAAATGAAATATTTCAGTTTAACATTCCAGAACTCTGCCCTTCAAGGTAAGGGAGACGAAAGGAGGATGCAACGAAAACAAAAGTAACGAAAATCTAGATAAATCTGTCTTTCTGCGAAGACTACTGAAAAATCAGTAAGCAAGACGGTGAAAATTGCAACATCACTTTCTTTTTCAGCAGGTCAACTGGAAGGCCACCCTCAACTGGAAGCACTTGTTGAATTATCCCTCCCATGTAACTGTCCCTTCTCATTCAGTCACTGAGTGACGTGACTTAGTTGCGTCACTGCTTGTGAAAAGATAGGCAACCGACTAGCGGTTAGAAAATAAGTAAGAGTAGTTTAAATTTGGATTATTTAAAATTGGACTAACCACTAATTATGTTTCTATATGGGAGTGGGAAAACATGATGTGTACTGTACGTTTAAGCAGGAAACCAAATCTCAAACTTATCAATTAAATTTAAAATAGTTCAAGTTCAGTGGTGAAAACGAAATATATATATATATATATATATATATATATATATATATATATATATATATACTGCTAAGCAGGCATATAGAAGCTAATACTTCATTCTATTAAAGTATAGATCATCCGTTACAACGAATGTTATGAGGACTTGTGAGATTGACACGTCTTACAATGTATGCTTTTCCAAGAATTGCAGAATTTTCGTTACCTTTGCACCCCTCTCGAGCCTCTATAGTTTGCTTCTGACAAAAGGAAAGTTTTCTGCATCAATAAGTAACTATTCCAAGAAACAAACTGTGTGATTCTAGCGACTGCAAAAATGTTTTTGATATGTTTCAAGTCAGATATAAATGCCTGTTTTTTGTTTCGTTACATAAAATACATTATTATCTTTTCTATCTATATGACCACTCGAAAAAAATACTAGAGAGAAAAAAAAAATGAAAATGTTCTTCAGGGAGGGAATTACATTTTTGTCACACGGAATATCCCATTCACCATCCCCATTAATTCGTACACTGTACCAGCTAATGTTTTATGACCTAATTACGTCACTTTGTGCCAACTAGGTTGCTGCTTTATTTGGAGCTCGCAGGGAAGTGCTATTTGAACCATTTCCCAAACAAATAACTTTCAAGCAAACATCCTTCAGGAATTCATTCTGGTGATGGGCATTTTTGCTACCCCTCACTCACCCTCACCCTCAATCAATTCCCTCATTCTTACCCTCATTCACCCTCACCCTCAATCGACTTCCTCACCCTCACCCTCATCTACCCTCACCCTCAGTTGACTACCTCACCCTCACCCTCAGCCACCCTCACCCTCAGTTGATTCCCTCATATTCGCCCTCAGCCACCCTCACCCTCAGTCGACTCCTTCACCCTCACCCTCAGGCACCCTCACCCTCAATCAACATTTTCACCCTCGCCCTCAGCCGCCCTCACCCTCAATCGACTCCCTCACCCTCATCCTCAATCACCCTCACCCTCAGTTGATTCCCTCATATTCGCCCTCAGACACCCTCACCCTCAATCGACACTTTCACCCTCACCCTCAGCCACTCTCACCCTCAATCGACACCTTCACCCTCACCCTCAGACACCCTCACCCTCAGTTGACCCCCTCACCCTCACCCTCAGCCACCCTCACCCTCAATAGACTCTTTCACCCTCACCCTCAGACACCCTCACCCTCATCTACCGAAATGAGGGTGAGTGAGGGTGAGGGCGGCCCTCTTGAGGGCAAAAATGAGTGAGGGTGCCCATCTCTGTTCCTTACTGCAAATTCCGTGCGTAGTTTATACCACCACCAATAACTTCATTTGAATCAGTGGTTTCATAGGCAGCTCTCGAAATATCGTACACAAGTGTCTAAAATTGTTAATAGTTTCATAGGTTGAATTTTAGATGACTTATACTGTACTATGGTGAACATGCATGTTCATCCCATTTACGAATAGTAATTATACAAGTATGCGCACAAGGTGTAAGGACTTAAACGATTTTAATTAACACGTCGTAGGAATACAATAAGTACGCAACAAAATTGAATTCCTGCACATTAACTGACACACACACACACCTTGACGACAAGCAGACATTGTTTTCGTTGTGGCGTGTTCGCTAATCTTCTCTACTGTTACGCTGTAAATGTAATTGAAAAGAATGTTTAATAAAATCAATTATATCTATTTCCACTAACTGTCTTCCGAAACGTGCATTCTTTTGTGTTTAAAATAATTTCGACCTATATTTCGAATTAACAAAACATTTCACACTTTCTAATTACTAACCAAGTCAAAGTTACGAAACTGAATTATAATTTCTAATGTTTTGAATACTGCTAATCAATCGTTAAATCATATCAGTGAATCATTACAACTATTAATATAACAATAATAACATTAGAAATGACCATGCTTTTGTGTGGCGTTTATATTCCATTTCATAGGGTCTACCAGCTTACAAAGACTTGTACGTCTATAGTTTTTATTTAAGTTTATTTCTAGAGACACGTACCAATGAAACTGATAAAGTAAGACAAAAATGTTTGTAATTTTATTTGTAATATCAGTGTTCAAACAGTTTTCCGTTAAGCCTCCTGAATTGAACTTGATGTTACAAAGACACATGCGTAAGTAATTCCTTGTTGTAAAACCTCACAGCTTTCAGGTTACGTTTTAAATCCTTGCTCCTTAATGTAGTCCCCACGAGAAAAGATCAGCAAGGGTTTAACCTGAGTACCATGGTGGCCACGCCATAGGACCCCCACGACCAATCCATTGTTGAAGATACACTGTTTGAAGATATTGTTGTATGGCGAGAATTTGATGAAGCCCCTTATTTCCGCAAATACATCCGTCACTTCTGTCATCTTTCTGATCTATGTATTTTTTTTCCCTCTTTTTTTGGCTTATACCGAGAATACGTTTCTCCATGCTTCTTTGTATAATCTGAAGACGGCGAGTGTCTGATTTTACGAGTGTCCAAATCTCCGATTTATACCTCAAAACAGGTAGAATACTTTCCTTAAACATTTTACTGTCCAGGAACATTTGTATTTTACTTTCCAGTGTAAAGTTAAAATTACAGCTTCCGAATGCATTCCAATCGAGTTCGATGCACCTGTAAATTTTCTTTTTAATGTTTTCGTCTATAGAAATATTATGCCTCAGGTATAGTGATGGGCAGTGCGACTATTCCCGGTGGGAAGGAATTTAAAAATGGGAATATTACCGGTTTTTTTCCCTGACCTATAAATTCCCGGGAAGGAATTTGTTTCAAACTGTTTACTTTATCTTCCAAATTATAAGAACCATATGACTAATTACTTTATTTTAATATATTATTATTTACTTCTAGGTTTCAAAGAATTTGGAGGTTAAAAATTTAA
This sequence comes from Thermobia domestica, assembly GCF_964235325.1. Lineage (NCBI taxonomy): Eukaryota > Metazoa > Arthropoda > Insecta > Zygentoma > Lepismatidae > Thermobia > Thermobia domestica. The sequence continues at coordinate 254,110,907 of NC_137459.1, read as the reverse complement.
AATTCTTTGACTGTACTTTATATAACTAATAATACGATTTTTAAAGTTCCGTTTGAATTTGCACTAAAAAGTACGCTAATTGTTTATATTGGGGGCCAAAACTAGCAAATAGTAGGATGATTTACGGAAGAAATGAGTTGATAGTGATGCTCAAGTAGTGATGAAAGTATCGAACACAATTTTTTAGGGCAGTAGGGGATTTGTACAAACCGTAAAGGTAAGTGGAATTGATTTATGTGAGAAAAGAATGTGAATTGTTGGTAACGAAGATATAAAACAACGTGCTATGCGGGGCTCTAACCCGCCTTCATCGCTAACGCTCGCTTTGCAATGCTGTCTGAATTTAATGTTGGTAGCGTAATTTAACGTATGAAACCATAAAACAACCGCATCGGAATAGAATATTGCAAAAAAGTAGGTGCAAAAGCTGGTCCCCAATGCTAAACAATAGCCAAAATTAGCAAAGTAATAATTTACAAATGATGAAAAGGAACCATTTTGTAAAGTAATTTGGAATTAAGTAAACTTATGTAGAAATAAAGATGAGGTACTATTAATAAACCCTGAACCACCGTTAGTAATAGACGTCTGCTTCCTCTCTCTGACTCGAATTTCTGAATAAGTACTCGAACTTCTCTTACATGTGAATTAACTCACGAAATTTCGAGAAATGGGCAGGAGGAAAGGTCGTGTGTGTAACTTGCAAAATTACAAAGATAAGAAAGTATCTTGCAAATACTGTGAACATATATATTTATGCGCAAATGTTGACAAAATTGTTTATAACATTTACAAATTTAAAATGTTTATAATATCAGTAGTAGAGTCATGTTTAGAAAAGCCACTTACATGTAAATTTAAACTGTTTAGCGGTTTAAAAGTATGTGGACTTACTATACCATTTTTGAAAAATATTTACTTTCATAGGACCATATTGTAAAGAAATATCCATTTATGCGTACACTCAAAATATAATAGAATATTAATAAAATAACCTAACATCGTTGAAAATATAAATTTTAAAGACTTCTCTGGGGACAACAGTAATAACATACTGTGATATAAAAAGGAATTTATCTTTGAAATCTTAATATAGTAATATAATGCAATTTTCTTTGTGATTGTACATAAATTCCCGGGAATATTCCCGAAAAATATCTTCCCGGGAATTTACCAATCACTATCTCTGACTCTAATTTCTGAAGAGGTACTCGAACTTCTCTTCCATGTGAAACTCCCCAATGAAACTCCCAAAGTACGCAACACCGACGGGGTGTAAATGTTTGGTGTGTTATACTTGGAGACCACCTCATTGAGTCTGCTTTTCTCGAACCCAGACTTGCGTAACAACTATATTTGAATTTGATCCAAATGAGTTGAACCTCCAGAATCTATTGCAAGATATATCTCTTCAATTGGTTATTAATCATTAGTTTCAACACAACGACACACCACCTCATCCAATTATCGCCATACGACAATATCTCGAAACAGTATATCTTGAACTATGGACTGGCCGTGGGGGTCCTATGGCGTGGCCATCACGGTCCCCAGATTTAAACCCTGCTGATTTTTTTTCTCGTGGGGACTATATTAAGGAGCAAGGATTTAAAACGTAACCTGAAAGCTGTGAGGTTCTACAACAAGGAATTATTTACGCATGCGTCTCTGTAACAGCAAGTTCAATTCAGGAGGCTTAACGGACAACCCTTCGAACACTGATATTACAAATAAACTCACAAACATTTTTATCCTATTTTATCAGTTTCATTGGTACGTGTCTCTGGATACAAACCTAAATTACAACTGCAGACGTACAAGTCTTTGCAAGCTGGTAGACCCTATGAAATGGAATATAAGCACCACACAAAAGCATGGTCATTTCTAATGTTATTATTGTTATATGAATAGTTCTAATGATTCACTGATGTGATTTAGCGATTGATTAGCAATATACGAAACATTGGAAAATTCAATTCAGTTCCGTAATTATCATCTGGTTAATAGCTTGACAGTGTGAAATGTTTTGTTAATTCGAAATATAGGTCTAAATTATTTTAAACACATATGAATACACGTTTCGGAAGACGGTTAATGCAAATAGATATAATTGATTTTTTTTAGGGTTTCTTGAACATTCTTTTCAGTTACATTTACACCGTAACAGTAGAAGAGATTAGAGAACATGCCAGAACGAAAACAATGACTGCTTTTCTTCAAGGCGTGTGTGTGTGTGTCTATTAATGTGCAGGCATGCAATTTTGTTGCGTACTTATTGTTTTCCTACGATGTGTTAATTAAAATCGTTTAAGTCCCTACACCTTGTGCACATACTTGCATAATTACTATTCGTAAATGGGATGAACATACATGTTCACCATAGTACGGTATAAGCCATCTAAAATTCAACCTATGAAACTATTTACAATTTTAGACACTTTTGTATGATAATTCGATAGCTGCCTATGAAACCACTGATTAGAATGAAGTTATTGGTGATGATATAAAGTACACACGGAATTTGCAGTAAGGAATGGCAATGAACATCTACGAATGTTCTCCAAATGCTCGTATGCTATAGCAGAGCCAACAAGAGTTGATCTCTGAAGTTTCTTACCACATGCGGAGGTTAAATGCAGCCTCTACTTTGGTAGTTGTGTTACCAACCACAGTCACACTCTCTTACACCAATTATTAAATTGACATTTTAGATGCAAGGAAAAAGGTACACGTAAGTAATGGTAACTTCACTGCGAGCTCTCAGAGACCTTCCATTGATGAGCCTGCTGTAGTATTCCGTATAGTTTGGTTCGATGTGCATGCTACTTTAGAACGTTAAGCAAATTGCGATCGTGTAATTTTATTCGAAAATAGGTAAGCTGGTTTCTATATGACTTAATTGTGTCCCTAATGTTCATACTGATGTGTTTGATGTTATTATTTTGCATATTCGAATTAAGTCAGTTAAATGAAATTAGATATTTTATGATTAAGTTGGAATCGAAGATTTAGATAAGTAGCAAGATATTATTTATTTTAGTTGGAATATATCTTATTAAGTGATGGTTTTGAAACCTGCTGTCGTCTGCTAATTGGAAATTATAAGTGCAGTTTAGATTGTATAAAATAATATTTTTTGTTTAATTAGTGAATAAATATGATTAGTGCATTGATTACTAATTACTAGTTTATTATTCAAAATTTCGGCTAGACTTCATTGTAAACAATAACTCACGATTAATGCAACAGATCTATCATCATTTAGTATCTGCGGAACCTACCTTAGCAGTTTTCTTGACTCGGACGTTTAGGTTGTTTTCCTTTTTCTCTGTTACTTCATTTACCGTAAATGTAGATTGTTGTTAAATCTATCTTCTTCTTGTAGCAACAATAATTTCTAAACAACTTTCGCGTCTCTTATCTTATACGAATATAGTTTGTTACGTTTACTTTCGACGAAAACGACTCGTATGATACCTCCAATATAATTTTTAAATGTGATATACATTTTTTTATACGAATACAAAGTGTTTATGCTACCATGTTGCCCTCGGATTTAGACAACCAAACTTACTTCACTGTATGGTTGGTTATCCAACTTCACTATTGTAACGCGCAAATGAACCACCTGGTATATACATACATACATACATACATACTTAGACACACACACACACACACACACACACACACACACATATATATATATATATATATATATATATATATATATATACAGGGTGTCCGAGAATTATCTATACAACTTTACGACGTTATATTTAAAGAAGTTAATGTGATATTTACATGCGGTTTATTGCATTCAATGCAGAAAGTCTTAAAGTTTTTTTCAACACAATGGAGCTCTGCCACACTGGTCTTTAGAAGTTCGAGAATACCTGGATGAGGTGTTTCCCTATAGGTGGACTGATCGCGACGGTCCGATATCATGGCCTCCGTGGTCGCCGGATCTGACACCACTGGACTTCTTCCTGTGGGGGTACCTTAAGGACATCGTCTTCGCTACGAAGGTAGCAAACCTTGAACAGCTATAGCAGCGTATCCTTGCTGCTTTTCACACAGTAACTGCGTATCTTTGCTGCAGCGCACATGGGCTGAAATTGATTTTCGTCTGGATGTGCTTCGTATCACACATGGTGCCCACATAGGGGTGTACTGAACAGGTAAAAAAACTTTAAGACTTTCTGTATTGAATACAAAAAACCGCATGTAAATATCACATTAACTTCTTTCAATATAACGTCGTAAAGTTGTATAGATAATTCTCGGACACCCTGTATATATATATATATATATATATATATATATATATATATATATATATATATATATATATATATATATATATATATATATAAGCAACACCGACAACGTTCGGGAGGTGATTCCTGACACCAAGATAAGACAAAAAATATAGACTATCCTTGGTGCACAAACGCTTCCTTTCGGAGTTATAGACTGCTGGAAACATGAATAAAAATAATAATTTTCAAGATGTATAGCTTCAAAAGTATGGGACCTACTGTAGTCAGGTCAAGACTTCACTTAGGAACTAATATGTGCCCTATCCAAAAATACATGTTTCAGAATACTAAGATACTCACGAAGCAATTTTTATAGAGGGAGTTCGGCTACGGTCATATAATTTGAAGTAAAACTGCCTCTATAAAAATTGTTGCGGATGTACCACATGATTCTGAAACATTGACATTTGGATAGGACTCATACTAGTTCTTAAGTGGAGTGTTGACCAGACAACAGTAGGTCCCATACTTTTGGAGCTATAGACCTTCAAGGTTCATTTTTTTTTCATTTTTTTCGGGAGCCTGTAACCCCAAAAGGATGCATTTTGCACCCAGGATGGCCTATACTTTTTGTGTCATATTGGTGTCAGGAATCAGCTTCCAAACGTAGTCGGTGTTGTTTTGAAACACCCTATGGGGAGTGACAAAATATATCTTTTGGATATTTCTGAGTATGTGGGGAAAATAGCTATTCGAAACTATATTGTCTCTTTCCCTCGTTGTCGTGGCTACTAACCAGTAGTTCCAGTACGGTATTTTTTTGTGTTTTTTTTTTCTTATTTCATAGCATTACAAACTATTTTGTTTTCCTCGCAGCTATAAACAATGCTATTTTGTTGTTTGAAAACTCGGGTGAACGTGGGGATTATTTGAATATTTGAGATTTCATATGATAATACTAGAAGGAGTAACTATGACTATTTATTATTATTATTATTATTATTATTATTATTATTATTATTATTATTATTATTATTATTATTATTAGTTGTAGTAGTTGTAGTATTATTATAATATTTTAATATTAATATTTAGAAAGCAGAGTTCCATCACTATAGGTCGAAACATGAATGCATATTACCTTCATCAAACAGTTCTTGGAATCACCATCGTGTGGCGACCTCAGTCACCTGATTTGCCTTTTACTTTTCTTGTGGTTTGCTACACCTGTCAGCGATATTCCCAAGGATGATGTAAAATCCGGATCTGCCCATACAATAAAATGGTGAAGCCATACGTCACAGCTTCGCCAAACCTACTCTGGTCACTCTGCGCCACTAAGATCGCAGTGTTTCGAGCCAACAATCATGGAGAAAACGAGAGTAGCCAATCAGACATGCCGGCTGAGATGATACTCGGTTGTTTTCTGACTTCATTGAGTTCATATGATAAATTAATATTACGTCCCAATTTGAACATCCTAGTTTGCCATTTGTGAGGGTAATGCAGTGTTGAGTACATTTGTTTAGGTGTATGTTTCTATTGTTGCAATGAAGTTAATTTTGAAACGGATGTGTATTAAATTTTGCGTTAAAAACGGATGCGACGATACAAAAACTTTGGAAATGTTGAAAAGGTGTTTTGGGAATGATGCTTTAAATAAATGAAAATAATAATAATAAAAAAACAGCGGTTCAAGAGTGGTGAACATCCAATGAGCCAAAACCAAAAAAGAAACATGTCGCTTTCAGTCGAAAAAGATGATGCTCACAGTTTTCATGGATTACAACGGTGGTGTACATAATGAATTTCTACCACAAAGTCAGATAATCAATAAGGTGTATTATTTGGGCGTTATGAACGGTTTGCGTGAATCAATTTTGCCTCGAAAGAAAATACATCTGGACAAACAACTTGTGGATTTTCCACCATAACAGCACAGCGTCGCACAATGCTATCATTATCCGCCAGCTTATCACCAAAAACGTAACAAATACCATCCCGAAGCCACCAAATTCATCGGATTTAGAGCCATGCGACCTTTCCCTTTTTGATCTACTCAAGAAATCACTACGGTTAACGCGTTTTACCAATCGAGAGGAGATAATTCGAAAATCGAAGACGGCTGTGATTGATATACCGAAAATCGAGTACCACAAATGTTTGGGAACTGGATCAAGCGCTAGCATAAATGCGTTGCAGTTGATAGGGATTACTTCGAAGGGGACAACATCAATTTTCAGGAATAAACTTCTATTTTTAATTTTGTGAGTGCATTCCAGGAACTTGCTGATCAAGGTAGTATTCTGAAAGCCTAGCATTGTTATTTTAATGCCTGTTATAAAGAAGACAACGTTATAGCTTTGTTTAAAGAATGTTAGATTACAAGTGGAATTGTTAGCTAACTCTATCCAGCAAGACATGTAATAAGAAACAAAAGAACGTAACTGAAGCATATGCAGTTTGCCCTTGTCACTGGTCTAATGGAAACGCGCGCCGTTAATGTATGGGGTCCCGGGTTCGATTCTCTGTGGGAATGCCTTGACATTTGAAGAAATTTCAGTGTTTCGAATTCTATTTTGAACTGTAGAAACATCTGTTGTATAGGGTTGCTGCTGGAAAATAGATCCTAAACCCGAACCAGCCAACTATACTGTTCCATAACAAGCCTCTCGAAATTTACATACCTAACATCCCCAGCATCCTGTTATTATATTTTCCCACTTGGACTTCTACGCTTTCCCAATGCTTCTTACTCAAAGGCTTTCCTGTTAGAATTATACGCGTTCTGTGCAAACTTCCCTTATGTGCGATGTGTCTCACTCAAATACTCGCCTTGATCTCGCCACTGTATAATGCCAGTATCCCGCATTCAGGCGGGTATAAAACTCATGTCACCTTTTAAACAGGGTATATAATCTACATTATTTTTTGTTCTCTCTTGGCGAGTTCATGCTAGGTTGCTTTCAATTCTATTGGCTTCAGGAAATGTATATAGTGAATTGTTGATTCATAAAAAAGTACAATTTTAGCTGATGCATATTTTTTTTCTCCGGGGAAAGTAGAACATTTGATTCAAGTCGTTCTCTCTAGCCTGGTTTCGGCGCAGAGGAAAACGCTACGAATAAATTTGCATTGCACTTTCGACAGTCTCGTTTTCTCATTTCTTTCTGTTCCAACTGCTGCCACAGTGAGTGATTGATTGATTCAGAGCTCCACTAAAATCCGTTATCCATGTAAAAAGTACAAAAAACGAGCTCCTATTCGAGAAGGGAAGGAAATTACTTAACAGTACAAAGAACGAGAAAGTAATACATATTGGACAATATGCGTTCAAAGTTCAATAATTTATATTACAATGCACTATGTTGTTAATAAATATGTTAAACGACCCATCAATTCTGTAATCCACATCTGTGAAGTTGTCCCGCCCACCTAACTATTTTTTTTCCTTTTCTTATTTACATCGTTAGTTTATCGTTAGTTAATTACGCAAAAAAATAACGATTTTATTCGAGAAATATATGGGCAGGCCAACTTCACGCTTCGCCATTAGCAAATTAATTTCAAAACTTTTTTTTTCTAACACATCGTTAGTTTATCGTTAGTTTACGTTGGTTTTGATAAATCTAGCGTAAGGTTTGCAAAAGTTAACGATTTTATTCTAGAAACAAAGTTTTCCGCCAACTGTGAATTAGCAAGCCCATATTGATTTCTCATAAAATTTCAACTCACATCGTTAGTTTATCGTTCGTTTACGTTAGTTTTGCTAAAACTATCATTAGTTTCGCAAAAATAACGATTACATTCAACAAACAATGTTTTCGACAGCAGCGTAGCCAGGACTTTGTTTCGAGGGATCCGGGTCCCTTCCCGGAAATATTTTGGCAATATATAGACTGGAAACGCAATTTTATGTTTTTCTTTTACAACATTTAAGAACTTCTGGGGGTCCAGACTTCCCGGACCCTCCCCTTGGCTACGCCGCTGTTTCTCGAAACTAACGTAAACAAAAATATACTAGCAATATGGGATGGAAGTTTATGAATATTCTTCAGGGGCAGGCTAATTTTGCATTTGGCGTGAACCTTTATTTCTGAAATAAAATTGTTATTTTTGCAAAAGTAACGTAAACTAACGATAAACTAATTATATAAGTTGGAAGTTTATGAGAATTCAATATGGACGGGTTAATTCACAGTTGGCGGGAAACTTTATTTCTAGAATAAAATCGTTATTTTTTGTGAAACTAACGATAGTTTTAGCAAAAACAACGTTAACTAACGATGAACTAACAGTGTGATATAAAAACAGTTTTGAAAATCATTTGCGGGTGGGAAACAGTGAAGTTGGCCTGTCCACTTATTTCTCGAATAAAATCGTTATTTTGCGTAATTAACGATAGTTTTAGTAAAACTAACGTAAATTAACGATGTGAGATTGAAATTTATGATAATTATTTATGGACTCGCTAACTTTACATTTGGGAGGAAAATTTATTTCTCGAATAAAATCGTTATTTTTGTGAAACGAACGTTAATGTTACTAAAACTAACGTAAACTAACGATAAGCTAACGATATGAGTTGGAATTTTATGATAATTCAATATGGGCAGGGTAGTTCTTAGTTGGCGGGAAACTTTATTTCTAGAATAAAATCGTTATTTTTGCGAAACTAACGATAGTTTTAGCAAGACTAGCATAAACTAACGATAAAGCAACGATGCGATATGAAAAACTTCTGAAATTCGTTTGTGAGTGGGGAACCGTGAAATTGGCCTGCCCATTTAATTTTTGAATAAAAATTTCATTTTTTTCGAAACAATAATTTTAGGAAAACGAACGTAAACTAACGATAAACTAACAATGTAGATAATGAAAAGGAAAATTCGTTAGGAGAGTGGGACAACTTCACAGACGTCCATAAGCCAATTAATTTGATCACATCTCTTAAATTTCTGAATATTAACGCGATGAAAATTTCTAAACTATATTGAACATATGAACCAGATTATACTGAAATATAAAGAAGACTTAACACGAGAAACTCGTTTCTTCGTTCAATATGAACATCTCGGCTCATCTAAGCAAGTATTATTACTATCTATGTTGTATGCAGAACTCTTCCTTTATTTTCTCTATAATTTTCATTTTACTCTTTAAGCAAGCTCCACAAAATAACGTGCCACAACACCGGTAGATTCATATTCCATAAGATATGTATTAACTACTTGACAAGTACTACGTAGGTGGGTACGTAGTCGAACCTACATTCTTCCCTACCATTATGTACGCGTACACCCCGTGCATAGCTAGTTCCAACGTTGAAGAGGAAATATTATTGCATGATTATAGCCACGAAAACATACGAATGATTCTGGTCGGGAACGACCGAAGTCTACATGTTGCTGCAACATCATTACAACATATGACCATTGCAAGCAATGAGCTAAGCACGATCGTTATACCATCTGTTGCTGAGAGTACGAACACCTGGTATTTGTAAGATGTGTGTTTTTGTTCAATAACATTAGTGCAGTAGAATAGTGCAAAAATATTTCATGACTGGCTACAAGCGGGAGATTTTCCGGGATAAAAGTACACTTATATGAAATCTGTAAAACACCGGGGCACAAGCGGGTAGTGACGTCACTTGGTTGCAGTGACGTCACAAACATGGCCGACCATCTGAAACTTTCAATTATAATAACTCAGAAATCATTGATCCTACGGACTTGATTCATACACCGTTGGAACCGGAATCACAAGCTCTACAAATCATTATATCAAAGTCATATCTGTAAAATTATATTTACATAGAGAAATTTGAATACTTTCACTTTTTGCAATCATTTTAGTTAATATTTTTGTATTTCTATACACAGCGGGCTCAGATTTCATAGAAACACTCATTACTTTATTATAGCTTATAAACAATCTTTCTAACAATACCAAATAGGTTATTATGACTATAACTTCCTGACATATTAAAGTTTTAGAACACATTTGATGGAAAAATAAGGTAAAAGCCCTGATTGTGCGGGTGTTTCATATATTCCAAATGTCCATAATGCCGATACTATTGATTCGACATACTTGATCCATGCACCGTTGGATCCGGAATCACAAATACTACAAATCATTATACCAGAGTCATATCCGTAAAATAATATCTTCATGGAGAAATTTGAATATTTTTATTTTTTACATCCGTTTGGTACACTTTTTTTGCATTTCAACACACAACGTACGTACAAATCAGAATATCTCAGAAATTTTCAATTAAAAACACTTCTAAAAGCTTAAAGATGATGTTAGAAATGTCATTCGTGATGCTTGTTCTTTTAATTCTGTGAGTGGTGGCATATCCTTGGCTCGATCTGCCAACTTCCTTCTTGGTCATATGTTTAGAAACTTCCCAAAATTTGACGGTTCCTCTACCAACCAGTTCACTCCCATATCAGTTAGAACCGTTTTGCTGTCCTTTTTCTAGATGTTACTGGAAGGATCTTAATCCTTACCATTGGTTGTGAAGACCAAACCCTTAGTAGCCAAAAGTCAATTCCTACTATCATATGTGATCCACATATGTTAACAGTAAACCCCATTTACCCAGATTCTTTCAGTCCTATAAATGCAGCAACAGACTGGCTTGATTGTGTGTACACAGCAATTACAAGTGAAACCGAATCCTCTGATCTGAATATATCATGGACAGCCTACCACTCGAAAGGATGTGGACCATAGTATGACAAAATCCTAACTCTCATTATTACCCTTCACTAGAGGAAGTCGTTCATTCTCCAGTGATGGTTCGACATGCCATTTATATTGTTTCGTCAGTAGTTTCACATCGTAGTCCTTACCGGGCACTAGTTATTACAGGTGATCAGTCAGTGTATGCCCAGATGAAATAAGTGCAATGGAAATATCCAGAGAAGTATGGAGAAGACAGCATTTTGGTAATGATGGGAGGGCTTCATATTGAAATGGCTATGATGAGTACGATTGGAACTTGGTTAGAAGGATGAAAATGGGATCAGGTATTAGTGAAGGCTGATGTCACTACATCATGGAGGACTGAATTTTTCCTGGAACCCTCTCATGTTAAAAGAACTAAATATGCTCATCAATTGTCAGGAGCTGCTCTATATATTCTTCAGCGAGAAGTGTATAGGCATTACTGTGAAGCCTCTAGTGATTAAGATATTGCATTTGATGAATGTTGTAATAAGAGAATGGGCGAATCGTTGCAGTTTGTGTTTCGCAATACAACACCAAAACTTGAAATCTGGTTGCTTCAGTTTGTGAAGAGGGTATGGCTGGCAAATTTCAGTATATTTCTTGACACTCTTCTTCAGGTTCGTCCGGGTTCTTTTCCTATGACCATGTTCACTATGCCGGGTTGGTTCCAGTATTCATATATAATATTTTTGAATTGCCAACTAGACATCCCCAAGTGTACTCCGAGTTTCAGAGAGTTTATTTCTGAGGTAGAAAAAGTGAGAGGGCTTTTTCACATATCGCAGAGATAATCTACATGAACAACATAATAAAATCGTGAAAACCGATGGTGGTGTTGTAGATATGTTAGATAAACCTTCTTCCTTTCTGAAATGGATGGTGACTGGCCCAGCAATCGCAAGTTTTATTTATGACTAAGAACTACAACCTGGTTTATTTGATAAGACTGGTGTGGATACAGAGCACAGACAACATAAACACGTGTTAGATTTGCGGCTCTAAAAATACTTCTCACTTGTCAGATGTACTAGAGCAGTTTCGAAAACAAAGAAACCCATTTGAAGAAGATAGTCTTATGACAGCTATTACCAAAGTAATTATGTCAACTAAAGCAGAGGTATCTCTCCGTCAGGCAGCAGCAGTGGGTAAACAGCAGTATGACACATATGTAAGGGAAAGCCTTACTGAATTCAACAAACCCATACATGGTGTCATAAAACGAAACAATCTGCAGCTTTAAAGTTGAAACGGAGCCCTATCATTTCCAAGCAAAAGGAAAAAAAATATCTTTCTTGCGCCATGACTCGAACATCCTTTGCAAGCACTATGTTGCCTGTCAGCGGCGTGACTGTGACATCGATGCCTTTTTCGCACACGAAAGTCATGCCTATCCACCATCCATATCTGAGTTTGGACATTTAAGAAAACCATCCAGCAAGTCAGATATCATCGAGTTCATGAAGAAGAAAGCAACTTCAACCGACACCCTCACTAATGGCCTACCCAAAGCAACTGCAGTAACGTTTGATACAGTAGTCGTAGTACACATGCTGCCACCACAATCATAAAAAATATTTTCTGATTATGTTTCTGGCATATTTGACTTGTAGGTTCAACAACGATTAAGACATGTATCAAGGACAGATCTTGTGTTTGACAGGTGTTTCACAGGCAGCCTGAAAGCATGTGCTAGTGAGATATATGGCTCGGGTCAAAATAGTTTAGTGCGCCCAACGACTTGCGTGTCAAAACAAATTAGCTTCTTATTAGTAGATGAAAACAAAGAACAGTTATTTCATTTACCGCTGACTGTGTAGTGCAGTTACATCCACATGAAACATTCATTATATGTACATATGATGATGTGGTAAAAGCTTCTTCAAATGTTCTACATACAAGCAGAATATCATCAATCACCCATCAGGAAGCAGATACCAGACTTTTACTTCACATGAATGATGATGCTGCTGCTGGCAAGGGCCAGATTAAGGGAGGGACTTGGGGAGGCTATAGCTCCAGGCCTCCAGGTGGACAGGGACCTCCTCTTTGATCAAAATCTCAACTGGCTATCATGAAGATACATCAACGTCATAAAATAAAATATGACCAAAAATATGAAGCATATTCCCTTAACTTTCCTACTGTAATTTCACAAAAAATGTATTAAGTGAAGCCCGCAGGGACCACATATATTTTCTAGTCCCGGCCTCCAGATGGGCTAATTAAGCCTTGCTTCTGGCCATACTGATATTATGATAGTGACCGTTGATTTTGAAGTGGTAATACTAGCTGTGTTTGGATATGACTCCATACCAAATTTGGAGTTGGAAAGGAAACGAACTACATTCCAGTCCATGCTATAGCCCACTGAATGTTATCAGATATCCATAAAGGTTAACCATTCTCCCATGCTTTTACAGGGTGTTATACTGTGTCTGCACTTGCAGGCATTGATAAAATGACAGCATGGAAAACATGGGAGCAATTTCCGGACGTAACTGATACATTCCACACCCTATCAGAAGACGACAGTTCCAATGAAGATCATGATATCATGATTTTCAGTTTATTCAGCGATTAACTATTCTAATGTATGATAAAAGAAGTATTTGTGACAATGTTAACGATTTCAGACGAGTGTTGTTTACAAAGACAACAAGGTCAATAGAACATGTTCCACCAACCGAAGCTGCTCTGGTTCAACACACAAAAAAGCAGCTTTACAGGCAATTATACGAAGACAACGGAATGCCTGCAACCCTAAATTAACAGATCTTGTTCAGCATGGCTGGCAGAAGCCGATTACTGGATATCAACCCCCATGGTCTACTATTCCTGAGGTATTAGACTCCTGTCAAGAACTCATATCGTGCGGTTATAAGATGTAGTGTTCATCCAATTACAAGTGTTTAAAGCATTATCTTCCTTGTACAGCCTTATGTGCAGGCGATGCTCAGTGCTCTGAGAATAATTGACGGTCATTTCCCCACTGGATAAAGTATGGTAATAGTTATTACACGGGAACAAAGCAATCTGCAGATATTTGTCCATGACTAGTGTACGTACTAAAAACAGTGGTATCACTTCTATTTTTTAAAAAAAAAATATTTACATGTAAATAAATAAGATTTTTTTAGAGTAATGTAACGAAACTATAATATCATATCCACATACTGTTCCACATTTATCTTAAGCGCTAAAGTAATCATTGTTTAGCATAAGCATGTTGAAATCAAGATAGCGAATGTTGCACTGAAAATACTGTTTTGTAAAAGAACTGGTGTAAATGTAAATATATCTTCCCATTTTTGTTCATATTGTTTTTGTTCTTCTGGAAGTGTTCATGAGATTTCTGAAATATTCTGATTTGTGAGTACGTTGTGTGTTGAAATGCAAAAATGTGAACTAAAATGGATGCAAAAAATAAAAATATTCAAATTTCTCCTTGAACATGTTATTTTATGAATATGACTCTAGTATAGTGATTTGTAATGCTTGTGATTCCGGATCCAACGGTGTATGGATTAAGTATGTCGAATCAATAGTGTCTGCATTATAGACATTAGAAATATTTGAAATTTCTGCACAGTCAGGGCTTTTACCTTATTTTTTTCATCAAATATGTTCTAAAAATTTAATATATCAGGAAGTAATAGTCATAATTACCTATTTGATATTGTTAGAAATACTATTTTATAAGCTATAATAAAGTAATGGGTGTTTCCGTCAAATGTGAGCCCGTTGTGTATTGAAATGAAAAGATATTAACTAAAATGGATGCAAAAAGTGAAAATATTCAAATTTCTCTTGAAAATATCATTTTACGGATATAACTCTGATATAATTATTTGTAGAGCTTGTGATTCCGGTTCCAACGGTGTATGAATCAAGTTCGTAGGTTCAACAGTTTCTGAGTTATGATAATTTAAAATTTCAAATGGTCTGCCATGTTTATGACGTCACTGCGGCCAAGCGACGTCACTACCAGCTTGTGTCCCGGTGTCTTTCAGGCTTCCTATAAATGTAGTTTTATCCTGAAAAATCTCCCGCTTGTAGAAAGTCACGAAATATTTTCACATTATTTGGTTCATATCTACTGCACGATATGGAGGAGGCGGAGTTCTGTAGTTCATCAGATCATATTCCAGTGAGTTCAACGCTTTAATCATTCGACTACATGAGACTCAAATGTTAATTGCAATAATTCTAAAATAATTATGATGTTAGCAACCAATGTCGTTGAAGATTTGTTTGCACCATTTGTTGCCTGATGCTCACTGCTTAGCATGGTCGTAAGGTTTTGCATTATATCTATAGGGCTGAGATTCAATGGGTTAATGTACCCTCTATTTGCAAAATACTTGTAAGTGAATGGTAATGTAGATACTTTGAAATATACGTCCATATTGGTAGCTGCCGTGCTGCACTTTGCCACATGAAAACTGTATATCCCTTGACGAATAGCATGATAACCTTCTCTGACAGAATAAATGTGTACTGGTACAAGAGTAGGACTGAATTGATTGACTGATGGGTATATGATAACGACGAGTTTCCTTTCTTTTTTTTTAATATCCAAGTGATATATAATTATTATAAATATTGGACATTCCACAGACATTCGTACTAACGGGCAGAAGCTCAAGTGATAGAGTGTTGGCTTCGAATTCCATTCCCGCTGCCGACCATCTTACTGGGGTTGTCCAGGGTTTCCTTCAGTACCACCAGACAAATGTCGGGATGGTACCTACAAAAAAGCCCTGGTCGAAACCTTCCCAAATCCTTTCCATTCTTATTGTTGTTATATATCCAATAAAAATGTCCTTTAAGCAGTATATGTTGATTTTAAATAAATAAATAAATAAATAAATAAATAAATATTGCTTCCGAGTGGTACATTGCTAGTCTATGTAATAACTTACAAATTCAAAAAAAAATACGATTTAATGCACATGGTATAAGATCTTGATATATGGTTTACCTTGATATATGGCTATATAAGTATATCGAAAGCAATTTCTCCAAAACAAACTGTAACTAAATTTATAACCAACAATACTCCGAAGTCGTATAATGTAAACCATCCTCTCAAAAGTAGTGCATATTTCAAAAGCATTTTCCATGAACAGCTCACCCCTTTCAAATAAATATATTTTCAAAATAAATTTCACGCACACACACAAATCAGAAACCGGTAGGCCTAATAATATGCTTACACGTAATCCAACCTAACACTATACTCATACACAAGCTAATCTAACAGCAATGCACCATAATTATTCCGTAATTGATACAAATAAACTTATCCACACTGTCCAGCGATACAGAATACTTTCCACTAAAAGGATGCATGAATTGCCCACCATGTCTCAAGTGATACAGGAACTCTTCATCACGCCAGGCAATACAGGACTGTCCGCCATGCCTCAAGTGGTACAGGAATTCTCCTCTATCTTGACAGTACAGGACTTTCATTCTCCACCATGCATCAAGCGATACAGAAAACATCGACAGCACCTTCTACACTACAGGACAACCCTTTATATACTTGAATGCACTACACTTTATTGGAATCTCTCAGTTTTCACATACTGCACTCAGATTATAAGCACTTGGTCTGTGCACAATTGTATGAGCATTATAAGCAATAATACACTACGACATTTCCTACCCACTGAAGTGACCTCTGACGATCATCCCTAAAGTTACTCTTTATACCTCCATTACTTAAGTAGTATACATTTCTATTCTTAAGTCTTGATCTTGGAGTGGCGTTTGTCGATCTATTTTCAGCTTATTTTCATATCTAATTTTATTTATTCCTTCCCTTCGTTAACCCTTCAGTGCGTAATTTTCAGATGCGAACCGCTGTAAAAAGTGTAGTTTTTTGAGAACTTTGGATGTTGATTCTAAATCTGTTTCAAAATCATTTACATCAAAATCACTAATTGATAACTCTTCCTCGATGTCAGCATCGTTGAAATATCGTTTTGAAGCCATTACTGTACTGTCTGCACTCAAACAAAACAAAGAATGAAAACTATATTTGATGAAGCACAAACTCTATTTTAATTTATTTCTTTTTTCGTCTTCTTCTTTTAATTAAGCAACAATTGAAACCAGCTGAGCGCAAACTCGCTAAATATTGTCGGGATAACATTACTCATACTATGGGCAAGTATATTCGTCATACGCAATACAAAAGAGCCATAGCAAACTGAAAGCGTATATATACGCCACCCACACTGAAGGAGTTAAAGTTGATTTTGCCGTCTGGCGGGACCATACCTATTTGAATCCCACTGACTGTGCCAAATTATTAATTACATATGATTTGTGTCTATTGTTAACAATTGACATTTTATGGGAATTCATTCTTGCTAACGGGCAATAAAATATTAATACATCACTTCCAAATTATATAGCTATGAATAGTTTATACAGGATGTTAATTACATTATGCAACACTTTATTTTTATTTTTAATTTCTGTCCTTCAGTTGTTATTGCTGATTCCTTAGTCATATTCGTTGAACATTTAAGAAAATGTGAACAATTCTCATGAAATTTTGCTTTTCTAAGTTCAACATCGATCTGTTTACAAATACCAATAACGCTATGAAGTGTGTTAGACATTGCATTGCAATAAAAGAAAGGAATTTGCTACTAAGTTCCTCAGCACCTACATTGTAACATCAAAAGTGTAAGTCCCTTTAATACATATCTTGAGTACATAGATAACCATGTGTCCCTGTGTACACCTTGAAAATGTGTCTTTTTCCTACATTTTCGTTGATGCGTATCATCACTTTCACGACTTAACTACAGATGCAGTCCTCCATCATGTTCCAGTTATATTGCCCTTGATAACGGTTTTCGAAAGTCATGATGCCTTGTTCAAAACGCTTACCATATTGCTCTGAATATGCACTCCAGTTTTTTTTTTTTTTTTTTTTTTTTTTTTTTTAATCTGTTTGCAGCTCAGAGGGCTCAGTGGACTGGATCGTTTTCCTCGCTTGCGGTCCCATAAACACCCTCCATCTTAGCAAGTAATATCTGCGGAAACATTTCTTGTAACAACTTCAATGCGTCACAGTCCCTATTCAAGGCTTTCACAAATTGCTTGGTAATAACAAGATTTATATGTAGATGAGGTACAATACCACTTTAGCGTATACAATCGGCTTGCATTTTACGTTATGTGTTCCCACAGGGTACTCCTCCCGTTGTAGCCAGTATTTCCTCTGGTAGTGGGCATCTGTTTCCCTACTGTCCCATAAACACAGATAGCATTGGAATTCCGTGAAACCACCCTGCAAACCCATGAGTAAGGCAATTATTTCGAAGTCCCCTATTACTTGCCACCCATATCTTGTATATTGCACATTGTCCAAGAATGTGTTCAAGTTGTTAAAGTCCTCCTTCGTAGAGACGGAATGAGCCATAAGAACAGTCGGGTGCCAATTTCCATTGTGCAGAAGCACAGCCGTCAGACTTCTAGATGAGCTGCCTATAAAAAAAAAAAAAATCCCCATTTCATGATGCAGGGTATCTGTAAAGCATTATATCTTGGCAGAAGCACAATCCATCTTTCTTGCAAAATACTTTGCAACACTGATCGTGCCATCTCCTTTGAGCTGTTACATTTACTGATTTATCAATTATGTCCCACTGTTCTAGTCTGGAAAGAAGAAGTTTGCCACAATCCTTACTTAGACTTAGATCTCGAATGAGATCGTTCAAATCTGCTTGGTTAGGATAATACGGTTGTCTATTAGACTTATCTTTGTAGTTCATATCTGCAATGCCCTAATCACTATCAGATTGCAATTCCTGTTTTTTACACACAGGTGTATCTTCCACGGGAGGAGTGGCGAAGGGTAACTCGTTTAAATGTGGAATTGGTGCAATTGAAGGGGGAATGTTAGAATAAAAGCGTGAAGTTGATTTCTTGCCTCTACAATGTACTGCTGGATCTACCATACAAAAGTGACAGTTTGTTATGCGATCCATGGGCTGCCTCCAGATTCTGGGGATAGAGAACCTCATTGTTCATCGTTTCCCTCTCTACTAATGTGTAGAAACAGAAATATTCCTAAATACTTTTGGAAATTAATAAGTAAAAAAAAAATGAAAAATACCGGTTTTCTTCAAGCAATACTGTTATTTTTAAAAATGATGTTCAGGGTCTTATTGCAGTACTTGCGATATTACAGCAGAAAGAAAAAATAAGTTTTAAGACAAATGAATTATTGTACTGTTAAGTGCTTGAGGGACTTTGGCAATGCTGGCTTACACGTCAACCACTTGGGAGTATGTTATGTGAGGTCAATAATCTTTTCAATAACTTCAAAATTGGTTAAAACAAAGTATTGATGTGTAACGTAAAATAAGCAGTATCATAAATACTTTCCAGTGTACCTTTATACAGGTCAAAGACCACATGGGAGGAACAGTGATTTATCTTGATCATTCACTGCCTTTCTAAAGTAGGCTTTATACATCTCTCAAAATTCCAAGGACGTTTGGAGTCAATAACTTTTCGCTCTTGTGCTTATGAACTCTCCTATATACATAACAGAATGGAATGACCTGGACATGACTGAAATTAGGATATAAATTTTGTTGCGGATATGCACATTTTAACATTCGGAACATGTAAAATTTATGGAGCGATTGTATTAATTGTATTTATATTTCATAAAGTAAAACCGTGAAGTAAATTATTTGTCAAGAGAAAATTAGCA
Source organism: Thermobia domestica (assembly GCF_964235325.1). NCBI lineage: Eukaryota > Metazoa > Arthropoda > Insecta > Zygentoma > Lepismatidae > Thermobia > Thermobia domestica. The sequence continues at coordinate 254,091,155 of NC_137459.1, read as the reverse complement.
TAGGTTGGTAACACTGTTTTGGGAAAAGATTGTATTCCCAATTACTGTGTGTCTTCATTATATTTTATTTGCTCAATCGACTGAATGTACTACGTTTTAAAGCCACACTGGCACGTTAGAAGAACTTACAGCTGTCATAAAAATAAAAGTCGTGAAACCCTACCATATTTGACCGTGTACAGTGGCCATATAAACTCTTGATGTACAAAGTCCGTGAGTTAGGCAACCCAACTGACGCCTGCTCGAAGATTAATTGCGCCTCGTAGAATAGCTAGAACAGCATCATGAAGTTGCCACAGCTGTTAAAAGAACAAATCGAAAAGTGTGTTTCTGTGCAGGAGTGAGGAGAAACGCTGGCTGACGAAATGATAAAAGGGAGTTTTTTTTTTTTTGATACTTGTACTCACAATAACATCACAATACCAGAAAAAAATATGCGGACACCAGAGGCGCCGATGAGAAGATAATAGTCGGGGAACTTAAATAATCTTATAATTAACTCAAATGAAGGACTATAAACAAGTTAAATTACTTCAAATGACTATGCATATATATGTATCAAATAATATACGGATAGATTATGCGGTATATGTAGTAGGCTATATTTTAAATAAACACAAAGCATTGCGCTGAGTTTTGAAACTATTAAAAGTAGTCCTACTTGCAAATCAATTAAAATATGGGTCGACAATTCGGGGAAAGAGCCCAGCCTCCAATGAAAATTTTGGGTGTCTAACGGGTCCTGAGCTCCTATGTTCCGGCGCCACTGATTGATACGTAATATTACTTCGAAAGAAGAACTCATCCGATTTCATTATTCGTTTGAATTGTGAAACTGTTCAATATTGGTATGCAGTAATTTAATTGTAAGTATTAAAAATACAAAATTTGAAAACGCTCAAACGAGTTGGAGAACCTATCCGTACTAAGCGTATTTCCCCTTACGTTGTAAATATAATTGAAGGTTCTTGATTTGAATAATATTTGTGAAAATTTACACATTGAGACTCAAGGAGAAAAGAGGAGAATATAGTGTAAAAAAAAAAAAAAAATTAAAAACATACCAATTAAAGTTTAATATCAAATATAGAACCATAAACATAATTAATTCTGTAACTCGTTTTCTCCATTCATTTTTCTTCCTTTATTTTCAGGATTACATCAATGAATTTCTCCATTGGAGATTATCTTTCATTTAGCAGCATCCAACTGCAGTTCAGCCTTGTAAATGAAACATTTTAAAAAGTTGTAAATGACCAAGGGGAGACTCAATCTCGGATCACAAGTTTAGAAAACCACAAATCTAACCACTCACCTAAAGCGTTACTTATTTGGGCGCGATTAAATAAAGAGCCCTTTCTGTTCGCTCAAAACAGTAGCTTGTTAATAGTCGAATTCAAAACACACAAATATGTAATTGAGAACTCGGAGGGTATTATATCACTGTATTCACTAAATTATTAACATTTCAGATTAAAAAAAAAAAAAAAACATAGAAAAATCCTTTATTTTAAATGAAATACTGCACGTATATTATTCTCGTAAACAAACTAAAGACGAATCAATTACTTTGTATTAACTGTGGTTCAGTGGACAAGGCTCTTGACCAGTAATCTGAAGGTAATCAACTCGGATCCACGAACGACCAGTACATTTTTTTTACTTAAAAAAAATCGGTGGCGATTGATCAGCGATGACACATGTTCTATTATATTCAGATATTTGAATACTCGGATGTTTCAATACTTCAACTATCAAATCTTTAGGAATAACAAAAGTATTAATAATAATAAACTAATAATAATTATTATTATCTCATTCAAGATTAAACGTTAGGAGCTTATTATCACTCACGGCATAACATTACAACCATAAACGTGTTATTTGGCAAGAATATTTCGGTTTCGTTTAGTGTTGCCCATGAGAAGAGGAATTTCTCATCTCGTTTCTAAAACAAAACACAGAAAATTGAGACGAAAATTAACATTTTGCATTCGAGAAGGGACAAGTTTAACTCAAATTAGAGATTAGAATTGAGACGAGACGAAAAGTATCGTAAACATTTCTTGTTTTATCTCCATTCTCGAAATAGTGTCTGTCCATTCTTTGAGTAACAAGTGCTTTTTAGACTGAATCTTATACGCTATTTTGTTGTTTTGTATATCGGAACTCATATAATTTATTATGTTCTGTGTATGTATTTTTGTAGCGAAACGATTATAATTACTTCTGCATAAACTAAAAGTTATTTTATTATAAGCCATACTGTTCAGTGATATTCAGTTATTTTTATTGCAGTCATTTTCCTTAAAACGTACAGTAGAATACTTTCTATATGAAACTATAGTGGAACGCTTTCTTTCAAAATTTTCGTAGTTGCAGAGGTGTGTTCTGGAGTTCCGGACAAACTCCCGAAATCCCGACTTATCTGTCTAATTTTAGGGCAACTTTAAAATTGTTAATACAAATACATACACTCTGTAAAGAAAAAATAGCGACACTTACTCGGATATGGTTTTCACAACATACATTAACCAACATGAGTTTTTTACATGAATTACTGATAATATTACAATGCATATTCTTAATGAGCAGTTCATTCTTAATACTTGCGCCGCAGTTTCAGGTTTTTTATATGCATATAATGAATTTATATGCATATATTAGTAGCTATGTGTGTTTTCAGCAAAAACGGCTGTGGGAAGAATTATACATAAAAGTATGAAAAATCAACAATAATAGCACAAATCAAAAAATGTAATTTCTTAAGAGTAAGACAAATTGTGTACGAACATTAAGAGGTACAATACCTCAAACTAGATTTCGTATGTGGACCATGGGCTTTAGGAAGTGCAGGGGAATCGTCGAGGCCTTTGGTGACAAGGCTATTGAAAAATACAACCTTGATTTCACGGAATCACTCCCGGATTATCTGTTCCGTGAGTTCCATTCTATCCAAGATAGTTGTCTATTGAGTCTTCTGCTCATATCGACCCAAACTTTACAATTGGATTCAAGTCAGATGAGTTTGGAGGCCACATGAGTCTTTGAATAGTCATATTCTTGCACCACGTATTAACGATTTTCGTTCATTGACATGAAGCATTAACGTCCTGTAAAACGTACTAGTCCATATCTTCTTCAGGAAAGTTATCTTTAGCTGTTGTAAGAATTTTACGTACCAGAATTTGAAGACATTTTGGTACATCAAATGACTCTTTACATATATCCATTGTTCTGACGTCTTTGGCAGTGAAGGAAGCCCATACCATCACTCAGTAACTAAATATTTGCATCTCTTAGACAAAATCGTCTATTCCCTACTATCGTTTCCCTCTATTCTAAATTTTTTTCAACGGAGAAAACAACATGCTTCCAGTTGTCATAAGTCCAAGTTGCATATCGCCTCACAAACGTACGTGTTGAAGTCTTCTGTGTTTTTGTTAGTTTCGACTTTCCAGGCGGTTTTTTCTTCGTAATATCCTCCTCATACAGTTAAGACAATACAGTCATACGAGTGACTGCAGGTCCAAAATCAAAACGATTTTTGGGGAAGTCATTCCTTAATTCTGCAGTGCTATTAATTTTATTTGGCGATCTGCTCTGGGTGATGCTTTCTTTTTTATATTACACTGTTGACGAACGGATGATTTCTTATACTATTTTTGGTTGTGAATTACTCTTTTTGCCTTCGGATGGTGAATTTTGAGGATCCCAGCCATCTCCCTTAGAGATGTAACTAAGCTGTGCAAAGCAAGAAATATGTCTTGTTCACGTGACGACAAGTCATATTTTTTACCAATCATGCTTGTTTACAGTCCACATGTAACAACAATTTCATACAAAAACAACGCTGCACAACAACAATATTGCCACTGGACACTGTTCAAACAATAACAAAGCATAGAACAATCACAAAATGCTAATTACCTAGGCCTACCCATCACAAATACAATGCAGAATTCTCACCCCAATAATTTACGAGACGCTCTCAGGTGCCATCTGGAGAGAATATTACTGATACATAAATAATTAGTAAGCGCCATTGTACACCACAGGTGTCACAGATAATGCAAATGAATTATCACACTCATAATTTCCTTCTATTCCTCTTCTAGCCGGCTGCAACTATGGTTTTCTGTGTAAGTTACCTTGACAATTTAAGTGTCGCTATTTTTTCTTTACAGAGTGTAGTACAACGCTTTCTTTGGATAAAAGATTTTGGATTATGTATGCGTTATATTGACATTTTAACAAAATATGCATACGAATATTAAAAAAGAATAGTTCCTATTTACAAGTTTTGGCTGAATGGATATATGGAACGTGTTGGAAATGGCGAACGAAAATATTATTATTTCTAGCAGTAGGAGTAATAGTGGAAGACGTTCAGAATAATTGCTAGGAAACAATATCGTTTCAGACACATTTATGACCCATACTAGTCCCTAAGCATGATCCTTATGTATTCGTGAATTGTTTGCTAACCACGTTACGTTCTCCTACACAAAGAATCAAGGTTGTAGACAGACATGTGACCTCGTATTGCTAGTACAATATTTCCTTTGCGAAGAAAGCCGTTTCCACTCTAACTTGTAAGACCGAAAGAAATTGAGTATGTTTCATTTTATTACACATAAGAGTTGTGAATATTGTAGTTTGATAAAAAAGAGGTAACCGCAGCGGGAATTGACCCCGGGACCCGTGCATTACGAAAAAACTTCACGCCACTACGCTAAAATACTCTACTAAACAAGAGTCAAAAAACATTCGTGTATGTAGCAAATTGCACACGTTTACGATAACGACGAAACACATTGATTTCGGTCATGGTAAAAGTACTATAGTCGAGAGACATTAAATTTAAATCAGAAAACAAAAATAGACATACAGCACGGAAGAACATGAAGGGGGAACTGGTTTTAAGAGTAATTCTACCCCTTAACTGGAATATGATATCTCATAGCATTTTCTTTTCTGATTCACCGAAAGTGAAATGAAATGAAATCTTTGAGTTTTACGTCCCACGATTATACCGGTTAGGCTAAGGGAGACGGTGATGGTGAGTAATGAATGAAATGGTGGAATAAAGAAAGTGGAAGGAAACGGGAGAACCCCGAGAAAACCCACGCACACGCTGTTTTTCCACCATTCACCGAAAGTATCTCCGTAACTTGTCTTTATTATACTTAGTAATACTTGTTGTACAGTTATATTCAGTAATCTTGAACGACAGGGACACGAACACAGATCCATCGAGAACATACAATTTCAAAAGATCATCCACCGGGAATCGAACACGGGATCGCGAGCACTGAACTATCTGAGGTAGTGAAGACGTTATTCAATGAACAACTTGACTCACCACCTATCGTGACACACGACCCACCATTTCCTCCTGCATTTTAACATATCATAAGAAAACTCAACCAATCGGCCCAATTTTGAGTTGAGATCAACGGTCATCTTTCCGGATCATTTGCTCTGCAACGCGGATTAAGACAAGGCATAGTATCTGGACAAGCCTCTTTGTGATAGTTCTAGATACCTATCTCCCGGATCTGGCTCAGATTACCTGTCCCGGTATACCGGAATACGATCAATTACAAGTCTTCGGATTTGCGGATGACGTAAAATGAATTGGAACTAAGCCCGAAGATATGCTAACCGCCATCCACAGAACAAACGAGTTCCACCAGTGATCCGGCCTGGCATACAATAAACACAAAACCAAACTCATGTCATTTCTCGGATTATCTCTACCCTCCTTACCTGAATCACGCTCTCACATTCCAATGGTTGATGCTTTAACAGTACTCGGCATAACTTTTCATAGCGATGCACGCAAACAGATGGATGCTGTCTGGCGTCGTATCATTAATCAGATTAAACAGATGCTATACTTACAACGGTTCCGCGGTCTGCATATAACACATAAGATTTAATATATCAACCAGTATGTTGCTGCTAAACTTTGGTACCTTTCCCCACCCTTCAGTTTACGCTCGCAAAATTGAATCTGTGCTTATGTGGTTTATTTGGCGGGGCTACTTCTTCCGCCTCCGCCACAATAATATTTATCTTCCTCGCAGCGAAGGGGTCTTGAACTCGTAAACATTCGTCTTAAAAGTCAAGTACTATACATGCTAGATGCGTATGAAGACGTTGAGCCCCACATGGACTATACACGGATGTGAATCGAATGTTTCTGGCCCGTATACTCTCAACCAAGGAATCCGCCTTTTTTGCAGATTTGACAACTTATGTACTACATATGTAACCAATCTTGTTCAAGCATGGACATATTCTGGTGAGGTTGCTACCCTTACTACATATACTCCTCAAACCTTGTACCGGCAATTGTGGAGAGCGTCACTTGTAGATGTGAGAGTCCGGGTACAGGATATGTTCCCCAATAAACAATGGCGCCAAGTCTGGCGAAATCTATGAACCAATGTCCTCCCTTTGCACACACAACCAATATAGACGACCATAGTTCATCAACTGCCTGCCACACAAGAAAGACTTATGCTCACTGGGCGTGCCACAACCCGCATCTGCAAATATTGTGGCCACTCCGACACACTACAACATCGCTACATGTCATGTTCAGGTGCCGATATTATTTGGAACATCGTCATTCGTATGCTGAGCTTGATCTGCCTTACACCTGTTTCTTTATTTAGCGTAGATCTCCTATTCTTTCCTGCATTTCAGTATTACCCGAAAGAACAAACATAATACGGTCCTCAGGTGAGTTGGTACCACATTGTTATATGTTCATCGTTCCATGCCGTGGAATGATGAATGCTTATATTTTGACTTTTTACAACGGGAACACCGCAAATATTTTTCAGTCGATCTAGAACGACAGTCTTTCAGTGGCTTTTTGCAAGCGGCTCTATCCCACATGTCGGGAAGGACGGGAGGCAATGAGTTGTGCATGTAAACATTTTCCTTGTTGTGATGTATGACCATCATTATCGTAGAGACGAGTAGGTTCACTCAGAACCACACCTTGGAAATTCTTCCCAGTGGTCGGTCCTAGATTACACCTCTATTGTATCCATGTAATTTTCCTATGTAATATTAGTGGGAGTATAATAAGTGCTAATGTAGTTAGCATTGTGGTTTTCTAAACCGGTGATCCGAGTTCGAGTCTCCCACTGGCCATTTACAACTTTTTAAAATATTTCATTTACAAGGCTGAGCTCCAGTTAGATGCTGCTAAATGAAAGATAATCTGAAGTGGAGAAATTCAGTTATGTAATCCTGAAAATAAAGGAAGAAATTAAATTGAGAAAACTAGTTACAGATTTAATTCTGTTAATGGTTCTATATTTGATATTAAGCGTTAATTTCGTGCATTTTAAATTGTTGTTTATTAACTCTTTCTCCTCTTTTCTCCTTATGTCTCAATGTGTAAATTCTCAAAAGTATTAATCAAATCAAGAACCTTCAATTATATTTACAACCTAAGGGGAAATACGCTTAGTACGGATAGGTTCTCCAACTCTTTTGAGTGTTTTCGAATTTTGCATTTTTAATATTTACAAATAAATTACTGCATACCAATATTTAGTAGTCCCAAAAGTAATTTAACAAATAATGAAATTGGACAAGTTCTTCTTTCGAAATAATATTACGTATCAATCAGTGGCGCCGGAACCTAGGAGCTCAGGCCCTGTTAGACTCTCAAAATTTTCATTAGAGGCTGGGTTCTTCCCCTGAATGATCCATTCATAACTTAATTTGTTTGCAGGTACAGCTACTGTTGATACTTTCAAAACAGCACAAGCCTTTGTGTTTATTTAAAAGAATAACCTGATACATATACCGCGTATGAGTATATTATTTGATAAGCATATATGTATAGTCATTTGAAGTAAGTTAACTTGTTTATATAATCCCTTACTTGAGTTAAATGTAAGATTATATAAGTCCCCTGACTGCGATATTGATTTTCTGTCTTGTTACCTTGAAAGAGTAGAATAGAGGCTGGATAGCTGGCTGAGTCAGCAAAAAAAAATCTTCTTTTCCTGGAATTCGAATGCAAGTTTCAACAGGCCTTTAGTTTTTATGTTCGTAGCCTTTTAGGGCTACCACCAGGAGCCCCGTGGAATACTTTTGGTTGTGGGAACCCGCTATTGCTATGTTCATATTCTTGGACGCCTACCAGTTATAGAACCAAGATGGAACATAAGTGTTCTCGTCGTGTATTGGCTAGTTATTTGACCCCCCGCCCCCCGTTTTTCCTGGAAAGCCGAAGAGCATAAGCGGTTTAGCCCCCTTGGTCCAATTCCCACGAAATGCCTGTAGGTTATGAACTGAAGGCGTGATATTGATGATCGAGGCTGCTCAGCAGATTGTATGAAATTGGTCTTACAAGGAGGATGTCCGAAGTGTGAATCTCAGATTTCAAAAATGTTTGTACAGATCGTTAGGGGGGCTCATGCAATAAACATCGGCACAACAAATTTCGGCGGAACCCCATATTTGGGTGGTGCAGTGCCCCATTTTTTATTTTCGGCTTTCGTAGTAAAAATTGGCCTTTTGATTTGAAAATTGACTTATTGTTGTCGATAATCGTTATCATTCGTCTTCATTTGCGTAAAGATACTTCAGTTATGGGTCGACGATCCCTGTGTGTGTGGGGTCCCCAGTGGCGGATCTAGAAGGTAAAAACTGGGGAAAGCCAACCAGAAGATATGATACTATATAATGAGTTTACTATAAACTTTCAGAATATATAAATAATAGCTTCAATTATTTCTGGCACTAATAAAACTGGGAGCTTCTCCCCCGGCCCCGGGCTAGATCCGCCACTGGGGTCCCCCTCACAGGTGTTATACATATTCCCCCTTCATTTTGACGAGGTGAATTCAAATATGTTAATAAAAGTTTTTTTGAGGAGCACATGTGCGGCACAGGTCTCTACCTAGTTCCTGGGATGCCGAATCACAAGTTGAAAGATAACTGAAGGGCTGAGGTTTGGCAGAATTCGTGCTTACTTTAAGTATTGTATGTTTTACAGAAATGAAACTGCTCGAAAAAGTGTTCCGCGCAAAGACTTTGCAGCACCAACTACATTTCAGGAGTGTTATATCTTCGCACTCAACACATATGATAGTGTTGTTTAAGGAAAATTAGAAACTCACTGGATTAACAAATTCTGGCAGCCTCGCATCTACACATCCGGATTTATACCAACTATATTTGAACACATAATGGTAGCTTGGCGATGATGGTTGTTCATAAACTAGCGATTGCAATTTTATAATGTTGTTACGTAGTGAAGTTGTATATCAATTTTCTGTAAAATTACGAAATCTCTTATTTTCTGTACAAAATTCTTCCATATTCTAAAGCTCCAAATATCCAGTGGTTGTACAGCCCAAGTTGCTCCCGGTGGAATCTGCTTACATAATGTTTTTTCGTCCGGAATGTGTTGCTGCGTCTCTTTCTCGTTAAAAGATGACCATGAATCTACGAGCAAGACACTTTTGTTCCCTATGTTAGGAATCAAAACGTCACGGATCCACTCCTCCAAATGCAGCTTACCCATCTTTCCAGATTTTGATACAGAAACCTTAAGATGTGGGGGCTGGAATAAAGTTTTCTTGATCTGTGCTCCAAATTTTTCTGTCGGTTCTGGCAATATAATCTATAATGGCCCAACTAATTTTCCACTGGCAGACATAAGGGATATTATCGTATAGCTATGAGATAGGCATACAAAGTGGGGAGAAAAGTAGAAGCTTCTGCACAATCCAAAAATGCCTTAACATACGATTATAGTGCAGTTTCATTGCAAAAACACTTTGATCGGAATTATTAGTATTGTCTTTATCGAATTCCGGTAACGTATCCCTAACTTCTAGCTGGAAAGATATGGCTGAAGTTTCTATTTGTTGTGGAGTGTCAACGTCTGCTCGCCTAACGAATTTTGTTATTTCTCGCTACACAATATTATATTTCCGTTTAAAACGGCTGCAGGAACTTTTGGAACCCTTAAAGTTTTCAAGATTAATTTCTTTCGCTTTCTCAATTGCCCATTTCCGAACATCCATGTCATGTACAGGCATGAAGTCTCTTTTGGCTTCAATCCATACAGTAAGCACTGATTCTGCCAAAATTCTATTTCAAGCCCTTCAGTTCTCTTTCAACTTGTAATTCAGCATCCCAGAAACTAGGTAGAGACCTGTGCCGCACATGTGCTCCACAAATAACTTGTAATGACATATTTTAATTCAGCTCCTCAAAATGAAGGGGAGGACATGTATCACACTTGTGAGGAAGACTCCCCCAAATACACATAGGGATCCCTGACCCACAATTGAAGTATCTTTATGCAAATGAAGACGAATGATAACGATTGTCAACAACAATAAGTCAATTTTCAAATCAAAAGGCCGATTTTTACTACGAAAGCGGAAAATCGCTAATGGGGCACTGCCTCACCCAAATATGGAGTTCCGCCGAAATTTGTTGTGTTGATCTTTATTCTATGAGCCCCCTAACGATCTGTACGAACATTTTTGAAATCTGAGATTTACACTTCAGACACCCTCCTTGTTAGTTGCTAAGGTAAATATTGCATGATTTTTTTAAACGTGGGAGGAAAAACAATATATGAGTCTCCTAACGAAACACAAACCCATACAAAATCGTTGCTAAGTGATAGGGCCCATGTGAGAAAATTTTAGCCCTGGGAACGTTCCCTGGGTTGCTAAGATGAATATGGATGTTTTAAAACGTATTGGATTCTATTGATTGAATATAATCTAATAACAAAGCTTCCCATATCATTTGATGATGTTTTCACAACGTGGGATGAAATCTATATACTCATACTGGACAGGGGGTACTTGTATTGAAGTAAAAATACGAAGAATCACATGAACGAAATGACAAATAATTAAAACCACTTATTTCAACGAATTTGCTGCTTATGTTGAACCCGTGATGATATATGGCTTTTTTGGGGCCGCGGTGGCTCAGTGGTAGAGCGTTCACGTCTAGTGTTTGGGGTCCCGGGTTCGATCCCAGCCCCCGGCAAGCGAACTTTGTGGTGGACAAACACTGTGTGTGTGGGTTTCCGCGGTGATCTCCCGTTTCCTCCCACTGTCTTCATTCCACCATTTCATTAATTACTCATCATCACCGTCTCCTTTAGCCTAATCGGCATAACTGTGGGACGTAAAACTCAAAGGTTTCATTTCATTGTTATGAGATATTGCTTTGAAACACATTCTCACGGAGATACGTGTATAAAAAATGAAACATGACTTCCCCAAGTCTTGATGTGAAAGGTATTTTGTCTTAGTTGAAACCGTGACAAGGTATGTTTTCGATTACTAGTATGCGACCCCGATTATTGAAGACGTGTGTGAAGGTTTTATGGCATGTTTGTCAAAGGTAATCAGGTATGTATGAGTGTATATATATATATATAAATATGTGTGTGTGTGTGTGTGTGTGTGTGTGTGTAGACCTGAGGAAATTATAGTTGTAAGCTAGGGCTAGGAGAGAGAGAAGCTGTAATTAGTCTTGGTTGTTTTTCACTTCATAATTTTAATAGTGTATGTGTCTCAGTGTGTGCTTGAACCGTTGGATGTCTAGAGCTGTGAATAAGCGTTATCATCAGACGTTTTTATTAAAATAGGCAAGGAAAAATATATTATTAAAAATATTACGGTCTATGATTATCCCTGAAAGAATAAAACAATGTGTTATGTCTTCATTTAACTATAAATGCACTCCAGACAGTGTATTTACTTTCCGTTTCCGTATTTGATAATGAGATGAAATTCTAACGTTAAAAAAACACATACATATTAGCGAACCTGTATGATGTATGATGTTTCTGCTCGTGGCACATTGAATTCTGAGAAAATGATGGAATTCTTGAATGTTTTCTAGCTCGCATTGCAAGTAGATTACAGCTGACGTAAGAAACGTCTGGAGACTCGTATAAAGCAGATAGTGAACGAAAAGTGGTATCACTTATAATTTAACTTTAAAATATTATAAAAAGAAGAGGTATATTATGTGTTTTAATTTTGACAATATCATGCCTACATGTCTATCTGTCTGTAGTATGTGCTCGGGGACAGCAAACATTAATGGCGCGAACAATGAAGTCTTTGAGTTTTACGTCCCACGATTATGTCAGCTAGACTAATGGGAAATCTTTGAGTCTTGCGTCCTACGTTTGGAAATCTTTGAGTATTACGTCCCAGAGCTATGCCTGCTAGGTTAATGAAGACGTTGAAGTTGAGAAATGAATGAAATGTTGGAATGAAGAAAGTGAAAGGAAACGAGGGAGCATCGAGGAAATCCACGCATATGGTATTTGCCCACAACAAAGTTCACTTGGTGGAAACAGGGTTTTGAACATGGGACCCCATGCACCATAGGTGAACGCTCCAACACTGAGCCACCGATCCCCTGCCAAAATGGTATCAAAATTTGAACATGGTCTCAGAACAAGACGAAGCGAAGAAATGTGTGTATTAGCCATTGATATTATCATATGATAATTTTAAATAAATTGTATATCTGTCTGTCTGTGATCTGGGGGGTCAGACAAGGGAACAAAACAGTTATCAAAATTTGGTCATGGCATTAGACAATGACGAAGCGTTTTGGGGAGGTCAACCCGAAACCCATGCACCAAAAATGAACGCTCTTCCACTGAGCCACCGATACCCCTGATGAAAAGGTATCAAAATATGATCAGAAACGCGGCTCCCGAGCTAAGATCGAACGAGATAAACAATGAAATGAAGTCTTTGAGTTTTACGCCCCACGATTATGACGATTAGGCTAATGGGAAATCTTTGAGTTTTACGTTCTAAGTTTGGAAATCTTTGAGTATTACGTCCCAGAGCTAGTTTTAAATAAATTGTATATCTGTCTGTCTGTGATCTGGGGGGTCAGACAAGGGAGCCAAAAAGTAATCAAAATTTGCTCATGGTATTAGACAAAAAGAAGCGTTTTGGGAAATGAAACTACGAACTCAGTAATAGATCATCTGAGGTGGGGTGAAGTGGGGTCCCCAGGGGTGATACCGTGGAACTGTTTACCCTATATGTAGTTCTCCAGATATAAGATGTATAAGATAATTCTTGATTGAAATATATTGGATCTTGGATCAAGGGGTCACAAAAATTTTTAACGGTTCCTTAATTCGACTTTTCTTATTTTTTAGGGAATGAGGACATCATAGTGAGTTAAGTGTTAGTTTTCGCAATCATTGAGACATCATGTCCTCATAAGAGAAAGAGAGATAAAATTTTTCAGTTTAATGTCCCACAAATATGCTCCTTACGCTGTAAAACGCTCGATATTAGTGCCAAATATATGTTTTTCGTGGTCGCTGAAACTCTGAAAAAAAAGTATAAAATTTACGTACAGAACGTTTGTACATTAAAGAACACACTTGAAGCAGACTTTGAACATACATTTGTTTCATTACCATGGAATACAAAAAAAAAAAAAAAGTTACAATTCATTTTAACTACTTAAAATGTATGCTATTTTTCCCTTGAAATTTCTGCTTTTTCCGTATAACGAATTCAAATCTACGTGTACATATATATACTCTTTATTATTATAATTAATGAGATGCATTTATTTTTTATTTTAGGTTAAATACAAATAAAGATACGTGTATCATACTTTTCTTATCCTTACTGATATTATTATTCCTTTCTTAATTACTTATATATAGTCCTTTTTATTTATTCGTATATTCTTTTAAAGCACTTTTATTTATATTCCATTTTAAATAATACTTATATGTTCTCTATTTACTATTTACATATACATATTGGAATCGAAAAGGGAATAATAATCAGGAATCATAATATTATAAGTTTTTTAATATTAATTCTTATGAAGCAAAGGTGTCGTACAAAATTCTCCTGAGTATTTTTGGTTGTAGTTCATTGGCAACTAGACATGAGCGCTCGCAGCTAATTTTCCTCTACAAATTAGTGAATGGAATTGTCGACAGTTCAGATTGTCTAAAGTTAATGAATTTTAATATAAAATCAAAAAAATAAAACGATTACCTTTTATCTGCAACAGGTCTCAAACTATGGAACATTTAAACTCACCCATTGCGAGATTTTGTCGATTATTTCACAAGCTGATACAGGAGAATGTCGACTTAGATTTTGCTATGTCTTTTTTTCAGTCTATGTAAAAACTCTTAAATATAATTCTTTGATTAAGAGAGACTTTCAATTCGAACCTGACATTGATTATGGTATTTTGAAACTAAAAAAAAGTATTTCTATTGAATGAAAACATTTCTACTTCTTGACAGAAATCTTATTTGAACATTTATATTTTGAATATTTATATTTTTGTTACGTTCTGTTCGTTTTTCTTTCATTTTTTATCACGAAGTGCTGATTTTATAGTCTTTACTAGTTTCTATTTGTTTATTTGTATTTCTTATTGGAGGAATTAATACATATATATCTCTTACTTGTGTGTTCTCATTTTCGTGATGTTTATTTTCTTTTTCTTTTTGTTGTTTGTTTCATTATTTATAAAGTTTGTAATTATGTAAGCCTATTGTAAATGGGAATATTCTTTTCCTGTAATAGGTGTCCAATAAACAAATAAATAATATATGCAGTTCGCATATACATCTGGAGGGAACTGGAAAACAAATGTACACAAGATTTATTAAAAGATAATAACGCATTTATTAATATAATAGAAGAAGAAGAACAAGAGGAGATCGTAGTAAATAAAAAGGCGCAAGTTCTTCTAAGAGAAATAGATGCCGTAATCGGAATAGAAGAGAAGATGATCATCATGAAAGGAAGGAAGAAGAAGATGAAAAGAAGAAAGGAACACAAAAGGAAAAACACATAGAAAAAGAAGAAGAAGAGAATATCATCAATACCGAAGGAGAAGGAAGAGATGCAGCTAGTGAAATTCAAATTGCAGAATAAAAAGAAGAATATGATGATGAAGAAATATTAGAATTATTGGAAAGTGATGGTAATAGAATGATAACAGAAGAAGAAGAAGAAGAAGCATCCGAGCGTACTGACCAAATTAAAAATGGTTAAAAGGAGCAAAAGAAGAAGAAGACGTCGAAGAAAGAAGAAATGAAGGAGAAGAAGAATTGTCAAATCTAACGTTCTCCCAAATAATAGGAGAGACTTACAATATGGAAGAGAAGAAGACAGAAGAAGATGAGTTCTACGAAACTGAACTAGAAAAATGAATTAACAATTTATTTCCTAATCCTAAAAAAGAAGAACTACAAGTAATATATCTATCAATTATTGGAATATTAGCAGAGGCTAATACAGACCATATAGAAATAAAAATCGATTTAGAGGAAATAGAAAAAAGGAATGGACGAGTTGCTATCCGTATTTGAAGCAGAACGAAACTCAAATGTACAAGTAGGATTTGGAAACAATAGATTTCATATAAGAGAAGAACGCAGAAGACAATACAGAAGATTCAATATGGAGGGTACAATGGTAAGATTCCGTCTGTCCCCCGTGCTTGCAGATGAAAATCCTTTTACTGCAATTGAAACAAGTCTACAAGCCTTAATAGATTATTTGCTACGTAACGTGGATCAGCATGATTACGAAGGAATAACAATCACAAATGAAAGAGTAGGACACCTCCCTTTTTGGTTATCGTTCAGAGAAGCAAGAAATCTCTCAGCAGAAGTTCTGTGGACAAGTTATGAAAAAGTACTGCAAAGTAATGCGGCTTTTCTTATAAATCAAGATTGCATCTTGAATTTTCATCATGTACGTATGCCAAGAGGACAAGGGGGATTAAAACAACATCTTATGAATACTGAGGAATATGTAAACGTAGTATTATCACAATTAAGAATAAAGGCACAAGATGTTTAGCACATGCAATCGTAGTTGCCATAGGATTCAAAAAATACAAGGGAAGAAATCTAACTCAATACGATAGTAATGTAAAAAATCAAAGTAAATATATCATAGGAAAAGAAGCTGAAGATCTGTGTGAAGCTGCAGGTGTAGATCTTAGTCATGGTGGCGGAATTTCTGAAATTCGTAAATGTCAGGAATATTTAAAGAAATTATAAAATCACAGTGTATAGGGGATTTTCAGGAAGTGATGTCATGTTTGAAGCTCCACCAAGTGATAATGAGAGAACTGCTTTAAACTTACTGTTCATAGATAACCACTACAACGTCATTGAAAGCTTGACAGCGTGTTTTAGCTTTAGTTATTATTGAGAAAGTTGTCACAACAAATATGAAAACAAGCATGCACATTTGAAAAAAAATGTACAGCTGTATGTTACCGATGTCATCAAAAACCACCATGCGCTTTTAGAGAAGCTCATATTACTTGCACAAAATATAATCGAGAATTTTATGGCAAATCGTGTTATGACTATCATAAGTCAGCTCCTTATCAAAATGGAAAACCTTTATATTCCATTGTAAAATTTTGTGCCCAGTGTTTGAAAATTTACGTAGTAAAAGAAAAAGGATCTCACGTATGTGGAGAACCGTATTGCAGCATTTGCTGTGCTATAGTAACACCCAATCATGAATGCTACATGAAGGTGAATGGAAGAAGAAAACCTAAAAAAAAAAACAATGAAAAATATCATGGAGAAGAAAGCTATGATTGTGTTTTATGATATTGAATGTACAGAAGATACGAAAATAGAAGATGAGGACGCAAACATATAAGAACATATACCTAATGCCTTGGTTAGTCAACATGCATGTTACCATTGTTATGAAGATAACATCAAAAACAATTGTATCGTTTGTGGAAAACGAGAAAATATATTTAATGGAGAAAATGTAATAGAAGACTTTCTAAAACATCTTCAACATCTTCAACATCTTCATCGTGCGCTCGTCCAATTATTAAATCAGTAACATGTGTGGCCCAAAATTCTAAGGGCTATGATGCACATTTCATCATTAAGACCAGGGTTGAGAAAATGAATTGGACTCCAGAAGTAATCATGAATGGGGCGAAAATTCTATCTCTTAAAATAGGGAACGTAACCTTTATTGATTCAAGTTTTCTTCCTGTGTTCTTAAGTAAATTAAGTGGTGCATTTTGTCTTCAATCGTGCAAAGGATATTTTCCACACTTTTTCAATCGACGTGAGAACATACATATGAAGGTACACTTCCAGACATTAGATATTATGGAGCAGATTGATGAAAGTAGACGAAAGACGCAAGTTTCTCCAATGGTATACTGAACATCGAAACGATTCCTCTAAAATGAAAGAAAAACTGATCAAATATTGTGTACAGGATGTTGAAGTACAACGCCAAGCATGTATTTCCTTTATGAATACGTTTGAATCTGAAACAAATGTAAATCCCTTACTTGCATGTATTACAATCGTCATTGCATGTAATTTGGTGTATCGAAGAAATTTCTTAAAGAAAAATACGATTGGTATCATACCAAAGAACGGGTAGCTATGGAGAGATGTCCAATCAGCTGAAACAGTACAATGGATAGCTTGATCAGAAAAAAAACAAGAAACATACAAATTACCAATGCTGCTCGTAGTAAGGAAACACGAATTGCATCAATGAACGTAGATGGTGTATGGACAGATCACAACACAGGAAGAATATTGGTGTGGGAATATGAGGGCGATTTTACCCATGGTTGTATTTTCTGCCACCCTGATGACAGAGATAAACCCATCTATAACAATGCTACGGTTACCATGGAATTTCGATATGAAGCAACAAAGAAAAAAATTCAAAAAAAATAAAGGATTTTGACTGTGAAGTGCACGAAATATGGGGCTGTGAATTTAAGAAAAAATTGGCAGTAAATGAAGAGATGAAGAAGTATGTTAGTAATCATCCATACACAAAGAAAACACCATTAAATCCTCGTGACGCTTTTTATGGAGGAAGTGTGAATGCCATACGTTTGTAACATACAGCACAAGAATCTGAAGGAGAAACAATCGAAAACAAAGATGTTATATCACTGTATCCATATATCTATAAGACTAAAAACATTCCAATTCGTCATCATACTATCTATCTGCCTGGAGATTCAAATATTCCCAGCATTGAAGAAGAAATAGGATTAGTTAAACTAAGTGTTCTACCTCCAAAAATTCCCTTACACGCAGTACTCCCTTACAAATCAAATGCTAGATTGATGTTTCCACTTTGTCGTACATGTTGTGATAAATTAAACCAGTCATCTTGTAATCACAGCGATGAACAGCGAGTTCTACATGGTACATGGGTAGCAGATGAAGTAAGAAGAGCGTTAGAAAAAATATACAAAAAAATAGATATTCATGAAATTTGGACATATGATGATGTTCAATATGATGAAGAAACAAAAGTGGCGGATTAATTGCAGAGTACATAAAACCTTCCTGAAAGCAAAAAACGGAAGCTAGTTGATGGCCATCATGGTGTGAAACAGATGAGTTAAAGTAGAAGAAAATTCAGCAATTTTATGAAAAGGAAGGAATACGTCTAGATGAAAATAAAATTCAACATAATCGAGCACTTAGAAATTTAGCTAAATTAATGCTAAATTAATTTTAGGGAAAATGTGAACAACGTTAGAACATGGGTCATGTAAACATTATCAATGACCACAAGGAATTATATGAGAAATTATCATCTCATGATATAAAGGTTCATCAAATATTTCCAGTAAATGATGATATGATATATGTATATTGGCAATACACAGATAAAGTTTCTGTTTCACCATCAACAGTAAGTGTTATCATAACCGCGCACACAACATCACAAGCAAGATTAGAATTGTGCAAGTATTTAGATCAACTACAAGGAAGAGTATTGTATTTTGATACTGATTCAGTTATTTATATGCAAAAACCTGGTGAAAGTACAATTCCAACTGCTGACTTTTTAGGCGATTTAACAAATGAAGTACTCGAGTATGGTAAAGCGACCTATATTTCAGAATACGTCTCGTCTAGACCCTAGAACTTTGGGTTATGTATTTTTGATCCCAGTACGAACAAGGAGTTTCAAGTATGCAAGATACGGGGCTTTTCATTAAACTATGAATCGTAAAACACCTAAGTTTGATGTAATGAAGAAAATGATAGTAGATGATAAAGGAGAGGCGGAGGAAGAAGAAGAAGAAGAATCTAGTCCCACTGAAGTCAAAATTACCAGTGAGAAAAAAATTGCCGCAGCAAGGACCATACTATCGTCAGCATGCCTGAAACAAAAAATATAAGAAAAATTATATAAAACGACGTAGAATACCAAATTCATATGATTCTCTTCCATATGGCTACACTACTTCCAACAAATGAAGAAGAGAAATGTAATAAGGCCCTATATAAATATATGTATGAAGAAAGAATGATCATACTCTTTAACATGGATATGACTTGGAAACATCCCTTTTCATGTATTGTTGCCGGACCAAGTGGATGTGGAAATACTTCCTTTGTAATACGATTTCTGTCCAATTTATCACGTATGGTTAATACATCGTTTCGTCATTTGTATTGATACTATGTAAAAATGACAAAATGCATAGAGAGAAATTTCGACAAAAATACAATTTATTGAAGGATTACCTCGAACAAAAGACTTTTTTACCTGAAACTGGACCACGTCTTATTATTATTGATGATCAAATGTGTGAAGTGAACCACTATATATTTGATTTCTTTACAAAGGGTTTTCATCATATAAATCTTAGTGTACTCTTTATTACACAAAACATGTTTCATCAGGAAAAACGAAGCAGAGATATGAGATTGAATTGTTCTTATCTCGTATTATTTAAAAATCCAAGAGATAAATCACAAATTAAACATTTGAGTTATCAACTAATTCCTGAAAATCCCAAATTTCTTCAAGAAAGCTTCAACGACGCAACAAAGTTACGCTATTAATATTTGTTTATAGATTTAAATCAGTATACGCCAGAAGAACTTCGTTTTCAAAGAAATATCTTTTCTCATTATATTTATCATTACGTTTATGTTCCAACGAAATAGAAGACGATGTGTTTATAATGTTAGTTTTAAACTGTGTTTGTTCATTCTGACAATATGTCTCCAAGAGCAAAACACGGAGATCTTCTTCGTACGCTGAGCAAAGCAAATCCTAAATTACGTAAAGCTATAGTGGCCAATGCAGACTCTTCAATGATTCGAAGTATTTGCGAATGTTGTTATAACATATTAAAATAGAATGTACCTTTTACAAAGACACAAAAAGCAAGATTGAAGCGATGCAAGAGGACGCTTGATACATTGTGAAGAAAGAAAACTCCATTCAAAAGAAGATAAAGCATTTATTAGTGCAGCAGCAGGGTGGATTCCTATCGCCATTGTTAGTTCCTGTTTTAACTGCTGCGCTATCAAGTTTACTATTCCGTTAGTGCAATGGAACACGTAAAGAAGATTATTTTAGTTCCACCTGAAGTTCTTAATCGTATACAAACACCAGCATCATCATCATCAGCCCTGGAGAAACAAGAATCTAATCTGAATCTAGAAATGCAAGAGATTTTACTGTTATCACCGCTTAGCGATGATGAAAAGTGGAATCAATATAATAATATTCTTCAAAAATATTTACATTTAACACGAAAACAAGAAGAACCTGTTACACCTTGGATTACGTCAACTAAGTCAGATAAGCCTGAAGTAGAAGAAGACATATTGTTATCTATACCCAAAATGTTTCGTAAAAGAGCTGAATTACTACTACATAGAATGAAACATGATGATAATATCACGTGTGCTAATAAAGCAATTGTTTACATCAGAGGTGATAAGCTAGAAGGATCTCGCATTATAGATTTAATTTCTGATGTGTCGCGACCCCGGAAACACACAAACCCACCGGGATGGGATAAATTTTGTAATTATTTATCTTCTAATAACACACCTCAAGAACTTATTGGAAATCCAAAACGTTTGTCATATATTTTACCACGAACTAAAGTATCACTGGCAGCATCATCGTCAACAGAAAAAAATACCACTGAAATCGTTTCCAGAAGACGACGAAGAGGAAGCAGAAGAAGAAGAAATGAAAAGTAGTATATCCTATAAGGAAAAGGAAACGTGAATGTAAACGTCCAGTATGGTCAAGATGTAAACCATAAACAAACAGTTAAGCAAGATTTACTACAACCCTGCATCGTTTCCAACTGTTAAAAAATGTGGATAGCTACAAAGAAGAAAATTCCTATACATTGTATAAGAAAATGGTTACTGCAACAAACAAGATATACATTGCACAAACCTGTACGTCGTCGTTTTAAAAGAGATTTATATGTAGTGAATATCATTGATGATGAGTGGGAAAGTGATATTAATGATCTTCAATCTCCTCATAAATTTAATGATGGATATCGTTATATTCTTACAGTGATAGATGTGTTCAGTCGATATGCATGGGCTGTGCCATTAAAATCTAAAAATACAAATGATGTCTTAAAGGCATTGAAAAATGTGTTCAAAGACAGAAAGTCAATTAAATTCCGAACAGATAAAGAAAGTGAGTTTAGTAATAAAACAATACAGAAGTACTTAGAGGACAACAAAATAAAAGATATTACAACTAAAAATCCTGATATAAAAGCTAGTATTGTAGAACGTTTTAACAGAACTCTAAAAGAAAAAAAATGTGGAACTATTTTGCAAAATATCAAACGTATAGTAATTTTAATGTATTACCTCTTCTTGTGAAATTTTACAATGAAGATTACCATTCAAGCACAAAGATGTCACCTGCAATTTTTTTCTCAAAATAACATGTTACAAGTATGGCATAATCAGTATGATAATAAAATAAAGAAGAAGAAGAACAATCGAAATTTCTCAAAACATCTTAAGATTGGTGACACAGTACGAATTAGTGAAACTAAACGTACATTTGATAAAGGATATATGCAAAACTGGAGTTGGGAAATATTTAAAGTGAAGAAGATAATACCAAGAGATCCACCTGTTTATGAAATTGAAGATTCAAACAAGGAACCACTGGATGGGTTATTTTACAGAGAGGAATTACAACCTGTGACGTTATCAAAGACGTTTTACAAAGATAAAATTATACGTACAAGAAGAAAAGGCAGCAGAAAATATTATTTTGTTCATTGGAAAGGATATCCTTCTTCTTTCGATTCGTGGATACCTGCATCAGCCGTAAAGATCGAGAAGTACAATGGAACCTGATGGAGATGGTCACGTTACGCTTCGCAGTAATAGTTCTATGGAATATTTTACTGACAACACCTTAACATCATACACCAAGAAACTTCACAAAGAATGG
Organism: Thermobia domestica; assembly: GCF_964235325.1. Lineage (NCBI taxonomy): Eukaryota > Metazoa > Arthropoda > Insecta > Zygentoma > Lepismatidae > Thermobia > Thermobia domestica. Next base: position 254,068,827 of record NC_137459.1, on the reverse strand, counting down.
AATTCCGTGAAAAGTGGGAAGTGGCTATTGTTGAAATTCATAATCCTCATTCAATGCTAAATATTAATGAAGAAAATAATATGTTTTACAAAACTGCAAAAAGTGATGAATGGAAATTTATAACTATTCCTGTACGTTATTACACTGACATATCAGAATTGATAAAGATAATTAATACGTACAACAGATTCATAAATTTACATATTTCCGATACTCGTGAGAGTAATACCTGTTTTATACGACGTCTTCATAAAGACATAGATGTAGACGTTGCATTACCAACAAGTGTTAGTGCGATGTTGGGATTTGATCCAAACGTTGATTTAAAGGATATGCAACAAAGGCAAAGCATTCCAAAATTACGTTTAGGACTTCCATCTACAATGTGTGTGTATTGTGATATAATTCAATCTGTATTTGTTGGAGATAGAGTAGCACCATTATTACGCATCATAAATATGAATCCTGTGAATCATACACTTTTAAGTAGTGTTATAGAAATTTTATATCCTCCACATTATGTGCGTATAGAGAAGATGCATTCTGAACACCTCAAAATAGATATAAGAGATAGTGCAAGCTCTCCACTGGCATTCACTTTCGGTACTGTATGCGTTAAACTACATTTTCGACCGGTGCGTCAACATCAACAAGTAAGAATAATCCATATTTACAATATTATCAAAAACAAGCTCTTTCTGGAACTGGAAACGTTTATGTTGGATCCCCTTATCAAGTTGGACATGGCATTGGAAGTTTCCTTGGAAAATTATTTCGTTCTGTCATGCCATTAGTAAAACAAAGAGCTAAAACAGTAGGAAAGAAATTATTAATATCTGGAGCAAACGTTATTACTGATGTCATCGTCGATAAACAGCCTATTAACGAATCATTTCATCAACGAATGTGTGAAGTGAGATCCGTCTTGCAAGACAAAGCACAAAATAAACTGAAATCTATGCTAGGATCTGAATATTAACGAAGGAAAATAATTACACATTCCATCTTTAACCCTTCATTACACATCATCAAGCGCAAGAAGAAGTGCAGGAGGAAAGGTACGCAGAAAAGAAAGAAAAATCAGTCGTATAAGAAAAAGAGGAAAGTATCACACGATATCTTTATTAAATCATCATCATCATGGCTTTTTTACATCATCAATCCTGCGAATGTGTAAAAAGTGAACTGGATATTTTTCTACAAAACCAACGCAAACCAGTATATTGAATAATTATGTTGTTACATGGAAACCAATCAGTTCACTAGCTGATAATGCTCCTTTAGAATTTGTCATCCCAGGAACGAGTGATGAATACATATATCTACCACATACTCTTCTTTACATCAAAGTTCAAATCGTTAAGCCTGATGGATCAGCATTTGTTGAAAGTGATAAAGCTGTGGCTCCTATTAATGGCTTTAAATGTTATGTTCAGTGAAGTGGAAGCGTATTTAAATAACAAACTGGTTTCATTTCCATCTCATAATCATCCATATCGATCATATATTGAAAAACTGTTAAATTATGATGGTTCTGCTAAAAATACTCATGTTCAATGTGCATTCTGGTTTCAAGATACTGCTGGACATATGGATGCAACATCTAGTGGTAATAGAGGATTTCAACAACGTTATGAATTAACAAAAAAAAAGTGCAAAATTCGACATGCTTGGACATCTTCATTGTGATTTTTTAATCAAGATAAATTTTTAATCCAAGGTGTAGAATTACGTCTCAAGTTAATTCCTGCAAAGCCAAGCTTTTCTCTCATCAGTAGTCTTTTTCGTCTCTTGAGGCTAAAGTGAATATTTTAGACGCTGCTTTACATATTAAAAAAAATTAATGTTAGTCCTAGAATAAAACTAGCACATAACAAACTTCTACAATCAACAACAGCCAAATATCCTCTAACAAGAGTGCAAATGGAGTCATTCGTCATTGCAAAGGATCTTCAATCAAAAACAATTGATAATTTATTTATGGGAGTATTACCAACTCAAGTGATTGTGGTGTGTACACAAAATGAAGCCTATACAGGAACAATAACTTCATATCCATTTCATTTCAACCATTTTGATATCAATTTCTACTCTGTATACATGGATGGAAAATCTGTACCTTCAAAATCTTTGCAACCGAATTCCGAAAATAACCTCTATGTTTCATCATATCATACCTTATTCTGTGGATCAGGTATTCACCTTTCCAATCATGGCAACAATATTCCTCGCCTTGCCTTTCTTCAAGGATACACTATCTTTGTTTTCGACATTACTCAAGATGGAGAAGCCAGCGCTATGCAGCATTGGAATCTCATCAAACATGGATGTGTTCGTCTGGAAGTTCATTTTAATAATCCTCTACCAGCACCTGTCTCATGAATCACATATGGCGAGTTCCAATTTCTCTTAGAAGTGGATCATCAGAGGAACATCATCATGGATTTTTAAAAGTACACTATTTAATTACCGTATCATATATGTACATGTCTGCATTTTTACACACGATGTCCTCTACACTGGATTTATTGAATGCTTCACAAACAAATCCTTTATTTCACAATCATTACGTTGGCGTATATGCAGCCAATCAATTACTAACACATGTTCCACTACCTACAGCCATCATCATAAATACAGCTCCCTCGAACAAACTTGGCATACATTGGATTTCCGTATATATTCATACTGATGTACGGGCCCACTACTTCGATACATTTGGATTTCCTCCATACGTAATGCATCGTATTCAATTTCTACGTAGAAATTCCATTCCTTATACATTTAATAATAAACAAATTCAAAGTGTGAAACCGTCCCTATGTGGACATTATTCATACCTTTTCCTTTGCTTCAAAACTAAAGTAAAGTCATTAAATGAATTCAATCACACTTTCTCAATAACTTCCGAAAAAATGATCGCGACTTGCTGTATTTACTTTTACAGGTAATCATTTCTCCTGTATACTTATCATCATGTCTTCATTCTTCTTATTCTTCGTTTGTTTTGAATACTTTTTATTATAGATAAAATTCTAGCTATTATTATTGCAGGTAGTCATTTCTCCTTCTTTATTATAATGTGTTCGTATAATAATAAATTATTGTTTTTTATTTGTTCATGATTATAGATAAAATAATTTTTAAATTACGTTTTAAGTTTCATTTTTTTATTTCAGAGAGTAAAAGATCGTCAGCGGATGTATGGGCAACACCATTGTACATAATAACGTTTATCTACGCTTCATCATCATCAACAGCAATAGTATCATCTGTGAAGTTAGCATTAATTGAACAATGAACTGTGTATGTGTAAAAAACTCAACACAACTGTGTACGTGTGTATGGACAGTGTCAATGAACAGTGTATGACAACTGTGAAGTTATCAACTGAACAATGAAAAAATCTAACGTACTCTCTTTTAAAAATGTACTATACTTACCGTCGTTTTAATTGTGAAAATATCATCAACATCAATCTCTTTGAAAACACGTTTTATTCTTACTTTTTCCATTTCCTAATAAATAAATGTTTTATGGTTAATTATGTAATTACATACACATATCATAATACATATTTTAACTCACTGAATTAAAGAATTTCATACTGTTTTTTAAAAAGAATCTAAAACTAATTTTTCAGATACTTAATCAGTTATTCTTTCGTAAATTAAATCAAGTATGTGGATTCAGTATTATTACGATAGGACTTTGTCTTTAAAAAATAATATTAATTATTTAATTCATTTAAAAAAAAAATAAGAAAGGCTTATCATACTTAAGACAGACTTGTATAATAATAATAATAATTTCAAAACTAACTTTTATTTTAACATTCATTTCAAGAATTTGAATTCATTATTATTATTATTATTATTATTATTATTATTATTATTATTATTATTATTATTATTATTATACATATCACTTATAGTATACGAGAAAAAAAGTTAGGATTTTTTCTTATCATAAAAGTAGTACACATTAAAAATCATATAATATTGAGGTGTATGAAACGAACACAAAACACACACACACAAATAAAACATTTCACTTTCACGATATATTTTTATTACATTTGATAATACGTTTTTTAGTATACATGAAAAAACAAATCAATTTTCTTCTTCTTTATGAAGAGGCGTTCACTTCATTGATACCCTCCGAATGTTGAGTATAAGTTTCCCCCCACCATGGCTGTGTCTGTACACTATGAAATAAGTCATCCATAATTGAATCTATGAGCTTTTGTTTGCAAAATACTTTCATTTCCAATTTTAATCTTTCACCATCAATGTTCACGTCACTGTTCTTATCATGAGAGACACTTGGAAAACTGATGTTCATGCCATTAATAATACTTCTTTCATATACACAGGTATGGATTCCGGCAAGTCCCCTGCATGTAAGACACTGCGATTGTACATGATTACGAATAGTATATGTATACAAGTCAAAATATTCACGTAGCACAACACTGCACACTTTACTGTTTTTCACAGCATGTTCAATGCACGGTAATATTTTCAAGAAATAAAGCCAATTACTTGAAGTTAAGTACACAGTGCTTCGAGGAGCATGAAGCGTTCCTTTCCTCTCTAACATCACTAATTTTTCACCATTATTTTTCGCACCACCAGTTCGTTTTTGTTCGGCCAAGTGATTTTATAAATGTAATTTCCACTTGAGAATTTAAATATTCCGTAACAATCCGGGTCACCATTATCTGCTTCCAATTTTTCAGTACAACGTCCTGGTAAAATCACTTTTTCGCCTCATTCAAATGTCACACATGCCTTCCTACCACATACCGTTGTAATTATCTCACAGTTTACAATACGAAATGGTACTCCAATCTCCAAATATTGCATTTTTGTAAAGGGTACCATTGATGGCTTATTAAACTTACCTAATAAACTCATTGACTATGACATCTTTAAATTTGACGTTTGTTCCTTTGTAACAGCTGCTAACAGAATGATCTACACAAGCACATACGTTCCGCTTACGCTCTTCGCAGGAGGGGTGGGTGTTTGGAGATTCAAATTACTACCCAATACACGACAAGAACACGGAAAAGGCATGTATTATCTTGTTTCTACATCTGGTAGGCGTCCAAGACTATGAGCATAGCAACAGCGGGTTCCCACAACCAAAATTTTCCCACGAGGCTCCTGGTGGTAGCCCTACAGGGTATGAGCATAACAACTAAAGGCCTGTTGAAACTTGCCTTCGAATTCTAGGAAAACAAGATAATTCTTTGCTGACTCAGCCAGCTATCCAGCCTCTATTCTACTCTTTTAAGGTAACAAGACAGAAAAATCACTATCACAATACAAGGACAAAACGAGTGTTGCATAGTGCTATTAATACCGATAAACCATAAGGAGTGATTCTTCATTGAAATAAGGGAATAAGTCCATATTAACCTGTTTAAGAAAGTGGTTAGTTTCAGAGATAGGGCTATCCAAAAATGTAGAAAATTTAAATTTCAGCATGCGCTATTTCGAATTGCAGAAAGTGCAGAGTGGTGGTCCATAAGGCAGGCCATACATATGTAATCAAAAAATGTGTTTTTCGTCAATGTCCAATAAGTTTGTTGGGGGTTCCCAGCAAGTAGGGGTGTTCCAAGAACCGGTTAACCGGTTTTGGTTCGGTTTGTAATTTAAACCGAATCAATCGGTTTGGACTTCGAACCGGTCCGTTTCGGTTTGGGAACGGTTCGGTTCGGTTTGGGAACGGTTCGATTCGGTTTTGAAACGGTTTGGTTTATAAACTATTCGGTTCGGTTTGTAGAATGGTTCGGCTCGGTTTAAGAACTGTTGGGCCCTTTTTCAGTACTGATCGGTTTCAATTCAATATTTGAAATCAACAGAAATGTAATTTGCATTATTAGGAACCGTGTACCCAGTTATTATAATAAGGCTGAATGTTACGTTTTTCGGCATAACTTTATTCAGATTAAAATTATTTCGATGTTACTGAAACAATTGAGGGGTCGTACTTGTGTGGGTACTTTTACTGATGCTTTGGATTTTGGAATAAAACTCTTAATATCAGTTGGAAGACAACTTTACGGCATGGGCGGATTTAGAAGATACCATGGAAGGCTGGGGTAGTTACTTCAAGGGTGGATGCTGTTCCAAGAGAAGCCACATTTTGAATGAATCATCAAACTCATTTTGAAATGACAAGGGAGGGGCATGGTTTACGCCCTGTAGGTGGAATATATCGTGGTGCAATATTATCAGGTAACCAAGAAAATTTATGCTGTTTCTGAGAACAGTTACTTTTGTCGCGTTAGTGTGGTGAAATTGATTATGATGACATTACACAGTATGGCGCTAAATTTGTTGTACCAGAGATGTTCACCCTCGCGAGGGTGGCCCTCTCGAGGGCATCCTCACCCTCAAGTTCCCTCGCACACAGTGACGCGAGGGCGAAAGAGCGCAAGGGCGAGGACAAGTTTTGGCCGCGAGGGCGAGTATGCGCGAGGGCGAGGACAAGCTTCGATGGCGAGGGTGAGGGTGCGCGAGGGCGAGGACAAGTTTTGGCCGCGAGGGCTAGTTTGCGCGAGGGCGAGGACAAGCTTCGATGGCGAGGGTGAGGGTGCGCGAGGGCGAGGAAAAGCTTCGACGAAGAGGGCGAGGGTGCGCGAGGGCGAGGACAAGTTTTGGCCGCGAGGGCGAGTGTGCGCGAGGACGAGGACAAGCTTCGATGGCGAGGGTGAGGGTGCGCGAGGGCGAGGACAAGTTTTGGCCGCGAGGGCGAGGGTGCGTGAGGGCGAGGACAAGCTTCGATGGCGAGGGTGAGGGTGCGCGAGGGCGAGGAAAAGCTTCGACGAAGAGGGTGAGGGTGCGCGAGGGCGAGAACAAGTTTCGGCAGCGAGGGTGAAGGTGCGCGAGGGCGAGGACAAGCTTTGATGGCGAGGGTGAGTGTGCGAGAGGGCGAGGAAAAGCTTTGACGAAGAGGGCGAGGGTGCGCGAGGGCGAGGACAAGCTTCGATGGCGAGGGTGAGGGTGCGCGAGGGCGAGGAAAAGCTTCGACGAAGAGGGCGAGGGTGCGCGAGGGCGAGGACAAGTTTCGGCAGCGAGGGTGAGGATGCGCGAGGGCGAGGACAAGCTTCGATGGCGGGGGTGAGGGTGCGCGAGGGCGAGGAAAAGCGAAGGCGCGAGGGCGAAGAATTCAATAACGAACTTTTAAAATGAATTAAATGTAGACACCGTAAATTCATAACACTTAGTGTAATCCACTTCATCAAAGTCAGTTATTAGTTGATCTATAATTTTAATTGATCTTAAATTAGGATTATCTTATAAATCACTACTGTTAATAGTTTAATTGAATTGTCAATTTTGTAAATAAAATCTCGTTCTAAGATAATTACGTTAAGTGTAGATCGCAACTATCTAGGCCAGCCCACAAACCTTTTTTTAATTGAAATCCTATCCGTTTTCCAAGTACCCAGTTACAAAACTATTAAGTCAATACTGAAAACTAAAAACGAAAATATTTATTGCAATTAAACGATTAACACAATTGGTATTATTGGACGGGAGCACGTTGGCTCAGTGCTACAACCAATCTCTGGTTTCAGGGGTCACTCGTTCGATCCCAGGCCAAGTGAGTTCGTGGAGGACGACAGCGTATACTTTGGTTTTCTCGGGATTTTCTTGTTTCCTCCCGTTTTCTCATTCCACCTATTCTTTCATCATCATTCACTTGCAATTCCATCAGCCTCCTTTAGCCATCGATGGCATAACCGTTGGATTTAAACTAAAGATTTATTTATTTTATTTTATTTTATTTATTTATTTATTTTTTTAAAGATTGGTATCTTTGAAAGCGTTTTTAATATAGTGTAAAAATATGCAGCGCACAGTCTTGAAAAGGGAGACTATTTTGGGCGTCCAGTAGGCTTCTTTCTGTGATCTGTTACCCTTCATTGTCGACGTTTTTATTATTTTTTTTTTTCGCTTAATAGGATATTAAAATAGAATGATTTGGTTCTATATCGCAAGTTTTAAAGCTCCCTGACAACTGATATTTAGTCAGCAAAGCATACAAAAACTTAGAAATAAAGAAGCAAAACTACCTGAAGTATTCGGCTATGGTTCATCTAATCATGGGCGTCGTAAAGAGGGGCTTGGGTGGTCGCGTTTCTCCCAGATTTTCGTCACACGTATGTAAGCAAACTAAGGAAAGCAAACTAAGTATACGAAGGTGTATTGCTCAATCTTAGTCATTTGCGCATACTTTCTGCTTCAAGGCGTGTAGTACTATATTCAAAACTAGCATATATAACCTGTGAAATTTTTAAGACTAGCGTATACTCTGTGAAAATTTTAAGACTATGGTGTACGCCGTGTGAAATTTTAGGACTTGAGCAGGAAGTTTTTGATAGTCTATTATTGCAACACAGCCCCTGCCCGCTGCAGCCCCTAGTTATTCGCCTCTACTTTCTAAACATTTTCTATATATTTTACATCATTGGAGTTGGTGGCCCCGCATCGTGGAGGTTGTGGGGACATTATCTAAGCCTTTGGTCAAGTGACCTTACAATTGGACTTGTCAAGTGACCTTACATTTACATAGATTACTATTGAGATAAGTGGGTAAAACTGCATTCAGGTTTACACCTATAATTTCATGATTCTTAGTGTTCATCCTCCCGAAGGGGAATTTTCGAAGATGTCCTCAATTCTAACTATAGAGAAACGTTCTCACACAACAGAATAAACATAATTTCAAACCGTTCATGATCTATATTAAGAAAAAAAATAGCACTCTACCAACGTAATTTGCTGTTTTAGAAAATATAAGTTTTACTTATGAATATCTGGGAATCAGTCGATCTGTCTGTATTCTGACGTATTAGAGTTAATGTCCCTTTATAATTCATCACCGATGCCGATGCTAAATGGTACATGAATCTATAGTTTATGGTAGGATCCGAACCACCATAATGCGTTCAAACTTCACTCAAGAGAATCGAACCTGAGACTTGCTGCAAAGCAGACATGCTTGCTAGACACTATACTAACTTCCTTTGTATATTTCAATATCATTAACTTTCAGTAATCACCGGTAATCGACCTATAACCAGAGTCGAAGTCTAAGAGGGAGTTATTGAAAATGTTTAATTATTCTAATTTTTATGTAAATATTTTACTTTAGAATATTAGCGTTTAAATACTCCTCTCCCCTATACACCCATTACACACGCTAATACTATGTAACAAGCAGTAACGACTACATATTATCAGGTGCAACATTTAATCAATCAACATATAACATATAAAGCTTATAAAATTTTAATTAGTCAGCTGGATTACATCTTATGAAAAAAGTTGAATAATTTCCACTTTTAAGATAATAATAATATTTCCAATAATAGTTAGTTGTTTGACGCAACGTAAGCATGAAGGTAAGCTTAGATCTTTGTTCGAAATTCACATTGAAATGATATTCACAAAGAATCTTCAGTGGGCTGAATCTCTTTCGTTCCAGGTTGGCTACAAGACTGCGATAATCGTAGGACGTAAAAATGAAGATTTTATTCCCCAGTCAGAATTTTTAAACTATTCTCTCTCTTCAAGTCAATAATTGTCTGTTTTGCATTATTACTTTTCAACCACGGAGCAAAATAATTCAGTCACTCTACTCCTGTTTTAATGATGTATGGCAGCGTGTAACAAATTGTTGCGAGGTCCTGGGCAAGAAAAGTTTGTGATCGCCCTTTCAGTTTTTAATTGCTAATTATAATAAAATTTCTGGAAATCAATTAATCTACATATTTAATTATTTGTGCTAAAGAAAATAAAGGTTTGTTCTCTTACTTTCCCGTTCCACCATTTCTTTCATCATCATTCACTTGCAATTTCACCCATCTCCTTTAGCAGTTACATAACTCTGGGGCGCTAAACTGAAGATTTCATCTTTTCTGTCATTACTACAATCTTAAAGTTTGCACTATTAAAGTTTGCTCGACATTATTAATTGTTGAATTGGTGGATTTATAAAAGTCAGTATTAAATCATTTTAGGCTCGATGATCTTTCCAAGGCCCCTGGAGGCGCTAAGCTCTGAGCGTGCCATTTAGGGAGGAACGGTGGCTCAGCGATAGAGAAATTACCTTTGTTTGAAGGGTAGCATGTTCGATTCCCGTCCAAGTAAGTTCGTGGTGGAGGACATCGTGTTCGTGTTTTTTTGGGGATTATCCAGTTTCCTACCACATTCTCATTCAACTATTTCTTTCATCATTCACTTCTGTCTCCTTTAGCATTTAGCTTGCATAATCGTGGGATCTTAAACTAAAGATTTCATTTTTCATTTGCCTTTACGTATTTGTAGTGTAAGGAATCATTGAGACAACGTTTGAAAGATATCATTTAATAATTGCGGGAATTACTGAAAATAAACTTTCCAACAACGATAGCTGCCAAAAATGAACCAAGACCAAAGTAATAAAGTGCACAAATTGGCCCCTAGGGTAGTTTCTTAAGACAAAGTTTAATATTTATGGCAATAATTGAAAAAAAAATTAAATTTTCACATTGTTAAGGTAGGAGAAATGTATCTCTATTAGTGGTGAATACTAACAATATTTGAGCATCGAAATTAACCTTACAAGCACATTGACACAGTTCAGTTTATATTTTAAAATACCAATTAACTTAGATTCACATTCAAATCAATGAAGTCATTCATGTTATAGGTTAGAGTGGGTACATATTTCCGAGTGATAATTCAACAATAGTGTTCTGAAGTATTTTATTTGTTTGCTGACGGAGTTTCAAAATTAAGTTCTTTAGATATTTCCCTTTGAATTTGTTCAAATTCCTCAGTTACGCTACATACATCAGAGATGGCCAACGTGTTGACTGTCAAATTCTGACAGATAGTTCGCGGCAGTCACTCTACTGCCACTCATCAAACCTTGATTTCACCCTCACCCTCATGAGAGCCGCCCTTGTGTGGCTGAATACTTAATGCTTGCATCGTAGTTCAAGGAACATTTTGAAGTAAAGGCATTGGATACTGTTGATAAATGATGTAAACGTCACTATTGACCGAGATCTCCATTGTAACAGTTGTTCCATTTTAGGTGTTCCACAGTAAGTTATACGATGATATGTTTAGTTTCCTTTCTTTACGACGTATGTTAAGCAAGGGCGGATCCAGGACGGACTTCTGGTGGGGGTGGTGGGTTGTAATACTGCTACTTAGAGCTACTTTTAAGAGCTCCAAACTCTGGGATGCGTTTTGTTTGTATATATAAAATAAAGAAGTTTCCTCTTCTGGGGGGGAGCGATCGCCCTGATCGCCCCCGCTGGACCCGCCACTGACGATAAGGAAATAATTCAACAAATAGGTTGAATAATTGATGCTCTGATCCTCACGAAGGAGGCCCTCTTGAGGCCTCCTCACCCTCAATTACCCTCGCCCTCAATGATATGAGGGCGAGGGAAGGGAAAAGTTTTGAGCACGAAGGCGAGGGCGAGCGAGGATAATGGACAACTCCTATTGCGAGGGCGAGGGTGCGCGAGGGCGAGGACAAGCTTCGATGGCGAGGATGAGGGTGCGCGAGGGCGAGGAAAAACTTCGACAGCGAGGGTGAGGGTGCGCGAGGGCGAGGACAAGCTTCGATGGCGAGGGAGAGGGTGCGAGAGGGCGAGGAAAAGCTTCGATGGCGAGGGTAAGGGTGCGCGAGGGCGAGAACAAGTTTTGGCCGCGAGGGCGAGGGTGTGCGAAGGCGAGGACAAGCTTCGACGGCGAGGGCGAGGGTGCGCGAGGGCGAAGACAAGTTTCGACAGCGAGGATGAGGGCGCGCGAGGGCGATTGACAATTCCATTCGCGAGGGCGAGGGTGAACGAGGGCGAGGGCCAACTGCTACTGCAAGGGCGAGGGTGAGTGAGGTCGAAGTAAAATGAACATCTATGCGTTGTACGAAAACAGAGGGGTGATTCCTGAGAGCAAAACAAACAAACAAACAAAAAAAAAGAGTACACACAGGACGAAAAGCGTGTCGTTTACATGATATTGGCTGCCGAAATCGTGGGAAAACAAACTTTAGCATTAAATATTGCACAAACTACTGATTGTAGACGTGATGCGGCGAGATATCGACAAAGGACCCTAACCTGCTCTATCCAAATTTGCAGTTTTCAGATTTGTGCTATGGTGGCGCAGGGAATTCCAAAAAGGATGTTAGGGATTCCCTCACATTCTGTGACGTAAATTGAGTGGACAACAACATGTAAAGGACATTTCACTGCCTGGAAATAATACTACGTGGAAGGTCAATACTCATACACGAAGATAAAACATCGCGGATCAAGAAAAAATACTTTGCGTGGTTGCATACCTCCTCAAAAAGTACTAGTAAAGTCGTTGTACAAGAATTCACTGGAAACTTTACGTCGCTTGAATGTAAAAATACGTACAGCACAAGGCGATAAGTAACAGAAAATACAGAAATTCCGATTGCTGATTTGCTCATATTAATGATATCGCAACGCTTTTGAGAACGCATAATAATAATAATAATAATAATAATAATAATAATAATAATAATAATAATAATAATGCACATAACTATTTTAGCACATTCATTTTGATCAGTACATCACACAAATGCGACTACAGTACGTGTTTTCTTAATCAATATTCTAAGCTGACGGATGTGAAACAAAATATTACTTCAATTCACGATATTTGTACGTACTGTAACAGGAGCCGATATTTCTGATTCCAAATCGTATAACGGGACTGCATACAGAAGGTAGTTGTAGGGAGCAAGGTACAGACGGGAGTCTTTGTTTACAAGGAAAATATGATGGATGTCAGAACGGACACTGCAAAAGGTGTTCAAAATTTCGACCCGCCACTCCAATGCAAAGGTTTCAGCGGCGTCGAAGGGAAAGACGCTGCGAACGCGTTGAAACACTTCTGGTCTTTCCTGAATACTCCACGCTGCAGCTACAATTCGAGCAACGAAACCATCCTTTGATTGCACAGGCGTCGCGTAGATTAGTTGTTTCATATGGCCCCAGAAAAAGAAATCTAATTGGTCAAGGTCGGATGAGCTAGGTGGCCAAGATACCGGTTCTTCTCTGCCGTCCATTTGTTCGGAAAGGCTGCCTTGCGACAATTTCGCACCTCTACATCAAATGTGCTGGAGCACCGTTATGCATAAACCACATGTTTTTCTATGAACAGCCAGTGGCACAGTCTCTAGTAGTTCAGGCAAAATCTATTTCAAAAAAATCCGATACTCTCACCCGGTCAGACATTATGATAGTAGGTATGGTCTGATGAGAATTATCAACGATTCATACCCACACATTCACAGAACACCGTTCCTGATGGGCACGAGTTGACATTCCATATGGGTTTGCCTCAGACCACAAATGTTGAGTGTGAGTGTTCATCAATCCATCATGGGAAAACATAACTTTATCTTTGAAGATAATACGATATATGAAGTGGGATATATTAGCATGGCTCGCGTAGCCACTGGACAAACTTTCGACTACGTGGATGGCGTGTAATGCATGCACAATTTGGACATGGAAAAAGTAAATCTGGTTTTCGTGAAGCATGTTCCAAACCTGCCGATGATGGGTGTTAATTTCAGCAGTTACTACCCGTGTGCTGGAGGACGGTTTTCTCTGATTTCAAGCAAGAATTTCCTCCTTAGAAGCCACAGTCTATACGGTTCTGTTTCGTGCAGCATTGAGTTTGCGTAATTCCAACAATCCTGTTTCTTGTAATCTTCGATCTACACTGGAAAACGTTGCGTGGTGTGGAATTCTAAGATTAGAAAACTGTTGTATGTACAGCAGTTGTGCCACATGGCCATTACGGTCAGCTTTCCCGTATGCCAGATCTATGTCTGCCAATTCGTCACGTGTGTACTCCTCCATTACCTCTGTAATCACAGTCGTTGGCCGTATGGTGATGAAATAAAGCGAAATTAGACTGGAAAATGATATGTGTTTCCTCGCCATTGTGTTTCCTACCCAAGAATCGAAGATAGCGAGATTGCAACTTAGTGCAACTGTTCTGTCAGAGAATGATATTTATGTGTACGATTAGCAAATGTAAAAAACCTACATCGTGACGGAGGAGATATCACACCCAGTGCCGTAGCTACGTAGGGGGGGGTGGTAGCAAGAGGGCGCCGAACAAGCAATAACAAAAAAGAAGGGTTGAAAATGAGTAAACGCTGTGGTTCCCCGTAAAATTATTGGCGCCCGATTAAATCAATATTGTTGTCGGTTTGCAAAGAAATAGATTTGTTAAAAATTCTGTTGCTCCCTGCGCTCGCAATCCAAACGTTTGAGCAAGACGCACAATAAGTTTTTACTTATGACTTACAGGAAGTTAATTTATATGATTTATTAATAATGATGTGATATACAAGGTACCGAATATTGACTTACATTGTACGTAGGAGCGTTTTCAAAATCAAAAACCGTCAAACTCTGAATAAGTGTTCGGCGTTTTCTGAGTCTGGTTAGTTAATCACGCTTTTCTTATAATATTAATCACGACGGTACGAACGAAAGTATGAAAAATGAGAGAAATGAAGACACACATGCAAGCTGCTATTTGGGCGGGAATATCAAAACTGAAGGCAAACAAGGGAAATAATAACATTTTCGAATTTGAAGCAGTTGTAGAATAGGGGCTTAACAGGTCAGAACTTAACCCAACGAATTTAATCTTTTTCAAAGACTGATCACTACCAGGGATTTTTTTTAAATTCCGTTGGCATAGGAAATGCTTGTAATTTAAAAGAATTTATTGGGATTATTTCTCCATCAAATACTTGTATTGCCAGGATTTTTTTGTACATACGTGATATCTAGTTGTGTGATATTTTTATCTATCTACATGCATACAAAAGATATACAAACATTATATATATATATATATATATATATATATATATATATATATATATATATATATATATATATATATATATATATATATACATATATATATATATCAGGCTCATTGCTATTTTATTATTTTATTATACACAAATCTGCTAACTTTTCGTATGTTACGAGTGAGTTAAATATTAAATTCAGCTCCGTTTGAACACAGCTGAATTCGCTTTGACGGAGTTCGCTTAAGTTTTGGCTAGCCAATAGTAAACGAAACCACGTTTACAACACTTTGGACAGTTTAGTTTGTCAAAGTTCTATCGACAGTTCTGAACGGTGCGATTCTTTTCGGTTTGAGATCATTTCGGTTCGGTTTGGGATCGGTTCGGTTTCGGTTAACCGTTCCAAACCGGTTTAAGTGACAAACCCAAACCGCGGTTTGCTTTTGCAATAACCGTCCACCCCTACCTGCAAGTATAATCTGCAGATACTCTGAACATAATTTTCAGTTATGCCCCAATTTCAATGTGGGTCCAAAGTAGGTGAAACGTAAGCTTTGATAACAGTGGAAAGAGAACGCTTCTGCAGGAAGTCGGAAGTGTTAGGAATAGATAACTACACGATTCCTCGTGTTCGAAAAAGCACGTCCTGCGATATCTTTTGTCATGGCATATTTAACTTTTTCCTTCCTTTAAGTGAAAAACGAAACTTACAGCACACATTACTTCGAACAATAGAGACCTACATCTGGCTGTACCTAATTTTTCCGGCCTTCTGCCGGAGCATACTGTGTTAACTATTGTCGAGGCTTATAACGTATCTACATTGGATCCACCTTAAAATCAGAGAGTATATGAAAATTATGTTGAGAACATGGCTGGGAATTGTGTCGTAGAAAATCCTCTCGTAGGAAAATAAAATATCCATTCTTGGATTGCATAAGCATGACTTCCTTTTAGTTGCTATGGATCGCCACACTATGATGTCATTAATTCGATAATCGCGTGTTGAAATTAAACTTTTCACAATTTTGAACAGCCCTAACTTTGAAACTATCCACTTTTCCTGACAAATCTATATGAACACTTTTCTCTTAGTTTGATATGAAAGATCACTTCTTACAGTTTGTCAGTATAGTTCATTGACACCTTGTATAATAAGCTTCAAATATAAATATGATTTACTGTACAACTGGAATAACTTCTTGATAATGATTTACTCACATGAACGTACCAAACTTAACTTCATAAAAGCAAACCTAACTAACCTTATAAAAAAATCTCGTCACAGTATGTAAATCATTATCTCAAAGCTAGCGTATTTTTTAAAATGTTTCCGATCAAGAACCTCTTACTTTGTGATGAAGATACCGGTAGAACGTCAGCATGGATACAAAACAATTTACTTCTGTGTAAAGAAGTTATACACAAATATGGTAAACATTTTTTTCTGGTTTCTGAAGCTATAAAATACTATGGAAAGTGTGTTGTCATAATCTACAATAAAAAATATTTTCTCAGCGGACAAGAAATAACACATGATTATGATGTAGTCAATGCTGGTAGTGATGATTTTCCAGAGCAAGTTAAGCAATAATGCGAGAATATTTGTTTGAAACTTATTACGATTCAGTCGATACTGTACAGTATTTTATCATGAAAGTGCAATAGTGGCTTGGGGGATGTTTGCGGTGCAAATGTTTATTTTTCTCCTTTTCGTTTTCAAGCAAAAATAGGGAAAAATAAACAACAGTCATCGTGAAAGTAGAACTATGGGACAGTTCAATTTCGAAAAAAAATACCTGCAGATGTCAGGCAGATCTTATTTGGTATGTGTTATTGAAATGAATTGCATGGGAATGCTGAAGATTTTTTTTTTTTTTTTTACCACTTCACTCGAAAGTTAGAAAATGTGACATTCACTTATATTTTCCCCAGTCAATAATACCTTTAAGAACGTTACTATTCAGCATGAGTCAATCCATCCTAAATGGTCAAGCATGTGCACTCGACCATCGCCAAAAAATCTGAATGTTTTTCCATGAATGTTTATACTATATCAGGGTATTTCAAAACCACAATTATTTTGTTTAAACATCTCGTAGCCACGCAGCTTCTGCCGCCATTTGCGTCTTCTCGATTTCAGGCATTTACGCTGTTTTGAATATCTCATCATGTGTTTGTCCTAAAAAACTGAAAATCGCTGGGCGTGTCCAACTTGTACAGAGCTAAAACTTTGTCCTCTTAACATTTTTGCCTAAAACCAATTGAAAGGGGTGAAATCAGGGCCTACAGTAGCAATATTTTTCGACATTGAAGACATGTTTGGGAAGAGGAAGTAACTGATGTAGAGGTCTGAATTTTTGTGTGCATGTAGTCCGGGGACATACGTTTATGCTAGAAAAAAAAATTGCAGACCTGTAGCTGCTCACTGAAAATATATCGTAAGGTTGGGGACTTATGTCAATTTGTCATATTTCAAGGTCCAATATCTTCAAGGGGCCTGGATAAAAAAAATGAAATTTCGGGATTAGTTACTCCTTTAACATACCATAACACACAACAAAGCGCGTTTTCTGTTTTGGAGCAGAAGGGGATCAAAGTACTAAGGAATGACGTCATACACTGAGAGGTGTTTTGTTCACAAATTCAACTGGAAATTCGTTGTTGTGAAGTAAAACAAAGCAGGATGAATGGCTAGTCCTGTTAAGGCTCTCGAGCTCTTTTCTTTCTTCTAGTTGAGACTCATTGTCTTATCAGGGGACCGTAGTGGCTCAGTGGTAGAGCGTTCACCTCTGGTGTTTTGGGTCCCGGGTTCGATCCTAGCCCCGTCAAGTGAACTTTGTGGTGGACAAACACCGTGTGCGTGGGTTTTCTCGGGGCTCTCCCGTTTCCTCCCACTTTCTTCATTCCACCATTTCATTCATTACTCATCATCACCGTCTTCTTTAGCCTAACCGGCATGATCGTGGGACGTAAAACTCAAAGACTTAATTTCATTTTCATTTCACTGTCTTATCACCCGCAGCAGCACTGGTGAAGAATGACGCTATCAACAGAAAGCAAGAAAAGTCAAAATGCATTCTCCTGCTGCAAAAAGTACTTTTGTGTACTCTTTCCATACAAAAATATATATGTTTCATACTCTTCTGCCAAGAATACTCATTTGTCTTGCTGCTTGCTATTTCAATGCTATTGCATTCTTTTTATTGTTGTTTTAACTGTCAACTCATGCAGGAGACTGTTGTCCTGTCGTTAAATTTACATTCCTCAGTCAGTGTTGACAGTGAGTGAGTGTTCACTGACTGGGGAATGTAGATCAGACGAAAGGACAACAGTCACCTGCATGAGTTGACAGTTAAAACAAGCATAATCATGTTTGGTATCATTGATATAGCAAACGATATGAGTACTTACCGACTATTTTCCAAGTGGGCATTTTGAGTTTTCTCACGTTCTGTTGATAGCGGCATTCTTCACTAATGCTGCAGTGGGTAATGAGACAGTGAGTCATAACTAGAAGAAATAAAGTAGCATGAGAGTCTTAACTCGACTAGCCATTCATCCTACCTTATTTTACTTCACAACAACGAATTTCAACTTGAATTTGTGAACAAAACACTTCCTAGAATATGAAGTCATTCCTTAATACTTTGACCCCCTTTTGCACAAAAACACAAAACGCGCTTTGTTGTGCTTTATGGTATACCAAAGGAGTAACTATTCCCAAAATTTCTGATTTCTTTTATCCAGGTCCATCGAAGATATTGGACAGTGAAATATGCCAAACTGGCATAATTCCCCAACTTTACGATCTTCTTTCAGCCTTTTGAGAGCAACTACAGGTCTCCACTTTTATTCGTGTGTATGCGTATAAACTTATGACCCTGGACTACATACACACACAAATTCAGATCTCTACGTCAGTTATTTCCTCTTCCCAAACATGTCTTCAATGTCCAAAAATGTTGTTACCGTAAGCCGTAATTTCACCTTTCAAGTGGTTTTAGGCAAAAATGTTAAGAAGACAAATTTTCATCTCTGTACTAGTTGGACAGTCCAGCGATTTTCAATTCGCTAGGACAAATACATGCTGAGATGTTCAAAACGACGTAACCGCCTAAAATCGAGAAGACGAAATGGCGGCAAACATTGCGTCGCTACGAGATGTTTTAAATAATAATTAATTGTGGTTTTTAAGTACCCTGACATAGTATAGACATTCATAAAAAATAGATTTTCTTGAAAAGGTCGATAGCCAATTTTTCTTTCTTTTTTTTTCTCTATCACTTGGCATGGATTGACAGCATATATTTCAAATTGGAGGTGAAAATGCTCTCTAATCGAATAAATACTCCTCCATTTTTCAGTTGCTTTAATACCAAGCAAAAAAGTTTCGAATAAATATGCATATGCATACACCATATAGCATAAAAATAGAAAAAAAAAATCAGGGAAATCACTTTCAAACTATCAGAATGGGAAAGGCCAATTCTTTCGCCCCTGTCAATTTTAAGTGCATGCAGTGGTAATGATTGCTAGGTCTGAAGGAAAGTATGACACACTTCATTAAAATTGAATCATTTGGACTAACGTTATTGAAAATGATGATTTTCTTATCAGTTGTCACACTATGCAAATAATGAAAGTCCAAAGTTTCGGGAAACTTAATCCCTACTACACACATTATTATTTTTTTTAAAGCACAATCATGGGTCTCATTGAAATGCCATAAAATATATACGCCGCGCTTTAATAAAAGAGACTTATATTTACGGACATTGTAATTATTGTAATTTTTTTTTATGTATATGTGTAAACTTGCAATATTGGGTGAATTTTATTCTCTATTACTTCTTTAATATTAATGGATTGGAACTTCGAATGACATAATTATTTCTGCAACTTGGATAACGGCATATCATAATTTTCATTGAAATCGGATAAATTTTGGGTAAGTTTACGTAGAACAGACTAGTAGGCAGACAAATAATGATCGAGTGGAATGGTACAAATATTTTGCTACGTTCGCTTAAATTATTCTCCCTTCTTTATTTCCTATGCAATATATAGAATATGCGTCTTCTCCCCACAGTTCCGTACAAACGCGTTTACACCGCATTCCGTACAAATTATTTTCACTTTAAACTCATTTCCTCTTGGTCATTATCTTCCTTCCTTAATTTCTATTGATCTGAGCATGTCTTTTTGGTTTCTCAAAGTTCGGTTCATTTTATCTTCCTATACATTCTCTCGCATATATATCTACTTTTGATTCTTCTGCTATTGATTTTATAGACGTCATTTTTTTACACTGTCCTCATTTGAAATTGGTTACTTGTTTTCCTGCATGCTCCTTGTTTTCCATAGAAATGTTCGATTTCCAGACTCATTTTCCTTATTTGCCTTAATTTCCCAACGAAAAACATGATAGGAAAGATGCATTATTATCTTGCTACAAAAACTGAGTATCAACTAACAATGCATCATGCTATCTGAAGTGAGTAGTTTTTTTTTTTTTTTTTAGTTTTTGTTGTTGTTTTTGCTCGATTCTTGCCTCAGCGATTGAATAGCATTGAACTATAATATATGCGTGTGCGGGTGGTACTATTAAACCAAATACTCTAATTACGTTTAGTTTCAGTTCTGAAGATCATGTAAACAAAATTAAATATTATAATTGGAAGACAGTTCATAAAAAATACTTACGAATTTCTGAATAAAATTACTTGTTTTCTTTATCTAAGAAAAACGAATGCATAGGCTATGTAGGAGTTTCAGGAAACAAATATAGCATCACATTTTTAAAGAAAGTAAATAACATGTAATATCCAACCAATAGTGATACAAATAGTTTTTTTTTTCCTTTAATCTGTACGGGATAGATTTTCTTTCTAATGTCTTATACCTCAGCTATAGTTTAATGGTAACGACACATTCGTATGTTTGTGTAGTATGACTTAGAGTTAACAGTGTACTCACTGACACTACATAATGCTATTGCTATCCCTTCATGGTCAAGTAGATAGCAAAGTGTATTTCGTGTGCCTAGTCCTGGTTCCACTCAGGAAGATAAGTTTCTTTCTGATATATGCTCAAGCAGTGACCCATAGCAAGTCATTGCTTTTTTGATAACTATGCAAATAGTATAGGTTTCATAAACCTTCAAAAATTAGTTTGGGAGTCCGAAGAGGAAGCATAATATAATATTTGATCCTTCGTTAGAGGCTTATAATAATAACACACATAGATAATAGGCGCTACAATATCTATTAAAATGCATTGTGCTGATTGTATGAATGTTACTGCTTTATTCTGCGTAAATAATAATTCTTTTTGTCATTACACTGTTGAATGCACTTCCAGACGTTGTTCCATAAAATAATATCTTTTTGATACTTTTTAGTTGTTGTTGTTGCTGACCACCAAGATTATGTATAAATGGATTGACTAGCTCTTATATATATATATATATATATATATATATATATAGGGGAAACCGGGGTATTCGCGAACACTGGGGTAATGCTGAACACCTAAGTTTACTTCCAAAGGAGCTTGTTAGACAACAAACGATTTTTACAACTTATCTTACCGCAGAAATCTGGAAAAGTGTCGCACAAATTTGGTGACAGTCAGTTGAGTGGACTGTCGGGAAGGAGACGTTTTGTTATTTTTGCCCATTCACTTATAATGTTGATTCAACAATCTGGGCAAGGTAAGTTGGCTCTTATCTTACCTATATTGTTACAGATAAGGCTTTATATTCTCCTATATTTGGGCATTAGTTCTTTGTAATATTACTCACCTGTATGCAGTCAATACTTAGTTTCAACCTTAAGAAGAAAATGGTATATCATAGGGAAACGCAAGACAGAATGTTTGCCGTTACTGCGTAGTGTTCCGGATTTCCCTATGGTGTGAAATAAATTACAAAATAAATAAATAAATAGTGTTATTTTAATTGAAAAGTAAGCAATAAGCTAATGACATTTGTTTGGGAAATAGGTCATGTCTTGGTAATAAGAATTATAAACTTTATTAATCAGAATAGTTTACTATATTTATTTTTTAGGCCATCGGTAGCCTACTTCATTATTCTAATCAGTAACCCTATTTTACATATCTGATTCTTTATCATAGGATCCACTTTTTTTTCTGTGTGCTTCACAGTGTTTTACAAATTTATTTATCCTAGTAGTGTCCATTAGCAGTTAGCCAATTTTATTCAGCCTATTAGCCGCATTTGAACATTGGACTAGCAAATAATACTTACTGTCGTT
The DNA here is from genome assembly GCF_964235325.1 of Thermobia domestica. NCBI lineage: Eukaryota > Metazoa > Arthropoda > Insecta > Zygentoma > Lepismatidae > Thermobia > Thermobia domestica. Next base: position 254,046,646 of record NC_137459.1, on the reverse strand, counting down.
GGGAGCAAAACATTAATGAGTATATATCTGTGATTTCTGCAATTCCAAATGATGTTGTCATTTTAATGAATAGTTTACTTATTCCACCGTTATTTCTGAATTTGTTTCATAAGAATACATTTTGTTTAGAATATTACTTATTAGCTTTCATTTGTAATACTTTCAAAGATGATGAGATCTGGTAACGTTTCTCATTAACTTGAGTTGTGTTTGTAATTATAATTCTTATTAAAGATTTAAATACTAAATTCCGGTATAATTTCAATGTATTGAAAACCATTTCGCTTCTATCGTAAAGGAAAGTTTAAAATAAACAGTATTTCCGGGACTGCTCCGGCCACTGGGGCAATCCTGAACATTGGCACATTTTTAAAACATCTCACTGACTTGTTGAGAAATGTTGCTTTTGACTTTTCTCTGCACTTTAGTAAACAGGAAAAACTCCAAGCTTTCTATACACAAGCAATATTATTTTTATCTCAAAAACCAAAAGAGTTTTTTTTTTTATAATCAAATCTTAAGAGTTCGTTCCCCTGTCTCGTATATATATAGAGACAGAGAGACAGAGAGAGAGAGAGAGAGATACAAACAAATATATTGTAGATTGTATTAAAGAGAATTGCGCACCAATATGTGGTACGTGGTTACTTTAAATACGAAAAAAATAATATTAACAATGATGCAGAAACATTTTCGATTGTTTCAAAAGCTCAATATAGAGTTGTTAATGTGGATATTGTAAACAACCTGGGGTGCATTATATTATGTTTGTAGAATTTAATTGAAGCTGTCATTTTGTCCAACCACTGCTGGACAATCTAGGATACGAGGTCATAGGATCGCATTTTCTTTTCGAGCTGTGTAAATAAGAGAAATGCAGTGAGTAAATCATCATCATCACAGTAATTGAAGGTTTCATCCTCTCTGCAATTTCCAAACAGTGAAGTGCTAACACGAAAATTAATTACTCGAAACTTCAAAGAGACGTTTATCAGTCCACAAGTTCAGTATTTACACGAAGCTCATCAGTATGGTTTCCTTTCGAGATTGAGTACGCTGTCTCTCGCTTCATTTGCAGTTACTCGTGATAGGAGATTATAATACTATATATCTGAGTTCTGATTGAATAAGGCAAGTGACTCTCACTTTTGATCGTTGTATTGAACTTTAATTACCCAGGTGAACTTGAGGAAATATAATGCGATTTTTCTTTGTACGTTTAAGCCAAAGAATTGTCTGTATTTTAAGAGACTGAGAGATTTAACGTCGCTGAAACAAAAGCTTTACAGTGGATCTTATATTGCGCAAAGCGAATCAAATCAATATTATTATAGGTCTAAGCCCCCAATGAAGGATCAAAGATTATATTATGCTTCCTCTTCGGACATCCAAACACATTTTTGAAGGTTTGTGAAATATATGCTATTTGTGTAGTTAGCAAAACAAAAAAGTCCTGCTGATATACAATTGAGACAAACGGTACACATGCAAAATAAATTAGTGTCAAATACCATGATCATAATTTGACGCATTTCGAACACATAGAAACAAAGAAGGCAGCGGCTTCGACCATACACATGGTACTGTCCCGGTATTTGCCTGGTCGGACTGAGGAAAGCGAGGGAAAACTTCAATCATTATGACTAGATGAGCCCAAAAGATGAGTACAGCAGGTTTGTTTCCATCTTTAGTCGTAAAATGTATCTGTGAACACATATGTTTCTTCTCAGTAGCATTGAGAGAAATGATCGCGAGCACAAGCCTAGTTGAAAGAAGTGAAGTAGCCCAGTGCAATATGCCCATGTATGAACATAACTCAGTTCTACGAAGGTTTCTGCATGTACTACTCAAATTTCATTTCATTCGACAATGAGTACATTTTGGCTCTACATCTGCATAATTAGTGTTTTAGTGGAGATCAGGCTCCACTTTCAGTACAAAAGACGGCAACAGTTTTGAGATAGGGGCCAAAATCAGTCAAAAACCGAAAAGAAAATAAACTATTTGTAAGGAAGACAGAAAACAATGCGTTCTGTGGGGCTCTAACCTGCCTTCAGTTGCTCGACAATACTGTGTGAATTAAATACTGCTAACCTAATCTAATTTAGGGTATGGAACCATAAAACGACCAAATTTTAGGAGAATATCGCAAAAATGTAGGTGAAAAAGCTCCCCTCCCTAATCGCGAAGCAACACTCCAAAAGACAACCCATGACTAACCTCACCTTCTACTTACCTAAGTACAAGCGGCATATAAAAAGATCGAGTTTATTCGAATAGACGGTACTACCGAAAACAAAATTTATAGGGAAAATACGATGTGGAACATTTTTCGTAAAAGAAGAGGAATGTAAATATAAGTAATTTCAGTCAGTGAATATCATATTGAAATATATTTTGAATGGAAATGAAGTTTTCTAATTGTAAGTGCAACTATTTACTGAAGCGGAAGAAAACACGAATGCGAATAAGGTAGATTTGTGTGTGATTTATAGTTTAGCGTCCCTTTCAGCAGCGAGGCTGTATGAGAAGTGGGGCTACTGATTAACGTGGAATCCGAATCATATGAGCTCCCGCCGGGAATCGAACCCGGGTCTCCCACGCCCCGAAGAAGATGGAAATAAACAGCGGTTTTTTTTCTTCGTGTTAGCAATAGACGTTTGCGATGGATGTAATGCAAACATACGGTGTTATTACAAATAATTGTGTGATAAAGAGCATCATATTAGAAAGTTTTTGAAGCGTCATGTTATGTTGAAACGTAAAACCAATTGTGGAAATGAAGCAAACATTCAGAAAAGACGAACTTCTCCGCGCAGCGGCCCATTCGTGCACGTGAAAGCAGTGAAGCAATTTTGAAAATAAGAATTATTACGATTATTATAGTGTTTTTGAATGTAAAATTATTGCGGATATTTTATGAATTTTCCACTATCTTCGATTATGGGTATGCCCCCCATCACTGACGCGCCTGCTCCATACAGACGCACCCCTCGCTTCGCTCGGGCACCCTGCTGCGCTCCTGCCCTGACTCGGTTAAATAGTATTTGTGCTTTTTAGTGGCCACCTAGCACAAGTTGGTTCGTGGTTTATGCAATAGCTGTCATTTAGTGTATGCTCTGCAAAAATAAATCGGAAAATGCAATAAATGGGTGAAAATGTGGTAGAGCCGTCTGCTCGAGTAATGTCAAGAAATCATCCATGACATAAGAATTTCGTATTAAAGAACCTACTCCAACCTAACATTGCATCAATTACCTAAGTACAATAGCCATATTATTACAAACGAGCATCCATCAACAAAATATTCTAATTTCGTATTATATTTGCAAAAAAAAAAATACTATTCCTCAATTTACATACCTTTGCCATAACATAACAAGCACCTTAAATCATATATGAAAAAGCTTACCTTCCAGTTGGATTCAATATGTTTTATTGTATTTTATTCTTATTTATTTATTTATTTATTTTATTTTATTTTATTTATTTATTTATTGTAGATTAGGCTAATGGGTTACTGCATAGTCACTATTACGCTCTATAATCCAAGTGCGACACAATCGATGGCGCCTAAACTTCTCCACGCTAAATTTTTTGTTCTTTTTTACGGTAATTCGGGGAGAGAGTATATACATGCCGTACTACCTTTGCCTGCTATAGCCATGGGAATGTTAAAGGCTATCATTCACAAAAGCAACGACAAATCTCTGAATTTCACCACTTCTCTTGATTATTCACACCCGCACAATGCACATCATGTTGCCAGTACTGCCAACGACATGAACAGTAATGTTGCTAAACATAATTCGAAAACTCGCTGAAAACCTCCATTTTAATGAAAAGATTGCTAGTTTAGTTTCTTCACGACATTTAAAAAGTTGCTAAGTCCCTATTCTAACAACGGCAAATGAACAAAATGTTATCGATAAAATATATTATTAAATCACTGGATCTAGGGACAGACTTTCTTACTATGCAAAATTGCGCTTAGCAAAACACCATCTTCACAGCTCGGCGGACGTTACCAAGTTCTCACGATCATTCAACGGCCATTCGTCGAAAAGTCTCCATAACACCATCTATCGGGAAAACGACAACTGACATCTACATTACGATGACGGCAGACATATTTGCGGATCCCAAACGTTTCAGCATATCCTCTGATCTGATTGGTCGATACAGATGCGATATCACAAGACATGATCTACATATAGCACAAAGTAAACAAAAATTGTTGTCAGCTCTGGTAGCCGAGTGGTCTAGCGTAACATGCTAGTAACGAAAATGTTTTTGGCGAGGGTTCGAATCCTGCCTACGGACAGTTTTTTTACTACTTTTAAAAATGTTTATAACACTTCTTTCGTTAAAATAAGATTAAAAATAATATTCAAAAAGTGATTTAACGATCATTGTTTTAAAATTTTCATTAAACTTCTTTCATTAAAATAAGTTTGCCCTTGTACTATATAGATCCACAGCAAATGTAGTAGTAGTAGTAGTACGTTTGCCCTTGTACTATATAGATCCACAGCTAATGTAGTAGTAGTTGTAGTAGTAGTAGTAGGAACGGGTTAGAAGCCCCGCAGGAGTTATTTGGATTATGTTCTCGACATCAAATTGGCAAGAATGCTGAAACGTTTGGGATCGGCAAAAATGCTGACGGCAGCCACTTTGCTTCCTCTTCGGTGCCTTTCCGCTCGGAACAGAAAGCAGAACGATGGCGGCTGTCCGCTAAAAGGTGACAGCGGACCGATGGTAGTCGGCGGCACTTTGCAACTTGGGGTAGTGGCTCACGAGTTTCTTAAATTTCGGCACTCAGTAAACCCTTCAAACTTATGGAGCACTTCCTATAGAAGTGAAAACTTTAAACTTGGCATAAGGGTATGATGTGTGATTTAAGTAAAAGAAAAATCCAGAAACTGGAAATTTGACAATAATTGCTTGCTGACAATAATTGTTTAGCAGATTCTAAGGTTGTAAAGGCTATTTCTTTCTTACGACTGTCTTACTAAAAACTTCCAAGAGTTTGGTATTTTCCATCAATCCTTGAGCATAAATTGATCTATGGATCTATACCATGGGTATCACTCAGCAAAAGTGTTTATCAAGAACGAGCTAATTCGCTTTGGATTCAATATATGGATGCTATGTGGATCCGACGGATATCCAATAATGCAAAAATCTACTGCTGAAAAGGTGAAGATAGCTTTCCTCTTGGTACCAGTGTTGTAGGGGGAAATGTTGTCAACCGTCGAAAATCCATGTAGTCTTCTTTGACAACCTTTTCACTAGTAACTCACTTTTAGAAGAACTCACTCAGAAAGTTTTCGTGCATGAAACACAATTAGAGAGAAATCATAGGGGATAATTGTTCATTGATGTGAACGAAGGATCTCAAGAACATGGATCGTGGAACATTTGACTACCGTTCCGAAGGGAAAACTCTATTTGTACAGTGGAATTACAATTCAACTGTAACGTTTGCAAACAATTAATTCACGTAAGAAGGAAGTGTGTGGATCCAAACGTGATCCGTCAATACAATAATGTCGTGGGAGGAGTTGATTTGCTCGACAGGCAAGCAGCAAGCGATCGTCCACGATTATGTTCCAAGAAATGTGGTAGTACTTATTTGCAAATGGACTTAAGTTGGCAGTTACTGCAGCTTTTAGATACTTCATCTTGAATCTAAAATATCATATCCTGATTATAGAAGAACTATTGCATTAGTACTGCTGAAGTACAGTACACTCTCAAGGAAACGTCTAGGGGTCCCAACAACACTCGTTCTGGGAGACATTCGACTTGATAGTATCAATCATAATCTGAATGACACTTCACAACTAAGATGTGTGTTGAGCAAGAAAACGAGACAATGTGTTTGAAATGTGGAAAGAGGCTGCACAAAAAAAGCGTGTCACCAATCATCACACACAAAGTAACTTCCGAAACCACAAACAAGACTGCAAATAGATATAGGTATCTGCATAAAGTAATGACAATATATGCAATACATATGTAAGAGTAAAATATTTTTGTGAATTTTAAATACAAAGAACGTGAGCAGAAATTATAGCGATGCATATAACTTCCGCTTATAGAAGGATTTTCCCCTTCACCAGAAATATGTGTATGATAAAAAAAGAAATTATAGTGAATATACAATTCAATTTGTAAAATGTATATTTACTGTATTACATGATATGTTAGAGTGTTATACCATAATAATAATAACTTCTATACATAACCTTTTGACCTATATATCTTTTAACAAAAATAAAATTTGTTTTATATTAATAGTCAATATTAGACATTCCCTATCCTTTAACATGCGAACGTTCCCATGTTGGGGACGTAGCGTATTTCGGAAACCTCATAAGATAAAACAAAATTCCAAAAATATTATGTTATTGCATGACTAAGACAAGTTGTACACAAGATTTTATCAAAATTCAACGAGTGCTTCTTGATTGAGCCTTTAAATAGATAGACATATTGGTTTTCTCCTTATGTACATTTCCTAGAAGACATACGAAATTTTCTCTCAAAAGTAAGTGAGTCATGTAAATTTACGTAATTTCAAAAGACATTGGACGAAAATTTAACACGAGGGTACAATAAAATACAGATTCCTATTTCTCAAGCAAAATAAATGTTAATACAAAGTTTCGCGTTCATTTGTCTAGTAAGACAAAATTACAATATTTTCTTGAATTCACACTTAATCTACTTCTCTCAAAGTTGTAACTATTAATACCAGTACACAACATCCAATTATGACAGCTTCTTTTTACAAAGACGTCTTAGATAAATTTGTCAAAAGTGGAAATCTAGTTCAGTTACTTTCATGTTATTTGAAACGTACTATTTCATGAAAAGCATTAGGATTAGGAACGGTGCCTAACTTTTATTTAATAAAATTGCAAGTTCAGCTATTTTCGCCACGTTTCTAAGCAATTAATCGCGAGAACAAGATATTTTTATAAATGAATTTCGAATACACATACAATCTGATTTTTACCAAATCACATTGGAAATCATTAGAACTGATTTAAAAATATTTTTGACAATCTGTCCAAAGTACTATTTATACAAATCCCAATAAAAATGTTTTTTGAAAGTCGATAATTGTTTATAGGTCTATTACTTTCTAGTCAAAACATAATAATTTTAACCAAAACACCGGGAAATAGGCTTATTTAAATAAAAAATAAAGAAAAAAGAAATGAAATGAAATCTTTAAGTTTTCATTAGGCTAAAGGAGACGGAGATGATGAGAGATGAGTGAAATGAAGAAAGTGGGAGGAAACGGGAGAACCCCGAGAAAACCCACGAGCACGGTGTTTGTTCACCACAAAGTTCACTTGGCGGGGGCTGGGTTTGAACCCGTGACCCTAAGCACCAGAGGTGAACGCTCTACCACTGAGCCACCGCGCCCCCCTAAAGAAAAAAGACTATCAAAATATAACATTATTCATTTTAGGTTATAGTAAAGAACGAATAAGTTGGTAATTTGACGGCATGCAATGTTGAACAACAACAACAAAAACAACAATATATATATATATATATATATATATATATATATATATATATATATATATATATATATATATATAAGCATTTCATTTCACTCTGTAGTAGTTTCTTGTCGCTTATTAAGCATACCTCGTATTTAATTTACATCTTATTATATCCTGTATTACCATCGAAAGATAATGTTGTGACTACAAATAATGGAACAAAACTGCAGTCTACCACCTGGTAATAATTCTTTGCCATAAACACCTGGTAATAATTCTTTGCCATAAAATAAAATTTAGAATCATATTAAGAAAACGTAAGTCATGTCATTCGACTACAAATAACGAACACCATGAAGGTAAAATTAGTCAACGACTATCGCCATGTTGAATTGATATTAAGTAGTTAACTTGAAAGATTAATTAATAAATAATAATAATAATAATAATAATAATAATAATAATAATAATAATAATAATAATAATAATAATAATAAACAAAAGAACCAAATATGAATATAGCCTATAAATTCGAATTTTCTTTGAAAACAAATATATTCCACTTAATTGTACATTTTAACCCAGAACTAAAAGAACAGAAAACATTATTATGAATGATTCAACATATATGTAACACTAAATAAACATAATTATTTGTTTTTATGAATTTCCGAAACCGATGCATCAAACTTCCAAATAAGAACAATGTTGTTGAGTTAAATTGAAATTCAACGGACCACAAGCTTCCTTTAAAGAAATAAACCTATCTTTTGTTGTTTAGGTCCCTCAAGGTATTAGGGTGAGATAGTGTATTTTATTGAATATAGTTTTATTTCTTTTCTGTCCCAGAAGGCACATTTCTCTCTGTCTCGTTCTGTCTTGCTCTTAAGAATGCAGCCATCCGTGAAACTTTTTTTCCAAGCCGTATGCGTAGAAAGATTTCTTCCAAAAATGGTTCGGTTGTGACAAAATGTAAGCTCCACCGTTCAAATTTTCTGTATTCTTCGGCACGAAGATTGCATAAACCCCCAGGGTTCACAATCACGTTTCGCATTCTCTCTTCTTGTTACCGTAGTAAATTGAAAATGGGCTGATTGCATATTAAGGTCTTTTCTTCATCGATTTGGTAATAGAAACGTATTACTCACCTTAAAGGAGTATGTTTCTAAGAGATAATGAATACAGAACTTCGTTTATGAATAAATTTGAAGAACGATATTCCAGCTTATGAGGACCAATCATATTGTCTTGAATAAGCCTTGATATATTATAAAGATTCTCTCACTATGCGGACACAACCTGCTATTTAATTCCGGAAAGTTGTTTATATATATATATATATATATATATATATATATATATATATATATATATATATATATATATATATATATATATATATATATATATAATTCAATGATATTCCACGAAGTAACCACATGTAATTATCATGCATAATATATTAATATCATTTGAGATGCGCACAATAATGACTTAGCGAGAAGAAATCAGGTTCATTATATATATTTAAAATATAAGGAAATCAAGTCGATGGACACGTGGCGTTACCAGTCCTCCTTGCGAATATAATGACTTCCGCGCTTGCGTTTGTTGAAAGAGATCGTGAGCTCAACTCGCATTGGGAAACTATCAAACGCAATACATTGGTTCAGATTCTACTTTAAACTGTAAATTTCGTTCTATATAACTTCGATCGTTATTTCTGCCACCATATTGCTTATAAAATGGTATTTGTTTTACTTCGTTTTATGTAGGGAAATTAATTCTGAACAGATGAAGCACATTATAATCGAATTGCAATTATATTTAGAGAATACGGAGTTATATATATATATAACGATCACCAGATATATACACACATATGTATGTGTGTGTGTGTGTGTACGGTACTGTGCCAGAAATGACATACATATATTTAAAACAAAAAAAAATAGTAGTTTGCTTCATGTGTTAGAAAACGAAATGAAGCTACTTTTTTTTAATTATGTTTAAGTATTCTACTATACAATTCTTAACATTATACACCACTAGCTGAAATGACCGTTCTTCCCAAGGGGAAAATAAGTTTGTGAACAGTAGATATCGCGCACGCTAACTTTGCACTTTAAAGCCGTTACTGTTCAAGTCAGACAAAAGAACAGTTGAGATCGTAGAATAATACGCATGCGCAAGATGTTATTGCCAACTCCATTATGTAAACTTGTAGGTAGTGTAATATAATTTCATCTCAATGTGTATTAAAACTTCCAAAATTAAAAATATAAAATAAACAAACAGGATGAGGTTCCGTAAACGAACTTTCAAGAAAATGAAAGCTAAAAATGAAAGTGAAAGTGATGCTGTTCCTGCTACCAGAAGACGCTATGGCCAGCCAGGCGTCCTGTTTCCAGAAGACGTTGGGATCGCTACCTCTTCCCATACATCAGCCAAGTTCATCGCAGCTGACGCAACCACTCTGCAAGCTGCATTGAAGCCACAGTCCTGTCCACCAGGGCACAACCACCACAAGTTCATCGCAGCAGACGCAACCACTAATTAACCTGCAGTGAAGCCGCAGTCCTATCTACCAGGTGCATAACCAGCAAAAGTTCATGGCCGCAGATGCAACCCCTCTTCATGCTGCAGTTGAGTCGCAGTGTGGTTCCTAAGGTACACACCAAGTAAAAGTTCATCGCAGCAGATACTACTACCCCAGTTGTCAAGCTGATGTTCATCGCCACAGAACACACCAATTCAGGAATTGTTGCAACATGGTGTCCAGTTCCCCATTACCACCAAAAAGCCCAAGTTCATCGCAGCAGATGTAACATCCTTACAGCTGCAGTTAACAACCACTTCCAGATACAGCTGAGATCGTCGTCCAGCACATCATTCATGTGGACCTCACAGAAAAACGACGTTCCAGTAAGAAGTCTCCAACTTGCATTGCTGTGTGTAGACCTCTCCAGTCCTGGCTCCTTTCTTCATATCTGGACGACACCTGTTACCATCCAACGGACGTTTCCAGGTTCTTGCTTATGGTCTTTGGTTCGAGGACATACATGGATTCATCTCTTCCCTGGGCCTCCCTTGTCCTTTGAACTACCATACTCAGCATACTTACGATGCTTAGACATTGTTCGTGCGAAGTGTAAATTGACAGTAGACAGCAGGCTTAGAACTGATATTGTTCCCTGCCATGCACGAGAAGATTGGTTCTTACCATCGCAGATTTTATTCAGTGACTGGTTCAGTGGAAAATTCTTCAAGGAACACTCACTTCTTAATAAAATGGACTGGTTTGATATCCAGCATATAGTGTCGTGTATTGAAGTTTTGTTTTAGTGTATTTTTTTATATATATATATTTTCATTACAGGTGAAAAACCACTGCTCTCCAAGTACGAAGTTGATTGAGATGCATTTCATTTTGTTCTTACAATAAACTTTCAGTGCTCCTCGCTTCGTACAGTGTTCCACAAGCCGGCGTTATATAGTGTTGAACACTCCAATGTGTATTAAAATATATATTTATATCTAAAGTAAGGAGAGAGCATACAAGTAACCAATGACTTTAAAAAGCACTTGGTTCATTTAATTTTTTCCCAGAAGAGGAAATGTAATATAATTTCATCTCAATGTGTATTAAAACTTCCAAAATTAAAAATTTAAAAGAAACAAACAGGATGAGGTTCCGTAAACGAACTTTCAAGAAAATGAAAGCTAAAAATGAAAGTGAAAATGTCCAAATAATAAAAACAAACTAAGGAACTGCATATAGGTGAAAAGCCAAAAACAGAGTATATAAACGTAAGAAATTGTAAACAATGGGTCAGTTTTTGGTCATTCATTGGCAGTCAGTCAGAACAGACAGAGTCGACCATTAGAACCTCATAAGGATGGACCTCAGCCTGTACCGCTATAACCTTCTATAAGTACTTATTAATTATGCCGAGAAACAACGCATAAGAAGTTCGTGCATGGAGGTCTTCTCCATGACAGGCATTTTTTGTTAATCTGTAATTTCTATATTATTGTCATGACTTTTTTCATGTACTACATATTATTGTCATAACCTTTCTTCATGTAACTACCTTTATTAAATAACCAAAATGCATCAAATTAGTATTATCCTACTACCGAGTATAACAATAAGCAATCTCCCATAATCACTTATTACAAATTGCAACAAAAAACATTATTTTAAGTTACGACACAGTAGTAAGTCGTTTATAGGCCTGCCATGAAAAGAACAACCATCATGTGTTCAGTTTCACTTTCAAAGTTTGTGGCTAGTAATGACACGTTTGTCTTAAATATTCGAAATACACTGTTCATTTCGTTCTGCTCAACAGAGAGAGAGAGAGAGAGAGAGAGAGAGAGAGAGAGAGAGAGAAAGAAAGAAAAAAAGAAAGTCATCCTTAACTATAAATATGTTATCGCATAGAATATGAATAAAGCTAACTTCTTTCTACAATAATAGTGTGACATTACCATTATCATTTTACTACGATCAAAATATTTTATCTTCAATAGAAGTGAAACATAATTAGAAATCAATTGTTAAAATAAAAGAGTAACTGAACACATCACATATCTGAACATCCCGTAGAACAGTAAAGAAGTATTCATGATAATACCCACACCATTCCAGACATTAACACATAAACACATATATGCATGTAAAATTGTAAAATAGTTTTTAAAAAAGACAAAGATTCATTTTTACATCCACCACCAACACGTTAAACAATACTGGATGGAAAACATTCTTTAGACCTTTTAGTTTTTGATTGTTTATTTTATTTTATTTTATTTTTTTCAAAAGAAAGGAAAAGTGAATCCTACACACCTCTTGGTCAACAGAACACATAATACATGTTGATAACCCTGCTGATACTCGTGGCTCACTCGCCCCTGGAAATAAGATATTTCCGATGCTTGCTAGGATTATTTTCTTTGGTCGAGTTTTGTATGGTGTATCGGCAGAGTAAAAAATAGATGTGTGTTTTTACAATCTACATACGCATAGATGCAACGATGCAACATAAGAATTATAAATAATACTGAGTATTTCACGAATATTTATTTAAGTTGGCAAAACTAAGGAATATACTTTCTTGCCTGTCAAATCTCAGTGAGGTGGCAGCCAAATCGAAAAAAAGGAAGAAAAACATCACGTTAGGGCGTTAGGGTGCCCAAAGTTAGGGCGTCATGCCTGTTTAAATTTTCCTTACCCCCGTTTTTGGTATACACATTTAAACTCAACTGCAATGCAGTAGCGTAGAGTACTATGAAATATTGAGACGCTGTCTACATTTTCAAATTAAAAGAACAGTTTTAAAGTTGCCTTATTAAAATGATCAATATATATTTCATGTTGGAGACGAATATAGAAATAAAAGGTTTGGCGATAGCTTTGTTACTACTAATAGTGCTAAAATAAAATTTGTAAATATTATTTTTAAACAGAAGAAAGAAAGGTCTGTAGTTGTTAAACAGGCTACAGATGAGAGACATCAAGAAATGTGTCTCAACGTGGTTGAAACAAATCGGTGAAATTTCCACTTCCCACCCAACACAAGTACATACTGATCATGTGTAAAGAATGTTCCTCGAGGTACATTGGAATGTACATGATAGGTACGTGAATAGAGCAATCATGTGAAATACACATGTAAGGAATAAGGTTACTTCCGCCCAAAAGTACGTGCATGACACATACCGAGGAATGTATCTATTATGTGTATATCACGTACCGTGTATGTACTTGACACATGTACTTGGCATTGGCATGTGCCAGGAATGTACTAGGCATGTCAGTAATGTTCCTTAGGGCAGTGCTATCCAACTGGGGGTGCGAGTACTTAAATACTAAAACCTTAACGCTTCATTTTTACGTTCGAATTTAGAAGCTTGTACTTTTAAAAAAAGCCAAGCAACTAACTCTGAAAATATATGCCCTCCTCCGGCATCTGTGTCGCAATTTAACTATCTATTAAAATACTACAGTAACATTTACGAGCGACCGAGCTCTAACCTATAATCTTAGCATTCAAACCTTTGATTTACGGTTATTTGTGATTTCACGTTTATAACAAAGACAAATATTTTTAAAAGAGTGTAGTTTAAATAAATTACTGAAATAAATATTTTTCACAAAGTTTATCCTTTTAAATTATTGTTCAAAGGCCTTTGCCTTTAGTAAGCCTTCTCCGAAATACATGCAAATGAATTGTGCTGCCATCTTTGGAGCTCTTTTAAAATACACATATATGTTTCTCGACAATGAGATCTCAGAAACTACAGGCTCTAGAAAGATGACGTTTTCACTGATCGATTGCAAATTTCATGTAGATTGTCCAGTTCTAATTGAATATGTAAAAAACATGGGCACTATTTCTTTAGTACATTTTTACGGGTACATTGGAAGTGTTGAAATTTCAAAAAAATAAAATAAAACATCACATCCTAATCATTATACATTCCAACACCACACTGTTGTATATAGCGGTTGTATATGTCTCCGGCATTTGTTTCATAGCCAAATAATAATGGAAAAGGAAGGATAACCATTTCTCCAGTCCAAGATGAACTTTTTTGGGGAGTGTTTTTCCCAATAAGCACCATATATAGAACTGACAATATATTAATTTTGTATGTAATGTATTTGCTCATTACATACTGCATGCAAGAAGAAAGAAAACACTGGTCGTACATGAATTAGAAACTCCAACCGGAAGTAGGCTCAAATCTTGCAAACGGTGCGAGATATTCAGAAAAATAATCGAAAAATCCCCCTTTATGATACCCCTTGGCTATTTTTAAATCAATACGTCTTTAACTTGTGTCTGTAAAGAGACATGTACAGATGTTGTAAGGAATGATAAGGCGATATATGCTCATATGCGAATAATGCGCTGTGTAGAGAGCGCAGGTTCAGCTAGTTTCTTGCAAAAATTCTTCAATCGAATATTTATAATCGCCACTGATTTTCAATTTTGTCGATATTATCTTCAAATTCCACAGACGGTGATAGAAGAAGCTAAATCAGTAAAAGATGTTTCACCGGTTTCAAGCTTATTGCCACTGAAAAGCGACATTTCCTGAAGGATGTCTATATTATCAGGCTGAATTTCTTTAAGGAGTTAGTTTATACTTAAACTTACGTCTTCCCGAAAATTTTATTTAACGTCTAGTTTTAACGTACAGGTTTTGAACTAATTCTCTGCTGTGTAACGTCACAATATAACCATCAATGCTAATTTTATGAGGACAATTCTGACAGTGGGGTTTAGAATGTTACAACCTAGAGAACGCATCAAACGTCAGAAAATTGCAAAATGACACACACAATATATTACAATGTGGCTAAACTCAGAAAGTGGCTATAGAAGTGAAAAGCATATGGCTAAAAAGCCACTATTGGCTCTTTGGAAATTATGTGACTAACGACGTTCTCAACATGGCCAGATCTCGTCACAAAGTGGCTAAATTGGCAACCCTAGTCGCAATACGAAGCAACTTACGCACAACCATTCCATGGTACATGGGGTATGTGCCACTCACATTCCTCATATTCCAGTGAAGCATGTAAAAGTACCTTTCAAGTGTCAGAAATTCCTCGAAAGGCACGTACCTAGCGACACGTGCTATGCATATGAAATGTACATTTTTCAAGTACCAGGTACGTAAACGGTACATATGGAACTTAAATGGCACGTTCCTAGAATGTACCTGGTTGGGTGGGTTGAAAGCGACGCGCGCATGTGGTTGTGAGCTCACCCACTGAAACAACCTAGCTAAGAGCATTTGCACACGTCCCCGGCACCGACAATGCCGGAACCGGAACCGGGGCTGCTTTGCACACACATCCCGGTAATGTCGGCACCGAAAAGTAATTTTAGTTTGAACGTGAAGCAGAGAACATGAGTCCAGCAATAAATAAACGATATATCCTTGCCTTGCTATACTTACAGCGAAGAAGGAGGAAACAAAGCAGCCCTAGAAAGATTTGGATATTTCCATTGTTGACATCGCGTCATGTGGAAGGTTCGTTTTATGCATTATATGGAAAGCTGCGGAAATATGATTCGAAATTTTTAAATTACTTTCGCATGTCTAAACAAACGTTCGATTTTTTAGTACAACAAATTATTAATCTTATTCAGCGCCAAGATACAGAAATGAGATCTTGCATTCCACCAGTGGAAATGTTGGCAGTTGCAGTAATGTAAGTGATATTATTATTATTATTATTATTATTATTATTATTATTATTATTATTATTATTATTATTATTATTATTATTATTATTATTATTATTGTTGTTATATATAAGTGTTCTGCAATTAATGGCAAATTATTTTGTGTGAGCCAACCAGGAATGGTTCCAAGGTGTAAAACTGAGAAAATCTGAAATGTGGAATTGATGGCCAAATTTAGTAACTGGAATGCTGTTTTTTAAAAGAACATTGAAGTGTTGTTTGAGATGCCACATGACTCGCTTTCCCTTTTATCAGTTATTTGTGTGGAATGTGGCGACTTTCAAGATGGCAAATATAATGACCATGCATTCTAACATGTAACATTTACTAGTCTGTATTAAGCGGTGTACATTTCATTTTGATTGCTTAATCACATATGAGGAAATTTCAGAACCTGTAAATTTGCCTCAACTGCCCCGCGAAAGCGCAGTGTTATTTCTTGACTGGCACAGATTGGCTTCTGAGCGATCTAAATAATACCGTATGTTTCTAGCAAGATTCGTAATAACATTTTACCCGTGTTCAATTAAAACCACAATAACCAAATTTTACGCCAATACTGACGTTTCTGTAACTAATTAGTATTATAAACCATTGCAGCAAATAATTGAAACTATTTTCCAATCTCTCGTCCAAGTGCTTATATATTTATTGCACGTCAAGAACATTATGTTTTTTTTTTACCTCAAACTTACCTGACATATATATATATATATATATATATATATATATATATATATATATATATATATATATAGGATTGAAGTCAGGACTCTCTGCAGGCTAGTCCATTAGAGGGAAGTTATGGTCGTGTAACCACTTCGCACTGGGCCCTACAGTATGAACAGGTGCTCGATCATGTTGAAAGATGCAATCGTCATCCCCGAATTGCTCTTCAACAGTGGGAAGCAAGAAGGTCTTAAAACATCAATGTAGGCTTGCGCTGTGAGAGTTCCACGCAAAACAACATGGGGTGCAAGACCCCTCCAAGAGAAACACGACCACACCATAAAACCACCACTTCCGAATTTTACTGTTGGCACTACAGACGCTGACAGACGATGTTCACCGGGCATTCGCCATACCCACACCTTGCCATCGGATCGCCACATTGTGTACCGTGATTCGTCACTCCACACAACATTTTTCCTCTGTTCAGTCGTCCAATGTTTACGCTCCTTGCACCAAGCGAGGCGTCGTTTGGCATTTACCTGTTTGACGTGTGGCTTATAAGCAGCCGCTCGACCATGAAATCAGGTTTTCTCACCTCACGCCTAACTGTCATAGTACTTGGAGTGGATCCTGATGAAGTTTGGAATTTCTGTGTGATGGTCTGGATAGATGTCTGCCTATTACACTTTACGACCCTCTTCAACTGTGGGCGGTCTCTGTCAGTCAACAGACGAGATCGGCCTGTACGTTTTGTGCTGTACGTGTCCCTTCACGTTTCGACTTCACTATCACATCAGAAACAGTGGACCTAGGGATGTTTAAGAGTGTGAAAGTCTCTCGTACATACTTCTGACACAAGTGACATCTAATCACCTGGCCTCGTTCGAAGTCCGTGAGTTCCACGGAGCGCCCAATTCTGCTTTCTCACTATGTCTAATGACTACTGAGGTCGTTGATAATGAGTACCTGGCAGTAGGTGGCAGCACAATGCACCTAATATGAAAAAAGTATGTTTTTGGAGGTCTCTGGATACTTTTGAAAGCATAGTGTATCTTCATAGGCATCGAAGGAAACGGGTGTAGAACAATTTGCCACCAAAACTCGCCAAAGCAAACAATTTGCCACCAGTTACTACGATGGCGGAAAATTTGCCACCGGGCGATTTGCCATCACTGGATTCATATCATATTTTGAAGTTTTTTTTCAGTTAACAAACTTCAGACCCTCTTTATAAAACTATAATTAGAAATACAAATTTTCTATAGTGAGTTCTTAGACGAGATATTTGGCAGTTAAGAAGATTTTTTTTTTGCAAGATCCGTGTAAAATTACAGACTGACATGAATAAATGGAAGGGTCGTTCCATATCTGAGAAATAGCTCAATGCATAGAACAAGGTTAATTGTATTACGTCGATCAAGTGACGCAGGAGCATTAACGTCTAAATTCCAAAATATATTTTGTTTAGTACACAAAGGTATGTTGTAAATTGTTCCGTATATAGGCCTAATCAAAAACATTCGCAGAAAAATACTGACTAAGTTAATCACTTTGACAAGTCACAATAGGTAGTAACCCTATACTTAAACCCGCGATCCAGTAGAGGAAAATTGACAAGCCTTTGCGAAAACTGGTGGCAAATTGTCCGCTTTGTCGAATTTTGGTGGCAAATTGACCGCTGGTATATTTTCCGTACCCCGAAGAAAACATCGAAGTGGCCCATTTATATGTCTTTGATTGTACATTTTATTTTCATTTACGTATAATCTACATCTTATGTATCAACTGTAAGTAAACAGAAAGCGTTTGAATCACTATTGTTTGATATTATCCTATACATGCATGTCGCTTCTCGTTTCGTTTTGTCCATGGTGTCAAAGTCTTGTGCAAGGTTTGTATATGCTTCTTTCCGGGCTTTCTGCTTTTTGACCTTGTCTTTATATGAGTCTGTAATCTTGTCCCATATACAACGTATCATTTCCACTAATTCAATGAGTTTCAAAACACTGTACTGAAACACTTTATTCATTGTCACTCGATGAACG
Source organism: Thermobia domestica (assembly GCF_964235325.1). NCBI lineage: Eukaryota > Metazoa > Arthropoda > Insecta > Zygentoma > Lepismatidae > Thermobia > Thermobia domestica. Next base: position 254,028,136 of record NC_137459.1, on the reverse strand, counting down.
ATGAAATGAATTGTTACTGAAGCAAGACTTCAGTGCACTGCAGAAAACAATCCACTCAATCAAAAAAAAAAAAAAAAATACTTCAAGCGGAAATAAGTAACGTATAGCTACACTCAAGCAGAAAATATGGCACTCCAGAATGGTTTCAGATTAATGATAAACGTCAGTTTAATCCACCCTCTGTCAACTTGACCTACTTCTGTCCTTGATCCCCTCTGGGCTTGCATAGTTGCATATAGATAGACGAATCGAGTACATTCCTGGAATCGAACGGTGGAAAAGGAAGAAAATTATAATTTTCTTCAGCATAGGTGGATTTTTCCAGGGAAGATTTTATTCTAGATAGGCCTACGTATGTAGTATATCCGATATAACATTCATAGATAACGTTTTACAATTCATCTTGCATCTTGTAAAACAAAAACATAGGCTATTTGGGCTATAGCCTGTTGTGTTGATAATAATTAAATAAAAGCATACTGCTATACAAGATACTCTTCTTTATGCATTCCTTTCCCTCTTTCAACTAACACCCCCCCTTCCAACTTGCGTACTATGATTTTGCAGGAGCCAAGAAAGACAATCCACACAAAAGGAAAATGCTTAGGAGAAACCTGATCGCAATGATTGATAGAAGGAGTCTTGCAAACTATTATTTTTCTATATTTTCCCATCGGGGGAGACTAAACAGAAGATTAAAAAAGAAAAAAAAAACAACGTTTTTTGCTCTTTGTGTGTGTGGATGTGCGCGCACGAGATATATGGCCTTATTTTGGTTCCTTTCTCCTCTTTTTATTCACTTTTGTTGCCATAATTTTAACATCTATTTAAATTTCTCAAAATTGAAACAGTCTGAGATCCCGCTATTTAAAATAATAATAATAATAATAATAATAATAATAATAATAATAATAATAATAATAATAATAATAATAATAATAATAATAGGTTATGGAAAGGCAGCACTGCAGTTGAATATTCACTCAGTCCACATCCATTCTATGGAACAAATGCCAGACAAGTCACAAAGTACATGAATATTTTTTATAATCTATAGGGTAAAGCAGCATGCAACCACAATAATGGAAATTTTCTTGTTCTGTTTGTGCCTTTTCAGTTCTTTGTGTAGATGTGTTGTAGTTTCTATTTACTTTAATTTTATTTACAACCTTTGTTATGCTTGAGAATGCCTAGTTCATCGATTATGATGGATATTTAAACCCTTGTTTTCTTATTATGAAGGTTATTCATACGCTACATACTGGGTTGCATTATTAACAGGATAACACTGGGCTACTATCCTAGATTCATAATTTCTCCGTATCTCCATTTTGTTCATTTTCGCCATGTTGATTTTTTAATTATGATTTCATATATGCTAAGACATATTCTCTATCAAAATGAATCCAACGACCCCTTTGTTTAGATCGTTTAAGTAAGTTTCAGCTGTAGAAGATAACAAATTAATATATATACATACATCTGTGAAACTCGTTTTTAGCGTTGCCGTAGTTGGATAATTCAAACAAGATCCGACATTTCCCTGCTTACAATTTATGTAAATAGCAAGCCGCCATATTTGTGGTACTTCACAGCCATTTTGATTATTTCATTCTTCATTTTATATTGAAGTGATGTGAAAAAAAATAACAAAAAAAAACTGAAGTAAACAAAAATCTAAATACAGGAAAAAAAAAACAAGAATACACAACACCTTGCCAGGCCCGTAGTCAGGGGGGGCTAGGGCGGGCTAAGCCCTCCCTAAATTTGTTGCAGCCCGCCTAACTAAAATCAGTTCGAATTAACGGGGGATGCCGGGGAAATTCCCCTTCGGTAAAAATTTATACCGGCTCATATCACAGAAGTAACATAATATACCTGTCTGTGATAAATTTTTGCCTTCTACATTTACAGCAACAATACATAAACATCACCCTCTCGTTCCAAAGTTTAATTCGAACACTGACTGAAATGTTGGAAGATATTGTATTTCCAAATGTACTTTAGGCCCTTTTTAGACGTTATGATAAATCATCAACGGTGGAGATTTTTTTATCATATGCAAGAGAGATATTTTCTATTCACACACGGCGATATCGCTCGGAGATATTCCTCACAAAGGTCAATAGAGTCTGACATCTTTCGGAGGTTATGTGAACTATTTCAGAAAAATACAGGGCCACGATGTTTGCTTGTGGTGTGTGTGTGTGCGTTTCTACCTGCCACTTGTGAAAGGACAATTCCTGTTTCTTGGTAATTTGTGTTCCCGCCGTAGTAAAATAGAGCTTGAAATGGAAAAGAACTATTATGCGGCTTTTGCAATTATCATGTCCGTAGCAATGATATAATTGTGTTTATGTTTAAAAAAGAAAAGAAATATAGAACGGTGTTGCCTATTTAGACACTTAAGAATCGTTAATAGTAAGCTGAAAGACGAGTGTCATTTTATTGCTGGGGTTTTTAATTCATTTTTTGTATTTGTGTCCACAGAATATATCTAAATTGAAAGATAAAATATACATTCTTGTCCCAAGTATTTAAACATACAACACCCCCCCCCCCACACATATATATATACCTTGTATACTAATCCGTAACTACGCAACTTCTCGTTAAATCTTTTAGGATTCATGGTATCTTTAGATACCATGGCGTAAGTGTTGTCTTTGACCGCTTATTTAGGTTCTATAACAGGTATTTAGGCCGGCTTTTTTTATTGGTCAAAAAAAGGATGCATTTTGGAATCAGATGGTCATCTTGGTGGCGCCAAGTGGGGACAGAGGGAAGTGACTTATCCTTGAGGAAATTTCAAAACTTTTTCAAGCCTTTAGTTTCTAACATACCAGATTGAAACTTTGCACACGGATTGTGTGCACCTTTGAGTAGGCCTATTTCTCAATTCTTTAGATCCATGTGTACTCGGGCACGAGGCTGAGGGTCGCAACTATTCCGAGGGGGCGATTTTTTCAGAAAAAAATCTGATTTTTACCAATTTTTCCGCTTTAGGTGTACGATACGCACATGTGAGTCATACCGTTGGAAAGGGCTTGTTATATTGAAGAAAATAATGTTTGAACCATGACTCTAGGCCAAATAGTAACGACGCAGTAAATTTTTATAATATGATTGAGTTGATTTTGAGTTTAATGTCCTGTTCAGCAGTGATGCTATGTGAGACGTGGACCTACTGATTAACGTGGAATCCAAACCACATGAGCTCCCACTGGAAATCGAACCCGGGTCTCCCACGCCAAAGGCGCGTACGCTAACCGGTTAGTTATACGTGCGTGTGTGGCCTAAATTCAGACTTTCAAAAAAATTTTCATCCCTTTGTTTTCAAGATACAAGATTAAAATTTAGCACACGCATTGTGTACGTAATACGTATTTTCAAGAAATTTTCAGATCCCTACGTGAACCCAGGGCCGGGCCAGAGTCAGTGTCGGATGTAGAAGGTAAAAAAACGGGGAGCCAGCCAGACCCCAGACTATGATAGGTATATCATGACTTTACTATAAATTTTCAAAAATATATAAATAATAAATTATTTTTTGACTCAAAAAACTGGGGTCCTAGGCAGGGCATGATTTAGGGAGGTGCAAAAGTGCACGTGCACCCCCGCGTTGTTGTAAATATATCGGCCGCGGTGGCTCAGTGGTAGAGCGTTCACCTCTGGTGCATGGGTTCCTGGTTCAAACCCTGCTCCCGCCAAGTGAACTTTGTGGTGGACAAACACCGTGTACGTGGGTTTCATTCCACTTTCTTCATTCCACCATTTCATTCATTTCTCATTCTCACCGTCTCCTTTAGCCTAACCGTTATAACCGTGGGACTGAAAACTAAAAAAAATTCATTTCATTTCGTTGTAAATATACACTACCTAAAGTGAGAAGCTAGCAGAGAGTTTTGCAAAATAAATAGTTTAAGTCAATTTTCTGAAGGTTGAAGGAAAAGAATTCATCGAAATCAGACACTTAGCATTTCCAAAGGAATTTCTCATTCACATCACAGATAAAGCATTTAAAAAAAACTCAAATTTAATTCAAATGTACTGGTAGTTATTGGTGCACCCCCTCAGAGAATCCTAGATCTAGGTCCCCCGGGCTAGAGCCGCCACTGGCCAAAGTGGTGAAGTGTTTCGGGGGGATCATTTAAAAAAAATGGACTTTCCCGAATTTTCCGGTCCAGGTGTATGATACGGACATGTGAGTGGTATCGTTGGAAAGGGTTTGTTATACTGAAGAAAATGGCGTTTGAACCATGACTCTAGGCCAAATAGTAACGATGCAGTAAATTATATATATAATGTAAATTTTGCAGGATTTAAATTTAGCACACGTATTGTGTACATAACTACGTATTTTCATAAAAAATTCATATCCCTACGTGAACCCAGGCTCGAACTAGAGGGATGCAAAAATTTCGAAAAATCGAAAAATCTCCCAGTTTTCCTCGATTTTCCAGTTTCTGGTGTATAATACGGACAAAGGAGTAGTACAGTTGGAAAGGATGTTCTATTCTGAACAAAATGAGATATAAAACATGATCCTATGATAAATGATCCCATGATCTTAACATATTTCAAATTCTATCGAATATCAAATTCATGGTGTATATTTCAAGGTGAAGTTTCCCCATCTATTCAATAAACTTGTATTTCAGCTCATAGAGGCAAATATTTTTGCTAACTTCATATACCCTGCATTTCATTGCAGTTTATTTTATTATAAACCATTACTTAATTCTACATATTATAGAATTGTTCATAATATTTGTCAAATTACCTCCGACATTTTCAACTATAAATGTTTTTTTTTTTTTCATTTCTTTATATAACGAAATGTAATGCCATAGTGACATTTTGCACTATGCTCTCTCTTTCGTTACGAGCTAAAGGTGACTATTTTATTTCTAAACGAAAAATAAAATTAGTTATACAATTAGTTCCAGAATTAAAGATGATGGAAACCAATGAGCTGACCACACACAGAACAACTTAAATCCATCTTCTTGACCATAGCTAATTAAGGACTACAATTGAAGAGCATTCAATTTATTTTTGAGCTGTAAACATATTCGTAGTTTTTATTAATACTAAAATCTAGAACAGTTTTACGCTTGTAAAATTCTACTTCATTTTGTTCGCTTGACAATAAATATATAAATACTTGCAGAATATCGAATCACATCTTAAACTGTAACTATATTTTCCTGTTTACTGGAGTCCTGTCTGATCAATGAAAAAATAAAAATAAAAAAAAGTGGGACCCAATGAGCTACGGAATAAGATACACAAGTCACCTACTATATATACTATATATACAGGGCCGGATTTAGGGAGTGCAAGGGTAAACGTGCACCCCCTTCCGTTGTAAATATACACTACCTAAAGTGAGAAGCTAGCAGAGAGTTTTGCAAAATCAATAGTTTAAGTCAATTTTCTGAAGGTTGAAGGAAAAGAATTCGAGACCAGACACTTAGCATTTCCAAAGGAATTCCTCATTCACATCACAGATGCCTAAAGGCATTTAAAAAACTCAAATTTAATTCAAATGTACTGGTAGTTATTAGTGTACCCCCCTCAGAGATTCCTGGATCGGGCCCTATATATATCCGGGCCAGAGGTGGACAAAACATCTAAAAACACTTCATACAGGACACGTAAGTTTGGCCCTCCACTGTACAACACGTGTTCCGGTTGCCGATCGTTCTTTTGTTTTCAATGTGTCATGTGGACCTTCCTCTTCCGTTAGCAGTAACAAGTTCACCTGTGAGTGTCGTGGTGTGAAAGTGGTACGGTAAAATGGGCGACCTGACAGACTTCCAAAGAGGCATGATCGTTGGTGCCCGTCTGGTTGGAGCTACTGTCAGATAGGGACCGGAGAGCATTAAAAAGGATTGTAGCAGCTAAAAAAGAATACCACTGCAATGAAAATTACGTCTGAACTCAATTCCGGCCTATAGAACCTGGTTTCATCGAAAACAGAGCCCGACGGGAACTTCATAAAATGAAAATTCATGGCAGGGCCGCTATCGCCAATCCCCTAGTCACAGCAGTAAATGCGAAGAGGCGTATCCAGTGGTGCAAGGACCACAAAGCGTGGACTTATGAGCAGTGGAAACACGTAATGTGGTCCGATGAATCGACCTTCACCTTGTTTCCAACAACCAGTCGTGTTTACGTATGGAGAACACCGTCGCAGGTCTAGGATACAGACTGTCTGCTCCCAACTGTAAAGCATGGGGGTGATTCTGTTACAGTATGGACAGTGATATCGTGGTTTTCTGCAGGTCCCATCATAGCCCTGCATGGAATGATGAATACTAAGGAGTATGAGGCCATTTTGGGGGACCAGGTTCTACCCATTGCCCAAATATTGTTCCCTGGTGGTACAAAATTATACACACCACGATTCAGGAGCTCTATACGTCCATTCCACGTCGGATCCAATCTGTTTTGGACGGAAAAAGAGGCCGCACACCATACTAGGTCTGATTTTCACACTTTTGTAAACGTTTTAAATTTTTGTCCAATCCTCCCTATATATATATATATATATATATATATATATATATATATATATATATATATATATATATATATCGGGTGAAGCATTTAAAATTGTTTTTGGGAATATCTTGAAAACTGCAAATCGGATTTTAAAAAAGTTGCAACAAAAGTTGTTCGTCTCGAAGGGGAACATCCAAAGATACCACACGCGACCCCCTGCCCCACCACCCGGGGGAGGGAGAGAGGGGCAACTTTGAAATCTTAAATAGGAACCCCCATTTTTATCGCATATTCTGATTCTCCGTGAAAAAATACGTAACTTGTAACAATTTATATAAATTAAAATACAATTTACAATATTCAAAATTCGAAATTCTATTTATGAAGTATCTATATACGATTTCTGAATTCGGAATTGAGTTGAGTTGAGTTGATTTTGGGTTTTACGTCCCGTTCAGCAATAACAGGAGGTAAGCACTAAAACGCTTGATTGACAAACCAGAGTAAGAACTGAAAAATAAAACAATATTGAATAGGTCTACAACAAGGGTGGCTAACCTTTCTTAAGTTTGAGCGCTATTTTTCATTTCTGAAATCACTAGCAATCTACTGATTAAAATATAGACTAATAATGAGGACGTAATGGACAGAAAAAAAAAAGGAAATACGATTCATAAAATTAAGATTATTTAAATATTAAAAAAAAACTAATTAATTCATTTTGATTTTCTCAGAAACGTTCATTTGTTATCAGAAACTAGCAATCAGTCCATCGAGATTGGTATGCTTGATTGATACAAACAGTAAGACAGACCGCCGTGGGCTACCTCTCACAATTACTTGTAGACTAGTAGACCATGGTTGATGTGTTGACCATCTCTGGTCCCTAATAAGATATTATTACAAATACTGTATTCAATTTTAGGTTTATAATGACTTGTTTCGAAGATATGGACAAAGGTTTCAATCAAGGGCGTGCCGCTTCTGATGTATGTGGTCTAGGTTTCAATTCTCGGTGCTAGTTGGTTTTATCTCATTTTAAACTATGGATCTACCTTTGCTTCAGCCGAGGTTAAATTTCATAAATCAAAGCAAACCAATTGAACGGCTAATTTGTTGTAGTTTTCGTAGTTTGGAAAACTATTCGCATTTCATGAACAGAAAATGGGGAAAAGATATTTCTTTCCCTTTTGTCAACAGAACAGATCACAGGACGACAGGTATAAGCAAATTCTTAGCAAAACCTGTTTTTTTCCGCTTTCCTTCCAAGAAGCTGGCAGCGAAGAAGGGTTGGAAGCGGTGACCTATTCATTCCTTTGTTTCTCTACGGGGGGCTATACCTGGCTTGCATGCGATAAGTTGAACATGTCGAACTTATCGCATCGTATCATATGCAGGAGAGATATCATGAGATAAACTAATTTAGATGTGATGATTTCTGAAATTTATCTCTACCCTTGATGATTTATCATAACGTCTAAACGGCCTCTTAGAGTGCTAAATTAAAATTTACTTTTATTATCCTCATTTAAAGTATTGGCCTATTTATGCGCTAAGCTTCTTTGAAATGCTAATATTTCTTTGAGCGTGAGACTTTTTTTTTCTAATGCTTCATGTGCAAACGACCCTCGCTGCAGGAGAAAAATAATTTATGATTATTCTATCGGCAAACATGCATTTGTATTCAGAAACAAAATACTTTTACTTTAATCTTACCTTTAAAAGTTTACTTCTTCTTGTTCTTTTTGGAATTTGCAACTGAAAACATCCTTTTGCTGTGAGTCATTGGGTTTCGCTCAATATGCGAGAGATTGAAAATACAGCATCCCTCAACAGGGGGTCGCAACTGTTTCGCTCTATATCACACAGGTATATGGGTTTGTTTTGTGTATATTGTTCATGGAGAGAGGGGTGGGATTTTAACTATGTTTTATGTCATGTGATAACGGAGTAAGAAAACTCCTTTTCTGAATTGTATTTCCTTTTCTGAATTGTATTTACTCTTGTTGTGTTGTGAGTTGAACATGGTTGTAATGGAAAGTTGATCGATGCTGGTTTCTGAAGATGCACCGAAGTTGAATTGAAAATCTTTGAGTTTTACGTCCCACAGTTATGCCGGTTAGGCTAAAGGAGACGGTGATGGTGAGTAATGAAGGAAATGGTGGAATGAAGAAAGTGGGAGGAAACGGGAGAGCCCCGATAAAACCCACGCACACGGTATTTGTCCACCACAAAGTTGGCGGGGGCTGGGATCGAACCCGGGACCCCAAGCACCAGAGGTGAACGCTCTACCACTGAGCCACCGCGGCCTCCGAAGTAGAATTGAAGAATGAGAATTGTAGTGTAGCAATAACTTGACTATTTGTTAAATAACTTGGAATAGGTAAGCAATATTTTTAATATATCTTTAAACTAAAGATAAGTTCGATTCACTTAATTTTTATCGGGCATAAATTATTTATACTTATGTTAAAATAATTTTTGTTGCCAATCTTTAATGCCAGAATCAAATGTTCATGCAGATTCTCAGACGTAAGCCTAATCATCCAAAGTTACTATTTTGTAAAAGAATATCTTGCAATCTTCTGGTATGTAAACAAAAAATGCAGCAGGCTAAACGGAGGTAGTAGTTGCACTTATAGCAAAAACAGGATTTTCAATTAAAAATTGAACCTTATTGGATGATAATATGTATAATGCTTTATAAATTTGAAATTTGACCTTTGACTTAAAACAGGGTGCGTTGGGGAGTTTAGCGTCCCTCTTCAGCAGGGAGGCTATATAGACACGGGACCTATAGCTTAAAGTGACATCCAAATCACTATTGGTTTAAATCCGAGGACTCCCAGTACGGTTTGAACCCGAAACTAGACGGGCCGAAGGCGAGCGCTGTACCCATGAGGCTACGGGGTAGCCAACACAAGCAACAATTTGTTAATGTATTTTCATTTTGAAGAAGAGATATCTTCAATAGAAATAAGTAAATAGCTGTTTAAAAAATTAGTTCTTAACTTAAACTTTTTTAGTACCTACGAAAGCAATTGATCTCGAACTCTTATTTGTACAATGTAAAGAAGAATTTCATGTATACTTTGATATGAACTGTACTATACAAATAAAATTTAATGAACTGATAATTTTCTTATCAATTTTGTTTCGAGAAAGAAGGTAGAACAGGGAACTTTTTTTGAGTTGTTTCTTATTTGAATGCTTGAGTAACAAAACATAAGAGATTGTTTTTTACTTAAACGTGACTTTAGTAGCAATCATCCTAAATTATTGTTGATAGTATGTTCCAAAGAGTCTAGAGCAGTGGTTCACAAACTGGAGTCCGCGGACCCCGGGGGTCCGCGTGACCTGGCTATGGGGTCCGCGAAGTCTAAAAATTAAAATGTGTTGTGATAAAATGGAACTCACAGCTGCTATGCAAAAAGTATTTTTTCAGTTACTAAAAAGAAAGCAATTTGAAATTATACCTACGTTTGTAAATTTGAATATTTTCTTTACTAAATTTCTGCCCTGAAGCCGGTCTACCGTTATATAGGACTACTTCAGGTGAGAGGAATTCCTTCTTTGTTAGGGCATTCTTTTCAAAAGGAGTTGTACATTAACTGCATCGTGCCGATCTTGTTTTGTTGAGTTACAACAAGGACATCACCAGAAACCTCGATCTGGACACAATTGTTCTAAGATTGGCAGCATCCAAAACAAAGAGACTTATATATACTGTGATTGTGTTGTTAGTGATTGTTCAAATGTCCAACTTGTTTCTACTGTAGTGTGCCAACATGAGAAGTGTATAAATGCGTGTTGTGTTTGTGTTTCTTAATCTTATGAAATTTATAAATTTGTAAATAGCAAAAACCCATAAACATATCATTATTTCTTTCGAACATCAAAATAAAAAAAAACTTATCAAAAAATGTTTAGAAGTACAAGTGTAAAACAAAGCGCGTGATATTTGAAGAAATATAAAGTTTCATATCTAAGGAGATGTAAATAATAATACAGATAAGATCTTTATAAGATGTTAATTTCATTTTTCCAATATGCATATATTTGTTTAGGCCACATGTATTTCAAAATATTGATTTTAAGATTTTGAGACCCTTCTCTGTAGAATCTCTTTGAAGATAGTACTAAATCTCATTACTCTGTAGATGTTTTTGAGTTTCACAAATATTTTTTCAGTCGGTCAAAAATTAATAAATCTATTTCCTGTACTAATTGTTTGGAAATTTTAATGATTGATTCGTTCGGCCAACTATTAAAAAATATATATATATTTCCTTGAAGATGAGAAAACGGAAGAAATATTTTGTTGCCATAACAAATAAATAAAAATGAAACACTTAGTATTCTAGCTTTCAGGTACAGTTGTACTAACGCTATAGGGGAAAATTTTAGTAATAATTCCTTCAGTAATAATAGTAAATATTCCTTAGTAATAATTCGCTGTAGTTTTAGTTTTAAGAGCATAAGGAATTATTCATCATCACACACGGAGACAGACACTATATAATGTCTGTCTTTGTGTGTGTGTGTGCCCACCCTAATTTACATTAACCCCCCCCTAAATTTGGAGGCTGGCTACGGGCCTGCACCTTGTCACTCACTCACTGTAGCTAGATTAAATAAATCTATCTCTCTTTTTACCGGCTGCGTGTGCACCCACGCACAAGAAACATTCCCGCCGATAAAACCAGAGCCGGAGCCGACACCGATATTGTCGGCGGCTAGTCCGGCTGAATTTGCGGGGGGAACGGACAGAATGGCAGGATGACAAAATGGCAGGCGGACGAAATGCCAGGGTACAAAATGGCAGAGGACGAAATGGCAGGAGGACGTAAAGGCAGAAAGTATGATTTGAATTCTCGGGTTTTAAACTATTTTGTTTCTTACTTGGTAAATGAAGATTTCAACATAAATTTTCGATTTATTCATTGTTCCAAAATTCGAACTGCTAGTAATATTTCAATTCTGAGAATTCTGAGAGAGAGAGTGCTACCAAGATTTTCGCCGGAAGTTTGGAATGCTCACGAGGCAACTCTGTCTAACAATCCTCGCACAAATAACTTATGTGAGGGGTGGAATCATAAGTTTTCTCCATTTGGTTGGACCCAACCACCCAACGGTATGGAAACTCATGGAAAGCCTACAGAAAGAAAATTCTACCGTCCATTCTACCATTCATTTTCCTAGTGCGAAAGAGGACAATACCCCGTTGTAATATACCATTACAGTCTAATGTGATGATGTTTTTAATAGGAGGGTGCCCGAAATTTTTTGCACCGACTGTACTTGACGTTTAACAAAAAAATTTCTGGGTGTTCATATAATTCGTAATTTTGTTTGTTATTCTATTTCAAATTAACATGGAAAACTGTAAAACTTCATTAGGAATTATAGTTTTGGGATTATATATTACATTAGTTATAAGTCTTGTATATGGATATGTAAATGGATTATTACAAGTCTTACGGTGTCAGTGCTATCTGAAAATATAGGTCCACCATTGGACGGAAATATTCAGATAAATAACCAATCTAAAATTCGGCAGAATTTTCTGGACCACCCTTCACCTCCCTTTTAGATATCTATGTCCTTCTGATATCTAGTTCAATCCAGATTTTACCAAAATTTATTCGTTTCAAAGCCCCACAGCCAAAAATGCTTTGTTTTGATTGGAGGATTTAATCACGCTATGATGTTAGAGCGCGATTATTCCCATTCCCTTCCTAGAATTTTGGTCGACGACATCAGTTGGTTTGCTTCGTAAATGGACTGACTCCTGCAGTGGTAAACATCAAAATTCAGGTAATATTTGGATTTTATTAACGTGTAAAATCGCTGGAAGTCTCAAGGAGCCATAAACTATTAAATTTTCAGAACAAACCTGGACTAAAAAGGCTGAAATAGGAAGTGCAATTTAGTGACGCCATGATTTCATCTACCAATCGCTATGGACAGGATTCAGAAGTAGTGTGATTTCCGTTTTTCTTTTCCTAAAACCGGTTCTGAAGATTAGTGTTTCCCCTGAAATTTTCACCTTCCAATTTTCCTGCTAATTGAGGGTTATAAGACCTGTCCATATATAGATTTTTTATGTAGGTAGCGAGTGATTCTTTCTTTTTAACATACATGGCAGTATTTAATTTCGTTGTAGTTAGGATAGTGATCATAATGCACGTGTAAAGTTTCAAGAGGGCTCCTGTTTACTCCCAACTTGGGGGTACAGCTTCCAGCAGGGATGGGTTGAACGTATAGTTATCATAAGGTTCTTTTCCCTTCAGGAAAGGGGCCTATATTTTTTCAATAAATAGTTTGGGTATTAACTAAACAGGTTGAATTAAGAATGTGATTTAGTGAATACAAGGGCCAATTGGCCCTGTTCCTTTCTTCCCCTTATCCTTTCGGGAACCGATAGAGCCGATTTTTAAAGAAAATGGTAAAATTTGAATGTTGTTTATGTGAGTAAAAAGTAATGATTAATATGTATTATAGCATGTATTAATGTAGTTTGTAGTTATGGATGTGGCATGTATGTGTTTGTAATGTAGTATCAGTAGTAGCAGTTGTAGTTAAGTGATGAAAGAGTGTGTGAAATAATGAAGTATGGACAGTGTATCATTCGTATTCGATCAATAGCTAAACGCAACATACCAATCTATAGTAATATCAGAAAATGAGAGTGTCATAGTATCAAAATTCCGTGTGCAAGGTCACATTCAGTGGTTCAAGGGTTGATCATATCGTCGCTAGCCCCCTAGTGTCAAAATTCAGTACTAACCATCATTCCTATGTCGATGTTCTTAGTGATTTTGTTTCCAAGAAATTGACCTTTCTTTTCGAAACAAAACCTAGTAAAAATAATTCCCAGCCCAAATGCACATACAGTTAGGTTAAGTGATCCAAAATTAATATTTTCTGAAAATTACAACATTCTACTTAGTCTAGAAATCGAAATATTTAAGTAAATAAACAATAAGTAAATTCTTAACAGAAGTCGGGCGATATGATGCTAGTTTTTCGCTTTGAAATTATATTAAATGTTCATTTTTTTCTTTCTCTGTGGCTGCAGAATAATTTCATTGTTGTCAGAATTTTATAAAATTGAATAATATCGCGGAGAACTCTACTTTCTGTGAACATACATATATTTTTTTTCTGTTTACATGTAGCTACGAAGTATAACATAGTATTGTTTGCGTGGTAAGGGAGTCTTGAGTTCGAGGGATGATTTGTGTGGTGGCCGGAACATGAAACGTTGGCAATGATTTATAGATTTAGAAGTATATGACGAAGTGTGCATATAGTCTGGGTGTAGTTAAAGAAATAGGGTGGTTATGAAATACGACGTTGTAATAAATGAATAAAATGATAGTATGAATATATTGTGAAACGAAATGAATGAGAGGACACCCATATACATAGATATACATATAGATATATATAAGCCCAGTTTATGATTAGTCACGTTTCGGTAAAGAATATATACATATATATAAGGATCATGTATAGCTAGCAACATCTCGGGTTCTGGCCCCTACACCGGAGCATCCTGCGAACATGTGGGTGAGATATTGCCGGACTATGTTAGTGCTTAATAGCTTAATTTGTTATTGCAGTCGTATTCGTTCATAATAATCTCGTTTAATAATATTTGTAGCATCATATAATCGCTGACTGGACATATTTAATAATCAATTATGGAAAGACAATAGTTGTTACACAACGGGGCTGTAGTGAATTATATTTTTTTTATTTTTATTTTTCCTTTGGGGTCGGTCTTAAAATAGAATATCCTGCTCCGTGAGATATTTTTTTTCTTCACGTTACCTACTCGGCGATAGCTCTGACAGGGTTACAGAATCAAAACAATTAGTTATTGAAATTTATTTCCGCGTACCCGGATGTCGACCCCTAGTCCTCTTAAGTGTTTTCATTTCTTTTCTTAGTTAATTAGATGAGGGAAATTAACGACATCCCAGACTGTGGCATGTCTGCGCAGGGTAGCTATCGGTGATGTTTTGGTAATTGAAATCACCGATCCAAAATTCAGTTTATTTATTTTTTTTATTTTGGCAAACCATTAGTTAGGGATATCTTAGCTATTACTTTTACTCTAGTCTCATTACTGTCCTTGAACCTTCTTAGTTCTTCTGAGGGGTGGAATATTTTTCTTAGAGATTTCAAAATTGGGGACGCAGTTACCTGGTCCCTTCCCCCTCTCCTTTTATCCTGCTGGTCTGGGCCGGATACGGGGCTCGGATTTCAATCTTACAAGCAAACTCTTGTGGGATTGGGATCTGATGGACACAGAACTTGCATCCTTGGCAGCAGGACCTCCCTCCTAGTTTACGTATTTAAGTAAACCACCCTCTTTCGGCATATGTGAATATTTTTGGCTATGAGTTGTTATATATTTAAATTCGATCACTCTTCTGTGTAATGAGTAGTACTTTAATCTTTCTCCTTTCGTTGGCGCCGCTTTCTCTCTCTTGTCTCTTCCTTCTTACTTCGAGATTTTTTTAAAAAAATTTCAATCTCCCCCCTCCCGATTTTGAACTTGTCGCTTATAATTTATTTAACGTACAACTCTGATCTGAAATTGCCAGCTGAGACGTTGCAAGATACAATTCATGGATAGAGTAGATAGTGATTGGGTCCTCCATCACATTTTGACGTATTGCCAAAATGAATAACGACTTTATATTTGACGACACTTCAATTACGTTCTTTCACCGTCGTCCCTCTAAGTTTGTTTTTTTTAAACCCATCGGTCACTTTCCTTCCGTTTTGGTTTTCGTTTATCTTGTAGTTAACCTGGGCCCAGAAATTGTATTTTGGTTTATCTATTTATATCTTTAGGAATGTTCTGTGTTACGTGCCTGCCTCACAAAGTTTTTTTTTTTTTTTTTTTTTTTTACGATTCATGCACGAATTGACTATAGGAAAGTTGAAATTTATAGATGTGCGGTATCAGGTAAAAAATCAGTTTTTTATATGTAATGTCGGAAGTCATTTGTTTCTCTTGTACGATGTTTGCAACCTTTTCTGAAATTATTGTTGGGGTTATCACTTTCAATGTGTGCGCATTTATTAAATATATATATATATATATATATATATATATATATATATATATATATAGATAGATAGATAGATAGATAGATAGATAGATAGATAGATAGATAGATATAGATATAAATGAATACGTCGAAATGTACATGTGCTTAGTATGTGAATATGATGTTAAAGTAAAAGTATGATATTAAATGTATTATATGGATATATGTAAGAGCGCTCATGTCTGTTCCCCAAACGTGTATTGCTTCCTATAGTTTATAAGTAAGTTTCCGACGAATATAATAATATAGATTTTTGTCAAGAATACCGCCGTGCACTCAAATAATTTTCCTTTCTTCTGAATAGATGTAAATCATAACCTATATAATCATTATTTAATGGCATGTATTAAGACGTAACAGCAGGTCTAAATGTAACCCACATCATAATGAATATTATTCCTGAGTTACCAACCTAAAACCATTGTGGAAAGTGTACCTTTAATCCCTCTCACCTGCATATGTATCCTATGACTTGACCAGTGTTTTTCCTTAATTTAAATCATTATACTCCTTACACCTGTGGAAGATCATCTCAAATCCAAACTATATATATATACATACACAAAAGTGATCCTGAATAAATGAAAGGTCTCATGACGTGTCCCAGTGATGAACAAGTAACTCAAAATTATCTGATTAATAAATTTGTAAACGGACTGACTAAGAGGAGAAGCATCCTCTGGTGGAAAATGATTTTTTAAAATCTCTAGATGGTTATAAACGTCGCAGTATGCGAGTGCAGATATAAACTGCTAATAGTCATGAACTAAATATAGTTGATGAATGGTTTTTATAAACCAACAGTTATATATATATATATATATATATATATATATATATATATATATATATATATATATATATATAGATAGATAGATATATAAACACAAACTAAGTTAAATGGAGCGAAATATTTTGGACGCTACGAGTAGTGCGCGATTTGTGATTTGAACGCTCGGAATTATTTATATTTTATTGCTCGATGTGAAGTAGAGACTCATAAGTTCTATTACACCCAAGAGTTTTTTCCTTTTCTTTTCTTTGACCATTTTTTTTAAAGTAAAATAAGTGTCTTCTTTGCTTATGTCGCAAATCATAATTTCGCTTTAGCATGCCTAAGATATAATATATGTAATTATTTTTTTTCTTTTCTTTCCATTTGTCAATATGATCAAATGTATAAAGACTTACTAAAGTATAACCCTATGCATTCCATTGATATATAACCAAGAACTTGTGCTTTTAATATTTTTTTTTATAATTAAATTTTTTTCTTTTCACTATGAATGTAATAAACTTTTGTACCTTGGTAGTTAGTTGGTTTCCTTTAAACATATATACACTGTCCTGAGTGAGTGAGCGAGTGAATGCATGATAGATTTAATTTAAGTAAGTTTAGTAATATCATTTGTCATATTAACGTCTATAATATATGTGTCATGTTTTAATATATGTGTTAAGGTAAATAACCTAGGTCATGAATGACCGCTACTAACGGTTTAAATCGGCTCTAGGAGTGAGACGAAAATAGCAGGATGAGCCTAAATACGACATCTTTCTTCCAGGAAGTTGAAACCCTTATTGATGCGATACATAAATTTATATTGAGTTTATAACTTTGATTTTTTTTTCTTGGCTAATTCATATGTGTGGTCAATCCTAGAGATACTGGATGGTTATCAATCATCATTTGGAATAACTTTACAAAGAATAATTTGGATTTTCTCCTTTCCTGGTCGAGGTCTGGGCAACCCCACGAACGTGGTGCCTGGAGCTAGGTCGGGGTGGTATGGAGGAACATGTGTCTATTCCGAACCATTCTGAAATTGATTAGTCGTTAATAACGCTTAAAATGATTCATCTTTCAACGACTTTCCCGGAATTATCCAGTAATCTATTTCTTATTAAAATACTCTATTTGTTTTTTTTCTTTTTCCTCTCTTTTCCTACCTCCTTCTTTTACCCTTCTACTTTCTTCTCTTCCTTTTCTATTTCTAAATGAAAGAAAACGGAGTCATGACTGAGAGTAGTCGCTATTGGCGCGGTCAATAAGTTGTTTCGATGAGTTTCTTCGGAAGTCCGATATGGGATAATTAACCATGAGATGAGTATGCATTGAGGGACGAACAATAACAAGAAAGTTTATTGAATTTTACTTTATTGGAAAATAATTATGATTTCAATTAGTAGGTGATGTTCGTAATCGCCCTCGTTGAAAAAAAGAATAATTTTAGCGACTCCTCTACACTACACTCAGTCTTCTTCGTTAACTACTAAAGTTTTTGTTGTTGTTTTTTTTTCTTCCGTTTTCTTTCACCGTCAAGAAAACTAAAAAAGATTTATGTTGATGTGCAGCATAGATTAAGGAACCTATGTGTGGATTATGACACAAACAAAAGATCTCTTGAGGAATTCTTGCGGTGAATTGCTCACAACTTGAAATTAACGACAATGTAAGTAGCTAGTCATTCTTATGACTACAAATTGTTTTTGTAGTCTATTTTACGTGTGTTTATATTCTATATTATGATATATCCTATCCTAACTATATATAAAACTACATGAGCTGACATAAATTATTGAGCACTTCCTGTACGGCTCCAACGATTAAATTTGGCATGATTGTAGGTTTCCGGAACTAACCCACACAAAAATTGCCAAAAGTAAATATTTACAATTTTTAGAGGGTCTAAAGAGGGGATGAAGAATTTCCCCATGCTATTTAAATGAGCCTTTTTTTTAGACCTATAATTTCATATTTTAGGTATATAGAATTGGGATATAAACTTGAAATTCGGTATGCTTGTACATTTCGTTGGCACTATCTAAGTAAATCAGTAAAAATTTTTTAAAAAATCCAACTTTAGAGTGGTTTTACTGGGAACTGAAAAATCTTTCCCATGCTATTTATATGGAACACCTTTTACACCCCCAAATTATTGAGCACTTCCTGTAGAGCTACAATGTTTAAATTTGGCATGATTGTAGCTTTCCGAGACAAACCCACAGAAAAATTGAAAAAAAAGATAATATTTTTAACTTTGGGAGGTCAAAAGAGGGGATGAAGAATTTACCCGTTTTCGTTAGCGCTACCTAAGTGAATCATCAGAAATAAAAATTTCCAACCTTGAGTAGTTTTATGGGGAACTGAAATATTTCCCATGTTATTTATGTGGGACGTCTTCTACACCCTCAAATTTTTGAGCACTTCCTGTAGGGCTACAATGATTAAATTTGACATGTTTGTAGCTTTCTGGGACAATCCCACAGGAAAATTGCCAAAAGTGAATATTTTTAAATTTTTAGGGGTCTAATGGGGGATGAAGAGATTTCTATGTTATTTAAACGGACGTTTTCTTGGGATACAAAATCTTATCTTTTAGATAGTTGGAAAAGAAACGATAAAATTATGGGTTTAAGATATGTGAGCCCGTAGGCAGAGCAAATACAGTGTGTGGGGTAGAAGCCCCCGGATGAGCAGATTCAGGAAATAGGAATAGCACGTTCACGAAATTCATTGTTTATGCAAAGGCCGATAGATAAGAAATGCGAAGCCGTAGGCCGAGCAGAACTAGGAAGTCTTGGGGCAGAGCCCCCAGCTAGCCAAAGGCTAGTTTTGTTATATAAAATAATGATCATTCTGACCCCTGCAGAGTGTTAGTTATAGTCTGTTCTACGATATCCGTTATTACTGAGAATTAAGAAAGATGTACGTAATTAGTCATTCTTACAACTACAAGCTGTTTTGATAAATTTAAGGATATGTCATAGGAAATTAGAAAAAAAAAAAAAACTTTGTCATTCCTGTAACTGTCAAGGAATTTTACGGGTTTGTACTATGATATGTATTGAAGAATAAATATAAACCATTCTTTCAGTTTTGTACTTGCCTTGTTTGCTTCCAATCTATATTTTCTTGTACTTAGAATTGTTATAAGACCAAGATATCAATTGGAAGATGGTTACAAAAAATAAATTTAAGAGAAAAAGTTAAGGTTTGTTAAGTTTCAAGTTAAGTTTGGATAACTGATATTTACCCTCTTTCACGCTCTTGGTTCAATTGAGCTGTATTTATATGCTTTGGACATTCGAGGCAGAAATGACTAAATCGAGAAACCGTTACCTACTAACAAACAAAATAGGTGAAACCTAAAAATACGAGCCCTAGGAGTTATAATTTTTGCCAAATTAACTTCCTGCCATTCTGTCCTTCTGCCATTTCGTCCGCTGCCATTTCGTCCTTCTGCCATTTCGTACGCTGCCATTTTGTCCTCCTGCCATTTTGTCCGCTGTCATTTTGTCCTCCTGCCTTTATTTCCTGCCATTATGTCCCCTGCCATTATGTCCTAAATTCGAATTTGCGGGTCCCGGGAGTTCCACCGGCTTTTTTGCCGGGTCGGAAAGCGTGTGCAAACTACCACTTGATTACATTGCCGCCGATTCCATCGCCGGCATTGTCGGAACCGGATCCGGCATTGGCGGCGACGTGTAGAAACTCTGGGAAAGAAAGAAACTAAATTAATAACTACCGTAACAATTGCTGAAAATTTTATGGATACCAGTAATTCTTATAAACCTTCCACGTTCTAGATTCGGCTTCTGTTGAATCACAATACCATAGTGGGTCAACAGTGCAAGGGGCAAAAGTGAGCGGGCGCTGTTTTACAGTCTGCTGTTTTGTTTTTGCTTTTAAAATTGTCAGCTAAATATCTGTGTATTTGTATGCGTGTTAATTATATATTATGTGCAAATTAAATGATTACGTATAGATTTATTGCACCACTTATTCTTAAATGGAATCTCACAGTAGGAAATTGTATATTCTCGCGAAACAACTAAGAAGATTATACACAGGAAGTAAATTATTAATCGATCAAACTTTGAGTGACGATGCTGCTATTGCAAATGCATTTATGGCAAATTTTCAAGTAACACACAATAAATCAAGTTATAATATTATTCCTATGGAGCAATACAATAATTCGGAAATTCTGGACAAATTAAATATTAACTTTATAGACATCGAAGATGTTGAGAATGCTATTAAAAAACTTAAGCCACGGTCATCTTGTGGGCCGGATAAAATACCACCGTACATCATTAAAGGCTGCTCAGAAATACTGAATCATCCCCTACAGGCTATTTTTAACAAGTCAATAGCTTCTTCTACGTTTCCTATGAAATGGAAGATCGGTGACGTCTGTCCCATTCCCAAGACAGGTTGTCCTACTGATCAAATAAAAAATTATCGACCGGTAACACTGCTATCTGCCCCATCTAAGGTATTTGAAATTATTATATATGAAAAAATTTACTCACATGTACGGTCAGTAATATCTCCCTTTCAACATGGTTTCATGCCAAAGAGGTCAACTGTAACTAATCTCTCAGAACTTACACATTTTATAGCTAATCAAGTTGATAAAAAGGAACAAGTAGACGTAATTTATACAGATTTCTCCAAGGCGTTCGACGTAATTAATCACGATATACTTCTAAGCAAACTTGTGACATTCAATTTTTCACGAAACCTTCAACAATTTATAGCGTCCTATCTTTGCCAACGCAAACATCGTGTTCGATACAAAAATATTCTAACTGAGGAATATGTCGTAGACTCTGGTGTGCCTCAGGGATCGAACTTAGGACCTCTATTATTTATATTATTTGTTAATGATTTACCACCTGTAATAACATCCTCAGACAAACTATTGTTTGCTGACGATTTAAAAATCTATCGTAGTATCTCCACGGAGTTAGACGCTATTTCTTTGCAAAGCGATATAAATTATATTTTCCAATGGTGTGAATCAAACAAATTGCTGTTAAATATTAAAAAATGTAAAGAAGTATCATACACCAGGAAAATGAACTATGTCCGCAATGTGTATACTATTAATCAAACACCAATTGAAAGAGTGGATTAAATAACTGATCTTGGAGTCACTCTGCAGTCAAACCTATCATTTGATATTCATGTCAACAGAGTAGTTGGTGAGGCCTTTAGGAACCTTGGCTTTGTGATGAGATTAGGAAGTGATTTTTCTAACACCGATGTCCTCAAAACATTATACATTGCCTATGTAAGGTCTAAGGTGGAATATGCAGCGATAATATGGGGTTCTGATAGTAAGAAATATACAAGTAAAATCGAAAACATTCAAAATAAATTTGTGCGCTTTTTAACATATAAAGAAACAGGGATATATCCGAAATTTGAGAAGTATGAAGATCTTCGAAGCAAATATTCATTACAATCACTTGAAAGCAGGAGGACTCACTTCATTTTATCTTTCTTACATAAAATAATACATAGTACAGTAGATTCAGAATATTTACTATCAGAAATCAAATTTCACGTCCCACATAGAGCAACCAGACCCCATAATAGCATATTCCATCTCTCAGCGCAAAGGACTAATGCATTGGATGTATCGCCTGTCAGAAAAATGTGTTTATTGTATAATAAGATGCCAGAAAAGCACCCAGAGATAGACATTTTTAGCTATAGACAGAATTTTACTCTAAATAAATAAGGTGTAGATCATGTTATATGTATTTTAAAGTATTTTGCAATTGTATTATTTTGTTATCATGTGTGTATTTTAAATTATATTATCATGATGGAAAACTGTAATTAGGCATCCGCCTGTTGTTTTCTGAAATAAATAAATAAATAAATTTAATTTAACGTATTTAGTGTATATAATTACTAAAATTCGTCAGAATGTCTCAATATTGGCATAGATGTTTACTTTAATATTTAATGACTTTTTTGGTCAAAATATAATCTCCATTTGCAATATGCAGTAGAGCCACTTTGTAGAAAAATATTTTTGTCGAAAATTTCATAGTCAGGAGCCTTACATTTCTTTCCAACACCGAGGCTATTTGAGACATGGACTACAGCTTAATGTTGGTCCATACCAGACGGATTCACTCTGGGATTAAACTCGCTGCTTGTGAATTGAATTGATTTGAGTTTAAATGCACGATTTAAAGAAAATGGTAGTTGCCGAGAATAAAGGTCGTAGCATTAAGTTGACATATATAATTATAGGGAAATGAAAAATATATATATATATATATATATATATATATATATATATATATATATATATATATATATATATATATCAAGATATCAACATGTTCCTTCCAGAATTCTTGATTAATACAGAGCTCTTGCAATTTTATTCACTCAGAGGTCTTCATCAGGGGTAAAAACCTCAAGCTCTGGCATTGATTAGGTTCTGAAAGTCGATGTTTTATTTTGGACTATGTGTCTGCTCTTTCTAATAATAGTTTACATAATATTTAATTTTCATATATTTGGAGCGTAAACATATTGATTTAGGTTACAAGAGACGTTGAACTACCTCAATATTGATATCTTAAACTGTAATAATTCCAAAGTAAGTAAATAAATAAGTAAATGAATAAAACAAAATAAAATAAAGATGTTAAACCGGAAAGTCTAATACTATTACTATTATGAAAAATTGTTAGTGGATTTGTAGTAAATATTTAAATATGGGCAGTTATAGAATAGTAATTAAGTTCTCACCTCTGGCATGTAGGGTCCCTGGTCCGATCGCAAATCTCATCAAGTTGATTTTGTAGTGAACAAACTTTATATAAGTGAGTTTTTTCGAGGCTCTTCAGTTCCCTCCCACTTTCTTCATTCCACACTTATCATTCAACTCATTATCACCATCTGTCTTAACCTCAGTGCATAATCGTGAGGCATTCAACTCTCTCTCTCTCTCTCTCTCTCTCTCTCTTTCTTTCTTTCTCTCTTTCTCTCTCTCTCTCTCTCTCTCTCTCTCTCTCTGTGTGTGTGTGCTACTTCGTGGCTAAGCGGTTAGCGTACGCGCATTTGCAGTAGGACGCTCGGGTTTGATTCCAGGAGGGAGCTCATGTGGTTCAGATTCCACGTAAATCAGTAGGTCCACGTATCGTATAGCCTCTCTGCTGAACGGGACGTTAAACTCAACTCTCTCTCTCTCTCTCTCTCTCTCTCTCTCTCTCTCTCTCTGTATGTGTGTGTGTGAAGCAATACCTTCTACCCGTTGCGAAACTTAACGCTACGCTACTGCTGTAATGATGGAAACCTGTAATCTTAGCTTTTACTATTTTCACCCCTTCTCACGCCCACGTCGATGGGGTTGAACTTCGGCTTAACGACATCGAGAGTATCACTATTCACATCAGCGACTCAGCTACTATGAATTAGAGTCAATTATTGGTCGTTTTCGATTATTTCAAATGTCACACCCCATACGCCACTCCCTATACATTCATTTCAATGATGTGATAACCTACATCATAGTCCACTCATGTACTAAAAATCGTCAATTTCCGATGGAGCATCGAGTAGGAGTTGGCAGAAAGCGCTAAAATATTGTACCGAGAAATATAAACGGGGGAATGTTGTTTGACATAGTCTAAAATATCACAAAGTTAGCAGCGTTGCCAACTCAACATAATGCTATATTTTATTTTCAAATGGAAGTATGTCAGATTTTTTGAAATTCCAAATCTTCATGATCAATGAAAACTTACAATAGCATACCAGTTATGGAGTAGTGCAAAATAAGAAAACTACCGTTTAACAAGGATCCTAATTTTGGTGGCCTCTACAGCAGTAATACTTCAAATGAAACATATGGAACAAAGTACGCCTAAAGTACTTTAGCGTCTAATACTGTGATCATGATATGACGGATTATGAATTAATAATAACCACGTTACGAAGGATTAAAAATTAAACTTCTTACAAAGGTATTTATTTGAAGCAAAATCTTCCTAAATAAGTATCTCATCCAATTACATAAATTGTTTTCAACAGATGAGAAGATCATAATGGCCTTTATAACAGTTTAATATCTCAAACAATTATGGAGATAACAAAAACTGTTAGAAATTGCAACACTGTTGAAAATTGTGTAATTCCGAGTCATAGAAGCAAAGTTAATCAAGAAATGTTTTAAGAAGAATCCACAAATACGCCATTTTAAGCAATATATCACATTTTGCTATTTTTTCACGTCTTCAGAATGGTTTAAAGTACCAAATAACTGTAAAAATATTACGATATTTAGGTATATTAGAATCCATATATGTGATTCTGTGTGATACTTATCTAAGCAGTTTCTTTTCCGATTTGAAGCAAAGATAAAAGTCAAATTTCCAACTTCTTGTACTTTCATTTCTACATGTTTTAAGTACATCATACGATGACCATAGTATTCGACGTCATATTGTTTTGGACGTGTATTACATAGCCTGTTTTACTTGCGTTATTACTGTTGTATTATTCTCCAAATATAGGTTGTTTTTTCAATGTTTGAAACACTGTAGCATGCTCATTTTGCAACAATACATGACAAATATGTCATGTATGTTTTCAATTTACATGTATATTTGAAATGCATAACAATATTCCGTACTGTTGTCTAAAAATAATATTTTATGTTGGGTTAACTACACTGTTAAACTTGTGGTATCGCATATCATGTCAAACATTGCCTCCGTGTTGATATTTGCATCAAGCAAAATTTAAGAGTTTCCTGTGTGTTAGTTTAGAAGCTACAAGAGTGTATTAAGATAAATGGTACGCCATGTATCCGCAGATGTTTTAAAAATGTTAAACATTATGATATATGTTTAGACTTGTATTTATTTATATGTCTATTTATCTACATCTATCTATCTATCTACCTATATATATATATATATATATATATATATATATATATATATGGCCTATGAAACCCGGAGGTTTAATGCCGTGAGCACAAAAGTTTTTCTTTGACTTTTGTACTTAGCCAACTGGATACAGTTTCTACTTTGTAACCCTATTTCTGCGAGATCCATCTTAGCACTATCCTCCCATTTGTCCGAAATTCTTCCTAATAGTCGTATATCAATTCGACTTCCAATTAAAATTTTGAAAGCGTATCTTTTTTTTATTTCATTCTGGCTCTGAGCTTCCTAGATTTCATGACCCTATATTCCTACCACGTAAGAGCCATCTAATTAGATACGAAGAAAGAGTCAATATAATCTTACGACTAAAATTCCAATTCGTTTGAAAATAATTTTATTATTATTATTATTATTATTATTATTATTATTATTATTATTATTATTATTATTATTATTATTATTATTATTATTATTATTATTATTATTATTATTAAACTTTAAAATAGTAAGAATTTATTTCCACATCAATCAGTGGTCCCACAAAGAGAGATGATACATGTATGCAACAGGCTTAATTAATAAAAATGCAAGAAAGTGTTTTGCTAATTCCTAGCAACAAATCGAAAATCCTTTCCTTGTTATAGAATTTACTATGCTTGGGTAGAAATTTAATGTTGGTATATCTTATGATGTATAATGTTGTCAGGAAATTAAATACAATAAATTTGAAGTTAAAGCGATTCTCAATCGTAAAGCGAGTAACGATTCAAAACATATCATGACAAGCATTTCGGGTATTATATCTTTGGTGTCTATTCGTTTTCCACATAAGGATTCTGGCATAAGGAAAACGTTATTGGTAAGACTTGGACTATATTGTTCCATCGATGTTGCAATATCTGTGCCATTACTTCACAGAAGTAGTTATCTCTCCAGTGAAATGTAATCTTGGTTGAATCGTGAATCTCCGATTTATTACAATAGGAGATTGCTAATCTTCGTTTTACAAATTGAATCAAGCTGTCACATATACCAAACACTCGCATATAACTCATGTTGTATACAAGTGAAATCAGTGATAAATTGTATTGAACAGTTATTTTATGATTGACCACCCAATGAGGGGTTTGATTAAGGCGAACAATGTCAAGATGCGAAATCAAAGTTTCGCTTACATTTAACGCATCATAATATGAACATTGTATGTGTGTGGTTAATATACATACTGTTCCTGAAGTAAAACACGAAAGACTCCCGTGATTTACACATATTTTTAAAGAGAGACAATCGCAAAGGTAAGTGCAAATCTAAATATAGAAAGCATATAGCACACGATAATACGCGTATGAAATATTGAAATACAAATATGATTCGTCAATATCAGAGATGTTTTACTCATATTGAAAACGCATTTGTGTAAAGAATGTGTTCATAAATATAGAAAATAGATAAGTGTAGTTTTACTTTAATATATATATATATATATATATATATATATATATATATATATATATATATATATATATAATTATATTTGACGTTAATTAGTATATTAAAAATTGCATGCATAACTTTAATTAATGCGTTAAACTAGCCATACTATACCTTGTTGAAGAGAACAATCTTCCCTCTCACCAATTTCAATCGCCTACTATAAGAGTAGATATCTAATGTCCGACAAGAAATACACAATGCTCTATAAAAAATTAGTGTGTTTGATAAGTATTCAGGAAAATACGTTATATAAAATTGAGGAGGACGCGCTCCCTTATTATTCACACATTTCAACTAGAAACAAGTGAAACGATTGAAAATCATAAAAATAAATAGATCACTGGATTCGACAAAATTCTATTTTACACGAAATGTCGTAGAACATTTATTTAAATCTTCGGGGAAGGAGACGAGTTAAATGAGTTCTGATATTTGATTGACTTCAATTCAAAAGTGAAAATTACGTGAAAATCTCAATAAACATATATATCATATTGTGTTAAAAACGAATAATATTTAAGAAAGTAGTTATAGAACATGCTTTTGTAACCTGGAAGAAGGATGAAGGGTGGAAACGCAAGTAGTGAAAATGACGGTGGACCCTCAAAAAGTATACCACATATTCCATGAAAATTTAATATCATTTTGCGAAATATATATTGGGTCGTTCTTTCTAAATCGAAATCTAAATACATACCATATTCAGGGATTTCGTTCTTGGATTATTTTAATAATAATCATATAAACTACGAGAAAAAGTCAAGTAAATACAGTGAAACCTGTCAACTTGGCCACCTCTCTAAGTTGGCCACCTGCTTATCTTGGCCTAGTTCGTCTTGAACCTGCATTTTGCCATAAGACATTCGTTACTTACTTCTCTATAAGTTGGCCACCTGTCTATCTTGGAAGTTGGCCACACTGAAGCAACGTTTACTCTATGATGATAATGATAAATTTACCTGCGTATCTTGGCCACGAAAAATACAGTTTTGTTATTTTTCTTAACTCTTTCGAATTCCCATATGAGAGGCAGATGTTCTGTATTTGTGACTGGACACAAAGAATCATAGATTGGCACGATTTGTTCTTGGAGGTCAATGGCCAGAACACTACCCTCATAAAAGGGTGGTGAAGGAAAATGTGAATAAGAAAAAGCACGTACAGGAATTCAGGAAATGGTTGTAGTATTTGTTTACCCTGTCTGTTTTGGTAAAACCATTAGCTATATCGGCGCCTTTCATCAGTGGGAAGCTTTAGTAATTCCGGATAATTCTCAAGGTTAAAGCTCAATTGTCATTTATTGTCACCTGACTGCATGTCAAAAGGTAGCGGAGGTTTTGAGATATGAATTCCCTCAAGATTTTCTCAAAACATCTTTTGCTCCGAGGGAAACAAGAGGTAGTTAATACAATATTAGAATGTGCATATCTGCCAAAAAGAATAAAGCAAATATGTCTAGAATGAACCACCATTCAGGAACAACTGAAAAGAAGTCATAAATTGCATATGAATTTCTCAATTTATAACTTAGCTTTTCTTCTTTTCAATCTGAATAACTCAGTGTGCTATAATATCAATTTCAATAAACTGTGTACATACACTTCTATTTCATGGTTGTTTGTGTTATTGTGTTTTCAATCCGAATAATCCAATGTACCAGACTATTTTTCAGGAAGAGAAATGTATGCATATATATATTAAACATACTATCAAGAGTGCCGATCCTGGGGGGGGAGGGACCCGGGCCCCCCAAAGCTCGTGGCCCCTATTTTATTTATGAGTATACAATATTTGTTATAATTTGAGTGCAATTTGTCTTAAAATCTTCACATGTATACCTTCTGCATCTGAATGCCCCCCCCCCCACAAATTTAGAGAGAAATCGGCGCTCTTGCATACTATAGTAATATTTTCTAGTACTGTATATTTTTATGATTACTCTATATACATTATTTATAAGTAGCTGTCGTGCCACTGCTTATTAAAATTTTACAATCAAGTAATACTAGAAATCCTATTCTAAAAATTCAGAAATCACACTTATTTTCTGTAAATTGGCCACCTGCCTAACTTGGCCACTTTTCGATGGAATCGATGGTGGCCAACATAGACAGGTTTCACTGTATGCATACTATTGCATTAAAACAAAATAAACTTATATAGGTAATCGTGAAACTCTAAAGAATTCGGGAGGGGAAATAATACTACATTATTTATTAGTTTCAGCTTCAAATAGAGTGAATGATTGTGGAAACTTATTTTTAAAAAAAAATAATTCTTATTCTTTATTTTTTTTGTTATATGGAGATAAAGGTCGAAACCAAAGATATTTAGTTTGAACCAGTTCCGGTTTGAGTAGATGGTAAAAGAAATAAAAAAAAGCACATTCTTGTGACGCTGAAGCGAATGCGGAAAGAAAAACACACTTCCCGGTATTTTTTACAGCTTTTTCTGTATGAAAATCTGAAAGTAGAAATACTAATAAATTTTATCACTTCGGGTTTTGGTTTAGTTTTGCGAGTTATGATGGTATATATAGATAGACTTTAGACCCTGTTTCGATTGCAAGAAAGCTTCGGCACTGTATTACCATTTCTGTTCTATAGCGATAACTTTTGAAACCGGAAATTATCAATTTGAAAACCTTCCGGTTTGAAGAGAGGATTATTGGAAAATATAAAGCATGTTCTTATTAAGCTGAATCAATTGTATAATAATAATAATAATAATAATAATAATAATAATAATAATAGTAACAACAACAACAACAATAATAATAATAATAATAATAATAATAATAATAATAATAATAATAATAATAATAATAATAATAATAATAATAATCGATTATTTACTCATTTTCGCTCTACATAAATCAATATTTAAGCCGGATATGGTAACAAATTTCAATATATTCCGGTTTTGGTATGTTGCTTGTTGTGATAATACGTTCTCTTTAGACCCAGAATCTACTGAAGAAAGCAATTTCTCGTTACTATTTTTGTTCTATGTTAGTAAATTTTGGAACTGGAAATGGTTAAATTAAATCACTTTCGGTTTCAATAGAGGGTTCATGAAGCAAACAAAATCTATTTCTGAGAAGCTGAATTCAATACAAAAAAATCCACACCTAGATTTTTCTTACCACTTTTACTCTATGGAAATCAGCACTGAAACCAGAAGTAATGGTGAATTTAAACCGCTTCCTGCTTTGAGAGAGTGTTGTCGATAGTCATGCTATATTGTCTTGAGACGCTCAATCGTTTGTAGAAAAAAAATCCATGTCTGTTATCATTTTTTTTTTGTTCTGTGGTGGTAAACATGGAAACCAGAAATGGTTAATTTTAACCATTTCCGATTTCAATAAAGCTTCATCAAAAGAGATTAAACCTACTCTTTGGACGCTGGATCGTTTGCAAAAAGTCGGTTTTTGATAACTTTTACCGTTTTTGCTCTACAGAATTCAGTATTTAAACTGTAATTAATAGTAAATTTAAATCACTGTCGGTATTGGTAAAGTGTTGTGGATAGTCATCATATGTTGTATCGTTAAAAAAAAGAAGAAGAAGAAAGCTTCTCACCACCTATTACCATTCTTTTTGTAGCGATAAATGTTGAAACAGAAAATTGCTTATTTTAACCCTTTCGGTTTGCATAGAGCTTAAACGGAGGAGATGAGACCTATTCTTTGGACGCTGAACAGAGCGAAGGAAAACTCATCGATCAACGGAGATCAGTATTGAACCAGGAAGTAATAGTCAATTTGAACCTCTTCTAGTTTGGGCATAACGTTGGGGATAGTTATAATATGCATTGTTTGCATCGCTTCTCGCTATACGATATTATTTCCGGTGTATGGTGATAAACGTTGAATCTAGAATTGAGTAATTTGAACCGTTTCTGGTTTGAATAAAGAGTTAACGAAGAGATGGAAAATATTATTTGGACGTTGAATTGATTGTAGAAACCACTTCTCGAAATCCCTTGCCGTTTCTGCTCTGATACATGTTGACAAACGGACGAACAAACAGGACGAAAACGTTTCATAAGTCTTCCGGCACTTATCACATCATAGTTTGGAAGTCTAAAATATAATTGCACAGATTTGCTTATATATATAAGCAAATCTGTACAATTATATTTTAAACCTCCAAACTATACTATGATAAGTGATAAGTAAGTAGAAGGGATTTTCTTCAAATACATAAATGCAATACCAAAACGGAATCCATGCAAAAATTGAATGAGGCGATGAAGAAGATAGAAACTATGAAGACATAAACTTCTTTTCGTGTCGTAGGTTCGAGGAAAATCACAATTTGCATATAACAGTTTTCTTGGGTATAATGGCACAGACTCAAATGTGCTTTACACTATACGAGATAATACGTGCTACTTATCACAAAACAAATACACAAAGAAAGATTTGATCTTAACACTAGGTAATCAAAAATGTTCTTCCTGTCCTAGAGCAATGATAAACAAACAGGAATACAGTGGGCGTACGTAACTTTAGGTTTCGAAGCTATTTCCATCAGTAACGTTTTGCAAACGTTCCTTTAGCTGCACAATACCTGGTGATAAAACTCTGCGGTAGTGGATGCAAAAACTTCCGTGATTGCGTTCAGCAGGTCTCCCTCACTTGCGAAGGATCTCCATTGAAGTGGTTGTTGAGGCAATGAAACCGGTGTTAATCTGTTGGCACAAGGTCCTCTAAATATGGTGCACTTCACAGTGTTCCCCACCAAGTTGCCGAAAGGTCTCGTGGGTTTTCTTTGCACATGTGGTTTGGCATTCTCCTCTTTTGCGATGCACCAATCTCAGCTCCACTTGTCGCACGGTGCACTCTTTCCAATTGCTTAAAGATAGGTCAGTAGTGGTGTCTGATCAGATGGAAAAAGCTCGTAATGCACCATTAAAAAAAATCCACCATACTATGAGTATAACATGTTCTGGGTGCAGAGATGTAAGAAACAGGATCACATAGATGCATACAATGTCTGGTATGCTTGGGAGTGTCGTATAAAATCCACTTTTCGTCACAAGTGAGCAAACGATCAAAGATTGATGTGCTCAGGTGCCGAGTGAACAAGAGAAAACAGACTGTCCTCGTTGCTCCTTGTTGGCTGCATACAATGTATGGGGTACCCATTTTCCTAACTCGTATGACAGCCCTATCTCATGCAGGTTAAATCTGACCGTTTCAGGGGAAACATGTGTATTTCTGCAAGCTCATCATACGTTCGAACATTTTTCTCCTCAATGGCTGCTTACAGGACCTCGTCATTCAACACATGTGGTCGTCCACTGCGAGGTTCATCCGAAAGAATTTATCGAACTGAATTTCTGGAACCAATGTCAGGCAGTACGTACGTTCACGGTACTCTCCTCAAATGCCTGGCATATGCGGAAATTTGATGCGGCAGCTCACAGGCCCACTGCAAAGTCATACAACATAGACATGCAAAAGAGTTGATTCAATCACTAGCGGATCCAGAGGAATCATTTGGGGGGTTCGCTTCCTGCAAGATGGGCGTTGCCTCAAGGTCACCAGAATTTTACTTTGCAAGAATCGGACGCATATGAATGCGGCACTGGAGGGAGGGAAAGCTTGATTCCCAGATTCCATTTTGGGATCCGAATTTGTAAGTTTATTTATTTATTTATTTTAGTGAAAGTATATTCTTTCTGTAGGCTTAAATTAAATACGCACTTTCGTTTTGGAGACATGCCGGTGTCATGATTCACTTCACATATGGTATAGTCACCTCGATATATCAGATGCGCTGTCTTGCACGAAAGAAAATACTGTATTGACGATGACATTTATCTTAACGGAAGGGTGTACAATTTGCTATAATCATTTATATTTGAATAACAATTGCGGGACACCCGTTTTTAAAAAAAAAACGACAGACTCGGTCTACTCAAAAATAGATAACACAAGTATACATGCATAAAGAATAATACAAAATGTCAACAAATAAAAAATACATTATGATATTTCTATGTACATTTCTTTGTAGCTTCAAAATAATGCAATAATTAATTACAAAGTAATGTTTAATAGTATATGGCACACAATGTTTCAAATGGGCCAAAATATAGGTTAGCAATCTTTACATGTTGCTTTCATATCTGCTTATATCATATATATAATTCAGCAAATTGAAATTTGAAAATAAAAAAAAAAAATGTAATATTCAAACTGAACTCCAAGGATGTTTGGTGGCTCCGTGATTATTCTCCGTGGTAGTGATTGCCCAAACATGAATTTTGTGGCTTTGCCCAGAATTAAGAGTGTTATGTTTTATGCCTTAAAAGAAGTGACCTGCGCATTCAAGAGCACAGATCAAGTACAGGAGAATCAAATGGATACATTTCCTAATACATAATACTAATCTTCACTGTATTTAAACCTTGTGCTCTACTAATAACAGGAACCCAGAGCGACGGTTTGAAGTTAAACTACAACAGTAACATATAAAGAAATGAATTGTGAATATAAATTACATATAAATATAATGTATTACAGTACTCCTTTACCATGTAAATCACTAGTCGCTACGAAGGTAAATTCACAACTTATTCAATAAAATACTGCAAATAATCTAATAACAAAACTATCAATACTAAACTTTCTCTTACACAAATTCGACAGAGAAATTTTGTCAAATGTAGCATTAAATTTATATTAATTTTACATGAATTAAAATGATAATTGAAATTATATAGAATCACAATATGTGTCATTATAATGCAAAAATAGTAAAAAAAAAAAGAAAGAAAAAACTGAAAGAGTAGCAAAACTTACAACAAATTAACGAAAGAAGATCAGAAATGTAAAACCAAAGTGATGTTACCGTTCATTACTGTACACAAACTATATTTCCTAAAATATACCGACTGGCGATATTATTTGATAATATCAGATATTAAAAAAAAAAAAAAAAAAAACGAAAATTAAAATTTAATATTGAAAAATTCTCACCTTCAAACGAAATTGCCAATGGAGAAAAAGTAAGTTGTTTGTATAACTTGTTTTTCATTCATCTCAAATATAACATTGACCCCGTTAGGTCTTATGGCTAACACGCTTGCCTTTGGTGCGCGTGATCTCGGATTTGGTTCCCGGTGGGGGTACAGTTAAACGAAAAATGTGATTTTGATAGCACTATAATCAGTAGATCCACCCGTTCTGGTAGAACCTTGGGAAGCCTATATACCGGTACCAATTTTCTACGGGGGTCCCGGGTTCGATCCCAGCCCCCGCCAAGTGAACTATGTGGTGGACAAACACCGTGTGCGTGGGTTTTCTCGGGATTCTCCCGTTTCCTCCAACTTTCTTCATTCCTCCATTTCATTCATCACTCATCATCACCGTCTCTTTTAGCCTAACCGGCATAACTGTGGGACGTAAAACTTAAAGATTTCATTTTTCATTTTATTTTCTACGATTGTGGTTGTGCCCTTTTGTTTCAGTTACATATTTTTAAGAAAGCAATTTCAAAAACTTTTTCGAGTTCGT
Source organism: Thermobia domestica (assembly GCF_964235325.1). Taxonomy (NCBI): domain Eukaryota; kingdom Metazoa; phylum Arthropoda; class Insecta; order Zygentoma; family Lepismatidae; genus Thermobia; species Thermobia domestica. The sequence continues at coordinate 253,993,762 of NC_137459.1, read as the reverse complement.
TCATCTTTCATGATTTTGTTTGCGATTCAGATACATCCAAGGAGTTCAACTTTAGTCTCATGACACCGCTTATGACTCATGACTCAGACTCATTACTTTTGAGGAATACCCACGACTTGAAAATAATTAGGGCAAAAACCACGACGGGCGGAATCCGCACAACGGCATTAGTCACCTTGCAGTCTATCTCTGTGAAAATTACAGCACAAACTCAAATCTACGTCCTTTCTTGTTCCTGGCAAATCTATCGATGACACGATCGTAATCTACGTTTGTCTCGGTGGGTATAAAGTAGTGTCAGATGGGTCGCTAAGTCGATCAGCACACATCCTGGATCTTAGTCATGTCTTCAATCTTTCTAGTGTTGAAGATGTTCTTTCGACTGATGCTCTATGTAGAGTATTTTGTCCGAATACACCTCTTTTGCAGTATAATTGAGTGTGTAAAGAAAAGAAGCATTAGACCAAACTAGGAATAGAGAGTTGGAAATTGGTTCTATTAGGTAATTTCTTAAATGTAGTGGTTAGAAACGTAGTATAATTATAGCTATGTTTACAACAACAATAACATTATATTATACTAGCTTTTGCCTTGGTAAGGCCTCGCCCCAGACCCCCAATTTGCGATGCATACGGCCTCACAATATAGCACAATATAGCAAATGCTCCTACGGGCTAATGTGGCATAGCATTTCGTGTTATTTTTGTCTTTTTCATATATAATTGGATTGAGCTAAGACTCTGTTACGAAATTCAAACACCTCGAAAGGTATTTTAGTGAACCACCCCAATCTCGTTTTTTTTTTTCCCTCTACGTTAAGTGGCAAACAAACGCTCAAATACATGTTTAATTAATTTAAATAAAAAATTAAACTACCAACTTGCATGTCTCTAACCGTAAGAGATAGGGTGAAAAAAAAATATGTTTTAAAAAAGAACGTTTTTTTATGTTTAAAACGGGATACGGACAAAATCTCGCGGCCGAAACATCGCCGCCCAAAATCTCGCCGGCCAAAACCTCGCGGTACAAAATTTCGCCGGGCCAAAACCTCGCGTGGCGAAAACCTCGCGGGACAAAATCTCGCCGGGCCAAACCTCGCCGCCCAAAACCTCGCGGGACAAAATCTCGCCGGACCAAAACCTCGCGTTGCCAAAACCTCGCCACCCAAAACATCACGTGGCCAAACCTCGCTGCGAATGAAACTTTTCTTTAAAATTTTGCTTTTAAATGAGTTTCTTAAAATGCAATTCCACATTACAAATAATAATAATAATAATAATAATAATAATAATAATAATAATAATAATAATAATAATAATATACGAAACATGGTGTGCGTGGGCTTCTTCGGGTTATTCCCGTTTCCTCCCACTTTCTTTATTCCATCATTTCCTTCATCCTGGTCATCCACGTCTCCTTTAACCTACAGGACATAATCAAGGGACGTCTTAAAAACTCATATATATTATTTAATACTTCATAAATATTATTAGATTTTTGTTAAAATTTTAAGTTTTTGGATGTTCCAAAGTTCACGAAACTAACCCCGTTAGTTGTCATTACTTTCTTTATGCAGACTTTCTTTCCCTATAACCAGTTTAAAAACATCCTGTCGCCCTACTTTCACATTGAAATCCTCTAATACAGAAATAGAATTTTCATATGGTATTGCGGGACTTGGTCAAATACCCGTGATACTTCTTCTGAAACAGCGTCTTTTATACCGTCATCCTTATCATCTGTTGGAACATTTACAATTTGGTCAGGCGAGATTTTGGGGCGCGAGGTTTTGGCAAGGCGAGGTTTTGGCCCGGTGAGATTTTGGCCAGGCGAGGTTTTGGCCCCGCGACGTTTTGGGCGGCGAGGTTTCGGCCAGACGGGGTTTTGGCGCGGCGAGATTTTGTCCCGCGAGGTTTTGGGCGGCGAGGTTTTGGCCAGGCGAGATTTTGGGCCGCGAGGTTTTGGGAGGCGAGGTTGTCGCCGCGAGGTTCTGGCCGCGAGGTTTTGTACCCAAACCGTTTAAAACATGTTTTTCTTGTTTAAAACGTTTAAGACAAAGTACTTTGTTTTAAACAAAAAAATGTTTAAAATGTTTATTTTGTTTAAAACAATAATCTAAATAGGCATATATATTACATTTTTACACTCTTAGGTACTGCTTGGTATCTATATTCAACCGCTAGATCAAATTTCGGGAACTTCCCTAATCTTGATCCGCCCAAATGTTCAATTCCGGAGAAAGAAATCGGGATTTTCCTGATCTCCGTTCACAGAATGTGTAATAATAATTAGTTTCTTTGTGTTACGCTCTACTGGTTGCCTGCATTCTTAATCTTTAAACGCCCATTGGCGCAACTATTGTGTCAGGGCTTTAAACCTCAATGGCTCAGTCTTAAACCTCAAATTAAGGCTGGAAGGTGGTTTTGGTACCAATTTATTCCTGAAAGATGCAGCTTTGCTGGTGTGCATTTTATGTATGTGGGAGGACGGTAAATATCGTGTTTTTTTTTTGTTTGTTTTTTCAACAGTTTTTTGGGCCATTCCCCCTCTTAGGGGATAGATTCATAAAAATTATTACGTAAAGCAATGAAGTAGGCCACTACATGGTAATATCGTGTATTTGTACTTCTTGCTCATATGGGTAGCAGGGAGGGGGCAAAGTTAGTCAATTTTTGGAGTTTAAGTTTTTTTGACGTAAATTACATTTATTTTTACAATAAACAGAAACAGCTCAGTCCTTAATTAAGCTAGAAAAATGATTTCGTACCGAAGTATTTTTGAGGGATGAAGCTTTCCGTCAGTTGCATTTTAAGTATATAGGGGGTACGTATGTGCGGCCGAGAGAGGTAGGATGAAGTTTTTTTTTTAATTTTTCATCATTTTTTCATCAGGTTTTGGTGGGTATTCCTCCACCCTTTGTAGTACATCCATAAAAATTGTTACGTGAAGCAATGAAGTAGCCCTCTACATCATAGTAATCTGTATGTGTACTTGTTGTTTATAGGGGAAGAGGGGGTCAAATTTGGTTAATTTACATTTATTTTCGGGACGGTCTCACATAACTAGAGATGTGGGTCAGGTAAATACCCAGTGGGTAGGTAAATAAAAATGGGTAGTTACCCCTTTTGAATTTGCCTTCCCCAAAATGGGTATTTTACGAAAGTTCAATTATTAAGAAGTTTTAAGAATTGTTAACCATACCAGTGACGTTTTTTTTTTTTCTGTATTTAGGGGTCTCTCGAGCGTGATGTCTCATTCATTCACTATGAATATACAAAATAATAACCAATTGACCCCGTTCAGGTGCGGTGCTGGTTTGCAGGCAATTTTAACCACGGCGCACCAGAGGTACAATTTTGTACATTGTAGGTTATTCTAGGTTAAAGCGATATCTAAAACCTATTTTTAAAATGTTTCTCGTAGAACTTCATAGGTAAAGAGATCAAAATATTGAATCGAATGTTTTCAAAGGGGGAAATGGTGGGGGTGAGTTGTTACATTTTTAGACGAAGCCCTCGTGTACACCTATACGTATATCAAAGTTTGATCTACGTTGATCAAGCCAATCTTGAGAAATATTTCACACCACATTTCCACTTTTACGTCATCGCTCACGAACAAATCAGACTGAGAATCAGAATCAGAGTTGAAACTTGAGGAATTAATGTCTCCTCGGGGTACCTACATTACAACCCACTTTTCGTCTGAAGATTGATCTGAGGCTATTTTACTATACTTATCCGTCTATGCCCTTTCTTCACCAAGGTGTGAAAGGCTTTTAAACTTGGATTAGTTTTACACCAAGACTTAAAAAAAAAAATAAAAAATCGTAGTATGACTTCAAGCCTTAGGTTGTCCAAACATAGAAATCGTGCATAAACCCACTTTGTTGAATCTTTGGGAGACAGGACCAGTTTTAAATGTAAAGTCTGCAATACGCCATCAATTTTCAAGAACCCCATCAAGATATTTTGTATTTTCATTTGAGAACAGGTGTTTTGACAGTCCTTCAATCCAAAGTTTTTTTTTTTTTCTGAAACGTGCAACTTTGAAATTTTAAAACTCTCAGAAATGTTTCACAGAAAACAACTGAAGACACCCGACATATAAATAAAAGATAAACGAAAGTTGGATCATGTATCTAAAGCATTACATATCAGAGACTATAACTAGTTGAATAAAGGCAACCAAAATTATCAAAATCCTTCCGAGTCAAACATTATGTACTTCCAGTTAATCATGAAAAAAGTTTGCCCTATGTCTACTAGTTTCGAACTTGAAAGGACATTTTAGAGTAGTTTTGTCATGAAAGAAGAAAATGAGTTCGATATATTTGATGTATTCGCACGTATTATATGAAAATATTCTGAAGTAAAAAAAAAAAAAAAAAAAAAAAAAAAAAAAAAAAAAAAAACATTACATCAATTTCCATTAAATATACAGGCTTTCCTTAACTTTTTATGGCTTCTTAGGTTCAACGTTACTATTTAGGATTTTTGATAGAATCTTAATATTGATGTTTCTTAAAACAAATACCGACGTATAGAAGGTTAACAAAGTCTTACAGGAAGTGTTGAGCGAAAGCCTTGAAAACGCGATCTCGTTAGTGTGTATCCCCTGTTACTTCTTGGTCAACTTTGCTGATTGAATTTTTAAAAAGAAAATTCGTCCTTCGTATGAAAGTTTTGCCTGGTTACAAGTTACTTGGATGCTCAATACAGTGAAATGCAAGGGGAAGTTAAAATGAAGTTAGAGGAATTCTCCAAATCTACATTTACAGTATGACGGTTGGAGTAACTTGAGAAATGAATTTAGCATTTATTTCGTCATTTCAAAGTCTGAACCTGTTTTTGTTGATTTCGCGTTTTCAAAAGATGCAAATTACTTGTCTGAAGAGATCATGAATGTTCTGTAAACAATATGCCCCTGAAAAAAAATAGTAATCATAGGAGACAACGCGTATAACACGAGAGCAGCTTTTATATTAGTAAAACAGAAGTATTGTAATATAGTATCTTTGGGTTGGCTTGCTGATCTCCATTTGCTTTGTTCTGACATCCTCGAATGTCCATCGGTAAAGACATTACTGGGAAGTGTAACTGATGTTGTTAATACAAACATAGACATCACTTGCAAGCACTATTTACACAAATCTCAAAGGAAAAAGGGTTACAATTCCATTAAAGTTGCTTGGGAAAACAAGATGGGGAAACCATTTACACTGCCTCCAAAGTTTGCCTGTCAATAAAATTAGGCTTCAGATGCTCGCTGTGAGCGAGGAATTGTCATTACCTTCAGAAGTCAAGAAAAGACTTCTTGATGATGTATTCTGGGTTTGTACTAAAACTCTTGCAGCCATTTTGAAACCTATAGTGGATTTGATTAATTGTTTCGAGTAAAATAAGCCTCATATATACATTGTACACTCAAAATTCCAGAGAATTAATCAAACTCTGACAGAACAGTTAGCATTGTCAATCCTTTCAAAAACAGACGAACAATCAATAATGGAAAAATGTAAAGAATGAAGTGAATTCGGTTTGGGTCCAATTCATCTGGCTGCAGATCTCCTTAATCCCACTTTTGAGGGCTGCATATTGACAGCTGAATAATTGCTTGATGAAGCAAACTTCGTTTGTGAAGTTGGAAAACAAATGGGATTGAATTCTGTTTTACTTAGAGCACATTTGACTGACTACAGGTGCAAGGAAGAAATATGGGCAAGGAAGATTTTGTGGGACGGAATGGAACAAATGAGCTCACTACTTTGGTGGAGAGGGTTTCGAAACATCACTGAGTTAGCTGATGTTGCCATTCGAATCCTAAGTGCCCCGGTTACATCTGCTGCCACAGAAAGAACTCTCTCTGCATTTACTTGGAGCATAGAAAAAGAATAAATTGTTTATAATTGGAGAGGGCAGGGGAACTAAAATATCTTTCATATAACTGGAAGTTTTTAAATAAGAAATTACCTGAAGTTTCACGGATGCAAACTCAGAACCAGGGTCTACAAGAAATAAGTCACCAGCTGTTGGCATGGAACACAACAAAATACCAGATACATTGGAAAATGATACAGAAGAAATGATTGGCATGGAAGAAAATAAAGAAACGAGTGATAGTGATGTTGATACTGAAGAAATGTGTGATGATTCCGACTCTGATCTTACGGTTGATACTGAGTAGAACAATAAAATTTGTTATCGTTTTATTTATAATGATCCAAATATGATAGGGGTTAATTGTTGTTCTATATTGATTGATTTAAGGTATAAATATTACCTTCACTTAGTTACTATACAACTTAACGTTTTTATCACATTAAAATTTTAAATATGCTATTCCAATAAATACTTTCACAAAGCATTATTATTAGTGTTAAACTCCATTTAGTGAATACTTCTAAAAATCAAGAGTTAGTTACTTAAGTGTTTTACGAAGAGTTATTTCTTATTTTATGGATCATTTTCTTTCAATGGCACATTTACTAAATAATTTGATGGAACAATGTATTAAATTCAGTTACTTTGATTATTCTGCAATTTTCGTAATCATATAATTACTTCTACATAATGGCAATTTAGTAAATGTGTAATTTGTTTAGTTTCTAAATGTTTTCTAGGTTATTACGTACTTTGTTTACGTCGAGTTTCTTTACTGTGATATAACTATATCAACAACTTAGATGTTACAATAGTTTCTTAATCAGATTTAATTTATTAATTCAGTAAACCAGGAGTAAAATATAAGAAACTTATTGGTCCAATTTGTTTTGCATAATTAATAATTCACTACATCTCATTGCCTAATATTAAATAGATAAAATACGAAAAATAACATTATTTTGCGTGAAGAAAATAACCAGCTGTATTTGGAATATCAGTTCAGTTTTTTAATCATTAGAAAAGTTGTTTTTCATCAGTACTATTCACATTTTTTTTAAAGGTAATGCAAACTTTAGATCCTTAAAATAGGAAAGTAATTATTAATAATTCATTTTCTGCAATTATGAATTTGGTAAACCTAAAGAAAAAGCTTGTTCATTTTAGTTATAGAGATCCCACTGTTACTTAAATAGTTTAGTTAGTGTGCTCATCGGCGATTTGAAAAACTGGAGAAGGTATTGGGAATAAAAGAAGATGTGCCAGATCGAGAAAAAATGGTGAAAGCTATTTCATCAAACGCGAACCTAAGGAAGAACTTAAATTTCGTGTCATTAATACCAGGAGCTGCTGGCAGATAGACTATTTAATAATAGGGTATGGTTAGTTTGGTGACAAATGGCTTCACTTTTTTGGTCATCGTCATGTTCTGTCATAAATTTTATATTTTCATGTTGGTTTGGTCCATTATCGAATTCTATACCTTGCAACTGATTGGACGCCTCACGTGCACACTAAGGTAATAATTTACGGGGTAGAATGGACAATTAGTTTCCGCCAAGGATAATAGAAGGAAATTTAGTGTAATTAAAAAGAAAAATAATGGGAAGTAGCTAGGAAATCCGTAGTGTGTTACTTAATAAATATCAAATGCATTATTTAATTGCTAGAAAAAATGATTAATTTAGTGGTTATTTAGTGCTCATGTTGCAGGTGATACAAATTACCATTATATTTTTCATTGACAACGATAAAATTAATTAATTGGTAATTAAAACATAAAATACCCACTAAAATACCCATTTTGAGTAAATACCCGGGTATTTAACCGGGGTATTTACCCGCTGAAATAAATACCCTGGTATCTTACATCCCTATGCATAACACAAGATATATTTCACTGAAGTGTTTTAGAAGCATAACTCTTGTCCGTGTACATGATGTGTGCATCAAAAGTGATTGCATATAGACGTAGTACTATAGTGGGGGAGGGAAGAGAATGTCTAATTCAATGAATGTCTTTCTGTGCATATTTTTTTAAACTATTTCCTACATAAAACGAATTCATTACGCAATGGCAGCAATGGCTACCATTTCTTATATTATTATCACAAGTATGTGGCCTACACATTAGCATCATTTTTTCAGCGTAGGGTGACTGCAAGGGTTGCCAGGGACCCGCAAAGTCAATATTTTCATATTTTAATGACTTTTTAATGTATGTTCTTTTTCTACGAATACAGCGGGAGTTTCACGAATGTTACGTCGTTTTAATTTGTGGTATATAAGCTTTCTAATGGTGTATAACTGGTGACTCTGTGATAAGTAAGGGGGTCACCAGAGCCCCAAACGTGAGAGTCTACCATTTTGTTGAAATCCCTGGCGGGTGTCTAGAGTTAATTCTGTTGTTATGCCGTAGACACTAATCATTATTAGCTACCCATGTTGCAGATAGAGATGTATCTTAAAAACTGTTTAGTTAAAATATAATTTGCTCCTTGTAGGCTAGTCACTACTCTTTTCTATGAGTTGCATTGTATTTATCAGAGCATTTCCTCTAGCTTATGATGTGAGAACTGATCATTATTATGGAAATAATACTGATCAAAATGATAGCCAAGTTTTGAATTTGTGAATTTGGATCTTACAATAATGTATAGTGTGTTTAACCTCCCTTATTCTTGGAACTTGTCCTAATATTTCACGTGAAACCAACAGAAATGTCCTAATATTTCACTTGAATTTCTGTTGGTTTAGTTATACGCACACTAATGTGCAGAATTTCGTTTAGTAATTGCTGTTATAATAAGAATATAACTCTGCTTGCAATTTACTCTATGCACAAATCCTGCGGAGGATGGGTTGTTTGTCAGGAAATTAAATTAGCTTCTTCAATCTGATATTTTAGTTGTTTTAAACATGTCCAACCAGCATAAAAAAAAAGTTTAAAGCCATTTTGTTCAAAACGTTTAAAACAAACTGAATAAAACAACAGCCCAAGTTTTAAACATGTTTCAAATACTTGTTTTAAACATTTTGTTTTAAACATATCAACCCTAGTAAGAGATCACGAGATATGGACATCTTATATTATTATTATTATTATTATTATTATTATTATTATTATTATTATTATTATTATTATTATTATTATTATTATTATTATTAATTATCACCATCATCATCATCATCATTTTCATCCCTTTCCTTTCCAACTCTTTTTTCCACATTTTAGTAAAGTATCAAAAAATGTTGAAACGCGTGTCAAATTATTTAAAGCGAGAAATACAAATACCAAATTCCAAGTCTTTCTCCTTGAGGGATTCGGAGAAATGGCTGCCCCCTTCCTTTCTTCGAATTTCCAAGAAATCCTCCGTTAGTAACACCTTAAGTATCAAGTCTTATCTACTGTCCTAATTCCAAGTTCCTATCTTGATCGGTTTGGCCTGTGCTATCAGTTATTGACTCAGGACTTCGTCTTTTATAGCTATACCAGCTTGTGTTATTTCCCAAGAAAAGATGAAATGTCATTAAAATTCACAATGAATCCCTGGTCTCTTCCTAATGTTTCCGTGTTTGAACCCCAACAGTCACGGCTCTCTTTTTTGATCTAGTAGCTAGCGAACGTATCTTCAATATTTTATGCATGAGTTTCTGTGGTTTGATTCCCGGAGAGTGAGCATCGAACGCACTACTGTGGTTCAGATCCAACTTTAAACTAGTTCTCGTTACGTCAAAGAACGTAAACCCATATCAATCAATCAACCAACCGAAAAGTCTCAGTTTCAGAGAGCTTCCGGTAAAGAGCGCTGAAGATTCTATGTTTCTCTTTATTCAAGGTAAAGATACTTGAAGGTTTGGGACCCGAATTTCATTTCCATATCCTTTTTTCTAGGGCACAATTTTAAAATATACCTTTTTAGTTCAAAGATTTCAGTCCTTCCTAAAGCTGTTCGTCCAACAAGTGAATCATATTCTCGCTCCTTTGGGGTTTAAGGTGACCGCCTCAAGGAACTAGGGACAGAAGTATTCACACTTCAAATATGTCTGTATTAAGTACTATTAAGTACCACACATTTTGATTAGACTCTGGTAGACTTGTCACACAGATTGAATCGGTCGGGAAAGATCATATTTGTACTTTCCAACGATAAATGCTGGAAGTAAGAAACATACCTTTGGGGGTGGCGTTCGTACCCTCCTTGGATCCGCCAGTGGCTTCAATACGTTCATTTCACTTCGTCATTGGACGAACTATTACTTTCGTATGTACGTAACGTACCTGTATTACAGAAGGCCGATGGTCAGACTAATTTTCGGTCACTTGAAGGCACGTGTGTCATTTCGTTAACCCTCTGTGAGTGCATAATTAATGAGACGTGAAAAACAGCAAGAACATTTTTGGTTACCTTGTGTATAGGAGAATGTTTCAGAAAATTACCGACAACGTTTGATAGGTGATTCCGGACACCAAGATAAGACGAAAAGTATAGATCAACCTTGGTGTACAAATGCTTCTTTTCGGAGTTATAGGCAGCCAGAAACATGGAGAAATGGACTTTAAAGGTCCATTTCTCCAAAACTATGAGACCTACCTTAGTCGAATGAAGACTTCACTTAGGAACTAATATGTGCGCTATACAAAACTACCTGTTACAGAATCCTAGTGTTCTCACGCAACAATTTTTACACAGTGAATTTGGCAACGGGCATATAATTTGAAGTACTGAACAACTACTTCCATAGAGATTCTTGCAGAAGTACCGTAGGATTCTGAAACTTAAATATTTGGATAGAACATATACTAGTTCGTAACGGAAGTCCGACTACGATAGGTGCTATAATTTTGGAGCTATTTGGGGCTGTGGACCTTCAAAGTTCTTCTTTCAATGTTTTCGGCAGCCTATCACTTCAAAAGGAAGCATTTGCACACCCAGGTTGGTCTATAATTTCTGTCTTATCTTGGTGTAAGGAGTCACCTTCCAAACGTTGTCAGTGTTGTTTTCAAACACCCCGTATAAAAGGGATGTATGGGTGTGTGTATGTTCCGTAATAATTCTGGAACGCCTGGAGTAATTTTAACCTAACTTGGTATACATATTACTAGCAGTTTTGAAAATAGCGCTGTTGGATTGATTAAAACACGCTAGCACACCTTAGGGAAAGGAATATATATATATATATATATATATATATATATATATATATATATATATATATATATATATATATATATATATATATATATATATATATATATATAACGATCACGAAAGGCTCCCTGGGTACATGAGTTGATGTTAGTGTCAAGTCCATAGTTCCCTGGATACATGAGTTGATTTGTGATATTTTCGATGCCCTTTAAGTGAAAATTCATCTCTCCAGTGAGGACAAGACCCCTCTGCACAGTTCGTGGCACATAAATTGTTATACAAATACTAAGGCCAAATTAATAACAAACTCTTACCGCGATTTCTTATGCATCGAGAAATACATGTCTCAATCGATTAACTGCTTCTAATATTCAATCCAACTTCTCCCCCTCCTCCACCTCTACGTCTAAAGCAGTGCGTGTGACTTAGTACACTCTTTCCATTCAGCTGAAAAATAAACAGAAATAAAGTTTACAACGTTATAGCTTTAAAACAGTCTTTTCCATTCGTTTGTTCTGAAATATTTTTAAGAGTCTAAATTAAAAAAAAAAAAAAAATAAAGTCACACAATGTTCCCGGAGCTTCATAAAGGCCTTTAGTTTTATTATTTCCCTTCTTTAAAGACTGCAAGCTAGTAAGATGCTCCGTAAGAAATTTATAGAAATGACCAAAAACGCAGTAGGTTTTGTGCTTCCTAAAGTCTGTAATGAATGCACAGAGCTCTAAAATATCCATTGACAGAAAAGAGAGTTATTTAATGATTCATTTAATTTATTTTCAGTAATTGCAAGCAAATGTTCCAAGGGGGTCATTTGGGCAGGACGTGAGGGCGTAATTCCCCCTCCATTGAGCTTCATAAATACGTATTTTTGATCAAATGTATAGTAATACACTAACAAAAAAAATTAAAATCTTATGTCGGCGGAGAATATCCCCCGCCCCCGGAATAAAATCTAAAAGACACTGCATTTAGTAAAAACCCTATAAAGTCACGATAGCACATTACTGCAGAGCTTACATTTTGTTTCAAGAGTCGAAGGTTTGATCTCAAGCCATGTTAGTTCCTGGGAAACATTGAGAGAGAGAGAGAGAGAGAGAGAGAGAGAGAGATTCAAGTATGGAGACAGAGAGGGATTATTTATATACACATATTCAGAATTGGGGAAAAATAATTAGACAGCATTCGTATTATGATGAAATTTGTGATTTTGAGAAACAGAAGAAGGGAAGGTTTCGATCTGCGAGGATCACATTAGGCAAATGTCGAATTAAAGTGGAGAACTCTTTTTAGAGCATCAGATCATTACGAAGGCAGAGAAATATCTTGAGAACTGAGGAATTAAGATTTTTTTTTAAAAAAGTCTGAAGCTTCCGAGACGGGTTTCGAACCACGAACCTTGTAGTTATCGAACCATGAGCTTATTCATTCTGTTACGGAGAACTGTATGTACTCGCTTACAGACATTTCCTTTAGCTACGTTGAAAGCTAACTTAATGGGATATTCCAAAAGTTGACTCGGTGGATGCGCCGTTCAGATAAGACGTAAACCTCTTGTAACTTAGTTACAATGTATCGTGGCGGATATAAATCATTGATCAGGTAATGGCGACTGTTTTGTAACAAACGCAGAGTATGAGAATTAAATCAGTCACATCTGTGGTTTCGTGTGGAGAAGAGACAAACTTGTGAACCGAAGGTTTAAGAACAACTCAAGTTATTAATATAAATTTTGTCAAAGATTATTCACTTATATCATCATAAAAGTAATACGAAAGGCGTTCTGAGAGGAAGAAATATAATATACAACTTTGCAAGCGGAGGCAAAGAAAACTAAAGTAACGAGACTAAAGACAAATTATTTACCGTGTAGTGATCGTGGTTCAGTGGTCAAGGCGCTGGACCAGCAATGTGGAGGTTCGTTGTCCGAATCCACGTCGGGCATTTTTTTACTTTAGGATTTTTGATGGCGATTGATCTACGATGACACACGCTTTATTATATTCAGATATTTGAATACTCGGATTTTTCAATACTTGAACTATCAAATCTTCATGAATAATAATAGTAATAATAATAAACTAATAATAATTATTGTTATCTCGTAGAAGATTTAAAGCTAGGAGCTAATTATCGAACAGGTCATACCATTACAAGCAGAAATGTTACATTCGGGAAGAATATTTTGGTTTTGTTTAATATTTCCCACGAGAAGAGGGATTTTTCATCTCGTTTCTAAAACAAACAAAAAAAAAAAAAAAAAAAAAAAAAGAATTAATATTTTACATTCCAGACGGCATAAGGCTAACTCAAATTATTCTCTCGCTTTGGAGATGGGAATCGAGATGAGACGAAATGTATCGTAAACATTTCTCGTGTTGTCTCGATTCTCGAAATAGTGTATGCCCATTCTTTAAGTAATAATTACTCTGTAGACTGAATCCTATAGGCTTTTTGTTACTTTGTATTTGAGAGCTCATTGAATTATGGTCTGTGTAGGTATTTTTGTAGCAAAGCTGTTATAATTACATCTGCATATCCTAAAAAAAATAGTTTATTATATGCCTTACTGTTGAGTGATATTCAGTTATTTTTATTACAGTTATTTTCTTTAAAACATACAGTAGAATACTTTCTACATCAAACTTTAGTGAAAAGCTTTTGTTTAAAATGTGGATAGTTGCAGATGTGTGTCTTGAAGGTGTCCCTTCACCGAAATCGCTACGTTTAACCCGTTTAATCTCACTGTTCCCAAATTGGAACATTTGATATTTATGTTTACTTTTGCACGAAAATAGAACTTACAGTGCTTCCTTCGTATTCGTGGTAATGACTTGGTATCACTGCACACAATCGTCAGAGAAATGTTTCTTGGCGGGTGTTCTGCTTGATTTGGCGCCATCTGATTTTTGTTGTTGATATAGCGAAATGGATTATCTTCAAAGGTGTGTGAGTTTTTAATTTATTTTTAGTATAATAATGGAAACCACTATAGTTTGCATAACTGTAGATATTGTTGATTTTTAATAGAGGAATAGCTTATCTTCTTCTTTCTTTATTTGTTTCATAGCATAATTTTTATTTCGTTGTTTGCCCCTAACCAGACTGATTCGTTCCCTAATACTGTACCTCAGAGGTAAATTATGCTATCATATAATTATAATTTTACAGGAAAAGAAAACCAACTTTTCTAGAAGAACGAAAGGGAATGTTTATAATTATATGGAATATTGTTTCAAAGATTAACCGTGTTTTTAGCAGTAATTAGTTTTCTCTACAAAGAACATATTCATACACGTACGAACATAACGTTACGTGCTCTCTCGTGTTGCTAGGGATGCACATGAGTCGAGTCGAGTCGAGATTTAAGCCTGTTTCGACTCGTCTCAAGAAAATGTTGTTTCGACTCGAAAATATGTTTCTGTCTCGACTCGACTCGAATTCGAGACGAGGCGTCTCGAAATTCGAAAAAAATGAAATGAAATATTTGAGTTATCATAAACTTTTCCAATAGAAATAAAAAGGTGCATTCCAATGAAATATACAACGAGTGATACAGTGCTAATTGTATTTGAAATCAAATATATATAATTTTATGTATGGCATGAAATAGATTTATATTTGAATAGCAACCTGTAAAAGAACGTGCATTTTTTGTAACTGCAAGAACAATATAAAACACATTTTCTTTCGTTTATCTTTAAAAAAACTTATATGGTATGTTAGTTATAATTTTTCACTATTCCTTCTGATCCCACTGTTCCGACATTTCCCAACTTCACCATGCCATTCAGGCCCACTGTTCCCATTTGGTAACATGCGCTTGCGCAGACATCTCAAACTTGTCATACTCAAAAACGCCAATAAAAGATAAAGTAGACCAAAAGCAACAATGTTTGCGTTAAAAAATACAATTTTGAAAGTAAAAATTAATTTGGGATTAAATGGGTTAAGTAAGTCTTGCCAAATTTAAGGGCAACTTTAAAACTTTTAATGCCATTAATTTTTATTATTATTATTATTATTATTATTATTATTATTATTATTATTATTATTATTATTATTATTATTATTATTATTATTATTATTATTACTATACATTTGAGACCTCAATATTACGTCCTATTCCAATGCAAATAAGCATACTCAAGTTAAGAGGAATAAAAAAAAATGTTTAGGATTCTCTATGAGGATGAATTGCCTTATAAGAGATACTTTGAAAAGAAAAAAGAGGTTAAAAGAAGGTGTCAGTTACTGGACAATATGAAAATCGAACCTTCGGATGCCTTAACAGAAACTAAGTACGATTTGCCTTCATCACGATACATAGTAACACCGTTTTTTGGGTAAAAGTTATTGGATTATATATCGTCAGCGGCAATTCAAAACCTGCTATGTGCATTTTGCAGGAGAAGCGAAAAACAGTATCCTGGTTAGCTTTTTGGCTTTATAAAAGTGATGTTATAAGTAATATTTGATGCTGCACGTAACTTGATACCTTTTCAAGTAACTTGAGAAGGTACCAGTTACGTGCAGCATCAAATATTACTTATAAAATCACTTTTATAAAGCCAAAAAGCTAACCAGGATACTGTTTTTCGCTTCTCCTGCAAAATGCACATAGCAGGTTTTGAATTGCCGCCGACGATATGTGTTATTTTGATATTTTAATAAAATATACAATCAAATATATAAAATAGAATAGTTCCTATTTACCAATTTTTGTTAAACGAATATATGGAACATTTTGTAAATGGCGAGCGAAAATATTATTACTATTTCTAGTAACAGTGGAAGAACATAATAACAATTCCGCAACGACGTTTCAGACAAATTTATGACTCACTAGGCCTGAAGGATGACCCGTTTGTATTTAGAGTTGTTTGCGAAACACGCGAAGTTTTCAGACAGTAGGAATCGAGATTCTAGACTGTGACGTCATGTTAATTTTTCCCTTGTGAAGGAAGTCGTTTCAACTCTCAATTGTAAGAGCGAGAGAAATTGACTATTTTCCAGGTTATTATACTTCAGAAATATCTACATACATTCTAAATTTAATTTTTCTGAACATGCTCGGAGGGACTCGAACTGCGGATCCCTAACTTACGAATCGAATGCTCAAGCCACTACCCTTGTTTACGTAAGAGTCAAGAAACACTCGTCTATGTAGCAAATTGCAAACGTTTACGATTCCAATATTTTATTAACAATGAGACATTGATTTCGGTCATGATAAGATACTAAAGTCCAGATAATTCAAGTTTAAATTTTATAAAAGACCGAAAGTATCTCTGTAACTTATCTCTATTATATTCGGTTATTCTTTTTTCTCAGAACGACAGGGACACGAATACAGATACATCGAGGACAGGTAATATTTCAAAGGCTCTCCCAACGGGAGTCGAAACTGAGACTCCCCCTACTGAACTATCTGATGGGTGGTGTGCCTGGTTCGTTTCCAAGTCAAGTAAGCTTCAGACGGACACATCGTGCTCGTGTGTTTTCTCCGGACACTCCACATTCTCATTCCGTCAATTCGACCATCATCATTCACTTGCTTCCATCATAGTCTTCCTCAACCTAACACGTATAATCGTTGACATTAAACGTAAAGATTTCATTTTCAAGCTTTTAACCCCAACCAATTCGATTCGAAAAACAGATGTATTTTCTATTTCAGACCACCCCAACCTCTTCTTACTTTAATTGCTTGAAAACACTCACCTTTGAGTCTAGTTTGTTTCTTGAATTATGTTATACTCGTCATGTAGTTCAAACTAAGCAAGAGAGAAATATATAGCATTCTTCACGTTTTCGAGATATGCGCATGCGCGCAATTATTTGTGCATTATGTGCAGTTATGCGCAGGTGCAGACAATTCGTTTTAATTTTGTTTTAAAGCTGTCATGTACCTACTATGGCTTACAAAGTTTGCTTGATCTCGGTGGAGCTGTTCTCGAGATATCACGACAAATATCATCTTTAATGAATCGACTGCATCTTAGAAACTACAACTTTTTTCTACAAATTCCTGCTAATTACATTAGTTTTGCAAGGTGTCATATTAGTCTACCAGGTTTCATCAAAATCATTTGCTGTGGCCCAGTTACCTTATGGATGCGTCACAGGCCCTTTGAAAAACTTCTCGTTTTAGTTGTATGTTGCACATATTCATGATACGTTGTCCTGAGAAGGTGATATGTTAAAAAAAGCGCTTATAAATGTGTGTTTCTTTTTTTTTATTCTGTACCGGAAATGATTAATTTAAACCACTTATGGTTTGAATACAGGGTTGACGAAGAATATGAATATATTATTGGAATCCTACATCGACTGCAAGGAAAGAAAAAAAATCTTGGTATATTTCACCGTTTGTACTCTACGGGAATCAATATTGAAACCTAATATAATAGTAAATATGAATCATTTCCGATTTTGATAAAGTACTGCGGATATTTGTGACACGCTGCCTTGAGTCATCGAATCGTTTGCAAGAAAATCGCTTCTCCCTATACGTTACCGTTTTCGTTCTACGACGATAAACGTTCAAACTGAAATTGACTAATTTGAATCGTTTTCGGTTTGAATAGGGATTTAACTGAATATATTGAACCTATTCTTTGGACGCTGAATTGATTGGCAAAGGAAAAATGAAAAATGAAATGAAATCTTTGAGTTTTACGTCCCACGGTTATGCCGGTTAGGCTAAAGGAGACGGTGATGATGAGAGATGAGTGAAATGGCGGAATTAATTAAGTGGGAGGAAACGGGAGAACCCCGAGAAAACCCACGAGCACGGTGTTTGTCCACCACAAAGTTCACTTGGCGGGGGCTGGGATCGAACCCGGGACCCCAAGCGCCAGAGATGAACGCTCTACCACTGAGCCACCGCGGCCCCCCGATTGGCAAAGGAAACGCTTTTCGATATTTATTATCGTTGTTTCTTCCTTCTGAATCCCTCAGACGGAAGGACGGACTTAGCCGTTCCATATTACTTCCGACACCTATACATAGTTCAGAAATATAAAAAGGGAATTTAATATTATTTTTACTTTATTTTATTTATTTATTTAGTTAGTTCTGTTAGATATTCAACCTATTGATTTACTGTAATAAACGCGACTCACTGCAGAATTTTTCTAAGTAACCTGAGGAAAGTAATGTTTTCTATTGGTCCCTTGGTATTTTCTAATCATTTGGCATTTGCTGTCTGAATATACATAAACATGAATCTTTTGTAGGAAATATTCGCTATTATGCCTCAAGCACATTGCCTTAAAGAATTGCACCGTACAAATATTGATCACTTCAAATAATTCTGCTCAACGATACTGTTTTTTATTTCTTTGCCCGTTCCACGCTATCAGCATTTCTCTCTATGCTATTCAATTCTAGGAGATGTACTGAAATATTGGTATCGCTATAGGCATAACAGAAGAACATACTACCATATATATACCTATTATATGCATTGGCTGAATTCAATAGCAAACTCATGAAAAATACGAAAACAACGGTTGCGAGTAAAATAAGTGCTTTTGTAGCAAGGATCATTGAAATTTTATGGAAAAAATATATTAAATATGTACATTTTGAAGAAACTAAGGCTACTAAAAATACAACATTGATTAAATCTAATGATGTGATATACAACTATTTTTTTTTCTTTTTTTTAAATATAATCTGCAAAATACAATAACGTTACGTGATAATATTAGTTAATTCTTTATGCAATATTTTAAAGAAGTAACTAAGATCCTTACCGGTAAAGTTGAATGACTCTGCCTTATTTGTTAACAATGTATTCACTTTAAAAAATGAAGATAAATATAGGCTATAACTTATTTTTTAATGGTTTATTCTTAAAGTACAATTTAATATCCATTGCTATGTGGAAACATATTTGCATTATTTGCTAATTTATTAAATTATTTATTTTATGATATTAGTTAAATTATGCTTATTTTGCATATATTAAAATTAAAAATCACCTAATTTATTTTTCAAGCAATGTTTTGATAAATTTGGATAATTGTAGTCAAATATTAAATGTTTAAATAAATTCTAGCTGTTAACAGTATACGTATATAAAAATTTTATAAATAAACATTAATAGCATGTTTTGATCTTAGATTAGAGTGAACATAACATAATTATGTATTGAATTGGAAATGTCGTGTTTTGTCAATAATAATAATAATAATAATAATAATAATAATAATAATAATAATAATAATAATAATAATAATAATAATAATAATAATAATAAACCTGTTGCTGAAAGTCACAGTTCAATAGCTGAGACCTATAAAGGGTACTTTCTGTCTGAAACAACTTTCATATATTGGTTTAGGCTACTCAAAGACAACGATTTTCGACGTGAGTGACAAAAAGAGTCCTGACCAACCGATAGAGCTTAAAGATTGAGAATTAGAAGTATTATTTAATAAATAGTCATTTCAGTCGCTCATCAAGTTGTCTTTAACACTAAATGTAGATGTGCTAACTGTTGGCAAACGCTTAAAAGCAATTGAAATGATATGTGAATTACGAAATTGGATACCACTTTACTTAACAGAAATAATCGTTGCAAAACGCTTAGCCATTTGTGAATTGCCGATTGAAAGGCAAACACGAAAATCGTTCTTGGGTAGAATTGTGACTGGCAATGGAAAGTTGCTTCGTTACTGTAATCCTAAGCGCAAGAAAATATGGATGTGTCCCAGCAAACCATCGATATCAATGCCACACAACACGATATGGAAAGAAGGTCATGCTTGGCATATGGTGCGATCAAGTTGGCCTAGTATATAGTGAGCTTCTACTACCTGGTCAAATGATTAATGCTGAATACTCCCGAATATAATTACTCAATTTTGATCAAACACTCAAAACAAAACGCCCGCAATATGCCTAAATATATAACAAAATAATTATTCTTCATGACAATACCAACCGACATATTGCAAATCTGCTGAAGGAAACCACTCTTTCATTAAAAAAAATAATACCAATAACACATGCACCACTATGATATGAAATTTCCACGTACTTCAGAATAGTCCCACCAGCATTGTAGAGTTGTATTTTTTTTATCGCGGAATCCATGCTTTGTCGGGAAAGTGTGAAAAGGTCCAAAGGGACAATACCTTCAATATAATATAATGTGCTTTTTCTTTGCGATATATACTGTGTTTTCGTTTCAAAAAAGTGACAGTGATAATTAAGTAAAATACCCAACAGTTAAAAGTATATGTTTAATGTCGCACTATTATGTGCCACAAGGTTAAGAAGAGGGTAATGATGATAATGAATTAAATCGTGATATATATTTACAAAACAACACCGACAACGTTTGGGAGGTGATTATAACCAATTCGAGGTCTCTGTTCGGGCGGCCATTTATTTGTAACCACTCGGGTGTCAAGTCGCTGTTTGGGCTGCCATTTATTTGTGACCGCTCATTGTTCGGGTCGCTGTTCGTGGTTCGTTGTCCTATCAATAAGTATCTGCTGAGATCTGAACATACCTGTATAGGACGATGAAGGACCTCTCGAAGAAGGGGTTACAATTTTTTTCCAAATCACTCCTCGGTCTCAGTGATGAGATGAGCATTAGGCGCCGAGAGGTTCGTATGTCTCGTCCCGAAAACCTCACGGACGATCAGACGGTCATCCGGACCATAACGCACGCAAACATCATTCACACAAACAACGAAAACGCACTGGATTAAATAACACTATACTTATTTATTAGAATACTATTATATAAAAAATAACGAAGAGAAGTGAACACAACACTTAACAAAGAATATGTATAATATTTTCATCACTAAAATCACACTTTGCCCTTTTAATGCACTGTAGCCATTTATATATATGAGATTATGTCTGAAATTCCACTATGAATGCTTATCCCACACCATTGGCACACCTGGGGGATTAGCACTGGGGAAAAAGTTGGCGGGATAATCCAACGTAGAAATCCAGTTGCTGCGCCAAACAATCCTGAAGTAATAAGATGATTCTTCAGCAAATAAGAAAAAGTATCGAAATTGGAATGCTAATGGTGGAGAGAGCGTTTATAACTTTTTAGGCGGACAAGGTTTGTGAACTTGGGATTTCACTAGTTGTTGCTAGCCGTAAGAAAACGTTCTTCACCTGCTAATAGCTTGTGCCACTTAACACAAAATCATACTTAATTCCCGACGCAACGTGCGTGGTGGCTGCACACAATACCGGAGTCAAACTCCCCGAGCTCAAAATTTCTAGATACGAGCTGCAGTGGTTGACTGAAGAGTGTTGGCAGTTCATTCTAAAAACCACTCAGTTAACTCACCTGTATGCATATGCAAACAATATGGAAAATAATTTATGTTAATTTTAGTCCACTGGCTATGATGCACGAGACATTGCAATAACTCAGGCGTGTGAAAGTACAGATAAGGAACTGCAAAAGCAATGTGACTGACGTCACTCTGGTCACTTGGACATCTGGTAGCTAGTATTTCCATAAATAATTAAAGAAAGCACTTAATTAAGTTCCAAATAACTGTAGAATATATACTGTGAATATCAGTAAGTCAGAGAGAAACACTGAAAAGGTTCGTAGTTCACTGAAATATTCTCACCAAAAAGTAATGTTTTAATTATATATATATATATATATATATATATATATATATATATATATATATATATATATACATGAAAAAACAATGAAAGATTCATTTGTCCAGTTGCGTGGGAAGGAACCAATTCTCACCGAAGAAAGAACTTATTTGGGTCAAAGAATAAACTATAAATCAAATAATAATAATAATAATAATAATAATAATAATAATAATAATAATAATAATCACTGTCTTTACGAAATATACAGTGTCCACAAAAATACTTCTATAACCTGGTAGCGGTTATAACTCCTGACACCAAGATAAGACAAAAAGTATAGACCAATCTGGCTGCACAATGTTTCCTTTCGGAGTTATAGGCTGCCGAAAACATGAAAAATGAACTTTCAAGGTCCATAGCTCCAAAACTATGGGACCTACCATAATCGGATCAAGACTTCACTTAGGAACTAATACGTTTCAAAATCCTAAGATACTCACGCAAGAATTTTTATAGAGGTAGTTTGGCTACCAGCATTTAATCTGGTACTCACTAACTATCTCTGCAAAAAACTGTTGCGGAAGTACCACATGATTCTAAAACATGATATTTGGATAGAACGCATGCAAATTCTAGGTGAAGTCTTGACCCGACTACGATACGTTCCATAGTTTTGAAGTTAGACTTTTAAAGTTCATTTTTTTTCATGTTTTCGGCAGCCTATAGCTCCGAAAGGGAAAATTTGTGCATCCAGGTTGGTCTATACTTTTTTTCTTATCTTCGTGTCAGGAATACCTCCCAAACGTTGTCGGTGTTGTTTTTAAACAGTATATATATATATATATATATATATATATATATATATATATATATATATATATATATATATATATATATATATATATATATAAGTGTGTGTGTATATGGGTTGCATATTGCATATTGCTCATCCTGTATTTATTCTGCAGAGGTGAGACATAGCGAATTTCAAAGTGATTGAACGGCTATTCAAACGGTATGCAACAGGTGGCAGTGGTATCTTTGGAAGGGAAGCTATTGAGGGAAATTTCGGAAAGTTCAGGTTATTTAAATAAATTGGATGACAACACTGACTCCCAAATAACCCTAAATAACTTATCTAACAAAGGTACCACTGGTACAAATTGCATACCGTTGGAAAGGATGTATCATCATCTGTCAAATCCACTATCTCTTAAATCTGTAGAATAACTACAGGCTGATCAACGTGCAATTTAAAGCAAAAAAAAAAAAAAAAAGATTCACAATTTGTAGCTCTCAAACTGTCGAGATTATGATGCATATTTATATAAACTTTCTTGCTTAGAATCACTCATACTACCATTTTTCGAGGTGAGGTGTTGCCCTTTCCTGCTGGGACACATTATATATATGTACAAGTTTCGCAATCCTGCCGTATCTCGCATCAATTTTTTATAAAGGTAGTTAGTGAGTACTTGATATTAGGAGTATGACCATAGTCGCCCATAGTCAAACTGCCTCTATAAAAGTTGTTGCGGAAGTACCCCAGGATTCTGAAGCTTGAATATTTGGATAGCGCACATACCAGTTCCTAAGTGAAGTCTTATCCCGACTATGGTTTTGGAACTATGGTCTTTTAAAGTCCATTTATTTATATTTTAATCAGCCTATAGCTCCGAAAGCAAGCATTTGTGCACCCAGGTCGTTATATACTTTCCGTCTTATCTTGGTGCCAGTAATCAACTCCGAAACGTTGTCGGTGTTGTTTTGAAACACTATATATATATAAAGAGAGGGAATGGCTGTGTCCCGAGAAAACGCACTCACCACGATACCACGATGTGTGTTCTTAAAAAACTTGAATGTCTATTGCAAAGATAAGAGGGGACTCGTAGATTTGTGTTTTTCTTTAATTACTTTATAGCAATTTATTTCTATTCGGTTAGTCTCTGGAATATACGGTTCTACTGTGTGCATTTTCCTTTCTCTGTGAACATTATTTTTTGGCTTCGTGTTAAGCAAATCGTCATATATATATTTTCATCTATTTAAAATGTTGTCTGATCAGTTATAATTGTTCCTACGGCTTTTTTAAATATATTAGGGCTAGGTTGATAGCAGTTTTCTAATTTGTTGAGACGACGAATTAGGGTGGAGCGAAAAAAAAAATCAAAAGGTTTCCAATGAAATACACTAGGTGTCAAAAGTTGTGTATTGATTAGTATAACATTCGTTTTTTTTTTTTTTTTTGTTTTTTTAATAATTTTTGTACTTCATCTTGGTTCTCAGCAAGGGCCTTAAAATCTTGCAATTTTTATGAAAATTTGATTTTTTTTAAATACTGATCTTTTAAGCTTCCTAATGAAATCGAACTAGGTGTCAAAAGTTGGATAATGACTAGATTGACTACACCACTCATGATTTAAAATATGCATCTTCATTCCCCACAAGGGCCTGAAAGTTTGCAGTTTGTATTGTAAATTTTGAAATTTCACTTTAAATATTAAAAATAAAAAGTTTTAAAATTTGCCAAATCAGTTCATACTTGCTTAAGAAATTAATTTGTTAAATACAATAACACCTATTGCCTTTAAATAATTTTCGTGCTTTATCTTATTACCAGCAGACCCTTTAAAATTTTGGAATTTATACAGGAAATCTCACTCATTGAAGACACTGACAATTTTCAAGAACTGTCAAATAATATCCTGTTAGATTTCAAGTCTTGCGCGTAACCAGTATATAATATCGATGATTTTTAAAAGTAGTTTTCCTTCATCTTCGTTATTTCTAACAAATTTTAAAATGCAGTTTCACAGTAATATCTAAAAATATATTAAACATAATACTAAAATACACTATGCAAATTGAACAATTTTGCATTGAAATTATTTTTGATATGCAGCTCTTTGCTGATTCCCAGAACTACTCAGAACGCCCATCGTCCCATCCCATCCGCCGTACCTTTGGACTTTTTTTTCTTTTTTTTAACTCGTTAGTTTGCGTTCAGATTTTGTTTCAAATGTGGGTGTCATTGACATATCCAAAAGTCTTGCTCTGATAAGTCCATCTCAACCTAAGACACCACACACTTCAGAAAAAAAGCTTCGGTAAGAGTTTAAACGCATCTCTCGACTGCTTGGGTATGACATGGCGCATGTAAAATAGGCTGAAGGGCAGATGAACCTCCTAACATATTTCTATAGACTCTCCACCGACAAATGTCTCGTCAGGGACGGCTTGGTTACTTCACGTTCCTGCCAGTTGATTATGTCAATGTAATCTTGAGCAGTAAAGTGTGTAGCTGGAATACTGAATTTGCGTACAAGAGATGTTTGATTTCAGATTTTTACCTTGCGTCAAGGATTCTACGCATAACTAGTTCTAGAATATGCATTCGATCATCGGCGAGCTTAGATACCAGTAAATTCTCCGGATTCGCGAAGAAACAATTGGCTAAATCTTCCTATTTACAATGAGCTTCAATCCATTCCTTAAGTAACGTGAAAAGGCTATAGTACGATATAAGTTCACAGGAGCATCCTTGATATTAGGGTTATATTTAATGTAAAACCACATCGGAGCATACACTTTCTTGATGAAAGTAATGAACTACTTCAAGTTCGAAGATAGGTCAGTAGTGTTTATGTATATACATTCTAAGCACTATGTTAGTAGTAGTGATCCATCTTGCATGGAATAATTTTCGAGGACTTCTTGATGCAAGATTTGGTGAACACTCACCAGCAGAGATTTCTTTGTAAATATCCCATATATATATATATATATATATATATATATATATATATATATATATATATATATATATATATATATATATATATATATATATATATATATATATATATATGTTCTGTGTTACGGTTTCTGGCGTCTTTTCCTTCCATGGCCGGGAAAGTTCCTTCATTCGCTCGAAAATTAACGATTGGTAAATTCTCACAATTGGTTAAACTTTTTCCTATAGTTCCCGAGAATGTTTGAGGACCCACTGTTGCGCAAATTATATTTTTGGACACATTTTTTCTGCTACTGAAATCATGCAATTCCTGGTTAGTTTACTGGCAGTAAATTGTTTTACATGTTTCGTTACTGAATAAGAATCGCGAAAACTAGCAGGAATTGCTGTTTCTTGTTCAGCATATATTTTCTTTGATAAGAGTTTCTAAAATTTAAACCTGCTTTTCAAAGATTTATACTTTTCTAAGTGTAGGTTTCCGGTAAATTTGAGGCAATTTTGATAATTTTTATTCTTATCATGACATGTTATATTGTATTTTTGAAAACATATTGTTTAGTTGTTGCAAATTACACACATTGTATATTTCTTATTACTTGACTCAATCACGGAATATTCATGTCTCCATTGTTCTTTATATATTCAGTATATGTATTTATTTCAGTTCTATATTTTTTTTAATTCATTATTTTTCTTCAATTTATTATTGTCATTTTTTATATACGATAGCTATATACGGAACACAGAAAGATGTGCCAAATATGGATCTTTACGTACTGAATATTTCATGAGAAATTTAAAACATTAACCATAATCTTTATGTACCTATTTTAACATTTATGCATTTATAGTCTGGAAACATTCCAATAACTAATTCAAAAGCAATGCTGTATTACATTTTAGTTAGTATCATTTAATTTATTGTCTGTATTTATACAAATCCACACAAAAGGCCGTAACTTTAAATAAAAATAATGGTAAATAATACTAGTTAGGACTTATTAAGATGTAAGTTTGGCACTTAGGCTAAAAAGTTTGGAGACCATATCAAATATGAAGTGTGCGTATACTATAACTTCATTGTAGAAACAATTGAGTTTGTTGGTTAGGTGGAGATAATGCAGCTCAAAAAGCTCCGTGTTTCTGTAGGGGAGCTTATATGAGTTTTGCTACAAACTATACAAAAGAAGAAGAAAAAGGAAAATAAATAAATAAATAAATAAATAAATAAATAAATAAATAAAGAAAGAAAGAAAGAAAGAAAGAAAGAAAGAAAAAAATAATAAGAAAAGCAAGGAATGTAGAGAAAGAAACTAGGTTTATGTGGCAAAAGTCATATATGTTTAAAAAGAAAGCTAAAGTGTTTCCATAAAATGAGATATAACATAGCATGCACCACTCTGTATTAGAAATAGTAATAATGTATGTCTAATATTGATCTTAACTGTACGCAATGAAGAAAATAAATCAAAACAAAGGAAAAAAATCTACGGCAGCAAGATGCTCACATATTCTGAAATATTATATTTGCACAATCGAGAGAACAGTTGGATATATCATGAGTTTTCTTATATTAATAACTTTAAAATGAAGGAGTAGTTCTTTTGTTCGTTGAACATTAGTGGCCCCTTTCTGCATGAAGCTATGTGGGAGGCGTGCGCCTACAGTGTAAAACGAAATCTAAACCATTGCATTACGATGCAATTTTAAGTTTATTATTATTATTATTATTATTATTATTATTATTATTATTATTATTATTATTATTATTATTATTATTATTATTGTTATTATTGGGAATTCAACTCAAAACTCATGCACGAAAGGCGTGCATACTAAGGTACAATAAGGATAACCTAGAAAGTTATGTCATTTTTTTTCACGCACCACCTTCGAAAATCGATATGTCGCCTAAGACGTACCTGAAAGATCAAAAATAGTCCCAATCAGCATCGACGAACTTTCACCAATATTCCATAAGGACATTGATTCAATCGCGGAGGAACTTGGTGAGCCGTGAAGCAAAGAAGGTATCATGTGCATTTTGCACCTCTACTAAGGGTTTGAACTGGCGTCCTCTAAAGTGATTATCCAAGGAATGGAACAGGTGGTAATCGGACGGAGTAATGTCCAGAAAGTATGGCGGATGCAATGGTGTTTCCCATACAAGGCATAGAATGATATCCCGGATCATCTTACCCATGTGGCGTTAAGAGTTGTTCTGTAACAGGTGGATCCCTTTGCGATTCAGAAGAGCTGGATCCAGAGTCTTGAGCTTGTCTCTACGACTCAACTGCTGACAGTACACAATTGCATTGATGCTCTGACTAGCTGGTAACAGTTCCCACTGCACGATGCCGCGAGCAGTCCACTAAACACAGGAGGGCCTTCTTCTGGTTCACTGCTGGTCTCAACTGTTTTGAAACCGGTTCATGCGATGCTGACCAATGATGACGGCACCGTGGAGCTTCGTAGAGGATCCACTTCTCATCACATGTCAACACTCTGTCCAGAAATGGATCCTTCCTCAGACGATACAGTAAAGAAACGCAGGTGTCTGCTCGCGTTGCCTTCTGGCCCGGAGTCAAAACGTGTGGGGCTCATCGACTCAACTTGTAGTTCTTCACAAGTTGATGAAGATGTTGCCGAATATTTTGTCCACTCACACTGAACTGTAGTCTCAGTTTCTCAAATGTCTGGCCACTGTTCACCTTAATTGCTGCCTGAAGATCTTCATATTGTATATGTGTTGATTTTCCGGCACGTGGTGCGTCTTCGAGTGTTTCCTCACCGTCTTTAAACTTGTTAAACCACCACTGATTTGTCCGCTTATTCAGGACACCCTCACCAAAGGCCTCACATATCTTCCGCCCCGCTGCAGCGGCGTTTGACCCCAGTTTGAATTCGTAGAGCATACACGCCCTTATGACGCTCTTTCGAGGTCCCATGTTCACTCTTTCCTTATGCAAGTTCACGGTATAACTGAGCCACCACAACCAGGTAGTATGTTGAATACACCCACACCAACAACTGACCTTCGCCTTATCTCCGTTCGCTTTCAACTAACGGTGTGAAGGCCAGTGGAACACAGACCTACACAAAAAGCGACAGAACTTTCTTGGTTATCTTTATGGGAAGTGGTGAGGGATTTTTAAACAAATTAGATAATAGTAGAGTAGCAGAACCTTTCATTTAGGTGAAAACAGGAAAAAAATTGGAACATAAATGATTTATGCCTTGTTTGAAATGTTTGTGTTTGTACTTCAGCATAACCAAAATCCGCCATAATCCCGCTCGGGAATATCAAGATATGACGTCATTAATATAGCCGCCAGTGAAGTTAGTCCCAGTACATTGAAAAGTGCATAAAACATCTACCTTTCATTAAATAAGTTAAATTTTCGGTTCATTTCTTAGAGAATACATCAGAAAAGAATTTATGTGAAAAGTACTATACATACATTGCCGCCATTTTAAATATGGCGTCTAACAATAAAAGAAATCGACTTTCATAGTGTGCATTTCAGCGTTAAACGGCAAATAACTTTAAAATTCTCATATATATATATATATATATATATATATATATATATATATATATATATATATATATATGCGCAAACATATTTATATCATGATTTGAGTATATCATGAACATTCCAACGAGCCCAGTATCAGTACTTTACGCGTTAAGATGGCAAAGATATAACCTGTTTTATAGTCTAAGGTGTATTTTCTCGTTTAAAGTATTAAGCAAATATGACTTCAGTAAAGTACTTGTAGTGGAATAGCATCTCCAGAAGTACCGAGAATTTCTGACATAAAATTCTCGGACATCACGATTGTGGTTGCAGTATCTCGAGTATGTAGAAACTGTGACATTATTTGTTCATGCTGAGCGTATTAGTGACTGACACTTGTACTTTTTGCTGTCAGTCGCATGCCCAATCTCTTTGCTCCAACTGGACATAGACAATACACAAAACGTACTTGCCTGTACCTTCAATTCATGTACAAACTTCAGACATCTCATCCGTGGTTACATGAACAGGTCATATCAAATGCCTGTACAATCAATCGATCGAGTTGCGAATA
The DNA here is from genome assembly GCF_964235325.1 of Thermobia domestica. NCBI lineage: Eukaryota > Metazoa > Arthropoda > Insecta > Zygentoma > Lepismatidae > Thermobia > Thermobia domestica. The sequence goes on along the minus strand of NC_137459.1, from coordinate 253,964,264 downwards.
AGCTGGTTTATGGCCAGACCTTGTCATTGAACAAATGCTAATTAAGAGGAGGTCTGACTCAAGGAAGGGGGTTCTCTGACAATGTAAGATTGCTTTGGGTCCACACTATGCATATGTGCTCCGCTATGTACAGAGCTATGACTTCGCTAATTGTAAATTGTCACACTTCCGGAGAATAACACATTGAAATGAGGACGACGAGCAGGAACCGTGATGCAGCAGATTTAAATCAGGTATCTGAGTGGTTTGAAGTTCACAATTCATTTGACATCAGTGACGATTCACTTCGAAATTTGTCATCAGACACTTGTACTATTTTGGAAGATAGGACTAATTGCGATGACGCTGAAGATGTTGGCACAAGAATACAGAAGATGTTGAATAACAAGAAAGTGTGCAAAGCATCAATTGGAATAGCAGACCAAGTTCAAACGCCAATACTTCGCAGAAAGCAATCAATGTTGGCCACACAGTGCTCCACATTGATCCTTCCATACTGTTTTTGCGACTTATTACAATTGCTGAACGAAATATAAATATGGCTGAGCAACTCAAATGTAAGCTTATTGCTGAGTCTGCAGCATTGTTGAAAGACAGTTACATGAGAAAGCCAGATAAGGCTAATCTAATAATATTATTGAAGGATATGCCTGATGCTCCCTAAGCTGATGATCTGTGTGTGACAAATTTGTCTTAGCTGATGGAGCTCTTCTTTATCACATTCAATGGCCTACAACTGCAACCTGCTTAGAAATATGCCACCAGTACAGACAGTACACTTGTTGCAAATATGGAAGGTCGAAATATATTATAGTAGTATTTGATAGCTATGGTGACCAGTCTTTCATTAAAGACCATAAACATCAACGGAGCTCTGCTGAAGTCATGTCAGACACCGTGAGTTACTGAAGACACGAAAATCCAGAGAAACCAAAATGGTTTCCTCGTAAATCCATACAACAAGAGATAGTTCATTTCTAAGCATCTCTCAGACGATGGCCATAAGGTGCTCCAAGCTTCTGGTAACGCGGACACTGAAGTCCTTCCAATCTTACTTCAGATAGCTTCAGAAGGTCATGAAGTGATCATAGTTGTTGACAGTAGATATTCTCATTATGCTACTTTACCATCTAAAATCAGAAGTGGTTAAGGTCTACTTCATGTCTGGAACTAAACGGAAAGGTGCAACTAAATATATTAGTGTGCACCATATGTTACAGAATGTGTAAGGAAATCTTCAGCCGCATCTGTTGTTTATCCATGCAATGGCCAGGTGTGATACCACATCCACCATCTTTGGGTGTGGAAAAGGAAGATGTGTAAAAATGCTCGCCGCATTAAAGGATCATCAAGTCCTCAGTGAACAGATTGACAAAATTAACTCCACCCAAGAAACTATTACATCCAGTGGCCTTCAATTTCTTCTTAAATTATATGTTGGTGGCGCCTCAGACTTTCTCAGTGTTCTGCGTTTTAAACTATGCATGGAAATAGTTGCAACTTGTGGTTCTCTACCTCAACCTGAGACTGAAATCTACAGAAAGAGCAACGCATTTCCACTGCCTGTGAGCGGATCTTCATGTTGTTTTATGGAAGCAACATTCACTGTCTTCTTCAATGGGGCTGGAAGCTAGAGCTTGGAAGCTGGCACCCATTATGACTGACCAAGCACCTGCTCCTGATGGCCTGCTAAAAGCGGTAGGTTGTAAATGCAAAACGTCCTCCAAGTAGCCACGTGGAACAAATGGTTGCTCATGTAGTGAGTACTTAATAAAAAGTGTTGTTTCCTGTAGTCATCGTAACGGTGAAGGATGCCAGAATATTAAATTTCCGAAAGTTGAAGAAAATAGTGAATTACTGGATGACTCAAATGAAGTTTGTTAGAACTTTGTCTCCCTTTTGCTTTTTGTGCTACATGTTATATTAAGTTATCAGAGATTTTATTTTGTTACTCCATATTTTCTTCTTCAGCCTTCATAGACAAATAAATTTTAAAGAAAAGGAAGAAAGAAAAGAACATAAACAAGTAGCGTCAACGATTGAACAACGTACATGTGTTTGTTGTACAACAGCGCTAATTGTGAGGAAATTATCTATGGAGATGAATACAAATATAATTATTGATGTGCAAATAAAAAGTTTTCTGCAATGTGTTTCTTGAATAAAAATAAATTTATGAGCAGCAAAAATGCCGTTACCATTGACAGATTTTGGCGAATTTCCCTTATTTTGTTGATGATAGTATGTACTTCATTTGTTTTATTTTAGCTGTTAAAATATTCTGTACCATTTCGTCGAGTAGAGATGAAGAACTACTGTAAATAATTCAGTTATTTTTATCTTAAATCTTTTGGCACAAAGCTGAAAACATAGAAAAGGTATATTTTTTTTAAAAACAGCTGTCATATAAAAATATTTTGCAGAATCATGTTGATTTTAACGTACAGCCGAGAAATTGTATACATCCATCTTTATGCTAAGTTTAGTTTAGTTAATAATTGCGGAATAGGTTAAGAGTTGCTAAAATTACAAATAATTGAAAAGTTCCAAATTCTGCCATTTTGAAATTCATCATACGATCATGCTGGCTAAATGGGTCTAGGTCAAAACCCCCACAGCCGAAACCCCCACACTCAAGAAATGTCAAAACGCCCACACGATCGGTCATAACCCTCACACAAATGGACAAATCTCCCAAACGCACGAACGGTCAAAACCCCCACAGCCAAAAATCCCCACACCCAAGAAATGTCAAAACGCCCACATGATCGGTCATTACCCCCACACAAATTGACAAATCTCCCACACGCACGAACGGTCAAAACCCCCACAGCCAAAACCTCCACACCCAAGAAATGTCAAAACGCCCACACAATCGGTCATAATTCCCACACAAATGGACAAAACAGCCACACATAGCAACGGTCATAATCCCCACATAAATTGACAAAACTCCCACATGCAGAAATTGTCACAACTGCCACACAAATGAACAAAGCCCCCACACAATCGGAAAAATCCCCCGCGGTCTGAAATGATCGTGATTGCATGTTTTTGTTGCGTCTCTTTATGACGCCCACTTTAGTGTTTCTGTCATTAGAAGACAGTGCACGAAGAATAGTTGCAACATCAGTTTAAGTGGAACAAAAAAGGTTATTAAAATGTACAAGGGCAAGACATGCATCCAGGATCATTTCAGAGTGTGGGAGAATTGTCCAATTGTGTGGGGGTTTTGTCCATTTGTGTGGCAGTTGTGACAATTTCTTCATGTGGGAGTTTTGTCCATTTGTGTGGGGGTTTCGACAATTTATGTGGGGATTGTGACCGTTGCTATGTGTGGGAGTTTTGTCCATTTGTGTGGGAGTTATGACCGTTGGAGGTTATGACCGATTACCAGTGTGGGGGTTTTGGCTGTGGGAGTTATGACCGTTCGTGCATTTGGGAGATTTGTCCGTTTCTGTGGGGGATATGACCGATTGTGTGGGCTTTTTGACATTTCTTGAGTGTGGGAGTTTTGGTTGTGGGGGTTATGACCGTTCGTGTATTTGGGAGATTTGTCCATTTGTGTGGGGGCTATGACCGATTGTGTGGGCTTTTTGACATTTCTTGAGTGTGGGGCTTTTGGCTGTTGGAGTTTTGACCTGTTCCCGGCGAAATACCATGTGTGCTAGGGAATGACGAACAAAAAATTACACAGAATTTTTCACTTAATTTCTGATATAAGGGATTCTGCAATAAGTAGTGTTATAAAGAAATGTACCATATATAAAGAGCACTTAGAAAAGTCGATTCTTTTACTATTAGGCTAGGCGGCATATTTAAGAAATGATGGTAACATAGGCAAGATATTTTTAACAAAAAAATATTTTCAAATATATTCCCTAAAACAGGAAACGAAAATGTAACATTTCTAACGAACGGTAGAGATTTTATGCACTTTTTAATGTACTCAGTGGAAATTCACGGGCGACCATTTTAATGACGTCATATCTTGATATTCCCGATATGGATTTTGGTGGATTTTTGTTATGTTGAATTACAAACATAAGCTTTTTAAACAAGCCATAAATCGTTTCTGTACCACTTTTTCCGGGTTTCTAAGCTAACGCACAAAATATTCACTTATGTTAAGTATTAAGTAAAGTACGTGAAGATTATTATCGAACTCAACAAGCATATTTGAGCAAAGTGCGAACAAACATACAGAATTCAGCAGTAGTGGAATCTCAGCGAAAACAATATCAAGTTACTATTAAATCTACGTATTTATCTCTAGTTACCTACATAGGGTTTGCGATGACTATGTGTTACTTCACTAACGGTAATAATAATAATAATAATAATAATAATAATAATAATAGTAATAATAATAATCCCCAAGTGGTATGAACTGGAACTAGTTACAATTAAATATAACTTTCATTACTATAAGTTTTCTACATAACACCCCTTCATTTGTCTTTTGTTAGCATTGCTCCCTCTTTGTGTTATCCGTAATACCAGAGATCATAGAGAGCAGTTCTACTATAGTATAACCTTAACTAAATTTACAATTAATTCATTTCAAGGCTTTCACCTTCCCCCGGAGATTGAATACAACATTTTGTTGAATGAAAATGTGAGGTAACCATTGAACTACAATAAACCAATTATTAATATAAACGTGCGTATCAGGATTCAAAGGATATGTTTCATTTCTAATTTTACAATTGTACAAGATTCGCTTTTAACAGACATAAATTTGATTTAAATTATGCGTTGAGCAAAGCAATGTGTTTATTGTAAATAATAATAATAATAATAATAATAATAATAATAATAATAATAATAATAATAATAACGACGTGTAACAGCTCCAACTATCCACTTTGTCTTCATTATACACTATCTGACTGATGAAGCCAAAGTGCATAGTTCTCGAAACTCTTTCACATTAATATATATATATATATATATATATATATATATATATATATATATATATATATATATATATATATATATATATATGAACATTGGTCCTAATCCGAACGGTTTGAGAGCTACAGATTGCGAAACATCTTTGACTTTATATTGCGTACCGTTCATACTGTAATTACTTTACAGATGTGACACATAGCGAATTTGAAAGGGAACGGAATATCCTTTGCAACGGTATGCAACATGTGGCAGTGGTTTCTTTGAAAATAGAGTTATTGCGGGAAAGTTAAAATTATGTAAGGGAATTGGATGGTAATACTGATTTCCAAATTTCCCTCAATAGCTTCCCTTCCAAAGACACCACGGTCAAATGTTAAACACCGTTGGAAAGGCACTTCCAACACCTTTCAAATCCGCTATGTCTCATCACTGTAGAATAAATACAGTCTGAGCAATAAGAAACAAAGTTAAAATGGTGCACAATATGTAGCTCTCAAACCGTGGACATTACGACCCATGTCCATATCAGTTTTTTTTTTTTCTTAGAAACACCCATACCACCATTTTCCAAAGTATTTCCTCTTCCTCCTGGGACATTCTTCGCATATATATATATTGCAATAAATGTATAGTTTTGCTCGGTGAGTAGTTTAAATCAGACTAAATTGATGCATTAAAATTAAACCTACGATATACTATATTTTTATAAGAATAACTCTCTGATAGTTTCGGCAACACCGCTTCTCTGTAATAAGTTGTTCAATCAGCAAGTTGTGGTGTCCATCCTGTAAAATAAATATTTAGGAACATTTTGATATGTAATCTAATGCAACTACTCCCTAATATAAGGATCCACTTGGATGCTAAGTAATGAAACTGCAACATGGATTTTTCTGGTACAACTAAGATGAATATCTCACGAAAGAAACAAAAAAAAAAGGAACAAAAGATACAACTAGGAAGTTTGTGTTCAAATCTAATAGAAAATAATATTATAGTCATGCGACTTACATGAGATTCCAAAGTTCAAAGTTCTCTCTTGAAAAAAAAATATAAATTGCAGAGTTAATACACCACTTGGGATCCGAGCACTTCATGCACATGTGATAGTTGTCTTGCTTATATATATATATATATATATATATATATATATATATATATATATATATATATATATATATATATATATATATATATATATATATATATATATAATATATATATTTATATATAACATTATTAGAAAATGTGATATGCGATCTTGCACAAGTAATTTTGGAATGTCCCTGCTAAAAATTTCGCGTGATTAAAGTACCAATATATATCGTTGGCATATAATGCACATAATAACATATTAAGGAAATGATTAATTTTCCGTTGGTATTGTTGTTTATTGGAATTTGATATAATTTTTTTTGATAACAGAGTTTATATGAGACAAGGACCTACAGTGTAAGGCGGAATCCGAATCAGCGAAATGCGTTCATATTCTTCTCAATTCTCTTCCACATCAAATCGAGCCCAGGACTCCGTGCATTAAAAGCGCACACGCTAGCCGCTAGATTTGTGCGTAGGGCTAAAACTTCCGTGTAACAAAATAATCAAAATTTATGAACATATATTAAATATTAATAATATAACGAAACAATAAGTCAAGCTGATAGGATTGCAGAGCGTGGAAACAGCATTCCATCCTCCTGTTTCACAAGAAGAAAATTCAACCTGCCCAAAACAAATGGATTAGGATGTATTCGATCAGTGCTCTGGAAATCCTTTCTTCCAGTAGAACAAGCAACAAGTTGAAATATCAGATATTCCTGTCTTGCCTGTTCTAGATGTTACTATGCAGAAAAGGTACAGACTACTTATCCAATATATCGTTTCCTGCAATTTCTTTTCTCACAAGTACGTGAAAAGACTTAATGAAGGAAGTACAATATTATTTTGACAACAAATGACTTTTATGTGTTCTCTGCTGACATCTGGTTAGCGCACGAGGTATAAGGGAGGAAGACGTAAGTTTGATTTCCAATGAGAACTGGTGTCATTCCGATACCAAGTTAACTCAAGTTGTAGGTCCAACTGTCATGTAGACTTTGTGATGAAAGAGATTTGAATCTCTAATTAAATACCTAATTAATTTACTCAATGTTTCTATAAATCTTATTCTATACAGTATTAGGGAAAATGGATACTCACAGTGAAAATCACATCATAATTATACGTTACATAAGTACAGAACATATAATGTGTTTGATTTTGCGAACCAGTGCAGCTTTGCAGTTACCTGTGATTTATTTTATTGTTTTGTTAAAATAAAGAGAGTAATAAACCTTGTAGTTTGTACTTTAAACACGATAGCTCAATTGTAGAACGCTCAGCTCTGGTGGAAGAGTTCCCTGCTTCGATCCCATGCCGTGTGAATTCGGAATGGACACCAATGTAACCATTGGCTTCCTCAAGGCCTCCATGTTTTTCTTCCACATTCTCACTACACTAATTATGTCATAAAAGTGCAATTCAATTAAGCATAAATACTCTTTAGCAGACAAAACACAACTTTCGAACATAAAATTATAATTTTACTACGTATGCAAAACTAATAACAATGATAAGTACTTAAACAGTAAAATTAATATTTGATTTTCATTTTGAGTTTAACATCCGTTTCAGCAGAGAGGCTATATGAAACGTGTACCTCAGCTTAACATGAAACTGGGAAATGGAAATATATCAGTTTAACGTCCCACGTTTATGCACTTAGGTTAAAATGGACACATAATTAAGACAAGTGAATGATGATGGAGAATCGGTGGAATGAGAATATGGGAGGAAACGAGACTATCCCGAGAAAAGCTACGGACACAATGTTGTATATCACGAACCAGGCCGGGGATCGAGCCAGGAATCCAACGCATCAGAGGTAAGCGCTTTACCACTGAGGCACATTACCCCCACCCAACGTGGGATCCGAACAACATAATTTAAAACGAATGCGCTGAAATAATTACTCCATACACAGTACTCTGGGAAGTGAAATAGTGCAGCAACTGATTGAATACCCCTTTGCGGACAACTGGCTATCCCAAGTGCTTTCTGTATGTGTTGTACAAAATTGGTGTTCAGTACGGTATTTGTATTAGATACAAATCAGAATAATGATACGAATAACACCTCACAAAATGCATATCCTCTCATACAACCTTGATACGGAAAGTTGGTATAATTTCAATCAAGGATAGTATGATTGCGAATTGCACACTACATTCGATTCACTAAGGATTACGTTGTCCATCTATAAATTTCCATCATTCTGAAGGTCTGTTAGACCTCACTGAAGTCTGGATAATCAGATTGATTTTCTTCAATTTTCAGGAAGTGAAGTCAGATATTTTTGCTGACATCAGCCACTTCTTTCCACTCAGTTTGCTAATAGTAAAATGACTCTAAGTCAAAATCCTCCCTGGATAGAATCTCCCCCGGACGTAATCTTTCCGGTCGTAATCCACTTGGACATAATCTCTGCAGGCATAAACCCCCTTGACTGAACATTACAATTATGTTATTTTATTTACTTTAAAAGTCGAAGACAGAACTAACTTTCCTTTAGATGTAGGACGTCAGACATCCAGATGTGCCACAAATTTTGGAGCTTTAAAAGATACCTGACCACTCTAGAAATAGACGAAATTAATTTTCACACAATGCCAAATAACTATTCATGTATTATTTTTATTTGACTTCACCCTTAGGTAAAGGACACAATTCGCATAACATAGCATATGAACTCGGGAAACATATTCCAAGTAGAACAACACAGATTAAATCCAAATCTACTCGTCATTAACATAATCGTCATTAACATTGGTCCTCAGAGTTGAGATATACTGAAGCACTAGTATTGTGAAGTTTTCTCGCCCTTCCATTCAATTGGGAGTTCAAAACGAAATGAATGTTCTGTGTTTTAGTTTGTTAGTTATTGTTTTGAGAGAAAAGTAATTTATGTGAAAAAAAAGTAATAAACTTTATGAACCAGACATGAACGAGAACGTCACACTTTACCCCCCTACATTGCTGCTTGAATTATTTGAATTTAAGCTGAATACCGAACTATCTTTCACGCCACATATCACGAGTCGAGAAGACATTTAAGACAAAAGATTGGTACCGTTTATCCCAATTTTATTACGAAATGAAACGTGATGGTTCTCAATTGAAGAAATGTTATTAAAACTAGTTTCTACGGATTACAACGCCATCTATCACGACTCGAATGTGTCATTTATGTGCAATCAGCTGCATTATCGATAGTCTAATTATCTCAATTAAGCAACATAAAAAAGCAATATTTAAGCACTAATGTCATTATAACATTATTAAATAAACTATTTTGTTGTTTTCCCTACACTATTTTAAATTCCATTACATACTCAGAGAACTTCCACTGTATACGTTTGTTATTTGTGTAACATTTTTATATTCCACTTGTAAAATCACTAATTTGTACATTTGTGAAGTAAATGTTTACGTTATGAGGTCACAAATAAATTCACCTCAAGAGAAAATATTAAGAATATGACTTTTAATATATTGTTAGGTCATTTTACGAGAAACTGCCATATTAAGTACACAAGTATACTAACGGAGTGTACAGCCTCGAACGCTACACATTATTCACTTGCAGACTTGTGAACTTGGACCTTTCGACGCACACTAGGTGACGTCAGATCCGGTATTAAGCGTACTTCGAATGTGCACTCGTATCTTTTGGATACGGCCTTAGTCTGTTGGAAACCAGTAACTTCTCAGAAGTGGTAGTTATCGATTCACTTTTCCGAAGCAAGTCTTTATAAAAAATGAAAAAGAAGTTTCTTGTAGCTTTGTCCTATTTATTTGAAATGTCCAATGGTAGCAATATTCGATAGTGAGTTGCGTCGGATGTACATCGCGCTGTCCATTTCAGTTGCTGTATGTAAAGTCTTCAAAAATGTAAATATCTGTGTTACTATAACTAATGTTGGCAACATTGAATATTAAATGTAGTATTTGCTTTTCGTTTCCCATGCAGATTTGAAATATGTAATAACTTGAAGTAGTGGAATTTAAATGCAAGATTATGTTGGGCTGAAAATCCTGCTAAACTGGTGCTCGGAATCTAAATCCGAGACGACATAGGGATGTACACTAAAGGATACGTCTTTGCAAAGAGCAACGTCTAGCACATCGGGTTTTGGATGGTGAGTCGGGTCTTATGGAGCTCTGATGATGAAGTTTGACGTTAGGATATATTGATGTAAGGCGTCGCCAGCGTTGTTTGGATTAATTGAGTGCCATTCATCATGCTTAGCATTAACATCTCCAGTTAAGGTGACTTTCGGCCCTAAGTTAGCGATGGCATCGAAGTCTGTGGGTTCTAGTTGTGTGGCCTGGGACCTGTATCCGTCGACCAATATTAATGGAACGGCCCGAGTTATTAGCTCAACAGAAAGTATTTCTAAAATAAGCAGGAGTGGTACTGTAATCAACCGGACTGGGAATGCCTTTTTGACTATAAGTAGCAAGCCTCCTTTCTGTTTGCCCTCTCTATCCTGTCGGTACACAATGTAATTGAGTAGGCGCCAAGTATAGATTCGAGCAGTAAAGTGTGTTTCTTGAACAAAGATTACATCTATTTTATGAAGTGTGAGAAATCTAAGAAGCATTTGTTTCTGCCCCTCTACATTCCACGTAGCAAGAACAAGCGTGTGATGTAGAACGTTGGATTTAGAAACAGCCATCGTCCACCATTTCCTCTATTATTTCTATTACTGCTGCAGCCTTGCAAGCGGAGTCTGCAGCTTGTCGGGAACGTGTAATACATCGTTTGATTTGTGTTACTATTTTAGGGAAAGGTAATTCCTTGAGGAAGGAAAAAATGAACTTTAAGTCCAGATCTTCTTTAGAGTTCCCTTGTTTGAGGGCAGAAGCTGAGTGGCTGTGTGGAGAAGTTGGAGCTTCAGCGTCATTATTTTCTGTAGCCACAGGTTGGTTATTTACAGAAGTGGGAATGGAGATTGTCTCTACTACTGTCGGCTTGGCAGGTGTCTTGCGAATGCCCAAGCGTTGGCACCTGCAACATTGCAGCACTGAGGGAGGCTTGTAGGGTTCGATTTGGATCTTGTAATGTAGCAAGTTATTAATTGCGTATATCTCTTTAACAGCTGCAGTTCTCTCCAAAGCAACCAAGAACAGTGGCATTATTATTTTCTTGACATCCGTCTTGCTTTTGCGAGACATTTGATGGACACTTATTGGTTTGTAGCCCAATCGTATAAGTTCTTTTTATTGGTCATCTAATTATGTGTTAATAGGCATTTTGCGGACAACTACCTTAATGGGCCTTTCATTTTTTGCCACTCCTGTGGCATATTCAGCCTTCGTTTCCTCGCAATAAGCTTTGATAAAGTTATAATCATGTTTGTTAGCCTCTTGAAGTCGAGTGCGCTCGTTATTGGGCTATGCTAAGGGAGGCTCATTCAATGCTCGTGTCAAGGTCTGTATAAAGGTATATGTGTTTTAATTCCGTATACAAAAATCGGAGGAGGCTTGAAATTGGAGGGCTTGTTGATAGGAACAGTGTTGTTGGCACTAGCATTATCTGTTTGTTCTGATCTCAACACATCGAGCATGTTGCTGGTCGGAAGAGGTGGATAGTCTTCGACGCTAGTAGTTAGCTTTCCAAAGAAGACCTACGTCGCTTTAGTGTTCCCACTAGTGTAAATCTTCAGATTTGTTTGGCGTTGATGGTTGTGAAACACTTGATTGCTTTGTTGGCTTTGATTTCAGCTCCGATGGAACGGCTGTTTGCTTCTTTTTGCCTAAAGGCAGAAGGAAGTCTTATGGTTTGTAAGTTGCTCTGATTATTTTGCCCCTGATACTGGTGATCTTGGTTGATTGTGACTTTTTCTCAGATTTGATTGGTGTCTTCTGAGAAGCAAACATTGACAGCTAGAGTGGGAGACGGCGCCAGCGCACCACAAAGGATGACAGTGACGTTTACGATAAATGATATGTTGTTAGAGCAGGGCTCTAAGCTTGCAATTTAGAAAGCTGCCTTTTCCTCGGGAGAGGAAGCACGAAAAGTACTCGTTCGCCAGTAGAGATGCCAAAGTCGTCAACTACTTTTAGGTACCTCTACCTCCGAAGAGGAGAGTATCAAAATAAACCGTTAAGCCTAGAGAATAGCAAGGTTGTCAATAGTTAAGACCAAATCAGGGTGTCAACCTCCGTAGAGGTTTAAAAATCAATTTGACGGCTGTTTCATTAACCTCAAAGAGGCAAGTAATCCAACCGTATATACGAATATCGCGATGCAATGCAATAAATGGGGATGGAATGTATAAGTTACTCGCTTATTTTTCTCCGCCAGCTACGGATACCCTATTTTAAAACCTGGTTAGAGCTCCAGGTGACCAGTTCGAAAAATACGTTTTTCTTTTTTGAGGGAGACAGGATTGGTTGAAATCTTTATTGTCACATAATATTCAGAAATATGAAAATCTACCACTAGAGGGTTTCGCCCTCTTTCTTGGCCTCGGATGTGGGAGCATCAATTACCTTTTATTGCATTTGTTGTTGGGGAATGTGCTCTTAAAGAAAATGTTGGTAAGTAACAATTACTAAAACGCAAGAAGTTGCAAACAAATATATGGGTATTAATATTAAAAAAAAAACTTGAAAAAAAAAACAAAATATAAACATTAACAATAACTAAACTAACACATAATGGGATAATAGAATAACAAGTGCATTTAGATAAATAATAGTAAAGGACATAAGCACCTGATCTCCAACCTATAACTTAGGATTTCAAACCTTAGATTTACGGTTATTTGTGATTTCACGTTTAATAAAAACAAATATTTTAAAGTATTTGTATTTTAAATAAATTAAATAAATAAACCCGTTTCTCTTTTAATTATTGTTCAAAACATTTGTATTTTAATAAGCCTTTTCCAAAGTCAATGCAAACGAGTTGTGGTTCCAACTTTAGAGTTCTTTTAAACAATACGTTTGTGGACGTTTATAATTTTGTGGCCAATCATTTCGACAATGAGATCTCGGAAACTACAGGCTCTAGAAAGATAACGTTTTTACTGATCGATTGCAAATTTGATGTAGATTATCCAGTTCTAATTGAATATTTAAGAGATATGGCCATTATTTCTTTATTACATTTTTACGGGTACACTGCAAGTGTTGAAATTGAAAAAAAAAATAATAAGAAATAAAGCATCATATCCTACGCATTATACATCCCAACACTACATAATTGTATACATGTTGTTGCATACCTCTCAGGCGTTTGTTTCATGGCCAAATGATAAAGAAAAACGAACGATAACCATTCCTCTACTCTAAATTGAATCTTCATTGTTTGGAGTGTTTTGCCCAATGAACACCATATATCCTGGACATTATAATTAATTTGTAATGTATTCGCTTATTACATATTGCATGCAAGAAGAAATAAAATACTGATCATACATGAATTAAAAACTCCAATCGGGAGTAGGCTCAAATCTTGCAAACGGTGCAAGATATTGAAAATATCTCCCCTTTATAGTATCTCTTGCAGATTTTTATCAAGACGCCTTTCACTCGTGTCTGTAAAAGCACATGTACAGATGTGAGGAATAACAAGGAGATTCATGCTCATATGTGAATGATGCGCTGTGTAGAGAGCGCAGGTTCAGCTAGTATTTTTCTTTGAATTTCGTAATAGAATGGAAGTCATTCATTGAAAGTATTGTTATAATCTATTAAATAATAACGCAGTAGAGTACGTAACGATATTAGGTGACTAGATCATATTGTAATGAAAGAAAAATGTTAAATACATTTTCTTTATAAAATAATGTGAAATATATATATATATATATATATATATATATATATATATATATATATATATATATACCAATAAAGCTCTACACAAACTTTTACTACTGAAAACTTGTTTCGGAAGAAAATTCCTTTCCGTGGAAATATTGGTAGCAAGAACCAACAGAAAAAATGAAATCATACTTTGATGTCTCTAAAGAAGGCCACCAGAGACAAGAACTATTGAAAACTTCTTCGAGAAGACATCACAGGACAGAGCGAGAAGGAAAGCTGTTGTAACTTCTTTGAAGAGCCATCACCGAAACGAGTATGATGAAAGGAACAACATAACTTTTCTAGCAGTAGTGATTGAGAAAGGGGTTACGCTAACATGGATCCTTTATCATCTCAAGGTTTGATATGTAAGATGTTCTTAAGGCCAATAAACACTTCTTGTGAACATAGCATAATTTGCGTTTGAAATCCAATATTTAAAAATAGTACATAAGTTAGATGGAATAAGACTTTGATACATGTGAATATGTGATGTGTAAAATATTACTGATGTAGTGGCAAGTATGTGCCTTTATCAGTAACTTAAGGAAGAAAAGACAATTTCAAACTAACTTTTTTTTTTTAAATAGAAGAAATGTATATACCGATAAATAATGATTAACACTGTCACCGAAACCCTATCCATATTTACGTTAACCGAAGCCCACGGTCTGTGAGACCTCATGTTGAAAATTTGTAGTTTTACCATTAATTAATATTGTCGTACAATAGAGTTAGCACACAATATTACCTAAGTGACGAAGCTTTATTCTTTGTAATAATAACTATCCTTATTAACTACGTACAACAGTTTAAGTAAATACACAAAACTTTTCGTATTCTTCTAACCGGCATATATATATATATATATATATATATATATATATATATATATATATATATATATATATATATATATATATATATAGATATAGATAGATAGATAGATAGGTAGATAGATAGATAGATAGATAGATAGATAGATAGATAGATAGATAGATATAAGCTAAACTAACCAGTTACAAGCTGGTCGGTCACCAGTTAAAAAAATTACCACATATTTTTATGCATATATATATATATATATATATATATATATATATATATATATTTGGGAAAACGTCTTTCAATAAAGAGAAAGAATATAGTATATTTTAAAAAAATAAATCCAAATGTACAATTATAAGAAACTGTATAATTATATGTCATTACACATTACACATTAGTTTACGGGAATAAAACTGCAGTTACATATATTTGTTCATAAAGAAGTCAATTGTAAGAAGCAAGTGATTGGTTTTCTCTTACTCTAGCACGATGTTTTTTACTGCACACCTCACACATTTTTTTTGCTACATTCAAGACAAATTGGGTGGTTGCACATGATACACTTGTAGGCTGTTTTGCGTTTTCTCGCTGATGGACATTTCGAACAAGTTTTCCCTTTGCTGCAAGCAGTCGCTGGAGTCTACCTTCTCACTCGGACCTGTTAACTTATCTTGTGGTTGTTGTTTCGATGGTAGGATATTCCTTATATTTTCTTTCAAATCTCGTTGAAGGCTTGGAATAGCAAGTCTTCTACGAAGGTGGGGAACTATGTGGCCAAATGCAAGTTGTTTGACAAAATTAAATCACGTCATTACGGGTGAGTCTTGGTATGATATACACAAAATAAAACCATTCACAAAAGTAAGGTTCAATACGCTGTAAAACAGAGCCAGAGGCCAGCTCCTTGCTCTTCGGCTGGAAGAAAAGACTGTACATTTCATATTTAGAAGATCGACATCAGCTTTCATTATATTGTAATAACATATAATTTCAGGCTTCTTCTTTTCATCATTAGTTTCAATACTATGGTACATTGTTGATGCAAGAGCCTTGGTACAAAACTTAACATGTGTGGTGTCACTCTGGAACCATAGAATGACGATCTTTCTTCTCGATTTGGATTTGGAAGAAACTCTTGTGGAATGAATTTCTTGTCTTTCATTATGGTACTAGGGTGGGTCGTTTTGCCACTTTTTATTCGGAACGAAATGTAATACCTGGCAAAAGTGGCCAATCCGCATGGACATTTCAGGTATAGATTTTTTTTTCAAATCCGATAATATCTTCTGTGAGAACTATTGCATCAAAGTTTCAAAATTTACCTGAAAATTGCAAAAAAAAAAAAAATTCTTCATTTTTGTACAGTTATGTTAAAGTAAACATATTTTGGGGTTTATACATGTCAGATGCTATGAAAACTGACATTCCTGTCTCAAAATGCCAGTTATATGCGTTTGGGAGGGATAGGGGTGCCTTCTCTGGGGCCGGAAAAGAGGGTAATTTCAGTACAATTAAGCGTTTCTACAGCTTTTTTCATCCTTGCCTTTTCCTTCGGGACCTGCTGGACCAGTATGAAGATGAACGTGACAATTTTTTTTGGATAGCATCGTCAATGGAGATGGTACGTGCTGTTATCACTACGAGCCGGAATCCAAAAGACAGTCCATGGAATAGCAATTTTTACAAGCGAGACATGCAGACTCTGGTTCATCGTTGGCAAAAGTGCATAACAAATGGTGGGAACTATGTGGAAAAATGAGTCTGTAGCTGAAATATGGATCTGTTTAGTTGTGCTGTTGTTAGTTATGTATCTCCATTAGTTACCATAAAAGAGGAGGCATTACTTTCGGAACGATTTTCGCAGATTTGACTGAAACTGTTATGATTGCTCAGAGATACAATGTAAGCGAGAGAGCTGCGGCACATATAACAACTGTGCTTCAGGCAGCTTCAAAGGCTGGAATCATAACTTCTCAAAAATCTAGCGAAACAACATCTGCTTTAACTGTAGACAGGAACAAAATAAGGCATGCGAAACTTAAACTTGCTCGGAATTTAAAAGAAAGTTCTAGAAATGATGATCCCATTAAAAGCCTATACTTTGATGATCGAAGGGATGACACTAAAATACACACAGGCATCGTTAGAGAAGAGCACTTATCACCACTTGCAGCTGAAACTAACTCTTAATACGTTGGTCACGTGACACCATCCTCTGGCTCTGCACATACGAGACCACAGCTATTTTCGAATACATCATGAACCAACTCAGAGTTGGCTTTGATAAAGTTGATGTTCTTGGGTGTGATGGAACATACACTAACACTGGTTGGAATGGAGTTGTTCTTCGAAAATTAGAGAAACTAACAGGAAAACCTATGCAATGGGCTATTTGTCTTTTGCATTTTAATGAACTGCTGTTGCGAGCTCTCTTCACGCATATTCACGGCCCTTATTCAAGATTCGATTTTCTATTCTATTAGGTCCCATAGTTTCAAAACCATCTAACTGTGAAAAGCTTTCAGTGTGGCTATTCAAACCAATAAAATGTGACTTATCACAGTCCAGAAGAGCAAAGAAAACTCAGTAAAGACCTGAGATGCTTGTTCCAGATATCTCAAGCCATTGACTCCATGCTCGGAAGAGGTTGTTTCTATGTTCCCTGGCAAACTAATCAAAGCTAGCTTGACTAGTGCAAACAGAATTTTAACATTGTATATTGCAACAGAATACCTACCAAGAAATTAATAGAAATTGCGACATTCATACCTAAGAGTCTGTGCGGTTATGTATACCGTATCAGAACATAGTCTTCCATTGCTGATGGTCCTCTCACATCTTTGAGACCATTCGTAGGTCTAGATACTTACCAAGGAATTACCAGGCTGTAATCCGTTCATCCATTCAGACGAATGCATTCTTTGCACTCCCAGAAAATTTCTTCTCGCCATGATGACTGATGGTCGACTCGCTGTCCGACAAGATGCATTACATAAGATTCTTAGTGCTCGAGAACACGAAGCAGAAAATCTCCATAACTCCATTAGATATAACATCATTCCCAGACTGAATTTTGAGACAAACGATTACACTGCAATGACCGTTTGGGTAAGCAGTGATGTTTCAGTAACTATACTACCAATAAGTTCCATGGATGGTACCAAACAAACAGCTCATGGTCAAACTTTCACTTCCTGACAACACTGTGCCAGAATGGTCCTTCACCGTCCATCCGTGCCACACGGTGGCAGTAGAACAGGTAGTGAAAGAAGCCTCCCGAGTATGTGGCAGTGATGTTAGAGGCGGAATAATCAGGTCAACCTTACTTTCTAGGCAAGCTGCGTCTAAATTTCAATCAAAGTCCCAATTTGTGACATTTTTCCTGACAGTGACTAATCGGATCAGTTCATCCGGCCCAATATATAGTTGGTTGATTGGATAGGCCTAGCGGAGGAGCCCTAGGTGCAGCCACCCCTACATGGTGGGCTCTAGGTCACTTGGCCAGGCTATATTGCCAGGTGAGCGAGGAACTGCACAACCGCTTAACTGTACTGAGTTTGCCCCCTTTTTTTGGCCACAGAGGAGGCACCCCTGTTCCCCCAAAGTGCATATAACTGGTATTTTTATACTTGAATGTCAGTTTTCATAGCAACTGACATGTATTTAACCAAAAATATGTTTACTTTAATATAACTAAAATCAATGAACAACTTTGGTATTTTTTGCAATTTTCAGGTAAATTTTGAAACTTTGAGGCAATAGTTCTCACAGAAGATATTATCTGATTTTTAAAAAAAAGTCTATACCTGAAATGTCCATGTGAATTGGCCACTTTTGCTGGGTATTACATTTCGTTCTGAGAAAAAAAGTGGTAAAACGCTGCACCCTATTATGGTACCAACGAAGGTCAGTTGTCTTTTCAGAAGTTCATCGAGAACCTTCACACATGAAAACCAGTTATCAGCCCTGACTTTCCTCTAAGTGGACCAAGTGGCTTGCGCAATTTGATAGCTGCTTGGCATGGTATACTGAGAGCTTTTTCTTGTTCACTTAGACCAGTGCTGTCATTGCATCTCCTCTTGTAAATGTAAGCATTTATGAGGTATGATGTTTTAGAATCATACAAACACATGCCCTTTATTCCATATTTTCAGGGTTTATTGGTCATGTAAACCCTAAGCACACATCTACATCGAAAAGGCACTAACATGTCTTCAACTGTTACATTTGGTGTTGCAGAATACACACTCTGGCTATTTGAGATAAACTGTTCAAACAGGTTCGATATAGGTGCAGCTTTGTCCACCTATTTTTTCGCAGGGCGTTCTGTAACGTCGTCGAATCTCAAACACATAAGATAAATCGCAAAACGTTTATCAGACATTGTTGTCGAAAATATGGGACGGCTAAAACAGTCTTTGGTAAATAAATTGTTTATTTTTTTCGTCGTTTGAATTCAAAATTGAAAAGAGCAACTCCAAACGAATTATGGCATTTATTTCTTCGGTATCAGTGTCTCTGTAGTTACTTTGTTTTGTGTGAACTGATAATCCAGCTCTTACTATAGCTAACTTGACATTTGTATTTCCTATGATTGAATCCATCGTATTAGGATCGAAGAAAATACCCCAAACTTCTGTGCTTGCTGGTTTGTTGCCTAAAGTCTTTGCACGTCCTTTGACGCCAAGCAAGGTGCAGATTATTTCCCTAGCAGGAGTTCTGACATTTCTTCGTGGTTCTCTACTACTCCAGGCATTTGCAGGGTCAATTTCTTTTTCTTCTTTCTTTCTAAAAAGAAATGTTCCTCCGTATTCTGTGGAAGAAAATACGACAGATTTCTGTACCTCACCTTCCAAATAAGCTTCTTCGTCTTATTCTTTTTCTTCTTCTTCGGGTTACTCATCTGTAGATACATTGTGGCCTTTTGTTCGTTAGGTAAACAAAAGCTGGATCTTCATCTGAATCGCACAAAACACTGTCACTATCTGAGTCAGCAACACGCTCTTCCATCAATAACTCACGGATTTGGTAAGAAAAATTTGGATCACGTGTTCCTTCCAAATTCCTTCTTGGCTTCCGTGGTAGATTTGGTTCATCCATTTTGTAAAGAAAGCAGATTTTTACTCAGTATTTTAGATTTGTGTTTGATTTTGGCTATCACCGACCTTTCACTGAATTCCTTCCGTCTTAGTCTACTAATGAGATTCAGTGAAATTCCTTCTGCTCAGACACACATAATTAGCGTTTCAGTTCAATCCTCTTATTCAATAACTAACGGCAACAAAGACATGAACATATATGGGCATTTCTCAAGTTGTAACGGAGACTCTATCTGGTAGAACCGGCCCTATGAAACGAATGAGTAGAACTAACAGAAACCTTCGGTATTACAGACCGCACAGGAAAATAACATAAACCGAAACCCTCGGCCTCAGAGACGGGCACGTTTCCGACAAAGATATATTACGGTCAAACTCCTCCGTGAAGCTAAACAAAAATTAGTGATTTCGGACCAGAGGAGAGGTGGAAGAAGGTATTTGGCTTCTCGCCCATAACAATCAACCTGTGTTGCCAGTATAAGAAGATAAAGTTTTCATGATGTCTCATAGACCTGGATTTGGATAGCAGTGTTAAAAGAATACCCTAGATATTTATGAGTGGCTAAACTGGAAGAGCAATGATGTCGGTTTGAAAATGGGTATGAAAATGACAAAAGTTATGTTCAACAACTTCACAAAATAACCAAAAATATGAATTTTAAAATACGGAATAAGATGTGAAAACCTACACCCAGGGATTCACTTGTAGCCACGGAACCCTGGGAATTTTCCTCCTTCTAAGTGCTGACTTCCCTGCCTTTAGGTTTAAATAAAATCTTCCCAGCCTGAGAAGATCTTTCCCCTTACTTAGGTTAGGCAATCTGTTTTAAAGTACAGAAATTCAACATCATGTTTTAGAAGTAATTATTTATGATTTCAGTATGATTACGGTCGCGAACTATGTTGGACATGTTTATAGAATCAATACCCGAAGAAAAAAATTGCAGCTCGTACACTCCGCATCAAGGAAATTGCGACAGCTAACATGGTGCAGTTATACCACTCAATATACACCATCTTGTCCCATAAGTGTCGGCTAAAGAAAAACCCTCAATGCTTCCTGCTTTCCTCTATCCCAAACTAAAATTAGCTAACAACATGAGCGCAATTCTAATTTCAACCTACATATGTATTAGTTTCGATAAAATGAAATAACAAATCCGAGGGGAAACAAGATTCATAAATTGATGTAGGGAGAAACTGAAACACACACAATGAAAAATTGAAACCAATGAATGTCTATTACACAAAGATTCAGAAATGAGGCATCGATACTGAGAGAGAAAAGAGTAGAGAAGAAGGAAACGAAACGGGAGAACAAATAAAAATGTGGAATTCAAACGTAGTAAAAAAATAACTTAACAACACAAAGTTCCGTTTCCAGAAATTCAACAGCAATAAAAAATAACGTTTGTTTTTACATACTTTTTCAGAACTATTCGAATATATACAGGATGTTTTAGATATTCATTAAGTCACTTTCATGAAGGATAACATACTCAATTTCCAGTAGAAGTGTAGATCTCCAAGACACATCTAGGATAATGTCAAAAGTTTAACATACATGATATGTTTCCGCGTTGTTCAGTTGCAAATTCGGCAGTGTTTATTGGAATGTACCAATCTAAAATAAATTATAATAAACCCACAATATAGCATACATCATATCCTATATTTCACACTACTAACGCAAACTGAACAAAAAACAGAAAAAAAGAAACGAAAAGGAAAAGAAAAAGAATAGAAAATTGAAGAGTGCTATTTTACTGCTAAATTTCTATAAAAATACCCTATATTAAAAGTCCAAACTGTATCGTAAAGAAAAGTTACACATGTTGGAAAGGAAAAGTTTATGTTCCTAATAGATGTAGCATGTTTCAAATTTCAACGTGAATAAAACACATTGAATTATCGGATGGAAACAAATTTTGGGTCGAACTAGTATAAATAAAATTTTCTTTTCAAAGAAGCAAAGAGGTTACCATTTTTCAGTCTTTTCTGTGTTTCAGAGCTCAAATGGATCCTCGAGTCAGTCGGATAATGTTGGTTAGCTTATGGACCAACACTGGATTGAGAATTGAAACCGGTAGAAACCCGGTGATTCGACTGACACTTGGTAACCCAGAGGATAAAAAAGAGATTTTACTTATTTACTTGCGTTTAAAAAGTAATTCTGTCAAAGATGGTCAGAACTGGAGATTTTTTTTTTTACCAGAACATGAAAAACACGACGCCGAAGTTCCGAGTTAATTAGATTTGCTTGCCATGTTTTAACTTTGGAACACGCACGGGCTCATGAAGTACGTGTGTGTGTGAGAGAGAGAGAGTGTGTGTGAGTGTGAGAGAGTGTGTGTGTGGGGAGAAGTGGAAGATACAAAAAGGGTAAGGAAACGTCATAAACAGAGAGAGAGAGAGGGGAAACGAATATAAATATGAAACATACTTATCACTACAGTGTACGATATAGAACCCACACACTGTTTACTCGAATTATAGTCAGTGATGTATTATAAGTTCTCCAACAGAAGATGAATCACTGTTTGCAGCCGTTATTTTATGCTAAAAAGTCATACTACCTGATGGGAAATCAAACCTAGGTTTTCCATTTGAAAGTCTAGCACTTTACCACTACATCACCAATTGTTTTATCCAAACTTTATTTAACAAATGGTGTAGTGTTTCTCTCTGAGAACGATAACACGTAAAGTGTATACTGCAGGTCAATGAAGGGTTTGGAATGTCCTGTTAATTCCCTTGCCCTTTCCCAACCAACATTCTTAAATCGTCTCTATCGTGATGCAGGTGTTTCTTTCCACATTCTTATGTATTGCTTGTCCAGTATTATAATTAGATTCTTCACAATCACTTTGTAAACAATCAATTTTGGCGTGAGCGGGATTTGAACCTATGTTATATAGGTGTATTATTCATAAGGTCATTACGTTACACCTACATTATCATTACACCTTAAATTACATGCCAAAAATTACTTTCTTTACCCTGATCTCTGGAATGAACCGGTTTCTTCATGTAAGGTTATTTACACCAAAGTGTATAACGAAATACATATATTCAACGACCTGGAGATAAATTAGTGCCCACTTATAAAGGAAATAACATAAAGTCCAGGAAAAAATACAGAAATAAAAATATGCATTATTTTAGCATGCAAGTTCAAAAGTACACAAATAACAATAATAATGATAATAATAATAGTAATAATAATAATAACATATTGGTTCGCACTCACAATATAGTTGTCATTATTATTATTATTATTATTATTATTATTATTATTATTATTATTATTATTATTATTATTATTATTGCTAGCATCAATTACCTGCTTCACTGTGTAAAATTGAGAAAAAATAGTACCTGGGTAATATGATCCGTTATTCAATCACTTTTTACTATTACTGAAGCGCTATTTTATATCGGTTATTTTCGATTAGTTTTACGTATCCCCCTCACCCTATTTTGTGAGGCACGGCATCTGCAATTTTATTTTTCATCTGAGGGAACCGGAAATCTATGAATTCGACACTAATAGTTGTTAATTCGATCATTTTTATACGTCTCCTTCTCCTCCAAGTTGCTTGGCTGAATTTGGATTTAAATAGCATCAGATGTGTCACTGCTAATCTCAGCGACTCCAAAACCTTTAGATTCGCCACTAATAAAGGTCATTCTTTTAAAAAAAAAATATTTGCTAGCCCTCTCCCTCCCTAAAATTACACCGTCAAAGAGGTTTGGCAGAAACCATCTCACGTTCGAACTTCATCTAGGTTGAAAATTTGACTGAGATTGGTTTGGTGGTTCAAGAGTCATTAAATTCGATATATATATATATATATATATATATATATATATATATATATATATATATATATATATATATATCCCACTACCATATCCCAATATCGACCAAATATTTACCATTCGCCAAATACTCGAAAAGAAGTGGGAATACAATACCCCGGTACATCAACTATTTATTGATTTTAGAAAGGCTTACGACTCGGTTAGGAGAGAAACATTATACAACGTTCTTACAGAGCTTGGAATACCGAGAAAGCTAATTAGATTAATTAAGATATGTTTAAGTGAATCCCAAAGTACAGTCCGTGTGGGAAAATTTTTGTCCACGAACTTCCACGTCGAAAATGGCCTGAAACAAGGAGATGCGTTGTCGCCATTATTATTTAACTTTGTGCTGGAATACGCCATAAGGAAAATCAAAGATAGCAACCAGGGCCTAGAGTTGAACTTCATTCACCAGGTTACGGCATATGCTGATGATGTAAATTTAATAGGGGATGATAGGAGAACAGTAGAAATAAATGCAGAGATCTTATTAAACGCTTGCAGGGACATGGGTTTAGAAGTAAATGCAGAGAAAACTAAATCATGGAAGTGCGTCGGGACCGTAACACGGCAAATTGTGAAGGCGTTAAAATATTAAATAATACTTTTGATAAAGTGGATACTTTCAAATATTTAGGATCAATATTAACAGACGAAAATCATATTCACGAATAAATTAAATGTCGACTAAAAGCAGGGAATTCGTGTTACTATTCGGTTCAAAATCTCTTGTCGTCGCGAATTCTGTCGAGGAATTTGAAGCTTAAAATATATAAAACGATAATTATGCCTGTTGTTCTGTATGGTTCCGAAACATGGTCGCTTACTCTGAGGGAAGAACATAGACTGAAAGTATTTGAGAACAGGATCCTGAGAAGAATATTCGGGCCCAAGAGGAACGAGAATGGGAAATGGCGGAAGCTTCATAACGAGGAACTACATAGTTTATACGGTTTACCCAACATTGTTAGGGTCGTCAAGTCTAGGAGGCTTAGGTGGGCAGGTCATGTAGCTAGAATGGAAGAAAGTAGAAACGCTTTCAAAGTCTTGACTGGTAGACCCATAGGAAAACGACCATTAGGAAGACCTAGGCGCAGATGGGAGGATAATATTAAGATGGATCTCGCAGAGATAGGAATACAAAGTAGAAACTGGATACAATTAGCTAAGGATAGAAGTCAGTGAAGAGCTTTTGTGAACGCGGCACTGAACCTCCGGGTTCCATAGGCCATAGAGTTAGTTAGTTAGTTAGTTATATCCCACTACAATTCCCTTCCCCAAGTTCTTCCGTGAAAGTAAAATGATGAAAATCATCTTAGGCCCGAACCTTATCTATGTTAATAATGATCGAGATTGATGGTTTGGTTCAAGAGTTAACTTTTATTTATTTTTAACTCCTCCCTCCCCTCACAACTAAACTATGCCTTCAAAGAAAATAGATAAATACCATCTTAGGCCAGAACATCATTTATGTTGAAAATTTGACCGAGAAGGGTCGGGAGGTTCAAGAGTGATGAAGTCACAAAGCCAACACTTTCATTTTCGTTTTTTTTTTTTTTTTTTTTTTTTTTACATATATCTCGCTCTATCGGGCCCCTACGTTGTACCGTCTAAATGAATTGATAAAAGTCGTCCCAGATACAAACCTTATCTTTGTTGAAAGTTTGATAGAGATCGATGTGGTGATTCAAGAGATATTATTAGTTTTGTTTATTTTCATATTTCTCCTTTCCTCCATCCCTAAGTTTAAAATGTAATTCTAAAAAAGCTTCCCACGCCCGAATCTTATCAATGTTGAAAATTTCATCGAGATCGGTCTGTTGGTTCAAGAGATTGAGAGCTACAAACCTAGTTACTTTCAATTTTATAATATATGTTATTATTATTATTATTATTATTATTATTATTATTATTATTATTATTATTATTATTATTATTATTATTATTATTATTATTATTATTATTATTTGAACGTGCATGCTGAAATTACTGCATATTTTTTATTTCTGATTTTTTTCAGGACTGTGTATAATTTTCTTTATAAGTGGGCACTAATTTCTCTCAAGGTCGTTGAATATATGTATTTCGTTATACACTTTGGTGTAAATAACCTTACATGAAGAAACCGGTTCATTCCAGAGATCAGGGTAAAGAAAGTAATTTTTGGCATGTAATTTAAGGTGTAATGATAATGTAGGTGTAACGTAATGACCTTATGAATAATACACCTATATAACATAGGCTCAAATCCCGCTCACGCCAAAATTGATTGTTTACAAAGTGATTGTGAAGAATCTAATTATGATACTGGACAAGCAATACATAAGAATGTGGAAAGAAACACCTGCATCACGATAGAGACGATTTACGAATGTTGGTTGGGAAAGGGCAAAGGAATTAACAGGACATTCCAAACCCTTCATTGACCTGCAGTATACACTTTACGTGTTATCGTTCTCAGAAAAACACAACACACCATTTGTTAAATAAAGTTTGAATAAAGCAATCGGTGGTGTAGTGGTAAAGTGCTAGAATTCCAAATGGAAAACCTAGGTTTGATTTCCCATCAGGTAGTCTGACGTTTTAGCATAAAATAACAGCTGCAATCAGAGATTCATCTTCTGTTGGAGAACTTATAATACATCATTGACTATAATTCGAGTAAACAGTGTGTGGGTTCTATATCGTACACTGTAGTGATAGGTATGTTTCATATTTATATTCGTTTCCCCTCTCTCTCTCTTTATGACGTTTTCTTATCCTTTCTTTGTATCTTCCACTTCTCCCCACTCTCTCTTTCTTACACACATACACACACGTACTTCATGTGCCCGTGCGTGTTCCAAAGTTAAAACGGAGCAACAACATCTAATTAACTCGGAACTTCGGCGTCCTGTTTTTCTTGTTCTGGGAAAAAATCTCCAGTTCTGGTCATCTTTGACAGAAATACTGTTTAAACGCAAAAGAATAAGTAAAATCTCTTTTTTATCCTCTGGGTTACGGAGTCCCAGTCGAATTACCGGGTTTCTACGGGTTTGAATCCTCGACCCAGTGTTCGTCCATGTGGTAACCATCATCCGACTAACACAAGGATCCATTTGAGCTCTAGCGTGATCATTCTATCTGTGCAAATGACGTTACATCCGCAAGAGAGGAAAGCGATGCTGGATATTCGGAACAGATAAATCTCCTTAAAAGACTGGGAAATGGTAACCTCTTTGCTTGTTTGAAAACAAAATTAGATTTATATTATGTTCAACACAAAATGTGTTTCCATCCTTTAGTTCAATGTGTTTTATTCACGTTGAAATTTGAAACATGCTACATCTATTAGGAACATAAACTTTTCCTTTCCAACATTTGTAAATTTTCGTTACGATTCAGTTTGAACTTTTAATATAGAGTATATCTGATAGAAATTTAGCAGTAAAATAACACTTCTTCTATTTTATCTTTCTTTCTTTCTTTCCTGTTCTTTTCGTTTCTTTTTTAGTTTTGTTTTTTTCTCTTCATTTTGCGTTAGTAGTGTGAAATCTAGAATACGGCAAATATTACCTACTGGGTTTATTAGATTGTATTTTGGATTATTACGTTCCATTGAACACTACCGAATTTGCCATTGAACCAAGCGGAAACAAAACATGTGTGTTCAACTTTTGACATTATCCTAGATGTGTCTCGGAGATCTATACTTCTACTGTAAATTGTGTGTGTTATCCTTTATGAAAGAGACTTAATGAATATCTAAAGCATCCTCTATATATTCGAATAGTTCTGCAAAAGTATGTAAAAACAAACTTTATTTGTTTATTGCTGTTGGATTTCTGGAAACGGAACTTTATGATGTTAAGTTATTTTTTTACTACGTTTGAATTCCACATTTTTATTTGTTCTCATCTTTTGTTTCTTTCTTCTCTACTCTTTTCTTTATCAGTATCTCTGCCTCATTTCTGAATCTTTGTGTAATAGACATTCATTGGTTTCAATTTTTAATTGTGTGTGTTCCAGTTTCTCCCTACATCAATTTATGAATCTTGTTTCGCCTCGGTTTTGTTGTTTCATTTTGTCGAAACTAATACATATGTATATTGACACTAGAATTGCGCTCATGTTGTTAGCTAATTTTAGTATGGAATAGAAGAAAGGAGGAGAGAGAGGAAGTCTCTTTACCTGACACGATTATGGGATAAGAAGGTGTATATTTGGTGGCCTAACTAGACGGCGTTAGCTGTCGCAATTTTTTGATGCGGGGTGTATCAGGCTTATCGCTTTTAATCTGAATAGGACAGTAATGAAAAACAACGTTTTCAGTCATCGGTGAGCAGTCTCTGCAGTTGTAAATTGGTTGCTTCTTCGTTGAGAAGCACACTAGAAAAAACAATGAAAAATTAACATTAGACTATATTTTAATAAAGAAAAGTTCTTGAGGATGAAAAGGCAAGTAATTCCGGCACACAAAGTAAGAGACTTTCGTCTGAACATAGTGCAACGTCCGAAACCACGTTACAGACACTTTATCAAAAAGATGAAAATGAGTTGGGGCCTAGTGTTGATAATGGCAAGGGTATTTTTGGTCCCAGCGATTTGTTCCCTTCCATTGATCAAGAACAATTTATGAGCTGGAAAATTAAACGACTGTGGCTGGATGCTAAGCAAAATACTGATGGCATTCGCATTGTGTGTACTATATGTGTTTCCGTTCGTGAAGTCAGTATTGATGCATAAAGAAGACTAGATGTGCAAAGTGTATGGTGGAACGGTGTTACTGCAAAAACGTCAAATAAACTTCTTGATAAAATCTATGACCATGAAAAGTCTATTGCAAACAACAAATGTTTGTCAATTTGTGAACATAGGAATAGGGAAGATACAAAGGTTTCAATATCAAATGCAGAAGACAGGTGAAAAATTGTGAATGAAATTCATGTTAAAATGACAACTGCGATATACAACTACCTATGTTATTGCCGAAAATCGTCTGTCGCTTACCATGCACCCACATCTTATTAAAGTGTAAGAAATAAATTAAATCGGCCTCGGACAAATTCTTTACTCCAATGTTACGTCTGCAAATAATATTGACTTTGTTGCTACAGAAATGAAGCAAAAACTGGGTATCTAGTGAATTCCGATGAACAATTTGCTATAATGATGCACGAACCATCCACTGTTTCATAAATCTTTCTCATTGTGTATATCGGTACTGTACGTAATCAGTTGTGTAGCAATATGTTTTAGATTTATTTGAGTTACAGGCAACAACATGCAGAGAGGATTGGGATTCACTGATTAACATATGTGAAAGTTTGAATCTTTCAAAAACGATATTACGAGAAAGACTTATAGCAGTTCGTATTGACTGCGCAAATAACAAGCAAGAGGAAATTAACGGTACTGTGGCTTTAGTGCAGTGAGAATTAGACACCAATTTATTCGTGTTCCACTCCATGAGTCATAGGCTGGAACTGGCTGTTCACAACGTTGTTAATACAATTCCAGATATGGCTCATTTTCAGAACTTTGAGGTGCGGTTATATGTCGAGCGGATATACCCGATGTCCCAGAAAAAAAGCCAGAAATCGAATTAATATCAGATGAACTAGGTATTCTCTTAAATAATATTAATAAAGTTCTTGATATACCATGGTTATTCTCTTCTTACCGTTCAGTAGAAGCATTATGAAAGTCTTACCCTCCACTAGTTGGAACAATTTCGAGAAGTTTCTAAAATTAGCAGAGAAGCTTTCAGCAGCGCGCAGTATTTCGGGCTGTATGTGTAAAACACACTAAGTGAAATTTTGTTAATGAAATGTCCACGATCCGAAATGCTCTTGAACCTCTGCATGTTCTTAGCCTGTTTATACAAGAAAGATTAGCATCCCTTATACAGCCACTTACATAAGTACCTGGACCCCTGACAGTTATAATTCCATTACTTAGGGTCCAGATCATTTGCAGTTGTGAAAATGCCTAGACAGATGCAACTCAACTTACACATAACTTTTCTCGGCACTGACAGCAGTTGGTAGCACTGAGTCAAGTTTCTATGCAAGCAAAATTGAGAATTGGTAACACATGAATCATTTCTCCATTCTGAGATGAATCTCTCTTGTTCAGAGTGTGTTGTCCAATGAACATCATATGCCAATCTGAACATTGCTATGTATGTAATGAATTATTTCCTTATATACTGTATATTCAAAGGAATAAAAAAAATCACTGATCACACATGAATCAGAAAATACTTGAAAGTAGACGAAAATATCAAATCTAGATCAACTGCTTGAAATAAGGTTGTAAATCACTGTCTCCATTGACAGATCTTCTCCAATTTTCCTTATTCCAACTTCTTTTTGTTTCTAGGGAAGAGAAGATCTTGCTTGTCACACTGAATATACATTGAAATTGAAATTCAAACATAAATGTTTAAAAAAGTTTCAGCGTACCCGGGATTTGAACTCAAGTCTACCGAATATAAGTACAATGCGCTAACCACTCACCAACCGCGCCGCTTAACATTCCACCCAAACTATTGCCTACTTAATATCATTTCATGGAAAAACATAAACAAGATACTAATGCTTGTGGGAGTGTCTTAATGACTTACTCGAGATTTCCTTGTTAAGGTCAAAAACAAGTTATATAGACGTTCCTCAATGAGGAAAATATCACGAAACATTCTTCAATTCGAGGCTATGTCATCGGTTTCAGTGGTGTTGAGGCTACGTCATCGGTTTCAGTGGTGTTGAGGCTACGTCATCGGTTCTATGTTTATGTTCCATAACTACTAGTTTATTTTCTTATGTTCACATGAGTAATTTGTGGCAAATTGAGCCGGTGGGATTAGCCAAGTAATCTCGGGCGTTCGGCTTCTGATCATGAGACGCAATTCACTAGGGGTTCGAATTCCTCTGAAGAGCAAGGTCGGAATTTTAACTGTCCTCAGTATTTCTGTGTTCGTGTCCCTGTAGTGTTTGGAATACGTCGAAAGGACATAAGGTACCAGTGACGAACCATACTCCGGTTGGGGCGATTTGACTAAAAAAAATAAAAGCAAGAAACAGCAATTACAGCTACCTGGGTTCAAATCCCGTCGTTTCAATTTTTATTATTGTTCTGAATGGGAAGATAATGTTCATGTAATTGGTCTTGTAATTATGTTATTCCTTTATTATTATTATTATTATTATTATTATTATTATTATTATTATTATTATTATTATTATTAGTATTAGTATTAGTATTATTATGGGTAAAACTCAATTCAAGGGTACACATCTGGTATCGTGATTTTCATCGGAAGATTTGCTTCTTCCCTGGAGATCGTTCCACGTGAATGCCCACATCACCCTCTGGTGATTTCGTCATATTTGAAGCGACCACTTTCACATGTTTATCATAGTTGTTATCAGCACTTGCTCGAGACGGTGAGACTTATACGATCCCAACTCAAGGGGACACATTATTAGAAATACAATTCTGAATTTTGGCAAAAGTCCTATTTAATCTCTTTAAAGTTGAAGAGGTAATAACGAAAAACTTGAGCGATGTGTTTTAGAATCAGTTTCACTCTAATATAGATGCCGTGTTATTGAGTCTGTTATTGTTGGCCATGAATGATATTTTTTATTATCGTAAAAAAATCGCTTTTGTAAATGTTCTTTTGTAAAACTACAAATGAAGTACATGGGGTTCTTGGTTCAATCCCAGCTCGCACCAAATGAGCTTATTGAGTTCTATCGAGTTTCCACATCTCTTTTGGATAATTAACATATATTAATTCTTTAAAGAATTTAAAGGGGTGACATGATTGTTTTAGAAATAGGTATATTAGTGCGTACATTTAAAAAAAATCGTAAGTGTGGAACTAGATTGTTATCCAAAAGTATTATTGTAAAATTGGTTAATTAAATGCTCCTGTATTGTTCACGTATCACGTCAACTGGAACTTTTTCAGGGTATAAGGACTAAATATCAGTAATGAAAGCCAACTTAAAAAAAAAAAACTCATATTCTGAGTAATTTTAATGGAAAAGTACTACTTCATCCGTGAAAAAAGAACTATATATTTGTTCATGCTTCACACAAATTATATTTTCTTTCACAAGTTGACCTTTTTTTTTAATATCAGGTATTTGAAAAAAAAAAGGACATTATAAGTTACTTCTGAAAAACATTAATCTTTCAAAAAAAATAGCAAAATAGGTAAGAACGTCATACAAATCAATCAACAGGAAATAAACTACCAAAGAGCAGTAGCTATAAAATTTGTTGCTTTCGTCTTATCATGATTAAAATCATTACGAGAGAAAGTCACACATCGTTTTAGACTTATTTCATGAAATAACTGCAATTATTTTTCACAACTGCTAAAAAAAAGATTTTGATACACTTTATAAAATAGCTATTATTTACAAAACTCTGCCTTATGTCAAGATCTTTGAAAAGTGCCATTATATTGCAGTCAAATTAATAAAAAGTAAGGAACAAATTAGTAACAAGCTGAAAATTAATATAGATGTTGGAAATGATGTTCTAAGCAACATACCAGAAGTCCCCTGCAACCCCACTCCTATATTCGCCCGCCATTTTGGAAGATGGCCGCTGGAAGTGTAAAATGAACAATACCGAGATAAAATAGCAATATCTTCGTTATCCTTGGATTGTGGTGGATTGTATATAATTATTGTTATCCTTCAAATTTCAAGTATTTTAGAAATATGTGGAATGGGAAGGTGTATGTTCATAGGAAATACAAATTAAGAACCCAAATATCTTTTATTGTAACTTCCCTTCACACTTTACTCAAGCTTAGGACTGATTATGAATCAATTGTTTCTACCAAACTAGAAACAGTTTTTTCCATTAGCGTGTTTAAGAGTTGCGAAAACATCTTATATCTTCTTGTCTGTATATGGTAATGGTAAAATAATTCATATCCTTTTTATCGTCGTCTTCTTTTAGGGGAAAGAGTTGTTAAATTTTTTGTCATTATTTTGTGTCATTTAGTTCATAACTTTACTGTGGATAGAAGTACTGCATGGCACTTAACAAATCTGAAAAAGTTCTTCAGTGGTGTGAAATCTACTGCGCCATACATTTTCTGTTAAATATGACTCAGTTCTTCTGATACGCATCCTCCCTATGAATCGTCGAATGTCTCATTTTACTCTCGCCAACAAAATTCAATCATTGATATATGTGTTGTATTATCATTCGAAACAACAATATTAATGCTGCTATTTACTGTATCATGCAGGTATCCTAAAGCAGATATATCTGCTATATCCTCTCCAGCAATCTGTTTTTATAATTGCGATGGGTAAGACATTATTTGATATAACGTTTTTTTAAGTTGCGGCATTTCTTGCTTACACCAACACCATAAAAGTTCTTCTTGTTTGTTGGTCGATTCCTCCAACAACTCATTTGGTGCACATTATACGGTCTGTGTTGTATTTGTGTTTGCCAAACACGCTCCTGTCCAACTTTGTGACCCTTACCTCCAATTTCGGCACTGGTTTCTAAAAGCCACATTGCAAGGAGCTCTCTAAATTCATTTAACAGTTTTGAAATTGTATTTTAACTGAGACCCGTTTCACTTGTAATTACCGAGGCTGGGTTTTGCAGAAAGCTCTTAAGTAGAACGCCAAAAAACAAATCAAGTTTTACTTTTGTTATCGAAAATACAGTGTCATGTCGAATAGAAGATTTCTTCCTATCTGTAGCTTAGTTCTTTACCTTTTTTTAAAGTACTGTAGATTGGTTGCTATTATAATTCTAAATTTGAGTTTTCTATCGAAGAAAATAAATAAATACAGTGGTACATATAATAAATATATTGACAAATATTCAAAAAGAAAATATAGCGGATTTCTAAAAGTAGTGCTGTTTTTACATTTATCTTTTGTTATTTTTTATAGTCACTAATTTTTAAAGAACATGGTGGAAAATGAACTTAGTACGTAATTAGAATATATATATTTATTAAGACCAGTATATATTGTGTACATAAATTTTACAATATTCCAAACATCATGTTTAGATTTCATTAAAAATTAGAACAAAACTAATGTATCTTCTGTTCATAATTAAAAAAATAAATGCCTGTTATGAACGTGTCATCCATAGCAAATGCTAATGCACAATATGTGTCTCAAAAAGTTTCGATATTAAAGAGATTACCATTTAACAATACAAGATAATTTGTAATATTCTACATGAAAATTGAACTCTGCATTATTTATGACGTTAAGGAAATTCATATAATTCATATTTCTTCGCATTGACAAACTTCCATAAATACACAAAATTCCGCGATGACTCAGTGATAGAGTGTTCACCTCTGGCGCTTGAGTTCCTGGGTTCGATCCCAACCCCCGCCAAGTGAACTTTGTGGTACACAAACACCGTGTGCGTGGGGATCTCCAGTTTCCTCCCACTTTTTTCATTCCACCATTTCATTCATTTCTCATCATCAGCGTCTCCTTTAGCCTAGTAGGCATAACCGTGGAACGTAAAATTCAGATTTCATTTCATTTTATTTTTTCCATAAATACTCATATATATGTTAAGAGACCTAAAATAACTTACCATTCCCATTTTTACCAATATTACTATTGCCTCAGCATGTACCACAGAACTTCAACGCTTGAACCAGATGCAATTGCAAAAAAAAAAAAAAAAAAAAAAATGTTTAAGTCCATAAGTGGCGATAGTTCCACGTAGCCCTGTAATGCTTTTGAAGGTGTCTATGTTGACTGGCCTGTAAACTAGCTGACAACTGATTAAAATGTGTACCCTTGAAATGAGATCGTTTAAGTCTTACCGCCTGGGGTTGGAGCTGATAACAAGTATGACAACTCAGGGGGGAGAGTCACGTTCTGGCGTAGGAAAATCAAGTATGACTAATTTGTCAGATGGAACGATCTCTAA
Source organism: Thermobia domestica (assembly GCF_964235325.1). Lineage (NCBI taxonomy): Eukaryota > Metazoa > Arthropoda > Insecta > Zygentoma > Lepismatidae > Thermobia > Thermobia domestica. Next base: position 253,929,699 of record NC_137459.1, on the reverse strand, counting down.
GAAAGAAGCAAATCTTCTGATGAAAATCACGACAACAGATGTGTACGCTTGAATTGAGTTCTACCCATTATTATCATTATTATTATTATTATTATTATTATTATTATTATTATTACCATAGAAGGAAAGATAAAGTAACATAGTCGAAGGTATTCACAATCACAGAAAAGATATACAGTATGTCAGATGTTTCTTAGGTTCACACATGAACGCAATAAAATTACTACGTTTATGATTTACAGATAGAATTATCATTTTTTGAGAACAAAAAATGGAATATTTGTTAGCTGATAACAGTAATGCATTTTGTTTCGCCCTTCTTCTAGGTAGAAAGTTGAGGTGACATCTTAAGTAGGATCATTCCCGTGAATAGCGTTGTAAGTTCGATCACTATTTGCAATTTGTGCACAGCTAGGAACAATTCCTTGGAACTCATTTTTGGCCCATACTACTGCAGTAAGAACGTGCTTAGCGCTTATGTAATGATCAATTCTTGTCCAAACACGTTACTTCTCAGGCAGTTACGAATGAAGATTGACACGGATGACGCAATTGTGTGTTGTTGTCATTTCACTTGTGAAGGAAGTCGTCTGAACTCTTAGATCTATAGAAATTGAATATTTTTCATGTTAGTATACATCAAAAGTATCAATCTTGCAAATAATAAACATTTCCTGAATTGGCACAGCCGGAATAGTACCCGCGTCCCCGACATTAAGAAAGTAACGCTTAACCCACTACTCTAAGACATCACTGTTCTGGGAGAAGGAGAAAAATGGATATGCAGTGAATTAATTAATTATACACGTTTCCGATTCCAGTGTAATAATGCTCAAACATTCTGATTTCTGTCTTGATAAAATAGTAAAGTATCATGCAGAAAGAATGGTCCAGAGAAGTCAAATTAAAAGTGACAACTCATATGTACGGAGGCGCTGCGGTATGCTCTCGCCTCGGGCTCTGATTTGTCACTGCACGGTATTGGCCAGACACTCACATTTCTCGGAATCTTTTGTTTCAAGGCACTCAATTATTTTAAGTTAAATAATTTAATGAACCTTCCTCAGTACCTTGTTTCTTATTTTTACGCGTTTTACTCATTTTTTACAATTTTTCCACTAGCACTTTAAGCACGGGGGCAAAAACACAGAAACATTGAGGACAGTATAGATCGCAAACACTATTCGCGCGTTCTTCCCTAGCCTGAAGTAAAACAATGAAATATTGCGCACATGCAATTTTTAGTCTTCCATCTTCTATGTGTTGTCAAATCCAGAGTTGGAGTGGGTCAGCGGTTCGTGGGTCAACATCATGTGACCCACTGCCACCCACTACCCACCGTGACCTAACACTCACTATCACTCACTCTTCCCACCGACCCACTCTGCTCAATGTATTGTGTACAGCATTTTCTGAACAGCATATTTTTCACCCTCAACCCTAGCGTCTGATTGTCTGAACACGTTTATGATTGATTGCAGCTTGCAATTGTCCAAACCTTCTGGTGTATATATTGTGTATTATAGTAGAAATAAAAGAAAATTGTCACTTTGTTGGAATTGAAGAAGAAGAAGAAGAAAATAGCAGAAGCAGTTGAAGTTAAATTTATATCATGGCAGTCAAGGTGAAAAAAACGAGCCTGTGGGGCTTCTAACCTGCTCCTCATCCCCCTCCTCCTCCTACTACTACTTATAATGTGGATTCGTACAGCAAAACTGCACACGTAACGTAATCATGTATTTAGTATTATTGTCATCTCGTTTAAATAAAAAAGTGTTTTGAAAATTTCAAAAATAAAACATTAAAATAAAATAATGCATGGCCCAGGTTTGAAACCACAGCAAAATCAATTATAATTGTTAGCCCATTAGTTCGCTCGGCCACGAAGACCGCTAGTAACAGAAACCTGATTGTTGCTATATTTATGTTACGTGGCGAGAAACGGATAACCCCAACTTACCAGAACTGCGTATTTACCTCCTAGTAGTAGGGTCGAGCGTGATTTGAAAATATGCTTCTGAACTCTGGCCAATTTGTCTACGGTTTACTTTCAAGTCCTCCATTCTTTTTTAATTTGTTTATGTTAACTTACCTGAGATGTGTATTTCTAAGTGAAAAAAAGAACTTGAGGAATTTTCATATTGATATTTGTAATTGTAATAATAGCAATAGGACTATACTACTACTTGGCTTTCGAGACACACAGCCTGTGAGTTTTAGTGGAGCTAATTACTGAAAAAAATACATTTTTGAATCACTGTAATATATAAATTATTACATAAGAAATTGAAGGTAACTATATGTGCTAATCATCACGACCAAATTGTAGTCAAATAAAATGGCCTTTGGTATATAGTTAGGTCTTAATCCAAAGTCTGATGTTGTCATATTGCGTTTATTATAATAATATCTTAAGGGATGGTAGGGATCCGAATATTTGCGAAGAAAATAGTATCTCACAAGTCGTTAAACTTACGGAGCTGAAATTCAGTATATTAACTTTTATGGAAAATGAACAGAATGTCTCCTAGCATTTTAAACATTCTCCCTTATGGGAAAGGGTGCTCTTTCTACATATAGTAAACAGACAGTGGGTTAGTTTGTAAAAAATAATCAAAAAGATCGATATTAATTGAGAAACAAAAGAAGAGAGAAGAAATACGGTACAGCCGGGTTCGATTCCCGACAGAAGCTCATGTATTTCGGATTCTCGTTTATTCTTAGGTCCACGCCTCATATAGCCTCGCTGCTGAAAGGGACGTTAAACTCAAACTCAACTGGACTCAACAAACAATACAGTGCTTCGCATCATATATCCATATATGCTTACCATGCGCTTTATAAAATTGCTGAAGCATGCTTAATATAAGGAGTGCTTAGAGCGTAGGGCAAACAACACATAAAGTTGTGAGGAAAAAATAGACATAGAATTTGAAATGTAAGCTTTTGTATGTTGGTCTACTTATCTTGATTTTGGACTTTCTAATTTCATCCGTTTTTCCACCGATAAATATCGATAATACGACAAGGAAATAATTAGACCTTAATAATTTAATTGAAATTTTCCGTAATTTTGCCCATGACAAACACTTTACCGTTTTATATCGTAAAGGTCAGATACATCTTTATTATAACAGAGCAGTGCTTGAGCGATTGACTGTAGAAATTCAAAATCCGATTAGTGAGAATTTGACAACGTAGTTTTATTACAAATATAAACTCTTTAGTCGGTAGAGAAGAGGCCGTGGATCATGTGTCACAGTTGATGACGATGTATTTTGGTGGGTCACTGGTTCATGGTCTGTGGTGGTCGAAGTAGGTCATGGTGAGGGATGGATAGAGTGTGTCACAGTGCGTGGTGGTTAATTGGTGAGAGTGGACCACTGTTAGTCGTGGGTCAGAGTGGGTCACGGTGGGTGGTGGGTCAGTGAGTCGTGGTCAAGTTTTCATAACCAAAAAAACAAAGAGCTATATTAATACACAAAACGCTCAACATCTTAGCGATTCGTGACATAACTATTGCATGATCCGAATAACTCTAGTATATCCACAAACCATCATTTGTCATACTTTACCGAAATACGTCATGACTTTTCCGACAACCTGACACTTTAAATGTTGTTAATACGCGAAGTTCATTAATTTCACCACTTACTCACTTACTCTCTTATGGTCATCAAAACCTTAATGGTACCTTCCTTATATATAGAAAGGTAAAGTGTAGTATCCAGGTTTATTGTAGCGTGCAAATAAACAAATAAAAAGCAACAGGATAATATTTCTCTTCCCCAAACCCTCTGCAATGTATTGTGTTGATTATTCAACACAAATACATTATATCCAATATGAAAATTCATAAAATATAAAATATGTAGCCAAGTCTCGATTTTGCAATAATAATAATGATAATAATAATAATAATAATAAAAATAATAATAATAATAATAATAATAATAATAATAATAATAATAATACCTTCTAATAATGAAAAATGATTGCCATGACAGGATTCGGACCCGTGTCTCTGCCATACAAGTTTCATAAATTACGAATCTGCCACAAATTCTTCATACATAGATAAAACAATAAACTAGTAGTTACGGAAGATAAAAACAGGACTTTCCCTCCTACACATGTTGATGCAATTTTTAAAAAAAATGTGAAAATAATGTCTGCCGAGTACCATTTTCTCGGATTCCAAGGTTTTCAAATATCCTCAGATCTTATTGGCCGATGCAAATAGAACATCAATAGTCAGGACCTACATATAGTGGAAAGTAAATCAGCCCTCGTAGCCCAGCGGGTTAGCGCAATATCCCAGTTATGAAATATCCGTGGGTTCACACCCTGCGCAACATTTTTTTAAAACTTTTTTTTCAAATTTTCATAGTACATTTATCATTAAAATAGGATTGAAAAAAAAATACTCAGAAAAGTGATTTACTAATTTATTAAAAATTTCGTAGCACTTTTTTCATTAAAATAAGCTTGCAGTTTTACTATACGGATCCATACTAAAAGTATTATTATTATTATTATTATTATTATTATTATTATTATTATTATTATTATTATTATTAATAATAATAATAATAATAATAATAATAATAATAATAATAGCAGGAAAGGTTAGAAGCCCCGCAAGGTGTTGGTTAGGTTTTGTCGTCTTGCCCAATTTTTCTCTACATTTTACATGACCAACTTCAAAGACCTGGCTAGAGTAGCTCGCAAATACTGAAACATTTTGGATCGGCGTAAATGCTGCAAGCTTTTCTTCTTTGGAAATTAGAAGTTACGACTAGAAAGAATAGTAGTAATGTAAGTCGGGAACAGCTAAAAGGGACGAGGTAGCTTCAACTTGAAGAACATTTCGTAATATTTTCCTCATTGGCAAAGGTCCATATAACTTGTTATCGAATTAAACAGGGAAATCTCGAGTAAGTGATTGTGGCACTCATAAGGAATGTCTTTTTTTTTACGAGCATTCGCATTTTGTATAATATTACATGCAACGGCTTTAACTACCTAATTGTTTAGATAAAATATTACAGTTCTGCTCGTACTTTCGAGCATGTAACATCGCAGATTCGTGTGGTCTGACTGAGTGAAGCTAAAGCTACTCCTATATTCGCCGTGCCTTTTGGTTTATTTCTAAGCTGTATAACCTTCAGTTGTTTAGGGCGTAGCACCTTGAGTTTTCAGCGTTAAGAAGTTTATTCAGTGATCAAGATATGGTTTACAAGAAAGACCTACAGTTTCAGTTGCTATTTGACCGGATATTTCGTAGATTTAGGCCAAATCCCAGCCAGACATATTTCTGTTCAGCCGACCAGTATCCTCGTAATTTTGATAATCTAAGTGCACTGTAATTACATGCGGAGTCATATATTATTTTTCTTAAGTTTAAATATAATTTCAATATTCGGACGGCAATATCAGTGACGGCAGGATCGTCGTAGTTGGGAATTCAGTGAAAGTAATACGTGTGAACGATTACCCTTTAGAATGACCTCTTTCGATCCTTGAAGAACATTTTCGTAAGTATAGGATAGCTCGTAAAGTTGAGCCCCAATTATGGAGTGCGCCTTCCCCCTCTGGTATAGACAGTGGAGAGCGAGTTATTCATATCGAACTGCAAATAAACATATTATGTCCCTATTATAGTGCAGGGGTGTAGAATCACTGTCGAATGAAGGATAGCCACTCACCTGTTTGCAATAATAATCTAATTTACGTACCATCTCCTGTTGCCCTGAAGGAAAGAAAATCTATTACCAATGTCACCGAACAGACCCCCTTCATATGACCGAAATTTTAAAAGTACAATGTTCGTGAATCGAGACGAGCTCCTCAACGGCCACCTTGGACTCCAACTCAGGCCCCTCTCGATTATCTGTAGTATTCGATACAAATGTGTTTCCTGCTTCGGCGGCGTTACAATCCACGACTACGTTACGCAACGAGTCATCAAAAGTTACAGGTGTTCCCGACTCACATCCAGCACCTCTACTTTCCGAGGATAATACCGCTGGAAGTTCTACTTATTGCTTCTTCTCATCCCTCCTCGCAGGAAGTTTCTACTGTATTGAGTTTTTTCCCCTAGTGAGGATGACTCTTTAGTCGCCCCTCAAGGAGAATAAACATCAGTGTCAATTACATCTGACTCTAATTATAAACAAAAAGGAAGGAAAGCGACCCGTGCTTCTCAAAAGAAACAAGAACATAGCTTGATTTCTGAACATGCCCCCGGGATAGAACGATGGGGAACAAGAGAGCTCCGTTCCCAGGTTCGTTCAACCTCTGACTCAGAACTGCCGTGACGAATAGTGTTTACATTCTGTGCAACTGCCTATTGAACTTGACCTTCAGTGCGCTTCAAGCAGTGTTTGTTTTGCCAGCATGTGTTTTAGTATTTTTTTTCGTTTCTTTAGTCGCAAGTATATTCTTTTTGGGGAATGTTTTTTTTTTTCACAACGTGTGTGATGCTTATAGTTTTGACGAGTCATTTATCCTTTCGCTTTAGTAAGTATCTATATTATTATTTAATATTTGTATGGTATACAATGCCCCCAGTGAACTCTTTTTAAGGTGCTTTTGATTAATATACACAAAATTAGTTCAGAGTATAATAAGACTCTACTAAATAAATTTATTGATAATCGACGTCCAGACGTCTGTTATATTCAAGAACTAATGTTCGCGTCATTAGATTTTCTCAGTGATTGTGATTCAATTGTAAATATGGAACGCTCCACTGGGGTTGCGCTTCTGATTCGTAAGGGACTGCAATATGACAGAGTTGTACTGTCTCCCGATGGTCGAGCAATTCGTTGTTATATTCAGAATATACGTGTTTTAGGTGTATACAGCACTTCTGGCTTTGTACGTACATACGATAGGGGGGATTTGTACGCATTTACGATCCCATCTTTATTGCCCCCAGGGATTTCGCATAGTATCTTTGTCGGTGATATTAATACTAATATTGACCCCCGGGGCTCATCCGCCCCTGCCAGGTTAATATAGTATTAAATGTCGAACCTTGTTTGTCCTTGACTTATATACAGCCGTCTATAACGCCGAGTCCTTTACACACCACTATGAGTTCCCTCTCGACCCCCCGTTCATTCAATTCTATGACTGTTGCCCATCTTACATTATCTCATTAATACAGCACTGGACCTATGCTGGTGTGGCACTAAGCCCTGAGGGTCATAGTTCACGTACCCTGTACCATTTACTTGCGTCTTCCACTTTCGATTCGACTCTCTTACGTATCCCCCAGCGTTTTCCACAGATTCATTGGTCGCAAGTCTGGGCTAGCATCTCTGCCCTCGTTTTGAATTCCTATTTCCTGGCGACCTGGTTTCAAGTGGTTCATCAGTTAATACCCACCCGTGCTCGTCTCTTTGAGCTGCATAGTCTCCCTGACGCTTAGTGCATCAGATTTACCCATGAAGACACGCTGTCTCACCGTTACACCTGCCGCGTCGGTGCTCTAATTACTTGGAATTGCCTCGCGACTAGGAAAAATTTGTCGGCGACCTCCCATCTGTTCACAGTGTCTTACATTTTGTTTCCAGATTTCCGTTTTTTCCCCACCTACAAAACATCACGCCGTTCTTTTTCTAGTCGCATGCACCATCGTTTATATTCACCGCTACGCCCCATTGATGGACACTCACACTTAAGCTTTTTTTCGTCTGCGTTGGACAAGCGGTATTTTAGCAGATTTATATAAGTAGTACTTTCGCGAGTCCTCCCTTTCCTGTTCGTTACCTCTATCTTCCATTCGGAAATGTTCTCAATTTTCATGTTAGTCTTAGTATATATGTTTGTGTCTCAGTATTGTTATAGTGTTTATTTATGAAGCCAATCGTATTATGTAAATTTTTGTAAAGTTTTATACAGTCTCGTACATGTATATAAAAAACAAATCAGTAGGTAAATGGTTAGCGTATTGGACTTCAAATCGGCGGTCCCGGGTTCGACTCGCGGCCAGGTTAAAACTTGTTTTCAAATGTTTGAATTTCAATTTCAATACATCCTCATTGTGACAAGCAAGATCTCTCCTCCAGAAAGAAAAAGATGGAATAAGGAGAATTGGAGAAGGTTTCTCAATGGAGACAATCACTTACAAACTTATTTCCAGCAATTGTTCTAAATTTGATAGTTTCAGCTACTTTCAAGCATTTCCTGATTCATGCGTGCTCAGTATTTTATTTCTCTAAACATATAATATGAAAAATATATATTACATACACAGCAATATTGATATTAATATATGGTGTTCTTTACATTAATATATGGTGAAAACACTATTCGAACCCTAGAGATTGATCTTAGAATGGAAAACTGTTTCGTTAGTCACCTACTTTACAATTTTACCTGCATAAACACCTGAATCAGTTCAACCAACTGCCGAGGAATGTTATGTGTCAGTTGGGTTGCATCCGTCTAGGCGTTCTCACACGTGCAAATGACCTGGACCCAAAGTAATGGAATTATAACTGTCAGGAGTCCAGGTGCTTATGTAAGTGGCTGTACAGGGAATAAGTAAAATTGAAGCAACTGTAAGTGTTATGGAAGATTTAAAAGAAAAGACGGCATGTCCATGGAAGAATTACAACGTCAGTTTGAAGAAATTGGTCAGTTTTGTAGAGTCCCACTCGCAAAACTCTCATGAAGTTCTCTTGAGCAGTATCAGAAAATAAGACTGCAATTCTTTCAGGGTCTAGCATATAACAAACGGTCTCACTTTCCTAATGAAACGTTCAGTGGGGTCGAGGTTTTGCTACAACTCAATTGGCCAGATGAATTGTCTGCAAGAATGCTATACAGCGACAAAGAAGTAATGAAAATTAAAAACAAAACATAGATAACATTTTTCCCTGACGATTCAGCCAAAATTCTGCAGGAATTCCGAGAGAATAAGATGAAATGTTCTAATATTAGTCCAAATCTACAAAATTCTTAACAAGAGAAGCAGTATTATTCCAGTTTCTTCGGCAGAGTATGAGCGAGGCTTTTTCCAGCTTAAACTTACCGCATCCTGAGGCTAGAAACCGTTTATCTGTGAAAACCCTGGAATCTCTTATCTTTCATAAACGTTATTGGACCAGACATTACCTCCTCCAATGCTGAAACGTATACCATTAGGTGGATAAAAAGTGGACATTATGCTTCTACCGACAAACCAACTGTGAAAAAGACGGTATCTGATGTAAACCAGCCTTCTACTGCTTCACTATTTTAAAGTGAGTTACGATGTAAAAGTACTGTTAATTTCTAAGGATAGTGTTAGATAACATGCCGAAGTCATGCCCAAGGTGAAATCCTCAGTAAATCATTTCTTGTTATTTTCTTGTAAAACCTGTAAATGTTGTACAAGAGCTGTTTCAGTTTCCAGGGTAAAAATGAAAGAAAAATTAAGTTTCTTTTTCCTTACATAGCATCATGTTTTTAATTTTTAATACATGCTCATGATTCTTCAGAGACCAGATTACAGTCTTTGTTCAATTCTGGATTCGGTTTATTAGCAGTATGTTTCGTTGACCAAAAGTTTACTTTCAGCAGAACAATGATAGTTGCACACATACCTGAATCAAATTTTATTAAATGCAAGGGGCAAAATGGTACTAAAACTTATTTATGGTTATGAGGAATGACATTTAGTACTGTCTTTCCCCTTCTATTTAATAAAATTACGTTCAAGTGTTTGTGCACCTATCATTGTCCTGCCAAAAGTAAACTCTTACTTTCTGTTGTTTATTGTTCGGATAAATAATTTGGTCTTCAAAGACTAAATTACAACGAAGTAAATAATTGCTTGTCATAACAAAAGCGTTTCACGTAGGAGTGTAACACTTACTATGAGACGTTGTGCATTTTGTAATGCAACTATAGGGTTTTACTGGATGCTGCACACTTGTCCTCAGGAGCAGGACGAGAAATAGCAAGCTAAGTAACGCATGCAATCTAATCTACCTACCAAATGCTATCTAACGTACCTGCCCGTATTTATCATAAAATTGTTTTAAAAAAGGGAAAAATGGTGAACTCTGTGATCGACTATCAAATTATTATCATAATTTCAAAGTAGGTAGGTTTAAAAATAACGCTGTCCCTACCCGACTTTCAAGTTGTTCTCTTGTACAGAACACAGGCTTGCATTAAATATTATCCCTTTCTACAAAATCCACAAATAAATCACTGACTACACCAGTTTGGAATAAAAGACATTCATATCTGATATCACAAGACAATAAATTAGACATGCTAAGGTACGTTACAGTACATCAGAAGGGAGAAAAAACTTATCAAAAAAGTAAAAAAGTAATATGGTACTGACTGAAACATAAGCGTTTTTATGAACACATTCTTTTTGACTTTAGTGGTAGTGGGCTGGACACATGTATTAAATAAAAGTGGACAATAGCAATGTTGATTAAATACTACCAGATAGAAAGAGGTCTGGAGAATGTCATCACACGAGACAATGGGAAATAATTGAGAAGTGCTGCGTGTGTGTGGAATTCTTCTTAGAACATACAGTAGGAAATCACTAATCGGGTCCAGAGTTGGTACGTTAACTTACAAGGCAGTAATGGTAGCTGATAATAATCCTGTAACCAATATGCCATAAGATATGTTGTATGACACGTTCAAAAACGTTCAGTATCCAACTTAATAACAATTGGAACCACCTCTAAAGGCCACACAAACAACAGTTGAGTCCGGTTGTAAAACATGAAAGCCTCTCTCAGATATAGTATCCAAACTTCGTTGTATATATTGATGTACCTGGGCAATCATCGTTGCCAGAGTCCACTTAGATGCCAAGTGCTATCTAACCATATCAAACATATGGTCGACAGGCTTAAGGCAATATGATGTAGCAATCTAGAGCAGAAGACACATATCGAATAAATCATGTTGGGCGGACTTGGAATTATGAGATGCATGTTATTGTGCAGATTTAAGCTCCGTTATGCAGCACTGCTTTTGAGATACATACGGCTGTTGTGGACGAATATCAAAGCCCTCCTTCAGATCAACACTTCAATATTGTCTTCCCGCGACAGGATGTAATGGTAATTATGCGAGATAAACACGTGAACATATATATCCCTGCCATTAAGTATATTGTTTATATGTTCACATAAGTGTACAGTAGCTCTAAATGTCTAAGCGTCGTCATTCTTCCAATTATATGGACACACGATTTGCGTATGTAAGTTCTTTACATTTTATTAAAACTTATTGATGACTTTGGTGATATTGGCCACGAGACTGAGCTCGCATCTAACTTTCTGGACGAAAGCAATATTACGATATGTGTTAGTTAATATCCTTCAGGGAGATTTATACAGGTAAACAGTGTTTCTTAAGACAATGTACTTAGTTTCATTATCTGCTATCACTGTCGAAAGGGTTATGTCATATATGCAGGCTCCTGCCTCAGTTCTGCTCGATGTTCAGGATGATATTTACTGATAGCCCCCGATACTTACACAATATTACTCAACAGCTGCAGCTGACTTAAAATTGTCTTGTTTACTGGTTCAATAACATAGGTTTCTATTTCTCTCTGCTAGAAATATAACCGTATGCATGATACGTTTCAGCTGACTCATCTCTCGCTTGCACAGACGGTCAGATTTCTGAGTTTGATCTTTGTTCACCGTTTAAAGTAGGTACTGCACAAGTGCACATTCGTAATACCAAGTACAATTATTGCTGATTTCGGAATTTGTTTCGTATAATTCTCTACCGCTGGAATACTGATCGTATCGTTCTGTTGAGATTATGCCACAGTCTAATATAATCCAGCTAAGTTAGGACATTGATGTATAGCTTATTTAAAGATTATAACATGTGATACCACTTTACACTCTCCTAGCCTGAGAACTCTGATAATTACTGGTGTTAGTCGTAGAAGACTTGCTTTTAGTCTTTAGGTAAAGGAAAATAAATCCCCTTTAGTCTATCGTAGTGAGAGACTTTTCTAGAATTATCCATTACGTGTGTGTTGTATTAATGACCGTCGCTACAACTTTCTTTTGTGTTTATGTTAGATATACGACCGATATTCAGAACGTCCTTGAGTTTCACATTTGCTGCGTGAATGAATTTGTCACAACTTTTTTCCTGATTTTTCTTTCATTCTTTATTTTATGTTTTATTTTTTTCTGCATTTCACTTCCACCAAGACAATTATATCCACCAATGTTTGACGTTTGGTTTCCAGACACATATATATTCAAAAAGTACGAAGAAATGTCAGCTAGAATTGGAAGTGTTGCCAGATTAGTACTATAATTTTAATGTGCATTAGATGGACAGTTGCTAAAATGAAAATAATTGAGTGAAGAAATATCTTCTAAAATATAGTTCACAATGTGAAATCTAGAATGAGTCTTCAACCTCAGGGGAGAAAATAACGTGGTGATTTAAGGATTTGGTCCATCAAAGTTAGAAAAGTTATTTAATATACATCTGAGCACATTAATTCATCGGACAAGAATAACGGCAACGATTTTAACGTTGACCTGAGACCAATCAACAACACCGATTGCATAATTATTTACATGTCCTGAGCGTCTAAAGCGTCTTTACATCGCCTCGCGCAGTATATTACCAGGGTTTGACTATAGGAAAAGCAGGCTTTGTAAGAATCTTCGACAAAGTTGTTAGTTTGGCTAGGAAAGTAAGGATCATGACTATATATTTAAGGTTCACATTCGTATAATCAGTGGGATATTATCACTGGATATACATTGGAATTCTACTATTTTCGATTTATTCTCTAATAACTAAGTACCACTTTATGCGTCAGTGACAATGTACAATGTATTTTTTCAATCATCTCTGGATCCCATTTATGAGAGCATTCATCTGCATAGATGATGTTTAGAAAATAAGAAAAATATACTATAAATATTTAAGATCCACATGATTCACTCAGCATCTGTTCAAATTAAAATACTAGATTAAATGACAGACAAAACAAAAGAATACATATTAAAAAAAAATTACTACTTAAAACATCCTAGAGAGGTGAAAATATGACTGAAATTACCAATTTAAGTGTGTAACTTTTCTACATTTTATTACCGGTTTTCTATACTTATTTGAGCACAATAATCTCTTCCAACATTACGAGAGAATGGGAATATAGAAATATATCCCTTCAAAAATTACTTTAAAAAAACGTTTCTAGAATAGGATTTTAAACCCACTCCATTATGGTTGTTTTCAACACTCTAACATTGCCTAAACACAATTTGCTTGCGATGATTCAAAATTAAGTATTATTGCAGTGTAATGATGACTTGGGAGATTTAGGTATTTAGTCACGTGCAAACAGCTATTTGCTGACAGTTAAGTTTTCCCATGATTAAGCACCGCTTATTGGTGTGAGTTTTAGCTATAAATTTTCAAATATAATTACGATATATTATATATAGGGTCGATCCATGCCAAGTGATCGACAAAAAATAAAAAAATTACCGCTAGATCTTTCCAAAAAAATCTATTTTTCATGAATGTTTATCCTATAGCAGGGTACTTCAAAACCACGGCCATTGGACTTTTAAAGCATTTCATAGCTACACAGCTTCTGCCTCCATTTTGGGTTTTCTCGATTTCAGACGTTTACGTTGCTTTGAATATCTCAGCGTGTATTTGTTCTACCAAATTGAAAATTGCTGGGCAGAGCTAAAACTGTGTCCTCTTAATATTTTTGACTAAAACCATTTGAAAGTAATGAAATCAGGGTGTACAGTAGCAACGTTTTTTCTACATTGTAGGCATGTTTGGGAAGAGGAAGCAACTGACCTATAGGTCTAAATTTCTGTGTGCATGTAGTCCAGGGTCACAAGTTTATACTCAAAAATTTGTAGACATTTAGGTGTTGTGAACGGCACATGAACTGTGTTTTTATTAAATTTTTGGCTTCATTTCATGAATATCTAATCGTATAATTAGGGAATTTACATATATAGCTTATTTAATTTGCATACGTAGCGACGAGAGCAGATAATTTTTATTGGTATTTTTGTGCATATATATTGTTTGTTTAGAGTAATTAATTAAATAGCGTAACAATAGGACGGGATGTTATATTGATGCTTCAATATTTTAACATTATTTGATATTTACTTTGGAGAAGATTGAACATTCTAGAGTTCAGATATGCTATTTTACTTGCAATAGAGGCAGAGAAGTCCTCAGAGAAAAAAAACTTTAGGAAAGCTGGCGTTTCTACAGGAGCCTTGGTCTACCACATCGTGGGAAGAAATTAGTGAATCAAGGTAGCTATCTATATATGGGTAGAATTACCATGAGCTCCACTCTTCGTATATTGGAAGGACTAGTCTCAATTTCTAGTGTAATTATAGTTAGGAGCATACACTCACACTTTGGAGTCACGATGTCCGCCCGCACAATACATTCGTCGCAAGCAAAATTTTAGCGTATCTGTGACAAAACTGCTAGTACAATGAAGTGTTAGATTTTCAAGACACGCCTTCTTTTGACATCCTAGTTACTGAAAGCGTCCTTTGCTCAACGAACGGCTTGCAAAGGGGAGAAAGTCGACAAATTTGAAATTTTGGACGAGTTCATTTCAGTCCTGGTTGTAGTCGTCCAGAACACTGTTTGTGACAGTACAGAAACATCCGTCAGATGTCTCTGCTACGGGATTGTTTTCGTCTGCTCTCGCACGTATGATTTGCTACAAGTGTATGATTTATATTATGTAAATAAACTTTCTGGATGTTCCCGTAGTATGTAGATGTATTTAGATCGATATTTAGTATGCATTAGATTAATGGCTTGTACTAATGGTGATTATGAGCCTAGTTGATGGTTGTGAGAAGTATTCAAAAGACTAACACAAACCTCAGTTTTTTTTTTTTAAACCTCGACGAGATTCACGGCTGATTGAGAGAGAAGAGAACTCTCAAATAGTATTATCATACTGGTTTTGATGTGTCAGTCCATGACAGCCCTGGTAGGGACTCTTTTATATATAATAGCATTTTTTCAGTATATTTAAATTGTGTATTTAACATGTGAAATCATATATTAATCAAAATCCTTAAATGCATCAACTCCAGTGATTGGCAATTTTCAATGTCACTTGGACAAAAGTTTACGTGTGTCGCCACTAGGTGGCTCCACTTGTCAGGACTAGTACGTGAATCTGTGGAGTGACCAATGTGCGATAATTTTGTTGTTTATTTAAATATTACTAATTAATACGGCACTGTGTTAGAGCGTGTGAGATACTATATTAAAGCTTAATCAATAAGCTATTAAACACATATAGTGTCTGTGAATAATTTAATTTGAGTGAGACAGAAAGTGCAGGAAAACAAGAAAAACTGTTGAATCTCGGTAGAAAGTAGGTCACCGGAAGGCCCCGGTGCATGATGTCCCTTCCCCACCTATTTTGGGTGAAGCGGGCAAAAGTGGTTTGACCCAACACGAAATTCCAGCAAACAATGAACTTGAGTGAAATAAAACAATACGGGACAACCAGAGAAGGGACAGTTCACTTAAAATCTTCGAAGCGACAACGTCAGTCGAAAAATCTTAGTAGTTTTCGTTTATTAAAACGACAGTTCATCGAAAATCTTGAGAGCGACAACGTCAGTCGCAAAAGTTTAGTTTTCTTTTAAAGCGACAGTTAACTTAAAATCTTCGACACGGAAGTTTCGGTCGCGTTAAGTTTTGGTGTTTTAGTTGAAAATGTATATACACATTGTGAGTGTGACAAACTTGAAAATTTATAAAATGACCGAAAAAGTTTAGTTTCCGTAATATAAAATACAGTTACTCCGAACTCTGTTTACAGTGGAATGAGCGTGTTGGAAGGACTCTCAACATTAAAAGGTGCGGTTCTCGGAATGCCTGTGATTTAAGATTGCATTAGGTGAGACATGTACTGCAGTTTCGGGAGTGAAGAGACGTTGCTTCAGCAGTTGGTGTGAAGTGCTTCGCCCATATAAATCTTTTTAGACATATTTCGAGCGACTTATGACATGCTAATCTTCATGTGCAGTGATTATTAAATTCTACTTATTTTATTGGTCAGGACAAACACTATGCCTGTCACTTTAGGCAATGACCAATAGTAAAATGCCATTCAGTTTAGTTAAATATTTCTAGTACAAGAGACTTAGCTATTAGCCTTGTACAGTGCGTTTAATAATGGCAAATTAGTGAGATCGTTCATTACTCACACAAAAAGTTAGTTAATACTATGTCACAGAGGACGACCCGCAGAACCGTCACTAATGTAGCTGAACCCAGACGTTTGTGGGAGAATCACCAGTAAAAGGCTAGCAGCAATCCAGAGACAGAAGGAGAATGACCAACGCAGGAAACCTTGGGGGCCAACAACGGAAGAAACCCCATAGCGAAGTGTAGGGAGTGTTTAGATGCAGAGACACTGCAAGAAAGAAGAGATCAGTGAAACTACCGAAATGTGCACAAACATTTAAAAGAGATCTCGAAAGGTTGATTTTAAATTTAAAAAGGAAATATTTTTTTTTCTTTCTTTTTCTCGTGTCTCAGGTGTGAGACGGCGCGCGAGTGATTTTTGTATATAATATCATACTCTGTGCATGTCAAATGGTGAATCAGTGCATTAAAAGGATTATCACCGGAATTTTGGGACACTCTTTTCTTTCTACAGTGTGGCCGTAAGGTATGTGTTACCCTTTTTGTCTATTTGTTTCCTTTTCAGGCCAGATGCTGGGTTTATGAAGGAGTCGTGAACACGGAGAGCATGTTTGATGTTTGGGTAACTTTCACATTCAGGATGGTGTTAAAACTACAGTAAACCTGAAAACTAGAGTTTCATGTTTCAGAAAACATAGTTTAACTTTTCAAAATTTTAATTTCTTTTTGATAAGACTCTACCGACTGAACAAAATTCATCAAATTAACTTTGTGAGTGGAGGTTGCATTAAGTTAGAGTAATTTTCAGTGTGCATGTGAAGTCTCCTCCCACATTTGCATTCCAATATTATAATTAATTTTTCTAAATTTATTCATCACATGCAAACATCATTCCTCCCGTTCACAGTGTTCCCAAAGGCATGAAAAAATATCGTAACATTGGGGAATTATGTCAATTTGACATATTTCACTCTCCAATATCTCCAATGGGCCTGGATAAAAAACTGATATTTTGTGAATATTTACTTCTTTAATATACCATAACACACAGCAAAGCGGGTTTTGTGTTTTTGGGTAAAAGGGGTTCAAAGTATTAGGGAATGCCGTCATACTGTAGGTGGAATTTTGTTCACAAATTCAACTGGAAATTCGTAGTTGTGAAGTAAAATAAAGTAAGATGAATGGCTAGTCCAGTCAAAGTTCTCAAGCTCCTTTCTTTCTTCTAGTTGTGACTTACTGTCTTATCACTCACAGCAGCATTGGTGAGGGACGAAGGTGTCAGCAGAAGGGGTTGGCAAAAAGTCCGTAAGTACTCATTGTTGTTTGCTATATCAATGATATTTACACATGATTATGCTTGTTTTTACTGTCAACTCATGCAGGTGACTGTTGTTCTTTTGTTTGATCTACATTCTCCAGTCAGTGGGCACTCACCAACTGTAAACACTGATTGGGGAATGTAAATTTAACAAAAGGAAAATAGTCTCCTGCATGAGTTGACAGTTAAAACAACAAAAGCAGACTTGAATATCATTGAAATAGCAAACAGCATGATTTTCTTTGCCTTCTGCTGACAGCGGCGTTCTTCACCAGTACTGCTGTGGATGATAAGACATTGAGTCTCAACTAGAGGAAAGAAAGGAGCTTGAGAACCTTAACTAGACTAGCCATTCATCGTATTTTATTTTACGTCACAACGACGAATTTCCAGTTGAATTTGTGAACAAAATACCTCCGAGAGTATGACAGCATTCGCTAATACTTTGACCCCCTTCTACTTGAAAACACAAAACGCGCTTTGTTGTGTGTTATACTGTGCTAAAGGTGTAACTATTTTTTTTATTTTATCCAGGCCCTTTGGAGATATAGGACAGTAAAATATGCCAAATTGGCATAATTCCTCAATTTTAAGATAATTTTTCAGGCCTTGTGGTAAAGCTACAGCTCTGCAAATTTTTGGGTATAAACGTATGACGCCGGACTACATGCATACACAAATTCAGATCTCTTCTTCAGTTGCTTCCTCTTCCCAAACACGTCTTCAATGTCCAAAATATTTGCTAGTGTAGGCTCTGATTTCATCCCTTTCAATTGGTTTTAGGCAAAAATGTTAAGAGAACAGAGTTTTAGCTCTGCACAAGCTGGATACGACCAGCAATTTTCAATTTGGTAGGACAAATACATGCTGAGATATTCAAAAACAATGTAAACGTCTGAAATCGAGAAAACGCAAAATGGTGGCAGAAGGTGTGTCACTAAGATATGATTTAAAATATAAATAACTGTGGTTTCGAAGTTCCCTGATATAGTATAAACATTCATTTAAAAAATACATTTTTTTGAGATAGTCGAGCGGCACATTCTTGATCACTTAGAATGGATTGATTGTCTCTACAGCTAAATGCTTGTCTGTTTAGCATGCCTACGGTTAGGTATTCGCGGGACTTTCTCAAATCCCGCATATTTTCATCCCATCAATTATGACGTTACCTTTTACCTTCACTAATCACTCGCTTCATTTAGTCTGAAAGGCGTAAAACTAGAAATATACACTCTTATAGGGAAAACCTTTCTATAAGACTTCAAACAATTAGTCATAGCGTAGTTTGAAAATCTGACACGATTATTATTATGATTATTATTATTATTATTATTATTATTATTATTATTATTATATTACTATTATTATTATTATTTTTCTTTATTGGCAGGAAAATTTCTGCATACCATTTTTGTAGTGTGGTTTTGTTTTCACCAGCATTATTCATAATCAAATTATAATTCTTATTCAATAGTGTTTTTCAGTTTGCACGTTGTATAATTTCACCCTGATTTTACATTATTCCTAATACTTGCAATTATGAATATAGTTTAGAGCTCTGTTGTTTCTTGAACGCTTTGGGTAAGCGTCTTTGGTATAGGATACTCTTGTTCCATTTCCGGCGGGAGTTCATATTGTTCGGATCGCACGTTAAGCTGAAGGCTCATGTCTCATATATCCCCACTGTTGAAAGCTACTCTAAAATCAAATGAGACCAAATCAAACGTATACAGATTACTTGTATCGCAGCTGGCATTTTTGCTTGCTTCTTATACCCTTAGGCTAGAAATCACGGATATGCACAGAGGTTACAACTTTGTCATTTCAAAATGTAGCATAAACAAGAAATGAAATATGATATTTGTAAAGAAGCACCTTATAGTGTATGGCGTTATGTTAAGTTTGATAATAAAAGTAGAAAGTGTATGTAAAGTGTCCGGTTTCAATATGAAAATGTAAAATGAAATTGTGTATCCGAGACTTCCATCAGCCATAACTCCCGTATCGCATGGACCCGATATTCCTTTACCAAAACCACCAATACAGTTATCAGAGAGTGTGTCCTCGTCATCTTCAAGCGCTGAGGATGGTGATGATGATACGTTTGTACCGAATGTTAAAGACAACACTCCACGTCTTTATAATCAATGTGACAAATGATTTGGTGCGTGACCTAGGCCTCACTAAAGAAACGAGTGAACTTTTAGGACCTAGATTAAAAGAGAGGAATCTTTTACTTTGTGGGACAAATTCATATTGTTACAGAAATCGGGAGGGAGAATTCACTCAGTTCTTTGTTCAAGATTAACTTGGGTTTCGCTGTGATATCCCTGGCTTTATTCGTCGTCTTGGAATAGTTTACCAAAAAAACAACTGCCGTATATTTATTTATTCGAGTATAAGAAGTCTCAAAGTTGTTCTTCTGCGCAATGCGAATAAACTTGCTTCAGTGCCAGTCGACCATTCAACATCTCTTCGTGAAAACTATCACAATTTTTCTATGGTTTTGCAGAAACTGAAATACAATGAATACAAATGGATACTGTGGTGTGATTTAAAAGTGTGAAGTATCATATTGGGACAACAAGCAGGGTATAAAAATACCCCGCGTTTTCTGTGTGAGTGGGATTCTGAAGACAAGGATAGACTCTGGCTAACTTCTGAGTGCCCCAAGAGGAAAAATGTAAATCGTCCATTAATTGATCTTCAAAATGTTTTATTACCCCCTTTGCATACAAAATTGGAAATTATGAAGCAGTACATTAAAAGTTTGGATTGAAGTAGTCTCTGCTTCCAGTACCTCTGTCAGAAATTTAAAGGACTGTCGGATGCAAAAATTAAGAAAGGGGTTCTTGACGAAACCGAAATTCGGAATCTTATGAAGGATCCTACATCCAAATCGACGATGAACAAAACACAGTCTCAGGCATGCAAATCATTCAAGGATGTTTCCAGCTAATACCTGGGTAACGCTAAAGATGACAACTACCAACAGATTATCGAAACCATGGTGTACAACTTCCATAAATTAGGTTGCCACATGAGGTTAAAATTACATTCTCTGCACAGTCATCTGGACTATTATCCTGCAAATTTAGGGGCATTAGTGAGGAACGTGGCGAGCGGTTCCATCAGCACATAAAATAAATGAAACGAAGATATAAACGGCGACGGGATTTCTCCATGATGTCAGATTATTACTGGTGTCTAGTGCAAAATAACCCTACTCGGGAACACAAACGCAAATCAACACAACGTTCATTCACATCAAAGGGCAGCAAAAAATAGTGTTCTTGTAGTGATATTCATTTATTCTAGCAATAAACATGCTACATTAATTAGTAAATTTTGTACATTCGTTACAACTTGATCATGTTCTATTCCCATTGCAGATATTGAATATTATGGTGAACTTTGTGTTGAAATTAAACCAGTATGAAAAAGATTAACTTCATATAGTAGCAAACTGTATGTGATAGGCAAAAAATATAGGATTCTTGTGGTGAGATTTATATCTTTTACAAATGAACCTGTTACATAAAGTAGTGTTTTGTATACTCGTTTCAATTTGATCATGTCACATTCAAATTACACATATTCTCTTTCACGGTGTTTCTATTGAAACTAAAGCAACTAGCAAAAAATGTACGTGATAGGCAAAACTGGTTTCGATATTTCAAATCAGCACACCTAAATTATGTTAAATCACCTCTTCAAGGTTTTGCTAGAGAGTTTTATTTTGCAGGCCGGTGAATAATAATAATAATAATAATAATAATAATAATAATAATAATAATAATAATAATAATAATAATAATAATAATAATAATAATAGTTTTATTATTATTATTATTATTATTATTATTATTACAATTGGGTTTTGGGCCGTGGTGGCTCAGTGGTAGAGCGCTCACCTCTGGTGCTTGGGGTCCCGGGTTCGATCCCAGCCCCCGCCAAGTGAACTTTGTGGTGGACAAACACCGTGTGCGTGGTTTTTCTCGGGGTTCTCCCGTTTCCTACCACTTTCTTCATTTCACCATTTCATTCATTACTCATCATCACCGTCTCCTTTAGCCTAACCGGCATAATCGTGGGACGTAAAACTCAAAGATTTCATTTCATTTTTACAATTGGGTTTTTGGGTTTACAACTAGGGTCCCATCTCTTTACCTTGCATAGGAGACCTGCAAGTTTCCTACGTCAATGGTGTTCCTTAGTCTATGTTTGCTCTTTTACCGTTTCTTGTGGATGTTTGTTGATGTGCAGTTAGGCTTTTATATTAAACCTTTACATTATGTAAACATTTTTTTGCTTTTTTTTACGATTTTTTAAAGGAGATAAACTGCTTTCCTCTTATATATATTTATTACCATTCATGTTGTTTGAACTGCTTAAGTAGGGCCATTTTGTGTATTTTTATGTCGTCCATTTCCCTAACAATAATAAAACCGTCATTCTTAAGAACTTATTTTATTCCCTTATTTGCAGTTTGCCACATTGAATATGTGTAAAAATAAGTTTTTTTTTTTGGTTCAACGTCCTTCTAATGCTCAACCACCTCAATGAACCTGTTTTAGGTTGCCTACTATTGCAGGAAATATGATTTGCAGGTGGTATTGCACTTTTGGAGTCGTGTATATAATTCGCATAAGATATCTTAAACACATTTGAAAATTAATAATAGCAAACTAGTTACAGAAAGAAACGTTTTTATTATCCGTATAGGAACACATAAAACTATTAAGAACATTACATCCGACATGGTTTGAACACACAAACAATTAATTGATAAAACACTGAATTAAACCATATGAATACTTTCAACGCTCTGTAAAAACTGCTGTTATCGTGTGTAACGTTAATAACTTACGCAACGTTGCCTGCATACTTTAATCTCGAATACACTGAGTTAACGTCCAAAATTATGAATCTCAGCTCTTTCAACACAAAAACGTGCTTTTGTATAATACACATTTTATTTTACGTCATAAATTATGCAAAACAGGTTGATTTTTGTATGATGATTGGTGTTGAAATGATCGCTTTTATAGTTACGAGAGTGGGTATGGAAACCCCCACAAGGTGGAAATTTACTTGATTGATATGATGTAATCGTTTCAAAGGAGCTGCATGAAGATTAGAGCCGCATTGGTAGAAGAGTAGAACGATAATACTTTCCCACTTTATTCGAGAATCGAGCCCAGGATACGCAGTTGACACACATACGCCTTAACAACTATGTTACCGTAGATCTTAGTATAAAACAGGAAATGCGTTGTCTTGGTGTACAAAGAATCATTGTTTTACTGGGATGGGAATAAGTAAAGTACAATGGTGAAATAAATGTGAACTTAATATAAGCTGCTTGCTTCTCGAATAGATAGTTACTTCTTCAGCAAGTTACTTTGCGTAGTTCCTCTCATTATACAATTTCTGAAGCTGCTATACTTGATAGAGATGTTCCACAAGGCTCAATTTTAGGGTCAGTTTTGTTCACCTGATACACTGCAGATCTGGTATATGTTGTACAGCATTCAAAAATGTACTGTTACGCAGACGATACTCAATTGTTTATAAAAGCCTTGCCTCAGGACTTATCACAAGTTGTTCGACTCCTTAACCAAGATCTTAAGGCTATCAGTAACTGGTATATTGCTAATGGTCTTACTATTAATCCCTTAAAATGTTCCTATACTGTTCTAGGTTCCACTAATCAACTTAATAAAATTGCTCCTGACAAATTAGAATTACAAATAATGGACTCAAACATTAGCTATTCACCTCGTGTTAAAAGACTTGGAGTACAAATTGACGATAAACTTTCTATTAAATATTACGTTTCTACTCAGTGATCAAAAGCTCTAGGAATACTAAAAACTTGTACAAAATACGAGACTGTCTGTCGAAAGATACCAAGCTACTCCTGACACAAACGCTGATACTGTCTTTGTTTGATTATTGTGGTGTTGTGTATGGCCCGCTTCTAACAAAAAGCAATGCCATCCTTACCCAAAAGGTACAAAATTAGTGCATCCGCTTCTGTTACAACATACGGAAATTCGATCATATTTTGCCTATTCTGAACAGCAATAGCATGCTGACAATGTCCAGAAGACGACATTTGCATTATTGCTCTCTAATTTATAACAATTTAAAACAACACGTCCCGCGTATTTATTCAAGAAACTCACTGCTAGGTCAACTATTCACACTCACTTAACAGGCAAAAGAAATACGTTTAATATTCCACAGCATAGACTCAAGCAAACCACTGCGGTATTTTCAGTATTAGCACCAAGGTCATGGAATGCTCTACCAAATGTAGTAAAATAAGCTAAAACATTTAATTCTAAGAAAATGTTAAAAAATTATTTACTAGCCAACAAAATTTAAGTTCAGGTACCCATGATTTGTATTCCATCACTTGAACCACGTAAATGAAATCAGACTTGACTTGGTATATATTCTTTATTAACTAATCATGCATTGTAAAAATATTTCATCACCCTTCTCCCTGCATTGTGAATCACAAGCATATCTTATTTTGTCTCTATGTTATTGATCGGTATGTGTTTGTTTTCATGTTTGTATTTGTATACTTGATTCTTTCTTCACTTGTCGTACTTATGTGTGTGAGTGTGTTTTGTTAAAAGTACTGCTTTTTTTGCTTTTTTAAAATCATCTTACTGTATACCTGTATTTTTCTTGCATATAAATGTATCTTTTGACTCAATTGATTGTATGTTTTTGTATAACTCAATGTACTTCCTTGACAAGGGTTAAGTGGTAGACCAGCAATATGCTGAACCTCGCCCGCTTGAATAAAGCCTTTTTTCCATTCAATTCAATAGTATTATAGTCATACTAGTGATCTCACACATTATTGAAGCAACGTGTCATCCCTCTCACTAATTGCAATCCTAAGCTTTAGAAACAAGCCTTTAGAAATAAGACTAAACACACAATACAAATCGAAGTGTTTTGACTAATTTACACCGATCATTCTTTGCTTATTTCAATTATTATGTACACATTATTGAATAAAATCAAATACTTTCTACAAAAAACATAACATAATTTATTTTTGAAACGTCAAGGAGGATCTAACGTCTTGCATATTGACCAATTTTCAACTCAACTAATATTAGGAATTCAGAAGATTGTGCAATGATATTGGAAATTTATCAAATATATCATAGAAAAACGTTGTTTTAATCGGGGGAGGATATGTGCTACTCTTTGCAGTAAGTATTCAAGAAATAATTGGAGAATGCGGAAAGAAACAAGAAGAACTAAAGGAAGATTACGAGTACGGAAAGCAAATAATCAAACATTTAGACTGTATGATATTCCAAAAAATAAATTAATAATTAAAGTTGGATATATATGGCTATAATGGACACCAGTAAGCAGTGTGGAATAAATGGAAAACTCAGATGACAACGCACATAAATTTATCTTACTATCTGAAATGTTACAAGTCAACAAGAAAAATGCTACAGTATATCTGTTATTAATTATAGCAAATGAGTCTAATTTAGCTCAGCGGAAGGGTGTTGGATTATAATAATAATAAAAGTTCGTTGTTTTAAATCCTGGCCGGGAAATAGCATTTTTGTCTCATTGGAATATTAAGGGAAGTTGTTTGTATGTTTAATTTTATGTTGTAACTCTATAGTCAATATTAACGTTTCACAATATATATTGAGAACATGACAAATATAAGGATATGCTTAAGATACAAAATTTGCCGCTCAACTAGTAACTAAACATAACGGATTACTTGTTGCAGTGGTTTCCAAATTCTTCGCCTAAGAAGATGAAACTAGATTTTTAAATCCATATTGGAAACAAGTAATTACGTGTCCTACTGTTTTAAAAACCCAATTGCAAAGAAGCAATTTTAATAAGGTTTTTGTCAATGTATAAAACTGATATCGAAATTATCTGTCACATCATCACAGAAAAAAAAACGACTAAATTGTTTGAAATGAACTCCCAGACGTAGAGTTTGGCTTGAGAATTTTTCTATCATATCATTTTCACTAAAATGTGCATCATAAGCAGATTGGGAAATTGACATATACCTCGAAAATAAATATTTCACAAGTCTCACATGTTAGAGAGTAAAGTTCATTATATGGACTCTTTATGCAAAGAAGTGGTTAGTTGCTCCGGCCTTTTGGAAAGTTCACCTTTTAAAGGCAAGTAGGGCGTGATTAATTTCCCACGTTGCGTTTTGTATCTCCCATTTTGCATTGCGCATTAAATGGTCGATCTGTGGAAACGTTTGTACCAATTACAATATATTTTACTATAATTATAAACTCAGGTCTACCTAGTGTATTTTAATCAACTCACCTTGGTTGAGAAAACTAAACCGAGTGGATAACGAAGTTTAAATTTATCGAAACGGATAAAAACTCCACAGTATGAAATACATTTTTGAACAGTTATTATTTGTATCAAACAAATAATAATAATAATAATAATAATAATAATAATAATAATAATAATAATAATAATAATAATAATAATAATAATAATAATAATAATAATAATAATAATAATAATTATTATTATTATTATTATTATTATTATTATTATTATTTTCCAGCTTTCTTCTCAATTAATTATAATTCTTATTCAATAGTATTTTTCAGTTTGCACAATATATAATTTCACGCCCTATTTTTATAGTATGGGCAATACTTTCAATTACGAATATAATTTAAATCTCAGACGATTATTTCCGGGAAATTCGAACCTGTAACTTCTTGATAACAAAGGTGAAACCGCTCACTTCTTTTATTATGATATATAGTGGTTAATAACTATTAGAGTTATAACAAAACAACTTCTACAGCATGATGTTTCATCGTGCTTCTCACTGAAGTTATGAATAATAGTCATTCAAGAAGTAAAGCTGTAGTGAATAGCAATAGGCTTAGAATATTGTTCTTTGTTATTTATTGAAGCTCAGAGTCCCTTTTCAATACCGAGGGCATATGAGGTATAAATCAAAAGTATAAGGTGAAACCGAAACACCACCGTCATGATTTCAAATGATATTATATCGTAATCGAACCCCGGATTTTGTGCACCAAATTCGTGCGAACTAGTCTTTAGTCCAATAGGAGGGGCTATTAAGTATATTAATGTAATATAATTTTATTTCAAATAGTAAAATGCTGAAATATCAAATAAACAAAATTTGATAATTTATGTAAATAATGTTACTACTATTAGACGTAATGATAATTTCATACATAGCTCTTCTTTTAAAAAAAGAACGTATTTCGTAATTAATAATATTATTTTTGTACATGTTTCAGCTATTCAAATCTGTTAATAATGTTCTTGCGGCAAATAAGGCCCGGAGAGAAATAAGGCCCAGTGCAAAATTTCATAGTTTAGAATCACTGTAGGAGATGTCTGACAACATCACAGGTAGCTACTATTCACCCAATGCCTGCTTGAGAGAGTTCGTCTTCTTGTGCATGGTTAGACGGAACACTGCAGTGTTGAAGTATCAAAATGCCAGTTTCCGTGTGTTGATTAATTTAGGAAGGACACAGTATGTTCATTTTTTTTCTGTGTATAATAAAGCTGATCCGAAACATCTTGTACTTTTGTGAGGATCATAGTGTTTAGTATTTGAGATGGTAGTTACTTCGTTTTAGTTCGAAACACGTTTATATATAATGATTTATAAAATGATGAGTACATGGTCGGTAAATAAGACCAATCGAAAGTCTACTGGCCCTCATTACCCTACAAAACATTTATGTATTGTTAAATACTTAGAAACTGGCAACTTGAATGTTTGTTAGTTTCTTACTCTTTCTTGGCCAGTGCCAGCCTCTGTAGTGGGGCGGTATATCATATTCTGGAATAGTTCTTGAAAATGGGGGTTCGCAGGTTCGAGTTCTACGTTGGTGTATTTCAACTATCTATTTTTAATGATTGCGAATGGCTCATACCACTGCTTTTGGGTATATTCCAAACACATTTTCGTGCGGTTCTGAGCGTTAGAGTTATTGTCATATCGCTCATTATGCGCCAAAAAAAAAAAAAAGGATCAATGACACACGAAGTTGAAAAGGGTGCGATGTATGGGTACACGACAAATGGATTGGCTTGGTCGACATCAATGATGAGGAATTCATTTGCTACATGTGTTATCAAGTGTAAACATTGTTGAAGGTTAGAGCGAATTATGTTTTTAACGGCGACTTGTTTATTATATGTCCAAGCTTATTGTTTAAAATTCAGTTAGATGCCACGACTTAACTAACGACTGCATAACACATGGAAGATTACCTATATCTTTATTATTTCATATCCATATTGTTACTAAATATTATTTTAGTATTAGTATTTAAAGTGCTGTAAAAATATTAGGCGTTAATTTAGTTCCAGCGATCTCTCAGGTCATAAAATTTTACTTTTCAAATAGTGGGCGTTATTTAGCTACTGTGCGGGTAATAAGGCCATTTTGTATTTTTCTCTTCCAATTCGTTTCTTTCATACATATAGCTCAATGTTTAGGTTAAAGTAAATATACCATAAGATAGATAAAACATTGACAAACAAAATGCATATATATGAACACATTTATTGAAACAGTAGTGTATCTTTCAAATTCGAGCTATAGAAAGTAATTCGTTTAATTTCAAAAATTGATGTCACTAACGGTGATTCCTAACCAGTCATGGAATAAGAATACATTGCGTTATTCAAGAAGAAAACACTACAAAAAATTAATGAGGTACATTGTTTTGATATAATGCCAACTTAAAAAAAATAATGTTCTCCTAATTTTTCGTTTTCAGGAAAGTGTTTTAGTGTTTTACTCATGAAACACAAACCAGAATTTGATACAAAAGTTATACTACAAAAGAAAGCAAAGACAAAGAAGGTTTTATTTCATGTCTCTTCTTTGTGAACACAGGCGGATTTATAACTGCGTAAGGCGTTTTCAACCCGTCACTTGCTTCTGAAAGGAATGCAATACAATAATTCCTTTTTTCTCGCAAATATTTGTAACAAAAGAGTTTCTTCAATTTCTTTGTCACGGTGGGTTTCTTGAAGCCTAAGCGTTCTGTTACTGACAGGTGGAATCTAGTGACAAAAAACACAGCAGATATTTTTGCTAAGCAGAAATGGATATTTTGCTTTTAAGAGAAATAAAAAAAAAAGAGAAGCTTGGATATGTACATTTCCAGTTAATTCAAAACCATTTTTTAAGCTTAACATTGTATGATTAATGAACCATAAACATGAATCCATTCTCAAGCATGGCTTTCGACTCAAAAATTGTACAAAATTAAGATCGGTCATTCTCTTGTATCTTAGAAGGCGGCTATTCGAAACGTTCGTAACGCGTTTTTGTTGCTCATGTGTACGTTTGGAATAAGTTGAACATGTATTTAAATGTGTATGGCTAATCACAATGCTCTGAAAACGCGAAAGCACTAAGGCGCTCAGAAAACGGCGTATTTGGTGCGTTTTGGAACAATAGACCGCCTGCTGTTTAAAACATGTCTAAAGGAATGAAGCAAAGGATAGACGTGTTGCCAGACAAGGAAATTTAATAAAGAAAGAGCTGTTTGGAAGATGTTTTGTGCAGAGTATTGGAACTCTATTATTGTGGACCTGGACCTGGCCAGTAGCATAGTCAAGATTATTGTCTGGGGGCCTTAGTGTTCGGATACATATACATATATATATATACATATATATATATATATATATATATATATATATATATATATATATATATATATATATATATATATAGATAGATAGATAGATAGATAGATAGATAGATAGATAGATAGATAGATAGATATATGCATGCGTTTGTTAATCTGAATGTTTAGTTTTAATAATAATAACCTTAGTTATTGCAAATTGTATCTACACAACAAAATTATCTGAAATGTGTTTTTATAACAAACAGATGTCTGTAATGGAAAAGAGTAGGTAAAATTATTGTTAAATGATACCTTCTATTTTGATTGTAGGCAATGATTTGTGCAAAAATGAATCAACTGAATGCGGAACAAATTTGTCGAACAATGCAATTTTAAAACAATGTCTACAAACGTTGGTTTTGCCCGAAGGTCGTATGCAAAATATTGGTCCATTACAGTACCAGTCACTTATACACAGAAGTGTTTCAGTCAAACCATACCTGTTACAAGTAAAAGTGGGTTCCTCATTTGAGATTTTACCATTCATTCCCGCTTCACCCACTTACGGAGGGAGATCGGAAAGATAGTTTTCTAAGAATTAGATTTCCTCTTTAACATTAAGTCACTTATACTTTAATAATATTTTTCTCCGTTAAATTATTATCGAGGCGTACAATGATAAATACCTTCTGTGATTTCCTATACGAGTTTTATTCTGTCGATTTATCTCCAACCGTTCTCATATTAGTGGTACTGGACGTTTACCTGATACAGGTAACATATCTTGGCGGCTATTTTGAATATTGTGACCGATATGATAAATCTTTTGCCACATCGCTTTTTAGTTTGTTTTTTTTAAAGAGCTATCGAGCAATGTGTCACTCGCACCATTTGTCTTTTTATTTTTTTTAAGTTGGGCCCCGTGCCCTCACGAAGAGCTGTCCTGGGATGCACCGTGACATCACCATTCGATTTACCCCCATTGTGTTTCCTATTTGAGGTTGTGTTTAGTTTATTTATGTTCAACCGTTTTCAAGATATTCCGTGGAAAGTTTAAAATGGGCCACCCTTTATATATATATACAGAGTGACCAAGATAAAAGAGGCCCCATGTGATACTGAACGTGAAATTGTAGCTTTTTGAGTCTTGCTATTTGTTAACTTTAGTGCTGCACTCGAGCGGGTTCACGTGATGTGGAGCGACTGTTAGTAATTATAATAATAATAATTCACTATGCTGCAATCTGTGTTTCCAATTAATGAGTTATAAAACATGGGGTCGTTTTTATCTTGGCCTCCCTGAATATATACGCATAAGTGACACATAGCTTGAAACAACACACTCCATCACACACTATGACGAACACGAAGAATTTTGGAGCTGGCCATTCCATTTTCTTTTCTTTTTTTTTCTTTTTTTTTTTTTTTGACTTCCCGTCGACACATTCTGAGATACTATTTTTTTCTGTCTCATAAAATACAGTATTTACAGGATTCATTTTCTCATTTCTAACACCAGTACATGGTTCATTTGAGAGTATCTACTCTACCCGACAAAACTGTATTAGAAAGTTTCTAATTTCACTATTATCGCACCCATACACGACACTTCAGTATGATTCAATATTGAAGAAAATTAAAACTTTTAGTTTAACGTTCCACGATTATGCCCTTAAGGTTAAGGAAGACGGATGTTTAAGGTAAGTAATTGGTGATGGAAGAATTGATGGAATGAGAATGTGGAAAAATGAGAATATACCGAGAAACCCACGGGCACGATGTTGTCCACCACAAACATACTTGGGCGGGGATCAAACCAAAGACTCGACGTACCATAGGTAAGCGCTCTACTATTGAACCATTGTGCTGTGTCTATATTTACGAGTGGGTGAAAATTTGATTATACCTTTTATTGTTACAGAAATATAAGAAAAGTTTATTGAAATAAAAGAGTTAAAACTACTAAATTCATGTAAACCAAGATTAAAACAAATAAAATTCCACTCAATTGGCATTAAAAAAACATATACGAGAAGCAGTCAAAAAGTTCCCAGAATGTTATTGTAGTTTTGGTATTTGTGATGCAGTATCAATGAATAGTGTAGAGTACAGTTCGTGAAGTTGCCAAATTATGAAATTGACAAGTGTGAACAAGTTCATTTACAAGCAGTTTTCGTGTAGTATACTTGAACAGAGGAGTATGCGGTGATCAGTTGGCACAATTACACATACGGAGCAGCGCACAAACGTCAAATCCATGTGTGAATTGAGAAACATATGTTTCAAAGACTTTGACGGTCTTAAAAACAGCTTAGCACCGGCTGTTTGACTCTTTCCAAAGCTAAAAATGGTCATTTTCCGTTTTTACAACGTAGAAGAGAACAAAATCAACACGACGGCTAAACTTCCGAAGATTCCAAAAGAAGTATTTTGTGGATGTTTTCAGCAATTGCAAGAACGGTGGAGCAAGTGTATGTGTGCAAAAGGTGCCTAGTTTGAACTGGATTATGTAAATATACACTTATATCGTGGTAATTGCGAGCCACAACAAAATTCCGTGAGCTTTTTGACTGCTCTTCATATATATACTCAGACTTGGTTGATCCTCACCATAGCACTCATTTAATAGTTAGAAATCAAACAATGCAAAATAATCAAATAACTAAAAAAAAACAGAACAATTTGTATAACCCAGTACCTTTTTCAAGGCAAATTAATAAATTCTAGAAATATTATATAAAATTTTCTAAAATAAATTGTTAGCTAATATATAGTAATATAATTAAGTTCATTTTCCTACATTCCCTAAAGGGGGTAAAAGCTTTCATATTATTCTTAATGCAAATTAGTTCCTAATGACATTATTTTTCTTTGCAAAGGTTTAACCTTGGTTTCATTACCATTTTCTCAGCCTAAATTGAGTCTTTCAAGCAATGTGAAACATTTTGATGTTCCTTAAGATCTTCCAGTTAGAGGTGACAGGTAACATGGATCTTGGTAAGTGACATTCCTTTAAGCTCCACTAGGGCGTGGTAATTATCCTAGAAGCACGCGGTTAGAAGAGGGGAAGTATTCGAGGACCGAAGCCTCTCGACTTAGCTGAAGAGTTAGGGAACGCGAGTAGCGATCAATAGGGTATTGAGAGAGCATCCTTCCCAGGAGATTGATTTCCAGCTCTCAACAAATATATCCTAAATGATGTTATCACAAGATTGGGGAAATTACATACTCGAAGGAAAGGTCTTCGTTATCTGAGAATTACCAAAAGAGGTCAAGTATGGAAACAAGGAAAGAGCGTAAGATGATTTGAAAGGATATATATATATATATATATATATATATATATATATATATATATATATATATATATATATATATATATATATATATAAGGTGAGCGTAACAAATTTCTTCTAAGATTGTTTAACTAATCTTTAGATTGTTTGATGCATTTTTTTTTTTGTAAATCTAATAATAACTGAAAACATTGTATTTGATATTTTTATCTCGGGAGAGGGGGGCACTTTTATTGTAAAAGAATATGCATAATACTCCTACGTAATTCTGCGTGTTCAACAAAAACTACTTAGTCGATTTACTCTTGCAAGGGGTCAAACGTTATCAAGAAACCAACGTTAGTGCTTCCAAATCAATATTTGTAGCACCACATCGAATAGAGTTTAAGTGCAGTGGATTGGTTATACAAACCAAGGTCACCTATCCAAGAGCCACGGGGGGTAACCGCGAATGTAAGCTCACATGAGGATTTCAGAATAATGAAATGTGACCTTCAGAGCCTATTGTGAAAAATATTAAATTACATAAGGAATATCAATTGTAAGACAAACCAAGAATACTTTGAAAACTCAGATCACGGATGTGCATCTTGGTAACCAATTGCAGCTCAAAACGTCTGTGTTAGATCCTGGTATCCCGATGCTGTCTCGATAAAATCAATCTCAGAAAAGCTATTAGATGAGCAAAAGTAAAGCAGTGATAAATTTTCTTGCTTTGTCTTTATATGCAATATGTCATATTGCTGTGCACTTTGTATAAATTATGAATGGCACTAACAATTGTAAAACAATGATATAAAACAATAGGTATTTACAAACAATATCCGGGGCGTTCTTGGAAACTGGACATTACCAACGTGAGCTCCAAAGAAAAAAAAAAACAAATAAAGTTTCCATATATTTGCCCAGAGCTAATAAACCCCATCTTGAGAATGTTTGTTAAGCAGCTGCTCATGAAAGACTAACATCAAACAACGTTATTTAACTTATGATGTTAATGAGTACGATAAGGGTGAAGGAGAAGGGAGAAACCAGTTGCTGGAGAAATGAAGAAAGAGTGATATTAACAAATATAACTAACAATTATTATTATTATTATTATTATTATTATTATTATTATTATTATTATTATTATTATTATTATTATTATTATTATTATTATAAAACAATAGTTGTACTAAATGTTAATTTTTATTTTTATTTCCCTGATATAAAGGTAAACAAGAAAGTTATGTCGCTTTCTGTGGAGGTCTGTATTTAATTGGCTCTCACACCTACATTGAACGCGAATGGAGATAAGGTGAAGGTCAGTTGTTTGTGTAGGTACATCCAATATACTACGAGGTTGTGTCACTTCAGTTACACTGAGAACTTGTGTAAGGACAGAGTGAACATGGGACCTCCACAGATTCTCATAAGGGCGTGTATGTTGTACGACTTCAAACTGGGTTCAAACGCCGCAGCAGCGGGGCTCAAGATATACCAGGCCTTTGGTAAGGATGTCGTGACTACGCGGACGTTGTAGTGGTGGTTTAACAGGTTTAAGAACGGTGACGAAACACTAGAAGACGCACCACGTGCCGGAAGACCAATACATGTACGCTTCTTATGGATTTTGGGGTGTTGAGTCCAAAAATAAAGTCACACTTTGCCCATTTAAATTAGAAAAACATTCTTCACGTCACATTTAATTAAAAAAAAAAAAATCATTATTATTATTATCATAGATACACCGGATTGGGATTTCAAAATATCAGTGGACGTTCACCTTGGCCGCCCTGACGACGTCCCTAATTTTCACAGGGACAAGAATGATACCTGGTTGGAAAGCTTATAGAACTCAGATTCCAACGAGGTATCACTCGTGGACGAGGTAGTAGAAGATAACTTATTTTTTTTCAAAACTGTTTTCTTACCTTTGGCAACACTGTTACTGTTTTCTTCTTTTTCTAAGAGTATGGGACGGAAGGGCATGTGTGGTACTTAATTGAAATATGTTTTCCATAAGCTGAGGGACATGTTCTGTTGAAAATCTCCGACTCTTGTTGAAAGGTACTAACAAGGGAACCTTCCGAAAATGATAGTTGCAGTGAAAGATGTGACCTATGCCAATTGAAAGAGCTGTAACTGAGATGAACATTCCCAAAAAATTAGCTGCCCATAGCAATAGGTTCAAGAAATATACGGGGTGGAAGTTCGGGAAACAGCAAGGTTGGACAAGGGAAAAGTGCAAATTCCGCAAAAAAAGGGGGGCACGACAAAATACAATGCTGACAAGTGATGCATAGAAGTAGACTTGCCACAATAGGGAACAAATGAAGGCCACCATTGGGGTTAACAGTGTTGCCAACTGCAATGAAAAGTACATGTTTTGCAAAGATCACTATATGAAGTGAGTGCAATATTTAGTGTCAATCTGTCATGTAGAACAGACGATATGACGTGTATAATCAGTGGCACAATCTAACAAAAGAAAATAGAAAAAAACAGAAGTACGAAAAATACGGAAAAGAAGGAGTTGGCCATAATGCGCCACATTTGATCACGAGCTGTGCATATTAGAATGAACAAAACAAGAAAGCACCAACTATGCAGGAAACCGACGTACCTAGAGTCGAAAATAAAAACGAGTTCCAAAGTTGGCAACGCTGGCCATGAAAATTGAGACAAGTCTAATATAGTTAGACCACTCGCTTCACAAAAAGAAAATTCCGGCAACAGGCATCACTCGGAATGCATCAATGCTAGAGTGATTGAGGGAATGTCAAGTCGGGGAATATGAAATATTTACTATATGAGATTTCAAAATGGCCGCCAAAAATATCTGCTCGGTGACAAGAACAGCGTGCACTTTTTGCAACCCGTGCTTCATATAGCAAATGTTTCTTATAGGCGGTGTTGCATCTATCCAAAGAAATACCATCCGCCCCCTGTTCCCATTTGCAATGTTGCGTTTGACCACTCGAGCCTTATGATGGGGGCTCTGAGGGACTTACTCCTTACAAAGTTTTCTTGGCCCTCGACATGAGTACATTCCTGTGTAATTGAATTCGCAACATCTCTTTTCGCTTCGCAGCAATTTCATATCACAATGTTCGATGCCATGTTAAGACGTGACATCTATTTGTGGCGGCCATTTTGAAAGCCATGTTTCATATAGCAAATGTTTCCTATAGGTGTTGTTGCACATTCCATGATCTATCGAAAGAGGTACCACTCGGTCCCTGTTGCCATTTGAAAGTTTGAAGTTGGCTCCTGGGGCCCTATGATGGGGATTCTAGGGGCACTTGTTTCTCACAGACTTTTACAACCCCTCTGACATTGGTACATTCCTGCACAACTGGATCCGTCACATTTTTGTTCATTTCACAAGTCTTTCAGGTCACAAAGTTTGGTGGGACACCCTGTATATTCCCACATACGACCCAACCATGACATAATGTTCACTACTTCTATTATCGGTTGTTAGCTCAACCCAACTATTTCATGTTCCCCGACTTGACATTGCCTCAACCACTCTATGGTGCATTCCGAGTGATGCCTGTTGCCGGAATTTTCTTTTTGTGAAGCGAGTGACCTAACCATATTAGACTTGTCTGGATTTTCATGGCCAGTATTGCCAACTTTGGAACTCGTTTTTCTTTTCGACTCTAGGTACGTCGGTTTCATGCATAGCTGGTGCTTTCTTGTTTTGTTCATTCTAATATGCACAGCTCGTTATCAAATGTGGCGCATTATGGCCAACTCCGTCTTTTCCGTATTTTTCGTACCTCTGTTTTTTCTATTTTCTTTTGTTAGATTGTGCCACTGATTATACACGTCATATCTTCTGTTTTACATGACAGATTGACACTAAATATTGCACTCAATTCATATAGTGCTCTTTGCAAAACATGTACTTTTCATTGCAGTTGGCGACACTGTTAACCCCAATGGTGGCCTTCATTTGTTCCCTATTGTGGCAAGTCTCCTTCTACACATCACTTGTCAGCATTGTATTTTGTCGTGCCCCCTTTTTTTGCGGAATTTGCACTTTTCCCTTGTCCAACCTTGCTGTTTCCCGAACTTCCACCCCTTATATTTCTTGAACCTGTTGCTATGGGCAGCTAATTTTTTGGGAATGCTCATCTCAGTTACAGCTCTTTCAATTGGCATAGGTCACATCTTTCACTGCAACTATCATTTTTGGAAGGTTTCCTTGTAAGCATGCTTTTCGATTTGGATTGCAAATGGTGTGGTGTCAACACCAAAACCATAGTTATGACTGCTATTTTTGTTCGTATGTTGTGACAGGATTCAATAAGAAGAACAAGAATTCCATCGTCTACCAGAACCTTCCCTCTGCAATACGTCCACTTGCCCACAGAGCTCACATCTCTGTGCCAAGCCCGCCAACCACATTGGAAGATACGAGGAACGTTCCGAAATTAATGCCTCCTATTTTTTCTGTGCTGACTTTGTATGTCCGTGCCAGATCTCGTTGGTGCAAAGCCAATGCTTGAACCTTCCTCTTCTATTTGCATCTGGTTCCGTTGTTCTACGGTAGTTGACGCCAGCATAGGAGTGTTCCAAAGTGGAGCGTATATAGACGTGCGCATAAAACAACGATGTGTGGTTGAATTCCTCACTACTGAAGGAATTGCGCCGATTGAAATCCACCGACGCTTGGTAAAGGTTTATGGAGACGATACAATAGACGTAAGCAATGTGAATCGATGGGTACATGACTTTCAAGGTGGTAAAAAGGGTGTTCAAGTCTAGCCACGGCCCGGTCGACCCTGCACAGTTATTATTATTATTATTATTATTATTATTATTAGTATTAGTATTAGTATTATTATTATTACGATTCCTGAAGTGTTGATACTTCAAGTATTGAAACATCCAAGTATTCAAATATCAGAATAAAATAAAATGTATGTCATTGCCGATCAATCGCCACCAAAAATTCTAAAGTAAAAAAAAAATGTACTGGTCATTCGTGGATTCGATTCGATTGGACTACCTTCAGACTACTGGTCAAACGCTTTTACCACATAACCACGATTGCTACGCAGCAATTGCCTTTGTCTTTAATTTGTTTACGAATATAATACACGCGCCGTGTTTGATTCAAAATAAAGGAGTTTTGTATTTTGTTTTTAAAAAATCTGTAATGTTGATAATTTAATGAATACAGTGATTTAATGCCCTCCAAGTCAATTACTTTTTCCTGTGTTTTGACAATCAATCTGACTATGAACGAGCTACTGTCTTGAGAGAACAGATAAGACTCTCTATTTAGGCGATCCGAAAGAAGTAACTCTTTAGATGAGGGTTCATGAGTTGTAGATTTCTAATCTTGCGGCCCGGGTTCGATTCCTGCCCTGGCCGTTTACCCTTCCTTAATGTTTCATTTAAAAGGCTGAGCTCCAGTTGGATGCGGCTAAATGAAAGATAATCCCCAGTGGAGAAACTCAGTGATCTTGAAAATAAAGTAAGAAAAATGAATGGAGAAAACGAATTGCAGAGTTAATTCTATCAATGGTTCAATATTTGATATTATCCTTTAGTTTCGTGCATTTTTAAATTGTTGTTTGTTGACACTATGCTCTCCCCTTTTCTTGTTGTTTCTCAATGTGTAAAATTTCACATATATTATGCAAATCATGAACCCTCAGTTATATTTGCAAGTTAACGGGATATAGGATTACTTTAATACGGATAAGTTCCCAAACTCGTTTGAGTGTTATCGAATTTTGCATTTTTAATAATTAGAAATAAATTACCAATAGTTAAAATCTTCAAAAATTATTTAACGAATAATGAAACCAATTTCTTCTTTCGAAGTAGTATTACGTATGAATCAGTAGCGCCGGAACGTAGGAGCTCACGCCCTGTTAGACCTCCACAATTTTCATTGGGGGTTGGGTTCTGCTCCCTTTTAATTGATTCGCAGGTAGGGTTAGTGTTAATAGTTTCAAAACTCAGTGCAAAGCTTTGAGTTAGTTAAAAAAAATAACCTACCATATGTACCGCATAAGCTACCCGTATATTATTTGATACCCGGATATGTATATTTATTTGAACTATGCAAACTTGTTTATATAATCCTCATTTGAGTTAATTATATGATTAACTAAGTCCCTTGACTGTTATCTTCTCATCGCCGCCTCTGATATCCGTATATTTTTTTTTAAGTGGTTGTGTATAGTTTTACGTGTGTATAATACAAACAAGAAGTACTTTGAGTACAAGTATCGAAAGACTCCCTTTTGTCATTTCGTCAGGCAGCGTTTCGCTCCACTTCTGTACGAACACACTCTTTACGATTTGTGGTCTTAATAGTTGGGGGCAACTTCACGCTGCTGTGCTAGCTACTATCAGGAGTATTTAATCTTGGAGCAGACGTTAGTTGGGTTGCCTATCTCACGGATTTTGTACATCAAGAATTTCTATGCCTCGCTGTACACATAACCTACGTACACTCATGTCCAAAATTATTGTCGCATGTCTGTAAATATGTTGTTGTAGGAATATAATTTGATAACGAATTCGCCCGGTATTTCTTACAATGCTAGTATGTATATAGTCGGCAAAGACATGTATGTGGTAAATTTCATGTCAAAAGAGCAGTAAATAAGATCATCAAAATAAAACTTTCTTGTCCAATTAGCAACATTTTGTTTTACTCACTCTAATTTCCGTATTTATAATTGTTTTCCTATGAAATTTGCCACAAATATATACAATTTCCAACTGTACACATAGTGTCAGTATTAAAAGTACCCTTCAAAATCACTATCAGATTATATTCTTACAAGAAGACAGTTGTAGATATGCGACAATCATTTTAGACATGAATGTACATAAGACTGATTTTCTTTCAAATTTCACTTAATTTCTTTAAGATTCCCTGACAAAAATGTTTATTTATAATTCGTGACTAAAAAAGATAATTATTTTATTAACATGTATATCTCACTTACTGTTTTAAATCCAGTAGAAATAAAAGAGAGAAGTGAGTGAAATTCAAACTAAAAGGCTGAATAAAAACATTATATTTCACCAAATTTTCCATCTGATAATATATATATATATATATATATATATATATATATATATATATATATATATATATTAACACTAGTTAAAGCATATAAAATACATATAACGTGCTTATAAATCATTTTAGTATCATTGTTTTATGATTGTACTTATAGTACCTTGCTAAAACGTTTGTCTTTCAACTGTCATATATATATCTTAGTAAATTGTGTAATCTGCTGTCACAAAAACGTTTCCTATTTTTCGATTGGTATAAGGAAGAGATACCATACTATTTTTCAATCAGTATTTTTCCATAGTATTTTACCGTAAATTATAAATTGTGTGTAAACTTTGTTATTTTTAAAAGACTGAAACGAGATAATTGTACGATGATGTTTTAAACGCTGGTCATTTGCGGAGTAGGAAATCATTTGGAGGAGCTGGCCTCGATGGGCCCCCCATGGCTACACCCCTGGCGACATTTTATAAAATTCCTGCATCTCCAGGAGAAATTAGCAAAACAAATTCATGAGATGGCATTAATTTATTTCAATTAAAATGGAATGAATTGATATCCAAGTGGAAATAGCAATTTATAACTGGTCACATGACCACTTAGGTTCCCTAAATCTGGGAATATTTTTCATAAATGACACTATCATGGTGGAGGAAATAGTGAAGGTTATATTAGAAGACATTAGGCTAACAGTTGAAAATTTTGTGGCTGAAATAAATGTTAGTTTTAGATAAAACTTAAATGAAATTCACAACTAACTGCAATTTCAGAAAGTGGCAGTGAGATGGATGTTTATCTCTTTTTAGATAGAGCTTTAACGGAAATGCTGAATAACTGTGACTGTAATGAATATGACATTTTCGCCAACTTAGTTTATGGTCACAATCGAGAAAATTGGGTATATATTTATGACTCAAAATAAAGGTAATTAACAAGAAGTGCAGGCATCCCTGAATCCCAAAAAGAAAAGTCCAGGAGTTTGTCACCAACGCGATGCTTTCCTTGTTATGGGACTGTGAGGGAGTCATCAGGACGGAATACCTGTCATAGGGCTAAAGTAACACCAGGGGTGTGCACGAGTCAGTCGAGTCGAGATTTAAACTTAGTTAGACTTGTCTCGAGAAAATATTGTCTCGGCTCGTGTCTCGCCTCGAAAATATGAATCTGTCTCGACTCGACTGGAATTTGAGTTAGATGTCTCGAAATTCGAGTCAAGACAAAATGTATGAGTTAAAATATACGCACACATCAGCCACA
Organism: Thermobia domestica; assembly: GCF_964235325.1. Classification (NCBI taxonomy): domain Eukaryota; kingdom Metazoa; phylum Arthropoda; class Insecta; order Zygentoma; family Lepismatidae; genus Thermobia; species Thermobia domestica. The sequence continues at coordinate 253,888,890 of NC_137459.1, read as the reverse complement.
ACATTATGACTACTTACCTTATTGTCAGTATGTCCACCTTTTGTGAGGTGCTAGGTAGCCAGAGCCGAAACTACTGTTTACCGAAGAACACCAACACAAAATAAAAAAAAAATGAATGAAGGAGAGTGGCTGGGAATATTCAAATTAACTGCAATATTTGCATAGAATGCAAATACAAAAATTATGAAAAGATTGATTCCCTCTTGGAGATAAGATTCTCTCCTGTAAGGGACACCACTCCCTTATGAAGTCGGTAGAGCAATAATATTAATGTTTTGTGGAACAGCAGATCTCAGGGCAATCTGCATGACAGCCATGCTCAAAGATGCTACAATAGTGAGTTAGTTATATATTTCAAATAAGGTTAAGAAAAAAAAAATTAATCTGACATTAAAATTTACAGGTAGCAGCCTGTATGTAATCTCACTATTTCATGACTGTTATTTGGTTCCTTGGGCAGAATTTTCTCTGAGCCCCATACAGAGAGGTGGTCAACCATACACAATCAAGGGGAAAATGCCTCCTTGAATCACACTCCTGAAAACAAACATATCATTAGCACAGGTACTCACCATACAGCAAATTGAATAGACAGTTGTTCTGGTAAGAGCTGGCAGTTTTATTTTCCAACATGGAATCAGGAACATAAAAGGATGGATGTGTTGATATCCACACTTTGGTACACTAATACTTATCACCTTTTTCGTAGTGCACTACACGCACACTTTTTAGAAATATTGATATGCTTGATAAATTTACCACACTGTTTCATTACTATAAAAATAACAAAAAGGAGAAGGTAGGATGAATCTGAAGTTAGAAAGGTCTGTCTGACCTTTAAAAAAAGAAAAAAAATATATAGAGATATTTACAACATTCTTTTTATCTCCTCATAATTTATAGTTTCTTGTCTCTAACAGTTTTAGAGGAGAGAGGTATTCCACTGAAACATATTTCAAGATGTGTGTATATAAATACACAGATTGAAGATAAAAATAAACACAATTTAATATACTGGTTCACTGTTCCGCTATTTACTCGCTGTTCACAAGTTCTATGTTGTATGACACAGTGTCCTCCTAGATTCCCATTCCACTGAAATGTAAAATGTTCTGTAGGAGATATGGTAAGCTGGATTTCACACGTTCAATGAAGGAACTTTAGTAGCTCCTATAACTAAGCAAAATAATTGCTGGGAGCCTTGTGCTAAAAGTCCAAGGACAGGCACGGCTTAGAGACGTTACCGGCCTAGGTTTTATATCTCTAACTGAGATATCGTAAAGTATGTATTTCTTCCATGTTTGAAAAACTGGGTTTTCCCATATTAAAATTGGGAGGTGCGACGAGATTCAAATTATGTTGTCTCTATTGAGCGTCCATAGCACTCAGAGAATGAACAATTATAAACTGTTGATCTCAAATTTTATCTTCCATTGTCACTATGTGTAATAAGCACCACTGATGACAAACTGCAGATATGTGTAGGTCTTACACATTTTTGTAATATAATTATAGCTTCATATAAAACAAACTGAGTTCTACACACTCGCGTATTCAGTTGTTCACAGGACAAATCCAGGGGAGCCGGAAAACAACTTGCTCACACCTCGTCCTGGGTATCGAACACTCTGTCAGAGAAGTCAAGTGACTTCCTTCGAACCGAAAAACTATATCTTGTTGCTTCACGAGTCTAGCTTGAACTATCTCGTTCTCTCAGGAGAACGAGTATATGTTTCTGGTAAAAACAAGGAAACGAAGAAACTCGCTTCCTCAAGCAACCTTTGACAAAAGGTTCTCTGCCCTGAGGCGATTTGCGTGTGGTCCGACCTGCACAATGCACTTGTTCAGCTATCATCCGTAGCCAAAATCACCCTTTCTTGGCTGACACGTGCTGCCCCTTCTCTGAGGAACGGCCAACACTGAACTTTTTGCTCGCAGCAGAAACTATGAAAGTTTTTCGCACACTTTTGTTTAGAAACATATGATATTATACATCAAAATAAAGGTAAACATCCAAAGAATACATATATATACAATTTATGAACTGTCATCTCTCTCAGAAGCAGCAGTGACCCAATTTCTGTGGCTGTCGTTCAAAACTGTCTGCTACTAATGCAGCCATGTTTGCTTGAAGAGAGATTGAAGGAAACATCTTTGTTAATTATTTATTTTTCACAACTACAAGATCCAAGTGTCTTGTTCGATAAGGGAAACACGCTGTTAAAATAAATCAGAATTTTGTGCGGTATTTCCAAGAACGTGTTTAGCTTAGTACGTAAATATTAATATTAAACACAGAAAATAAGTCAAATCAGAGTATACATTTTCAAATTGGTGTTGCATTTCGGGAACTAACTAAAAGGCTCGCTGGCCAGGTTACTGGTCTCTGGTGAGAAGGGGGAGAGGAAATGACGCTTGAACTCGGTGCATTGGAAATCACACCTATAGAAAGCTAAAATTTCGCATGTAGAAGTGAAAAAGTTTATGGCTTTTGAAACAATACAAACGCTCTGTTTCAACACACTGTATCAAACTCAGTGTAGATTCACCAAGGAAGTTCATAGGCTACTTCCTGTGTATTGAGATACTTATTTAGATCCTATTCTGGTAATTTCTTTCCATGTAGATTTGAGAGAGACCTCACATCTCGTAGTCTAGGCGACAGCAAGTCGCGAAAGAAAAAAAAAACTTCTCTCAGCGCTAGCTCTCTTCCAAGCGTTCTGAAAACTCATGTATGATTCCTATACTATCTTCTCATTTCCTATTTAATTAATCCTTCATCTATGCTTGTAATATCATTCCTTCCATCATCCCCTGTAAACTATACATTATGCAACGACGCAGTAATTTTATGCAACCCATTAATACACTATATAATGCCTATAAATGCAGTAAACACCAATGAAATAAATACAATATAATACAATATTGTATTAATATTTACGTACTATGCTGGGTGTTTTACACTTCATTACTAATAATATAAATAAATATGCACTGAATATGCTACTGTTAAGCAAATTATTATACCACAAAATCCATTATATTTACATATAAATATGCAAATGTGCCCCTCATCTGCATTTCGATATGCAGATGATGGAGAAGGGCATCGGCCTTCTACAGTAATTTCCCCCCTATGATTCTAGGTGCTGTACTTTCTAGTACAGGACGTAGATCATACGGAGGGCACATTTTCGTTCCTGAAATATTATTTCACAAAACATCCAAGGTAAAAAAAAATCAAAGTTAAATAGCACAAAACATAATAAATGCAAATCAACACACAAAGCTAAATAAAGAGAATTCAGTGTTCCCTGAGTTACATAAACATAAACGACATCGGTTCCCAATACATACACTAATACACTAATACACTAATACACTATATACACATTTTGACAAATCCGGTTACGTGATGCTGAGATGTGTGATCTGTGTCTTCTCTATTGACCAGTACAACTGTGATTCTTCTCTTTTCTAGAAACGTAAAGTTTCAATAGAAAAGCATTTCTTGTCATCTTGACTTCTTTAGTCGCTGGATCCCCTAGTGTGTACATGTTACGACCAGTGGCGGCGACAATCTGCCATGGTCCCGAGTACAAGAGCAAGAGCTTCTTCGACACACCTGCTAGAGCATCCGACTTGGGAAAAACTCTAGTTAGAACAAGATCACCCACTTTGTACTCTACAGTACGGTGTGACTTGTCGAAGTTGCGTTTCCGTGCAGCAGCATTCCTTTTATGGTTCTTTCTTGCAATTTCTACATAGTACTGCACGTCATGGCGCTGATCCACTTCTGGGATTTCAAACAGCCTGGCTATGTCTCTAGACATAGACTGCCCAAAGTGACACTCAAAGGCTGACACGCCAGTGGTCAGGTGTTTTGCCGAATTTAAGCACTTCTCTATTTTCTCCAAGTATTTGGGCCACAATCTCTGGTTATCATGGCACAATTTTCGTAGCAAACGTACTGTTGCCTTGACAGCTACCTCTGCCATTTCACCTTGCGCATAATATGGTGTCGACGTGATGTGCCTGATACCAAGATCTGCTAACACTGTTTTCCAGCGGTTAGACTGGAAAGGTGACCCTCTGTCTGTCAAGACTAGTTCCACACTAGGGTTAACTTTCAGATACTCCTTCAGTTTCCTTATTGCAGTCGTAGTGTTTGCCTTTCTACATGCGTACAAGCCAATTAGCTTGGAAAATGCATCATAAAATACCAATATGTAATGGACTCCCCCAATTCCCTTGGTTAGAGGCCCTAACCAGTCAGCGCAGACCAAATAGCCTGGCTTCTCAACTACCACGGGATTCAGTGGTCCCGGACGATAACATTGGGGGGGGTTGCTTTTCTGGCATAATTCGCAGGAAGCACAAAAACGCCTCACACTTGCCCTCATCTTCGGCCATACGAAAAATTCTGATAGAAGTGGAAGTAGTTTGCTAGCCGACATGTGCCCTCGATCTGAATGGTAATAATCGAGCAGTGGAACTACTAACACTTCTGGGATGCATATTCGGACTCCTTCCCGGTCACGCTTGCATAAGCGTCCGTTCAAAACTTCAAAACGGTGACAAGCACCATTCACCTTTGGTGAGTCCGTCTTCTCTTCGACATCTTTCTTGATCTTGCCGTAGACAGGATCTGAAGACTGCATCTCCGGTAGTATGGCTATCATCTTCCTCAACTCACATGGGATTTCCGTCAGGATGGACATCAGCGACTCCTGGAGGATAGGCTTCCGAGCAACACTGAGGTCTTCTTCTGTGTGAGGAGGGTACCTGGAGTGATAATCACTCAGATTCTCATTGGACTTGACAAACTGAAATTCGAAATTGAAATTTGAGAGCAACATCGCCCACCGGGTGATGCGCTGGTTTGTAAGTCTACAATAGAGAATAAACTTAAGCGCAAGGTGGTCACTGCGTACTATGAATTTAGTACCAACTAAGTACTGTTTAAACTTAACAACGCCATCTATGAGTCCATAAAATTCCTTCTCTGTTATCGAATAATTGCGTTGCGCGGCATTGAACACTCGTGATGTAAAAGCAATGACACGAATGTCATCATTGTCATCACGCTGGTACAACAGAGAAGAACACGCAATATCACACGCATCACATTCAAGAATCAATTGCTTGTCAGGCAGGACGGTTTTCAGTACTACTTCCTCCTGGAAGATTTGCTTGATCCTGTCCATCGCTGCCTGATGTACTGGCTCCCATTTGAACCTAACATTCTTCTTTAGCAGTTGGAACAACGGATGGAGAACTTCCGAGTACTTAATACTAAAGCAACGATAGTATTGGCAGTAGCCAATGAAGGAACGCAGTTCCTTTACGTTCCGTGGTGTCCTAAAATCTAACACCGCCTTCACTTTCGCCGGATCTTTGCCGATACCGGATTGCGAAAGATGGAAACCAAGTATGTTCAATGATTTTCTCGCAAAATTGCACTTTTTCAGCCTGAGAGTTAGGCCGCCCGCAGTGAGTAAACCCAACACTCTGTCGAGGTGTACTAAGTGATCATCGAAGCTCCTGTCGGCTAGAATTAAATCATCTACATAAGCGCCGCAGTACTCTCTAGCTTCTGATCCAATCAGCATATCTAATGCTCTTACGCAAGAAGCAAGGCTCTGTTTTGTTCCAAACGGAAGTTTTTGAAAAACATACGAAATGCCTTCATGTAGGAACCCAAGATATTTCTGGTCACTTTCTTTCACTTTAATCTGTAAAAACATCTCGGTTGCATCTACGCAACTGAACCAAGAGTTGTCGCAAATATCTTGGAGAACAGATAGGGGTGACATAGGTCTGTCGGAGAGATCCCCTGAAATTTTGGCCAGAGCTCTTCCATCAATACAAACTCGAATGCGTCCGTCACTCTTCGGCGTCACTACCAGAGGGTTTATATAAGCTGTAGGCATCTTCTTAATCACACCCCAGGCCTCCCAACGCGAAATTTCATTCGATACTAAATTCCTGAATTTCTTTGGGTAAGGATACAATTTAGTTTTTATGGGACGTTCGTCCGTTACTCCAACCTCGTGCTCGTAGTTAGCTATGCAACCTGGCTTGATATCAAAAAGCGCCTGGTGCTTTAAAAGAACAGCTTTCAAACTCTCTCTTTGTGAGGCTGAGAGATCTGAGTAGTTCGAGACAAAATCTTCTATATCTGAATGGGAGGCACGTGTGTTCACTTTCAACCACTCTTCTGGTGGGAATACATGAACTGCCATTTCTTGGGCACTTGGGTATCTACCATCATCCAAGTTCGGGGCACGAGCAGCCTTTTCTCTGCAGGTCTTATGCTCATTCTGTGCGCTAACCCGTATGGCCTTCCGTCCTTCATCTGACGGGGAAAAATTACATTCAACAGTATCTAACTCCTCTATGAAACTATATGGTTTCTCGCACTCACCATTCAATTCTAAACAACGAACTACTAGATCCTCAGTCTCGCAATCTACTGATCTAAACTTGACTTCTACATCATGAGGATGTTTGAGATGTAGAAGGCCGGTGTCATAGTCTAACACGGCACGAGATTCTGTAAAGAAGTTGGAACCTAAAATCAAAGATCTATTCAGATCTGAAATAATGATGCCTAATGTATGAAATTCCTTCCCGTGTATCTGAATGACTAACAGCGTCTGGCCTATGATCGTCGCTGATTTACTTCCGAAAGCAGACGTAACCCGTATATTCTTAGCACTCAAAAATGCGGGTGTGGGGTGGCTATTTGAGACGGAGTCCCAAATTTCTTTAGAAATGGCGGAGCAAGTAGCCCCTGTATCTAATAAAGAATTAACTTCCTTTCCAAACAAAAGTACATTTATCTCTGGCAGTGAGATGACGTTATTACTGGGTAGTTCTTCATTACTTGAATCAAATAAATTCTTAAAAATGCCATTGGCCTCTTCATATACAGCCCTATCTAAATCGATGTGTTCTCCTGTCCTACTTAACAAGGTTAACTTATTTTTGAACATGCCTTCGCTGAAATGCTTCTTCGCCTTAATTTCTAAACAAATCTTACAATTTTCTTCTTCTTTTTCTTCTATATTTTCAAAAATTTCTTTAACTGCGGTTTCACATGAATTTTCATATAAGTGTATATTTTCTACATTCTCTTCTAAATTTCGCACATACTTGGAATTTACATTTGTCAACTCAGATGTACTCGTATTCTCCATAGTCATCTTACCGTTGTTCCAAGCACATGCGGACAATCCTCATTCTCTGGGAGCAGAAGAAGAGGATTGGTTACTCCTGGTGATGTTATGGTTTTGGCTGGTAGGAGGAGGCGCCCGGTCATAATGTTCCAACAGCTGGATTTCCTGGTCCTCGTGACGGAAGGAATTTCCCTGTGGTCTATCCGTTTGGCGCATCCCTCCCCTCCTACCGCGGGCTCCACGAACGTTGTTGTTGTGAGAGGAGTGGGAGTTCCCCCCACGTGACCAGCCAGACGACCCACTTCCGCTGCTCTGGTGGCGAGGCGGGGATCGCTGGTGGTTGTTTTGATTCGTGTTTTGATGTCTCGTTCTCTGATAAGGACGCTGGTTTTCTCTCGTTCTATTCTTTTTACGAGCAGCGTGCTTACCACTGTGCCCAGAGGGGTTATTGTCCTCATTTTCCACGCTCACTTGGAGCATGTTGACCCCTTTCCTCTGGTTACTCTGGAAAAACTGGTCGCGATTCGTCATCGACGACTGCAGTTCCTGTACTAGATTTAAAAGTTCTGCTATTGTCTTTGGGCGAGAAGAGACTATCGCCCTAAATAGCCAGTTCGGGAAATGACGCGGAAGTACCTTCAGTAATGTAGCATCAGACATTCTAGGCTCTAATATGCTATTTTTGTGTAACAAATCCAGCAGATACTCTGCGGGGGATTTGTGTACACGATTGTCGAAGTGGGAGGTGAGAATGGTTGCTCTTAGGTTCGCCAGCCGCTCTTCGCTAAGGTAACACTGTTTGAAGTTTTGCACAAAATCTTCGTAGGTGTGGATTTTGTTCCGGTTTACTTGAAACCACTGGTAACCGAGTCTCATCTCGTCCGGTACTCCAGTGACCTCAAAGTACCGGTCGAGATCTTGGAGAAAGTTATAGGTTTCGGTCTCAGATTCATTTCCCGCATACACAGGTAAGGTAACGTCCCTGTGTATGAGACCAAAAGCTGTTGCGAGCTGCTGTCTCGTCTCATGATTACATGAGCGAGACGTCGACGGGACAGGTTCTGTCTCGCGGGAAGTAGCGAGGTTCCCAGGTTGAGAACCAGGCAGATCGCGACTCGAGATGTCGTTTGGAGATGGCGGTCTTTCTTGTGTGCCGGAGACAGAGATGTTAGCGAGTCTCCCATCTATCACCTCACTCGTCTCCTTCTGAATGGAGCTCTTCCACTCCTCCATTTTCTTCTCGAGTTGTGCACACACGTCATGAACGGTCTCTTGCATCTGTTGGATGCTACCGTTACATTCCGACCTGATCTCATCGAGTGGCGTTTCCTGCTCTAGTTCCCCCCGGATCCTGGCTAGTTGGGAAGCGAAATTCACTTCCACTCGCCTGACCTGATTATTCAGAGTAAGTGTGGTCTGTTCTACACGAGACGAGACCTGTCTAACACTCTCAGAAAGCTCTGAGTAATTCTCTTCTAATCTCTTAGTGGTTTCCGTGACACGAGAATTGAGATCTTCCCGAGCGCCTTCAATCTCCCCCCTCAGCTCTACAGTAGTGATTTCAAGTCGCTCTGTCAATTCCCGTTCACTCTGCTCAAGTCTTGACGTCATGGATTCTAACCGCATTTCAAGACGAGCATTGACCGACTCTATAGCTTGTTCAATTCGTTCGCTATTTTGTCTTGTTTCATTTTGAACCTGTACAAGACTTCTATCTACCTTTGCTAAACCCTTTGAATTTTCTTCTAATTTCTTTTCTAACGTTTTCGCATTCTCGTCTTGTCTTCTCGTACTTTCCTCTAATTTTGCTTCTATTTCTAACTTTAATTCCTCCTTTAGTTTCTTTTGTCCTTGCAAGATCTCGTTCAAAATTGCCTCAAAATTTAAATAACTTCTCTGTTCCACCACGCTACTCTCATTAACTGCAGTGCTAACACTATGATCTGGCATTCTCGTAGTTTCCGTGATTACCTCCCTTTCCTCCCGCAATGGTACTTCCGGATCCCTAATGGGGACTGGCGGAACGGTATCCACCGCATCAGCGTCTCCCACTACGCTGACCGGACGCTCACTAGTGCTCTGCGCGTCACCAACACTATTCTCCTCTGAGAGCTCCCCAGCTCTCTGAGCGAACTCTTCAAATACAAACTCTGTGTCCATATTTCTTACTCTTCGAGACTGTGCTCGCGTTAACACCATTTACAAATACAAACGGAAAACAAAGTTTCTTCCCCCCAAAGTTCTAAAAAAACTGAATTCTCTAAACACAGTAATGGTTGTCAAAATATTCAAGACACAAATAAATTTCAAAACACAAGACACCTACGTTCTTGGAAATTTTTCGGGAAGAGAAACAAACATATACCGAAATTTTAACACAAACTGTATGTTGACCAGCTAGTATTTAAAATATACTTCATGCCCTTTACGCTGATGGCGCCACGTTTAATGTGGCGCAAAAGCGTGAAGTATCGTGCCCCACGCTGGGCGCCACGTTATTGTGAGGTGCTAGGTAGCCAGAGCCGAAACTACTGTTTACTGAAGAACACCAACACAAAATAAAAAAAAATGAATGAAGGAGAGTGGCTGGGAATATTCAAATTAACTGCAATATTTGCATAGAATGCAAATACAAAAATTATGAAAAGATTGATTCCCTCTTGGAGATAAGATTCTCTCCTGTAAGGGACACCACTCCCTTATGAAGTCGGTAGAGCAATAATATTAATGTTTTGTGGAACAGCAGATCTCAGGGCAATCTGCATAACAGCCATGCTCAAAGATGCTACAATAGTGAGTTAGTTATATATTTCAAATAAGGTTAAGAAAAAAAAAATTTTTAATCTGACATTAAAATTTACAGGTAGCAGCCTGTATGTAATCTCACTATTTCATGACTGTTATTTGGTTCCTTGGGCAGAATTCTCTCTGAGCCCCATACAGAGAGGTGGTCAACCATACACAATCAAGGGGAAAATGCCTCCTTGAATCACACTCCTGAAAACAAACATATCATTAGCACAGGTACTCACCATACAGCAAATTGAATAGACAGTTGTTCTGGTAAGAGCTGGCAGTTTTATTTTCCAACATGGAATCAGGAACATAAAAGGATGGATGTGTTGATATCCACACTTTGGTACACTAATACTTATCACCTTTTTCGTAGTGCACTACACACACACTTTTTAGAAATATTGATATGCTTGATAAATTTACCACACTGTTTCATTACTATAAAAATAACAAAAAGGAGAAGGTAGGATGAATCTGAAGTTAGAAAGGTCTGTCTGACCTTTAAAAAAAGAAAAAAAAATATATAGAGATATTTACAACATTCTTTTTATCTCCTCATAATTTTTAGTTTCTTGTCTCTAACAGTTTTAGAGGAGAGAGGTATTCCACTGAAACATATTTCAAGATGTGTGTATATAAATACACAGATTGAAGATAAAAATAAACACAATTTAATATACTGGTTCACTGTTCCGCTATTTACTCGCTGTTCACAAGTTCTATGTTGTATGACACAGTGTCCTCCTAGATTCCCATTCCACTGAAATGTAAAATGTTCTGTAGGAGATATGGTAAGCTGGATTTCACACGTTCAATGAAGGAACTTTAGTAGCTCCTATAACTAAGCAAAATAATTGCTGGGAGCCTTGTGCTAAAAGTCCAAGGACAGGCACGGCTTAGAGACGTTACCGGCCTAGGTTTTATATCTCTAACTGAGATATCGTAAAGTATGTATTTCTTCCATGTTTGAAAAACTGGGTTTTCCCATATTAAAATTGGGAGGTGCGACGAGATTCAAATTATGTTGTCTCTATTGAGCGTCCATAGCACTCAGAGAATGAACAATTATAAACTGTTGATCTCAAATTTTATCTTCCATTGTCACTATGTGTAATAAGCACCACTGATGACAAACTGCAGATATGTGTAGGTCTTACACATTTTTGTAATATAATTATAGCTTCATATAAAACAAACTGAGTTCTACACACTCGCGTATTCAGTTGTTCACAGGACAAATCCAGGGGAGCCGGAAAACAACTTGCTCACACCTCGTCCTGGGTATCGAACACTCTGTCAGAGAAGTCAAGTGACTTCCTTCGAACCGAAAAACTATATCTTGTTGCTTCACGAGTCTAGCTTGAACTATCTCGTTCTCTCAGGAGAACGAGTATATGTTTCTGGTAAAAACAAGGAAACGAAGAAACTCGCTTCCTCAAGCAACCTTTGACAAAAGGTTCTCTGCCCTGAGGCGATTTGCGTGTGGTCCGACCTGCACAATGCACTTGTTCAGCTATCATCCGTAGCCAAAATCACCCTTTCTTGGCTGACACGTGCTGCCCCTTCTCTGAGGAACGGCCAACACTGAACTTTTTGCTCGCAGCAGAAACTATGAAAGTTTTTCGCACACTTTTGTTTAGAAACATATGATATTATACATCAAAATAAAGGTAAACATCCAAAGAATACATATATATACAATTTATGAACTGTCATCTCTCTCAGAAGCAGCAGTGACCCAATTTCTGTGGCTGTCGTTCAAAACTGTCTGCTACTAATGCAGCCATGTTTGCTTGAAGAGAGATTGAAGGAAACATCTTTGTTAATTATTTATTTTTCACAACTACAAGATCCAAGTGTCTTGTTCGATAAGGGAAACACGCTGTTAAAATAAATCAGAATTTTGTGCGGTATTTCCAAGAACGTGTTTAGCTTAGTACGTAAATATTAATATTAAACACAGAAAATAAGTCAAATCAGAGTATACATTTTCAAATTGGTGTTGCATTTCGGGAACTAACTAAAAGGCTCGCTGGCCAGGTTACTGGTCTCTGGTGAGAAGGGGGAGAGGAAATGACGCTTGAACTCGGTGCATTGGAAATCACACCTATAGAAAGCTAAAATTTCGCATGTAGAAGTGAAAAAGTTTATGGCTTTTGAAACAATACAAACGCTCTGTTTCAACACACTGTATCAAACTCAGTGTAGATTCACCAAGGAAGTTCATAGGCTACTTCCTGTGTATTGAGATACTTATTTAGATCCTATTCTGGTAATTTCTTTCCATGTAGAGTTGAGAGAGACCTCACATCTAGTAGTCTAGGCGACAGCAAGTCCGGAAAAAAAAAAAAAAAACTTCTCTCAGTGCTAGCTCTCTTCCAAGCGTTCTGAAAACTCATGTATGATTCCTATACTATCTTCTCATTTCCTATTTAATTAATCCTTCATCTATGCTTGTAATATCATTCCTTCCATCATCCCCTGTAAACTATACATTATGCAACGACGCAGTAATTTTATGCAACCCATTAATACACTATATAATGCCTATAAATGCAGTAAACACCAATGAAATAAATACAATATAATACAATATTGTATTAATATTTACGTACTATGCTGGGTGTTTTACACTTCATTACTAATAATATAAATAAATATGCACTGAATATGCTACTGTTAAGCAAATTATTATACCACAAAATCCATTATATTTACATATAAATATGCAAATGTGCCTCTCATCTGCATTTCGATATGCTGATGATGGAGAAGGGCATCGGCCTTCTACACTTTGATACGGATAACAACGGCGACGCGTCTTGGCATGGACGCAATGATCCTTGGTAGGTTGCTGGAGAGAGTTCGCACCACATGTGCACGCACAGGTCACCTAATTCCCGTAAATTCCGGGGGGGTGATGTGCTCTGACGTCACGTTCAACCACATCCCAGGTGACTTCGATTGGGTTCAGATCAAGCGAGTTGGGTCCCAGCACTTCACTTGGAACTCCCACCTGTGTTCCTCGAAATACTCCATCACACTCCTGGCCTTGTGGCATGGTGCATTATTTTGTCCAGAAATGCAACTACCGTTGGAAAACATGGTCGTTGTGAAGGAGTGTACGTAGTCTTCAAGCAGTGTGCGATACACCTCGGCCGTAATGGTGCCTTGCTCGAGCTCCATTAGACATATGGATGCTCACGTGAATGTTGCCCAGAGCATAACTAAGCCACCGCCAGCTTGTCTCCGTCCCGCAGTGCAGGTGTCAAGGAGCTGTTCTCTTGGAACACGATGGATTCGCAGTCTCCCATCGCCATGATGAAAAATTTATTGGGATTCATCAAATAATGCAACGCTCTGCCACTGCGTCAACCTGTATGTAGTTTATTGTTTTATAATTTAGTGTTTACAAAAAATCCTTTTAAAAAAACATTTATCTATAGAAGTGAAAGGTACCTATCTGTACTCGTTCTTAGCATCCAAGCAGTACATTTATTGTAATATACTATGTAAAATATTCTTTTATCATAATATGTGACCCACATCAAATGCTACATTATATATTATCCGTAACTCGTGATATGCTGCAACATATTAAAACCTCAAAATAGATCGGGAAGCGAATAATCCAGAAGATATTGCGTTCATGGGAAAGAAAACGCAATAATTATAATTATGCTAAATTACAAGACTGCCAATTGTTCATTAAGGGAGTTTATGAAGTTAGATTTGTCGCCATAGTTTTATACAAACTAGATAATCAATTATTATTATTATTATTATTATTATTATTATTATTATTATTATTATTATTATTATTATTATTATTATTATTATTATTAATATATTTGAAGTACAATCAAATATAACGAAATTAATTATTAGTTTTAATTTACTGAATTGAGCTGATAATTAAATTTTGGTCTCGAAAGATTAACTATTAAGTTTATGCGTTCTATACCTTTCTATAGTAATAAATGCTGGAATTACTTTTAAGACTGTTTTTGAGTGAATACTTTCTTCAAAATAATAGTAAAAATTATAGAAATATTTTCGAGACATTTGAGTCGAGATGAGATTTTTACGAGCAGTCTCGACTCGACTCGAAAATTCGAATCGAGAAATACGTTTGTCTTGACTCGTCTCAAATTTTAAAAAGTGTGTTTCGACTCAAATCTCGACTCGAACTCGAGTCGAGTCGAGTGAGAATTCGAGACTTGTCTCGACTCGTGAGCATCCGTAACTATCACTATCACTTCTCATGGTTACGGGATTAACTGAAGATCAAACGTCGAGGTGCGCTCTACAAAGAAGTGCTGCTGTTAGTAAACAATGCACTAACCAGCTCATTCAAATAGCGCAACCGAAGCGAGGGTACTGCAACTAGAATAAGAAATACTGTCCAATGTTTCAAGTGCTTTATTTATTTGGTCAGAAATTAAGTATCTACTTATATGACGCCATTTTAGTAGAAGATATGGCGTCATTTCTGAAGAATCATGAAAATGTGGTTTCGAGTCCAAAGTGCAGACTCGATAGAAACGGTATAAGCAAGGTGAAGAACCGCCGACAAAAACGTGTCGTAAAGCACGGCCACTAAGTAGATAACGATTACTGCCGTCATTGTCTCAAAGACAATATATATTTAGAATATCGAAGTAGTTACATACTTTGTTCCCATCGTTAGTAAAAATAATTGCATTGGTTCCTCGAGTTCTGTGGAAAAGCCTTTTCCAGGAAAAACAGCTTTATTCAACTGATTTTCTACCTTTGTTCGCCGTCCTTTTCTCCAGTAGACAAAAGAAAATGCCGTCAACGGAAGATCAATATGGATTATTAAAATGTTTGACAAAGAATAAGACTGCTTTGATTGTAAGAAAGACAGTTGAAAAATGGTTGCAAAGTACTTCATTTGCATAACAAATGCCGAAAGAAATGAAGCACTGCATCCGTCATTTGGATACTTAGTATTTCATACAAAACACAAATATCAACGCTAAGGTAAAGGAAAAAATATATTTAACGACGCAAACAATCTAAATGATTTTCTAGTATCATTGTTAAAGAATGTATGACGTTTTATCGCATTCAGCAATAAATTATTTCATTTTAATTCAGTAATATGAAGACAATACAGGTCTGATCTATTTAAACTGTTATTATTTGTTGTATGCTATCAAATTTTTACTACGTTGCAAGGCATAAGCAATGGAGAAAAATATTTACGTATATTGAAACCAGAAGGCAGAGTTGTGTTTAGGTTCTTTGAGTTGAGGAGCTTTTCCAACACACTGTCGCCATCTTTCAAAGAGAAACAGTTACAAATTTTCAACAGACTCACAAAGCAAATATATATATATGTATGTATGTGTGTCTGTCTGTGTGTGTGTGTGTGTGTACTAAGCAAATAATAATAATAATAATAATAAAAGAACATTATTGATGGCATCATATTTTCATGTCGAAAGAGAAACATAAGTAAAATTAATACTTATCATCAGGAGCGAAAAAAAAAAAAAGGCTGGGCAACCCGGCCAACTGCCTGGGTCGCCACAGTCATGGAGGCGCCAAAAGAGACTCAAAAGTTAAATTTTATAATGTGTTCTCTACAGATATTTTTGGTTTGTATTCTTGTAAATTAGCAGAGTCACATCATTGTTTCTCATTCCACCATAAAAGGAGTGCTTGCTGTGGACTTCAACTACTAAAACTTAAATAAAAAGGGTTGTCTATATTGCTGTACGCAAAACATGTTCAACACATGTGAAACTATTTGTTAGTATTTCACGTAATAGAATAGAATGTTACATAGTCGGATATAAAGTAGAATGACTCCTGATGTTATTCACACAACTAAACAATTTACGATGTAGCAATAATCGTACCACCAATAATAGTAATCAGCAAATGCTGTTCGATATCATTTTGTTTATACGAATCAGTACATAAAAAATAATAATAGCAATAAAAGCACAATGTAATTGATACCATATGTATATTTTTTAAGTACTCCTACCTATATTATTTATTTGATTTTTTTGGTGAAAAATAGATTTAAAATATTTAAATCACTGTAATAAAATGTAAATTATAAAACAAGACAAGGGGGCGCCAAAAAGCTACTTTTTCCGGGTAAAAATGTTGCCTTTATTCGCCCCTGCTTATTACAACCTCCCGATATGGAGATTGGAGATTTTTCTTTCTTTCTTTCTTTCTTTTCTTTTCTTTTCTTTTCTTTTCTTTTTTGTAATGAATTCATCTTTTCAACATTAGGTTCTATTTCCCCCTTAACCATCTATTCAATTGGAAATTAATTTAATTAAACGATTTCCAGCTTAAACATTTATTGTCATGGTACAAAAACATAAATCATAGCGATTAACTGGTTTTGGTATGGATTCCGTGTTCGAAGAACAGGCTATATGTTTGATCTTATTAATACATTGTAATCAGTAGCTATAGATGTACTACTTCAAATTTGATTATTGAATTCCTTTACTTTGAAAGTCTACAATAGGATCACACTGTGAAACGAAATTCACTTGTTTATAAATTGTGATTTACAAACATTAACCCAGAAAGAGAGGAGAATTAGTGTGAGCCGGGCCCCAAGCATGCTACTGTCTTCAATCGCTTGGAGTAGTATTGGCTGCACTTTGCCTAACTTTTTGGCCCCTGGGTCCCTGCCTCAGGACCCATGGTCCCTGGCCGGGGTCAATGACCTAGGGGTACCTAGGACCACCCCCTAAATTTTGGCAGGGGTACATAGGACCACCCCCCAGGACCCATGGTCCCTGGCCCGTGTCAATGACCTAGGGGTACTTAGGACCACCCCTCTAGATTTTGGCAGGGGTACATAGGACCACCCCTTAAATTTTGGAAATTGCCAAATCTAAAAATTGGGTGTGGTAGCCTAGGACCACAGTATGTACCTCTATTAGTATTGGGGGTCTATGTTGTTCCCTTTCATGGGTAAAAAATTGCCAAAAATTCAAATTTCGGGGTTCTTTTACCTAATTTATCCCCTTGGATGGGGTATTATTATCATATATGGTTATATGTGCATATACAGGGGTTCATTCCCTTTCATAAGACATGGGTATATTGGTGCACCCCTTGAAATTTTTGGGAGGTGTACCTTGGCCCACCCCTTCAATTTTGGAAATTGCCCAATTTAAACATTTGGTACAATAGTATAGAACCCTAGTATGTATTATTATAAATTTGGGTGGTCCACTTCGTTCCCTTTTAGGGGTACAAAATTGCCAAAATATAAACGTAAGCAATACGTAGTACCACGTGTTTGGTTTTTGGTCGATTTTATCCCCTTTGATGAGGTTATTATCCTATATATATATAGTTATATGGTCATGTATAGGGGTCCATTACCTTTCATAAGATATGGGTATATTTGTGCACCCCCAGGAGGGGTACTTTTGGCCCATCCCTTAAATTTTGGAAATTGCTCATTTTATATATTTGGTATTATAGTACGGGACCCTAACATGTATTATAATAAATTTGGGTGGTCCACTTCGTTCCCTTTTAGGGGTACAAAATTTTAGTACAACCACGTGTTTGGTTTTTGGTTATTTTATTCCCTTGGATGAGGTCCTATTACCTTATATGGGTGTATACAGGTGTTTATTTTCCTATTGTAAGACGTAGGTACATTTGTGCACCCCTTTAAAAATTTGGCAGGGATGCCTTGGCCCACCCCTTAATTTTTTTTGGAAATTGCCCAATTTAAACATTTGGTATAATAGTATAGAACCCTAATATAGATCACTATAAATTTTTCGGTGGTCTATCTCGTTTCCCTTTTAGGGGTATAAAACTGCCAAAATATAAACGTAAGCATTACGTTGTACCACGTGTTTGTTTTTTTTTTGACCTAATTCATTTCCTTGGATGAGATCCTATTACCTTATATGGTTGGGGGCGCGGTGGCTCAGTGGTAGAGCGTTCACCTCTGGTGCTTGGGGTCCCGGGTTCGATCCCAGCCCCCGCCAAGTGAACTTTGTGGTGGACAAACACCGTGCTCGTGGGTTTTCTCGGGGTTTTCCCGTTTCCTCCCACTTTCTTCATTCCACCATTTTCATTCATCTCTCATTATCACCGTCTCCTTTAGCCTCACCGGCATAACCGTGGGACGTAAAACTTAAAGATTTCATTTTTTTTACCTTATATGGTTATATGGCCATGTATAGGAGTCCATTCCCTATTATGAAACATAAGTACATATGTTCACCCCCGGGAATGGTACCTTGGCCTGCCCCCTTAAGTTTTAGAAATTGCCAAATCTAAACATTTGGTATCATAGTACTGGACCCTAATATATATTACTACAAAATTTGGGTGGTCCACCTCGTTCCCTTTTAGGGTGCATTTTGTTCCGCTTTAGGAGTGAACCTTGCAATCGTCCCGAGTTTGATTCTTGGAAATGTTGAATTTAACGTCCCCGCGAAAACGGTGAGAGATGATAGGACGAAACATGAACTTACTTGACTGAGGATTGAAGCAGTGACCTCATACAGTAGAGACAAGCGCTGAGCCATCGTACACGTGTGTTGATTACTATGCAATAGTCCCGAGTTTGATTCTTGGTGCTAGTTTCAGGAAATGTTAACGTCCCACTTGAAACGATGATGAGAAATGAGAAAACATCATAAACTTACTTGCTTGCGGATTGAAGCAGAGATCTCACATATTTGAGCCACTATGGCCCATTGAGAAGTTCAGTTTTTTGACAACTATGTCATGGTCCCGAGTTCGATTTTTTGTGTGTGTGTGTGTGTTAGTTTAAGAAATGTTGAGTTTAACGTCCCCTTGAAACGATGATGAAAAATGATAGGAGGAAACATGAACTTACTTCGTTGTGGATTGAAGCGCTGAGCCGTCGTACTCCATTCAGTGCGAACAGTTTCGCGTATGAAAAGAAGACGAGCAGATTATGTTACATTACACATTTCAGTGCGAGCAGTTTACACTAGGTTTATGTTTCATATAGAAAGATAGAAGATCTGCGTTGTCATCTTTTTACTTCGTGTGCAACTTTGACCTTGAAGAAAACCTCGTTGACTCAGTGCTAGCATTGACGTATACACACAATCTTATTGTTTAGTTGGCTGTATTTAGAGATGAATCAGACATGTAAGGTTGCTGGTTCGAATCTAGTTGTGTTCGCTGTAACTCAGGGTCTGAGCGATACTTACCGAAATTTTTCCAGTGTTGCCAACACTATCAGAATGAATCGATTCATTTAGTCGGAGCAGTTTCGTGACGAAAACAGAATTTTGTTTTGCACACAAAATTTTTTTCTGAAACAGAATTTTGTTTGTACATAAAAATTTTTTTCTGAAACAGAATTTTGTTTGTACATAAAAATTTTCTGAAACAGTTTTTGTTTTGTACACACAAAAAATTTTCTGAAACAGAATTTTGTTTTCGTACACAAAAATTTTTTTCTGAAAACATTTTTTTTTTCGTACACAAAAATTTTCTGAATCAGTTTTTTTTTCGTACACAAAAAATTTTCTGAAACAAAAATTTAGTTTGATTTTTTTTTTCGCAAAACATTGATTTATTTTATCGGTAAACTGATTCAGAAAAAAGAAATTGAAATCGCAGTACAGGAAAAAGAATTTGATTTTAGGATGTGAAATAAAAACACAGAATCATGTTTTTGTACATTTATTTTTAGCATGTGAAATAGAATACAGAAATTCTTTTTTCTTCAAAGGAAGACGTGTCCGTGACGGGTACAAATTCTGTAAAGAGAAAATAAAACATATGAATATACATGGTAATATTTATTTGGTTCCTGTGAAAGAAGAAAAACAGATTATTAACATCGAACTAACTGATCAAGAGAGAGTGAGGTGAGAAAAGAAACGCAAATGTGACGTACCTGAATTCCTTTTTTTTTCTCCACGGGTTTCTGCAAGGTGATGTCATCTGAGTTTTTGTCTTCACTGTGGCCTTGTTGAAGCATGTCCCGTGTTGCGTTGATTCTTTGCCCGTCTTTGGGAGGTGATGTTGGTGGGATTAGGGGAAAATATGGCTGTTATTCTGTTCTGGCTTTTTTATACCCATAGGGCAATGTCTCGTATGTGTCTGGTATTAATCGGCGTTTTTTATAGTTGAAACTGTACTTCTTTTCTTCAGGTTTTGTGACAAGATGATGATCGTGGGTTCTGTAAATTTTGTGCGGCGTGCTAATGGAGATTTTTTCACTCGATTGATTTATGATCATTTGCTCCAGACTATTGAAATTTAACTTTTGACTTGCAGTATAATTGAGTGTGAATCCACGAATTTTGCATACATAACTGGTTGATTTCGTGTCGGGGTTGTAGATTTCCAAGGCGTACTGTTTTGGGCCACCAGACACGAATTTTTTAATGTATGCTTTTGGTCCAATTGATTAAAGTTCATTTGACATTGAACCAAGAAATACTTCTGGTTCTATTGTGGGCTGTGATGGTCGCTGCGTGAATATTACGGAATCTGTATCGAAATATAATACTCTTTCTTGCAGAAGTTCTAAATATTTGTAGAGTTCCAGACGAGCTTGACACGTTGTAAATGCTCCAAGGACAACATTAGCATTGTGATTTTGTACTGGAACATCATCTTCATACTGCCAATAAAGGTATAACATCGAATCGTTAACAGGTAAAATTTGGTTGACTTTTATGTCTGGAGCAGTTAATTTTTGATACAGTTCTTTGGGGTCGTTAATGATGGTCGTTTGGCTGAAATTGTCTCTTATAGCGAGTCGTCCCCAGAAGGCATTCAAACAGAGCTTTGCAAGACTACGACGTGCTGAATTTGTCATTATATTTGCTGCATCTAAAGTTATGCCTTCCCGTTGTTGTACCACTTGGATATACTGCTGCTTTTCTTCTTCGGTGACGCAATTGGCAGGCCAACCAGAAGCTTCCAGCTTAGATTTCAAAAATGTATTAATGTATTCGCTGAATAATCCGCCAGTCTTGGTTTCTGGATCATATACGGTGATGTCGTAATCCCAAATTTCGTAAATTTCAATGACTTGATACCCAAGTTCAATGGCTTTTTGAATTTCATAGGACACCCATGTTCCTGTTAGACTTCGTTCACTGTCCGAATGTGTACATTCAGAATCTTGATTTAATGCTGTGGCACAGGCAGCACAAAGTGGAAACAACAACTTCTTATTTGAACGAAATGGCAGCACTGGATGAAACACATTTCTGCTAGGCAAAATCTTCAACTTGACCAATCCGTTGACATCTTGAATGTCGGGCATTTCTGGATCTCCCTGTAGATATATTCGTGGATGCCCTATTGGATACCGTCCACATTTATTCACATAAGGATACAGGGAGACGATATCCAAGAATTTTATTTCTTCGCCTTCATTTTCATTTGCGACGTGGTACAATTTAATGGCATTAACACGGCCACCATAGAAGCTGTCTCTTGGATTTAATGGTGTCTTATTAGTATAAGGATGTGTGCTTAAAGAAGAGGCAAATGCTGGATTGGATTTTAACACTTGACGAAATTCACATTCCCACATTTCATGTACTTTATATACCATGGATCGTAATAATTTCATTTTACGCTGTGTTCTCTCGTAGCGATAGTTCATTGTTTCTTCGGAGTTCTCATAAATGGGTTGATCACGGCCTGTAGGGACACATAGAGGACATCCGTGGAATCTGCACCCTTCAAATTCATACACGTGTTCCTCTTTAGTGTCGGGATCTTTGTAGTAGCCGTCCAGATGAAAACCAGCAACATAAACTTCTTTTCCTCTCGCAGCATGTTGAATTGAATGACCCTCTTTTTCTTCCATGTAGGCAAGCCACTGCAAAGCAATCCGTGACTGATTGTTTCTGTGACGGTATCCACGTGCAGGGAGAATGCTAATAGTATTGGGTTTTAAGAAATTTCGTCGAAATACTAAATTGCACGCACTCGCCAAAGTGATAGCCTCCAGGAAAGGATTGACGTGAGTTTCTTGTTCAAAAGTGGTCATGAAAGATATACAAGCCAATCGAAGTACGTTGACGTCCTGGACACAATAGTTCACCAATTCTTTTTGGAAAATAAACGTATCGTTCTGGTGTTCGTTGTACCATGTCATGAATTTCTCTCGTTCATCCACTTTCATTTCATCTGCACCATAATAATGGATGTCCGGTAATTTTCCCACATACGTTTGATTTGCAGCAGTATTAAAAAAGTGTGGAAAATATCCTTTGGTCGCTGGTAAATGAAATGCCTTGGATAATTTACTTAAAGCCATTGGCATGAAATTTAAGGAGTCAATAAACGATAAGTGATTCACTTTCATGCTTAAAATTTTTGCTCCGTTCAAGATCAAAGTAGGTTTCAATTCATGTTCTTCCACTAAAGATTTAAGAATAAAATGACCATCATATCCCTTACAGTTATGTGCCAAAGATACAATAAGTTTGATGTTGGGTCGTGGTTGACGTAAATACGCAAGAAAGGCATTGATCGGATCATCTTGAAAAATATGTTCTCGCTGTCCACAAACTTCACACGGATGATGTATATCTTCATCTTGAACACAGTTGTAACATACTTGTTGGGCCACCAGTAAATTGGGCTTATGAATGAACGTGTCTTCATCGAAGAAAGTATCCTGTGTGGCTTCGATATCATAGAAGACAATCATAGCTTTCTTGGCATGTAACACTGATGGAACTCCAGGTTTTAATTGAGTCGTATCAGGCTTCATGTAGCATTGGTGGGTAGACGTAACGTGTTTACGGCACACATTACAAAAATAATCTGTACAATCATGTTTTCTTTCCCCTGTATGGACAAACGAATAAATGCGTAGACATTTGGCACACTGTTTCACCATCTTGCATATTGGCTGGCCTTTATGATATGGTACAGTTAGATGATTTGTATAACATGTTTCACCATAAAATTCACGATTGCATTCTAGGCACTGCTTCTCCGTATTGATCTTACTGCATGGCGGTTTCTGCAAACATTTCTCGCACATGGCCGAACAGTTCTTGACGTGTCTATTAAGATGATCATATTTTTTGTGGCATGCAGCACAATAATACACAGTAGAAAAAACGGCTGTTAATGACGTGATGATGTCATAATGTGAATTGATGCACATTAAATTGATTGGAATCTTGTCTTCGCCACCCGGTCCTTCATACAGAATATCTTCTCCGGAAAAGCTGGTGTATACGGTAAGTTTATAATTTGTCAAGTAACGTTGCAATTGTCGTAATTCTTCCACGGATCCCCCATGATCTAAATTCACTGATGATCTGGACAAAAGTTCATGTACGGCTGGAATAACAACACACTTGCTCTGGTTGTGATATTGTCTGTACAGTTTCTTGTTCGTATCCTTATATTTCTTTAGGCCAATAGCAATCACAATGCATACGCTAAACATTTCTTGTCGGTGTTTTTTACTCGTAGAATGCCTTTCTTGCACTTTAATAATTCGTCGTTTGATAAAAGACCTCGACGCATTCTTCCAAATCCACGGGGCACATCCACATGATGAAAATGGACAATGAACGGTTCGTTCATGAGAAAACTATCGTTACTTTGAAGGATGCGATCAAAGGAAGCCCATAAAGTCTCCAGTGTCAAATTACTTGCATGCCGGAAAGATAAATATAATGGCTTGTTCTTCTCATCGTGGGATAAAATCGATAATCCAACCATCGATGATTCGTCGACGTTTTCCAATAAGTAATCCAACATCTGTTGAAAGGAGGCCTGAACCCACTCCACAATATCGGTGCCACTGGTCGGAGCATTAATTTGAATTTCCAGCATTCGTCCTTCAAGATTAAAACGCCGATAATGTCTATTGATTTCTCGCAAGACAGTAAAGCCAGAAGTAGCCATATTCAAATAGGGAAAAAAGGTAAGGTAAGCAAAAAAGGAATAGGCAAAGAAAACAAATATCTAAAACGAGAGAGAAAAAAAAGCACGAATTAAAAATGAATTCAGAGATCACTACATTATCAAAATGACTACACGATTAATCCTAAAAGAATTATCATATCTCAAATAGTTTTACTGTTAAAATTTTTATTGTCGTCATACTGGAAATCAAACCCGGGACCAACATGTAAATGACCTAAGTTTCTGTAGTGATAAAAAAGAATGAATGAAATTGTTTTTCTAACTGTGCTGAAAGAATCATTGTAGTAAGCATTTTTCCTCTGACACTGAACTTTAAAACATATGACGAACATGAAACGAAAACAAAATCTCATGCGCTTGCTTTTCTCGAGCTAAGGCAAGAAAGACTCGAATTCGTTTCTCGGCGGGAGATCAGATCCCACATTAAACTGCAAGTCCACGTCTCACGTTGTAGGGAACAAATTCGTGCGTAGTTTCTTTGTTTACTTTCAGAAACTGAGCTAAGTGGTTAGCGTTACGCAACTCTGGCCCGGGTTCAACACCCAGTATGCGCTCAAATTCAACATTAAGCTGTATTCCTAGCACCCACTACTGAAGGGACGCTAAACCAAAATCAACAATTTTCTCGCGCCTACTTCTAATGTGCGGGATTCCTAATTCGATCCCCGGTCAAGTTATTCTTCCATTTGCTAAATATTTCGTGTTAAAATAAAAACAGTGATAACAATGTTATCCTTATGCAAAAGCACTCCATTGATATTAAGAAAACGCGGTTGATACTTACCTCAAATTCAAGGAACGGAGTAAAGTCACGCTGACACAAGAGGTACACCTACGTTCATTCAAGATCTTCGTGGATGTAGAACTTCAAAAATGAAATTAAGAATTTTATTTAGGTCTGAAACGGTTCAACTATAAAGTGACAACACTATCAGCCAATCAGAAACGAGGAAAATGAATCAATGACATCACGGAGAACCAATGAAAACACAGCTTTCATCATGTATCATGAGCCGAAACGTGATGTAAGAAGCAATCTGATTGGTTGTGACATTATTCACGTTTTTTCTCCTTACACATCAATCGTTACGACATCTAGTATCGCAATTTTGATAATGACATCATACCGTTGACTCGTTAGTTTCTTACGACATTCAAATTATCACATCTAAAATGTGATTCATTTTTCTTAAACTTGATTGAAAAAATGTAACACTCATCGATATGTTACGAAACTGTCTTTGACATAAATGTAAAGTTGAGCTTTAAAAGTCCGTCAGCTGAGAAAAAAATGCTGATGTAGTATAAGCAGATTCTGCAATTTCACAATAACAAGCTTCTATGCGTAACAACGAGCAGAAATGTGTAGTAATGTAACATAATCTGTTCATGTTCTTTTTCATACGCAAAAATTGCTTGCACTGAAATTGGCATGGTGCCTCAGCGTTTTTTTTCTGATGTGTGAGGTCTCTGCTTCAATCCGCAAGCAAGTAAGTTTATGATGTTTTCTCATTTCTCATCATCGTTTCAAGTGGGACGATAACATTTCCTGAAACTAACACCAAGAATCAAACTCGGGACCATTGCATAGTAATCAACACACGTGTACGATGGCTCAGCGATTGTCTCTAGTGTATGAGGTCACTGCTTCAATCCTCAGTCAAGTAAGTTCATGTTTCGTCCTATCATTTCTCACCGTTTTCGCGGGGACGTTAAACTCAACATTTCCAAGAATCAAACTCGGGACGATTGCAAGGTTCACTCCTAAAGCGGAACAAAATGCCCCCTAAAAGGGAACGAGGTGGACCACCCAAATTTTGTAGTAAAATATATATATTAGGGTCCAGTACTATGATACCAAATGTTTAAATTTGGCAATTTCTAAAACTTAAGGGGCGGGCCAAGGTACCATTCCCGGGGTTGCACATATGTACTCATGTTTCATAATAGGGAATGGACTCCTATACATGGCCATATAACCATATAAGGTAATAGGATCTCATCCAAGGAAATGAATTAGGTCAAAACACAAACACGTGATACAACGTATTGCTTACGTTTATATTTTGGCAATTTTGTACCCCTGGAAGGAAACGAGATAGACCACCGAAATTTTGTAGTAATATATATTAGGGTTTTATACTATTATACCAAATGTTTAAATTGGGCAATTTCCAAAATTTAAGGGGTGGGCCAAGGCACTCCTGCCGGGGTGCACAAATGTACCTATGTCTTACAATAGAAAATAAACACCTGTATACACCCATATAACTATATAAGGTAATAGGACCTCATCCAAGGGAATAAAATGAGCCAAAAACCCAAACATGTGGTTGTACTAAAATTTTGACAATTTTGTACCCCTAAAAGGGAACGAAGTGGACCACCGAAATTTATAGTGATCTATATTAGGGTTCTATACTATTATACCAAATGTTTAAATTGGGCAATTTCCAAAAAAATTAAGGGGTGGGCCAAGGCACTCCTGCCGGGGTGCACAAATGTACCTATGTCTTACAATAGAAAATAAACACCTGTATACACCCATATAAGGTAATAGGACCTCATCCAAGGGAATAAAATGAGCCAAAAACCAAACATGTGGTTGTACTAAAATTTTGGCAGTTTTGTACCCCTAAAAAGGGAACGAAGTGGACCACCCAAATTTATAATAATACATACTAGGGTTCTATACTATTGTACCAAATGTTTAAATTGGGCAATTTCCAAAAATTGAAGGGGTGGGCCAAGGTACACCTCCCAAAAATTTCAAGGGGTGCACCAATATACCCATGTCTTATGAAAGGTAATAAACCCCTGTATATGCACATATAACCATATATGATAATAATACCCCATCAAAGGGGATAAATTAGGTCAAAAACCCCCGAAATTTGAATTTTTGGCAATTTTTTACCCATGAAAGGGAACAACATAGACCCCCCAATACTAATAGAGGTACATACTGTGGTCCTAGGCTACCACACCCAATTTTTAGATTTGGCAATTTCCAAAATTTAAGGGGTGGTCCTATGTACCCCTGCCAAAATCTAGAGGGGTGGTCCTAAGTACCCCTAGGTCATTGACACGGGCCAGGGACCATGGGTCCTGGGGGGTGGTCTTATGTACCCCTGCCAAAATTTAGGGGTGGTCCTAGGTACCCCTAGGTCATTGACCCCGGCCAGGGACCATGGGTCCTGAGGCAGGGACCCAGGGGCCAAAAAGTTAGGCAAAGTGCAGCAAATACTACTCTTGGTCCGGCAGGTGTTTACCAATTTTGCACAATGTGTGTCACGAACAGCAACACACGGGAGGGTATAAATCTATAGTATTTATTAAACCTTATTCTTATCTTGCAAAGGATGTAAACTTTTGTAGCTAAGTCTTTAACAATACCAATCACTTCGCAAAAAAAAAAAAGTATATACAACACAACAAACAAGTCGATCCACACCATGAGAACAATGCACAATATTCTCATGGATTAATAACTAAAAAAAGCATCAAGAGGTACACAGCAAAAAATGAGGTGTTGAAATAACACAAAATGACTACCACTTTAGCGCGTTACTTGTGTGTCAATTCAACACCGTTTTTTTTTTCCTTTCCTTTTTATAAGGAAAGGAGTAAAGAAAGTTTACTTATTCTGCAAATATTGTGGTGCCGGGAAAGTATATACTTCTCCAGCTTCTCAGAGTGTTACGCCCTCTCTCTGACAATTCAACACCATTTTTTTACAATACTAGCCAATGCCAGCTACCTTTTACAGGGTTACGCCTTGTTTTAGGGAAGTGGTGTGGAAAGACTTAGGTTTCAAGGTCTGTGGATGGTCTAAGTGCTGTAGTATATATTTATTCATTTAATTGCTGGACTAAAGGAACTTTGCGTTCCCTAGCATTTGGCATGGATAAGGAATGATCA
This sequence comes from Thermobia domestica, assembly GCF_964235325.1. Taxonomy (NCBI): domain Eukaryota; kingdom Metazoa; phylum Arthropoda; class Insecta; order Zygentoma; family Lepismatidae; genus Thermobia; species Thermobia domestica. The sequence continues at coordinate 253,861,054 of NC_137459.1, read as the reverse complement.
CAATTTACAAACATTAAATACAGTGATGCAGTGCTACTTGTTAATACATACAGCCATGCAGTTGTTATGAATTGCAGAAAAAAAAAATAATAAAAATAATGAAAGTAAACTTTGCAGCATGTATGATAGTTACGGAAATAACATGCACAATAAGAAACATAATAGGAAACAACTAGAACATGTACGAAAAGAGATAAATGTCGAAATAAAGACAAATATAGAATATATATGTCTTAATATATGAGTCTGTTGATGGAAGTGAAGGATGAAGTGAGGTGCGTTCACAGGACAACACAAAGGATTTAATGTTAGCAGACGAATACGGTTATCTTCTTGCCTAGGGGGACTCTAGGCTATGATGAAAGACGGTTGGAACCCAAGTTAGTAGACAGTGGAAATCACTGTACATGAAATTATGGGAATATGAGAGGACGATGAACATGAGTAATGCAATCATTGATAAGCAAAACTGAGGAATCATCGGGTGGAAGTGTGTAATGATATATTGTGAAAAGAAAGGATAATGGAGTGTGCACATAAGGTGAAGGTGTGGCATGTAATGTTAAGTATTACAGTGTGTCAAAGAGAAGGGGATGATGAGCTTGAAAGTGGCTACGGATGTAGGAGAGTCGGAGAGTTTCAAGGTGATAGTAAAACTTTGGAAATGAGATACGGGAATAGAGATCGCGTGTTGGGCTAGGCAATACTATACGAAAAGCTGTCCGGAAAGCGTGTCGTTCAAGGACAAGTAGTTTATTATAGAATGTGTCGGAAGCAGCGATCCAAGCTGTGAAAGCCATACGTCAAGGTAGGGCGCAGAAAAACCTTGTAGGTGTTTAAGACAGTAGAAGGTGTTAGACCCCAAGTCGTACCCACGAGATGTTTAAGGAAGTTTAGTTTATTGTAAGCCTTTGTCGTTATTTTTTTTTAAGATGGTACATCCATATAAGGTGAGTGTCAAAAGTGATGCCTAAATATGTTACTGTCCTGGTAGCTTGCAACGGAACATGATCAACATGTAAGGAGAGACAGCGTCGATTTCTGCCTACTTTAGATGTTTTCTTCTTCGGGATGAAAACGATGGCTTGTGTCTTTGTAGCATTAATTTTAAGTTTCCAGTGTCGGCACCATCGACAAAAGTCATCTATGGCGGTTTGTAAGATGCCGTTAATATGTTGAATGGATGTGCCTAGCGCGAGAAAAGCGGTTTCGTCTGCATACTGGAAGGCATGAACGAAATCTGGAAGGCGTGGTATGTCAGCTACAAACAGCATGTACAATAGAGGTGAGAGAGCGGAATTTTGAGGGACTCCTGACAGTAAGAAGATCGGATGAGATAGGCAATTTCGGATGGCTACGTACGTAAGACGGCCGGAGAGAATGTTAAAGATGAGGCGTATGTATTCAACACCAAGTTTTTTTTTGCTAGCCGTAGCTAGCGCCCACCCAAAGGGTTACGCCCTTTATTTGGGATGTGAAGTTACTATTCATTTTTGATTTGCGGGTATTTTCGAGGGGCAAGGAGATTCTATATAATCTTTATTATTATTAGGTGTATTTAAGTACAGGTCATTATGGCCGTTAACCATAATCATCAGGAAAGGTTGAGAATACTGTCTTTTAATTCATTATGACATTAGTGATAGCAAAGCAGTGATGCAGGATGAAACCATGAGGTGCACTAGACAACACAACACAACATAAACAGGATTAGAGAGACGAATGTAGGTTATCTTCTGTCCAGGGGCTACTCTGGACGCAATGAAGACGAGGGGGAGCCCTATTAGTATTGGAAGGTCACAGTGCAACATATGATGGAGTGATGTATGGGGGTGGAGTAGGAACGAGAAAATCTTCTTGAAGTAGTAGATCGGGACTATTTGGCGGAAGAACATGATGATACAAAGTAAAGAGCAGGGAGAGTGGAGAATGTCGGAGAGTAACAGATGGCTTACGAAGAGTAGCTTCGTGGTGCATTGCATCAAAGAGTAGTGAATGGTGGTTCTGGAATCGCTTCGCAACGTACCTGAGCCGGATATTTTCGAGATGATAAAGTATGTGGCGAAAAGGCGTTCTCTCGTATAAGTCTCTGGTGGGGCTTGGTAATTTAATGCGAAACGCAAGGCGTAGGGCGTGACGCTCAAGAATCTGGAGTCGGCGGTAATAAGACTCAGGTGCGGAGAGCCAAGCTGTAAAACCATAGGTTAAAACGGGTCGGAGAAAAGTTTTGTATGTGTTTAGAAGAATGCGAGATTTCAAACCCCAGGTTGTCCCAGTGAGGCGACGGAGGAGGTTCAGGCGGTTAGTAGCTTTGAGAATGATACGTTTGAGATGTGCAGACCATTTGAGATGAGAGTCGAAGGTAATACCAAGATACGTCACCGTGGGACTAGCGGCAAGGGGTGTACCGTCAATCGTGACGTGGAGGTTGGATGGATTTCGATGTACACGACTGCGTTTGCCTGGTGGCAGAAATACTATCGCTTGGGTCTTGCTTGCATTAAGTTTGAGACGCCACGTTTCACACCATTGAAGGAAATCATTTATGGCCGCTTGAAGGATGCGGTTAATATCTTGAATAGTATTACCTATCGCCAAGAAAGCCGTATCGTCTGCATACTGAAATATACTGACATGTGGAGGAAGGGCAGGAAAGTCTGCAACATACAGTAAGTAAAGCAGCGGCGAGAGGGCAGAGCCTTGGGGAACACCAGAGTGGATAAATACAGGGTGAGAGAGAGTATTATTAATGGAAACATAAGTGAGACGGCTAGAGAGAAAATGGTACACGAAGCGAATATAGCAGAATGGAAGTCTGAATGAAAATAGTTTGTATAGAAGGCCTAGATGCCAAACTTTATCAAAAGCCTTTTCTAAATCGAAAAGGACGAGACAGGAAGGCTTGGATTGGTTAAACTGAGCAGTGATGAATGTGGTAAGACGTAGGAGTTGATCATTAATGCTATAATTCGGTCGGAATCCTGCTTGATGTATGGGAATGAGGTTGAGATCGGCGAGATGTGTGTGGAGGCGTGAGACTAGAATTCGTTCAAGCATCTTACTGAAAACAAGGGTGAGTTGAATAGGTCGATAGGAGGACACAGATGGAGCTGGTTTGTTCGGTTTCAGGAACATTAAGGTTTTGGATGTTTTCCAATCGTTAGGGATAAACCCAGTGCGAAGAATAAATGTGAAAATAAGAGATAAAAGATAGTGGAGAATATACGGTCCCTCTTTGATATGGCGATATGTGATTGAGTCCAGTCCGGGAGCTGTATTACGTTTACGGGCAACGATAGTGGTAATTTCGGTGACGGTGATAGGAACTGTCAACGGCGAATCGTCTGGCAGAACATGTTGAACATTTGGTTGAAGTGAGTGCGAGTCAAGATTTAGTCGAGCTGTAGGATGAGGACGGAGTGAGAGAGTAGGTCCAAGGGGCGTGAAGACGTCTTGGAGTTGGGTAGCAAAAGCATTGGCTTTGTCTTCGTCAGTGAGTAAGGGCGTATCGTTAACAATTAGTGGATAAGATGTGCGGGTGTTCTTGCCGGTGAGCTGATGAAATCTTTTCCAGTATTGTGTGGGGTGTGCTGTATCAGATAGATTATTGCAAGCTTTTATCCAGTTTCTGGTCTTGTATGCAATGATGCAATTATGGACTGCCCGTTGGTATTGGCGATGTTGCCGAAGCGATTCCAGGTTTCCTGTGTGAGTGAAATCTCGGTAGAACTGGTGGGAGCGGCGTATTAAAGGAAGATATTGTGGAGGCAGCTTTGGTCTATAGGAAGTAATTGGGGTCTGAGGAATAAATTTAGAGGATGCCTGGTGTATACTGTTGGTGATGGTATGCAGGGTATGATAGAGTTCTGTTTCTGTGGTAGGAGCTGGTACAGATTCAAGCCTATTGGAAATAAATTTTCTATATTGTGGCCAATTTGCACGATCGAAACGTGCTACTGAGCGGGGAGGAGCTGGTTGAAGTAATTGAGGAGGTCCTTGAAGATGAAGAGTAAGTTTGACAGGGACATGATCGCTCCCCAAAGGATCAAGTACAGTCAGGGTAAGCTTAGTAAGAAGATTGGGCGAAGTTATGACTATATCTGGGGTTGTATTGGAGGATGGTCGTGTCGGCTTACGGAGAGTGTGAAAGAATCCTGTCGTGTGGGTCTGAATATAATGAAGAAAAGTGCGCTTTTGGTGATCGGAACGGCTGTGGTAGTTAATGTCGGCCATGATAATGTATCTGCGAAAGCGGTCTGATATATATTGAATAAAACTTAAAGGAATAGGTTGGCCGGGTCGGATATAGATGGTAGCAACAGTGATATAGCATTGTTTGAAATATAAAGTGGAAATGAGATGTTCAGGCAGCGTTCGGTCACCAGTAGTATGTAAGCGATGATAAATAGATGGGGGAAAACCAATAGCCACACCGCCATTGGCACGGCGAGCTGGGGCGGCATTATCATGGCGAAGAAGATGATAGGATAGAACTTTACAGGAAAGTTTCGGCGTGAGGAAGGTCTCATTAAGCAGAAAACAATTTATGTGTTCCTCATGGAGCAGCTGTTCGAACAAAGGCTTGTGTTTATGGAGGGATCGAATGTTCAGAAATAAAAAGTGAACGGCCATAGTGAAGAGAAATGAAGGTAGATGGTGAAACAGATTACACTGCAGATTCATGAATAGTAGAACAAAAGTGAGCATAGTTGTTGGAATAGGTGCCAGTGAAATTAACATGCAGAATTGTTTTAGCGGCGAGTTGTACTTGTTGGAGAATGTGCTGACCGAGGAAAGGATGAATATTCTGTAAGGTGACTGTAAGAAATGAAAGAAATTGATCGATGGTAATCGGTTGGTGGGCTGAGCTGGGAGGTGGTGTGGTAGAATCAGTATTATGTATCCGGATTGGAACAGTGAGTTCAGGTTTGAGTAAGTCTGCCGAGGGTTTAGCCTTACATTTGTAACTGTATGTGGGATGCTGGTCTGGGCAGGTTGAACATTGAGGTGCATTCTGTAGATTAGTGCAAGACTTAGTTGGATGGGGGCCAGCACAATATCCGCATTTGAAGGGGTTCCTGCAATCGTTAGTATCGTGCGAATTATAGGCCTGGCAGCGCTCACAGCGGACAGGAAGGGGGGGGGGGAAGGTGAGCGAGAAGGTTCTGCTCTATGTCTTTTTAAGAAAATAAATGCACCATTATGAAGAAGGTCATCTACCGTCTCTTGACTATTAGTGAGAACACGGACCATGTAAGTTGATCTGGGTGTGTTCTTAATGCGAATGCATTTAATGATTGAATGGCCATCAAGTTTTAGTTCGTCAGCTATCTCGGCATCTGTATATTGTGGACCGACTCCACGGATGACGACAGACAGAGCTGGAGACTTGCGAGGAGGTGGAGGCTGCTTTGCCTGATTCTATGTAAGCTTCTGAATGTTAGCAGAGGCGCCGAAGATCTCAAAAGAGTATGTGTTTCGAAGTGTAGAGGCCATGTTTGGATCGGTCGGGCTAATAATAATACCATTCTTGGTAGGTATTAGCTGTTTAACGTCTGAGCGTGGAACATACTTAAGCAGACGTAGGTAGATTTGCTTTAGATCGTGGTACTTCGCGTCGTAATTGGTAAGTAGAAAAGAGTGAACAACTGATTTAGATGGTGGCACTTTATCAGCGGTCTCGGTCTCCATGTTACTAGATGTTGCTGAGGACTCACTTAAAGTATGATGACGTTTTGTTGGTGGTGTCATCTGAAGCGCAGCAGCAAAACTAGCAGCAGTTGTAGAGTGAGCCGTTGGACTACTCGGTTCTGACTCTTGGCGGGCTTTCCGTTTGTCGATTTTTGCCGCCGTCAAAGATGGACCCTGAGCAACAACAGAAGGTAGACCAGTATGACCGGAGAGTTGTCCAGAAGCCATAGCGAAGGTCGTCTACAAGGTTACAGGTTTGAAGAAAACCACCCGTTTGGATAGTGGTCTAGGTGGGTCAAAGAGGCCATCAACCTGCGTAGGTATCTGACGAGTTAGGCTAGATAAGTCTCTCAACCGATACACACAGAAATCAAGCATCAGTGGCCAGGAGTGAGGATAGGATATGACAAAAATCGTCACTAAGCTCTAGTGGCGCTTCAGAGCAATGCTAAGCAGAGCTCTGGGAAGTGATGCAACACCAAGTTGTTTTTTTTTAGTGCTAGCCGAAGGCTAGCTCCCTTGCGAGGTTTACGCCCTCTATCCGGGGTGAGAAGTGCAGAGACTGAGAAAGGAAGGATATTGGAGGTGGTCTATGGGAAGTAAGAGTAAGCGGAAAGAATCATTTATTGTATTTAGATCATAATTTCAGTTTATTGCTTTTATTGCCTTTTATTCAATTTCATTGGACATTATGAACTTTGTTCATAATCATGAGGACAGGGAAAAAAATGACAATGAAGTGCGTATGACAGGACAACACAAGGATATGTTAGTGAGACGAATGCATATTATCTTCTTGTCCAGGGGCTGCTCTGGACAGTAATGTAGACAAGTGGAGCCCTGTTAGCACAATAGGTTACGGTGCAGCATATGTAGGTGATATATGAAATGGAAGGTGATCAGAAGAATATGCTGAAGCGAAAAAATGATCTGGATGGTCTGGTGGCATGGTTTTGAGATATAAAGAGAAGAGTAGGGATAGAGGGCAAGTAGAAAATTGATATCCTAAATCATAGTGGCGGTCGGCATCCATTGTATCTAGAAGTAATGGATGACGTTGCTGAAACCGGTTTGTGATGAACTTTAGTCGCAACTGTTCAAGATGACGGATAATGGTAGGAAAAGAGATACGGTCGTAAAGCTCCTGTGTCGGACTGGGAAGCTTGATCCTATAAGCCAGACGAAATGCGTGCCTTTCAAGAACTTGTAATTTCTGATAGAAAAAAGGTAGTGCAGCAACCCAAGCGGGATGACCATAAGTTAGAACTGGACGTAAGAATACCTTATACGTATTAAGGATTGTAGTGGGTTGCAATCCCCATGTGGTACCAACTAGACGTTTTAGTAAATTGAGCCGAGCATACGCTTTACGGATGATTGCGTGAAGATGCGGCCGCCAAGTTAAGTGATGATCGATTATGATACCAAGATAGGTAACCTATTTAGTAGGTGATATTCGTGTGCCGTGAACCTCTAGATTAAGTAGATCGGTTTTTTTCTGAACCCGAGAACGTTTTCGAGGTGGTATGAAAACGATAGCTTGGGTCTTAGTCGAGTTAATATGAAGGCGCCACTGAGTACACCATCGCAGGAAAGAATATATTGCTAGGCGAAGAGCAGAATTGATTTGTTGAATAGTTCTGGCCGTGCAAAGAAAGACAGTGTCATCTGCATATTGAAAAGTATGAACATTGGGAGGAAGGGTTGGCATATCAGCTACAAACAGAAGGTATAGAAGAGGCGAGAGAGCGGAGCCTTGAGGTACACCAGAATGGATTAAGATCGGATGTGATGAGGAACTATTGATGGTAACATAAGATAGGCGGTTAGAAAGAAAATGTAAAATGAAACGGAGGTAGCAGAGTGGAAGCCTAAAACGGTGAAGTTTGAACATGAGGGCTAAATGCCACACTTTATCAAAAGCCTTCTCTAGGTCAAAAAGAATGAGGCATGAAGGCCGAGCAGTGTTATAATGATTTGTGATTAGGTTGAGAAATCTGAGCAATTGATCATTGATGCTGAAATTAGGTCTAAAACCAGCTTGGTGTACAGGCAAGAGATTATATTGAGAAAGATGGTGATGTAGTCTGATGACAATGATGCGCTCAAGAATTTTGCTAAATACGGAGGTTAATTGTATTGGACGGTAAGAAGCAACATAATCTGGAGGTTTGTTGGGCTTAAGAAACATGAGAGTGGAAGAAGTCTTCCAGTCACAGGGGATGTAGCCAGTCCGGAGAATAAAAGAATATATATATGAAAGAAGCAGAAGAAGACAATAAGGAGCCTCTTTGATATGACGATAAGTTATGTGGTCGATACCAGGAGCTGTATTGCGCTTGCGGTTTACGACGGTGGCGATATCAGATGTAGAAATTGGAGCTGTGAGAGGATTGTCGTCTGGAAGAATGTGTGCTGCACTGGGTTGTAGATATGGAGATGATAAGTTCAAGCGATCAGTAGGATGTCTTTGCACAAAATCAGATGGGAATGGGGTGAAGGTAGTCTGCAGGTGGTCTGCAAAGGCGTTCGCTTTCTCTTCGTCTGTGTGTAATGGTTGGTTATTTACTAACAGCGGATATGGTGTGCGAGTAAGCTTCCCAGTCAACATATGAAATCGCTTCCAATACTTAGTAGGGTGTGAAGTTTCAGCTAAGTTGTTACACGTCTTCACCCAGTTGCGAAGTTTATGTGCCTTGACGTTGGCGATGATGACGAAGAGCTTCTAGGTTACCAGTGCGCTGATATTCGCGAAAGAATTCGCGAGAACGATGTATGAGAGGTAGGTAGTTTGGCGGTAAACGTGGTTGGTACCTGGTTATTTCAGTTGGGGGTATATGAAGGTCAGAAGCGTGATGAATGGAATGAGTGATTTCAGAGACCCGTGCGTAGAGATCATCTTCGGTAGCAGGAGGCTCGATGGTAACCAAATCTTCAGCAATAGTAGTGCGATAGTCATCCCACTTGGCTTGATCAAATCATGGAACACGACGAGGTTCAGGGAGCAAACGAAGAGTAGGAGCCTGCGGTTGATCGATATGAAGTTTGATAGGAAGGTGATCACTACCTATGGAATCGAGCACTTCAAGAGTGCAACGCTGGAAGAGATTGCCAGAAGAAATAACTACGTCAGGTGTGGTATTCGTGATGGGTCTGGTTGCTTTAGGTATATCAAAAACATGGCCGGTGGTATCAGTAGTAATGAAGTCAAGGAAGCTTTGTTTCTGATTATCTGGACGGCTGTGAATATTGATGTCGGCCATTATGATATAATATTTAAAGTTATTGGAGATGTAAAGAAAGAATGAGCGTGGGATGGGGTGTCCAGGGCGTACATATATGGTAGCTATGGTAACGTAAAGAGAGTGGAAGTACAACGTAGTAATGAGATACTCTGGAACATTAATCAATGCAGGATGATATTGGCGGTGACTAATCGAAGGATGGAAGCCAATGGCCACTCCCCCGTTTGCTCGGCGTGCTGTGATGGTAGAATCTGAACGGAGTAGGGTATAGCGAGGTATCCTGAACGTCATAGATGGAGTAAGGAGAGTTTCGTTCAGAAGGAAAGCCTGAATAGTTTCTTCTAGAAGTAGCTGTTCGAAGAGAGTGTACTGGGAAGTAAGTGACCGAATATTAAGAAACAGTAATGAAATACCCATGATTAAGGTGCAGGAGTAGTGTTGGAAGTGGCGGAGGAGACATGTAATTCGTCAAGAGGGGTGGCATGAAAATAAACATGAGGTCCAGAGTAGGTAGTTGGAAAGAATATTTAAAGATGATGCGGGCTGCGTGATTGACCACCTGGAGAATATGTTGACGTAGAAAAGGATATTTTGCAATGCGATGGTAAAGAATGAAAGGAGTTGTTGGATGGAAATTGCTTCGCCAAGAGGTTGGGGTGGTACATTGTGTTGAATGTCAGGCAGGATGGGTCGTAGTGGAACAGTGAGCTCCGGATTTAAAGGTTCGGCCGTTCGCCGTGCTTTACAGCGATAGCTATATGTGGGGTGTTGTTCCGGGCACGTAGAGCATTGAGGTGGCTTCGTTAGGTTAGTGCAAGCTTTAGTTTCGTGGTTTCCACTGCAGTACCCACACTTGCTTGGCTGAGTGCATTTCGATGTCGGATGTGAATTGTATGTTTGGCAGCGCTCACACCTTAGTGGTAAAGGTGGCGGCGATTTCGATAGCTCTACGCGATGTTTCTTTTTATAAATGAGGGCGCCATGAGTAAGAAGATCATCAATAGTGGTTTGAGAATTGGTTAATATTCGTACCATATAGGTAGCTCCTTGATCGTTTTTAATACGAAGGCATTTTAGAATGGAGTGTCTGTCAAGAGTAAGTTCTTCCATGACCTCGTCGTCGGTTAGAGAAGGGTCAACCCCTCTAATGACAACCGAAAGAGCCGGTGTTTTACGAGGTGGCGGTGCTTGACAAAATGTCTTAGGTTCGAGGCGCTTCATATTGGCGTGCTTACCAAAAATTTCAAAGCTGCACTTATTTCGCACAGTAGTTAAGAAAGTAGAATCGTAAGATTTGAAAATGATTCCGTTTCGAGTGCGAACTATCTGTGCTACAGAAGCGCGTGGCAGATATTTTACAAGTTGTTGGAAGGCTAGCTTTGTATTGTCAAACTTGGTGTCAAAATTGGTGAGCAGAAATGAATAGAGACACGGTTTGGAAGTATCCTGAATAGATGGAAATTCTTTGTCGTCGTCTAGATTCATTGAACTAACAGACTGTTCGGAGTCACTAACAGTGTGATGACGTTTAAACGGCGGCTGATGAGAAGTGCTGTTAGTTTTGTCGGGAGTGCGAGAGCGGGATCTACCGGTATTTTTGCCTTGAGATGAAGTTTTGTGCTGGCGGTCGGCCCCCTTGCCCACCGGGGTAGGTTCGAGAGACGGACCCGGAGGTTGCGGCGGTAGTCCCGGATGGCCACCTGAAGCCATCCCTTGAGATGTTAGACGACTGACACTGAAGATGAGAGGAAATGCAATGAGATGAGGTGCTAGGGGAAGCCCGCTGTGGCTCTCACTTGAGGCAGCAATATCCTCGCGGAGATGTCGGTCAGTACTAGTACTGGCCCTCCACAAAATTAGATGAAGAAAAGAGTAGGTGATAATGGCCACGGGCTCCCACTTGAGTCAACAATACGGACTGCAAGGGGATGTCGATTGTCTGTACCAGAACAATCCTCCCAGAATGAACAAAAATTATTAGTTGCTCGCAGAGCGTTAGAAATCGTTCTCATACCTTGAATTGATGATCGATTCTAAATGCTGAGTTGAGATGTGAACACCAAGTTTTTTTTAAGGTTAACCCGATCAAAGGGTTACGCCCTTTCTTCGGTAAGAAAAAAATCTAGGTATAGGGTTTTACTTTATTCATAGTTGGGCATTGAGAGTTTGAGGAGCATTGAATTATTTTATTCTTTTGTGGTCATCATTTTTTTTTCAGTATGGCTTTGGAGGCATCATTGGTATAAGGGAGGCATCAGTATCCATTTATTATTCACTATTGCATTAAGGAGGCCGGGCTATGGTTGTAAAATGAGAGATGAGGTGAAGTGCTGATAGACGCCACAACAAACACAGGGATATGGCTAGTGTAGACAAATGAATGGTTATCTTCTGCCCTGGGGCGTCACAGGGCTGATGATGACAGATGAAGCCCGCTGCTAACAACATTAATGAAAACACTAGTGCAGAGATGGATAAATGCATGGACTAAGATGAGGTGGACGGTATATAGCAAAATCGGCCTTGTGTGGGTCATTATCGTCTAAAGTCTTATGGTAAAGAGTAAGAAGATGTTGAAGAGGTGTGGCTTGATGTTGAGGAGGGGTATCATGAATGATGTCCTGGTGAAAGGTGTCGAGGAAGAGCGGATTACCTTCGGCAATGACTTTTGTTATGTATTTTGTGCGGAGTGTTTCCAGGTGCTGTAAGATGGTGGGAAAGTTGATACGGCGATAGAGATCGGCAGTTGGTGCTGGCAGTCTTATGCGATATGCAAGGCGGAGAGCATGACGTTCGGATATTGCAAGTCTAGTATATAGTGCGTCAGGGGCAGAGATCCATCATATATGGCCATGTGCGAGAGCAGGTCGAAGGAAAACCTTATAAGTCTTAATAACAGTGTCAGTATGCAAACCCCAAGTGGTGCCCACGAGCCGCCGGAGAAGGTTTAATCGATTTGTGGCCTGTGATCGGATTTTCTGTAAGTGAAGTTTCCAGCTGAGTTTTGAGTCAAAGATGATTCCGAGGTATGTTACTTGTGATGATGGGCGTATGAAAGGGCCATTGACGTGAATATGTAGAAGAGCAGGATTGCGATAAATTCGTGATCGACAGCGAGGTGGAAGAAAAATGATAGTCTGTGTTTTGAGTGGATTTATGGTTAGGCGCCACTTGTCACACCAGGAAGTGAAGGCATCAATTGCTGGTAGGAGTGTTCGATTTATGTGTTGAACAGTGTTGGCTGTGGTGAAAAAAGCTGTATCGTCGGCATATTGATATAATGAGACGTTTTGTGGGAGAGGGGGCATGTCTGCTACGTATAATACATAAAGAAAGGGTGAAAGAACAGAGCCTTGAGGTACACCACAGTGAAGAAAGATCGGATGTGAAAGTGATTGGTTAATAGTAATGTAAGTCATACGATTTGAAAGGAAAGAATGGATACATCTGATGTAGGAGAAAGGAAGATGAAAAGAGTGAAGTTTTGCGATGAGGCCGGCATGCCAAACTTTGTCAAAAGCCTTTTCAAGATCGAACAATAACAGGCAGGAAGGTTTGGAGGTATTGTAATGATTAGTTATGGCGGTCGTGAGGCGTAAGAGTTGATCGGAAATACTGATGTTTGGGCGAAAACCAGCTTGATGAAGAGGAATGAGGTTTCGTTCAGAAAGATGGGTATGAAGGCGACTGACAAGAATGCGTTCAAAGATTTTACTGAGTACTGATGTCAGTTGTATAGGACGGTATGATGAGAGTTCTGTAGGAGATTTATTGGGTTTGGTGAAAAGCAGAGTTTTTGAGATTTTCCATTTGGTGGATAAAAGCCGGTGCGGAGAATGAAATTGTATATGGCTGCAAGAAGTGTATATAAGACGGGAGGAGAGGCTTTTATGAGTTTATAAGTTATATGGTCAAAGCCAGGCGCTGTGATACTTTTCGATTTGATGGAGGTTGAGATATCTGCAGGAGTAATGGGATCATTAAGAGGTGAATCGGTGTGTTGATGGTGAATGTTGGGTTGTAGGAGGGGTGAATGCGGATTTGTAAGGCATTCAACACGTCGGGTGATAGTTGGATGTGATAGTTGTACGGTAGGGGTAAATATTTCTTGAAAGAAGAAGGCAAAAGCATTTGCTTTATCAGTATCGGCTTGGAGAGGATGATGATGTGAAATGATAGGGTATGATGTATGTCGACTTTGACCAGTTAACTGATGGAATTTTTGCCAGAATTTTGTAGGATGCGATGTAGTGGAGAGGGAGTTGCAAGTGGAGATCCAACGTTTTCTTTTATAAGCAGTAAGGCAATTATGAAGCATGCGAGTCCAACGACGATGCTGTGCAAAGGATATAGGATTATGAGTACGTTGAAAGTCACGGAAAGAGCGGCGAGAAGCAGCAAGGATGGAATGATATTGTGGAGGGATCGGAGGTTGGTGTGGATGACGTATACGTAGGGGTATGTTATTGTGGGTGGCTGTGTCAAGAGATGCTGTGAGTTAGTCAACAAGGTCATAGAGTTCGTGCTCTGTGGTAGGCTCGTGAAGATGTTGTATCGAATTTGTAAGATCCGCTTGGAAATTAGCCCAATTTGCATGATTATAATCAAAGAAGTGAATGGGCGGTGGTTGTGATTGAGCCGAGTGGGTGAGAATAATATCGAGTAGTATCGGAGCATGATCGCTGCCGAAAGGTTGGAGAACCCTAAGATTTAGAATATTCAGAGACGCAGAGCTGATAACTATGTCTGGGGAGGTGTTGCTGATGGGGCGAGATGGCGATGGGAGATGATGAAAATCGGCGGCAAGGATATTAGAGATGTAGTTGTGAAACTGTTGTTTCTCAGCCTGCGGACGGCAATCAATATTTATATCTGCCATGATGATGTAATGCCTAAAAGTATTGTCAATGTATTGAAAAAATTCATATGGTATGGGGTGGCCTGGTCGAATGCAGATAGTGCATAGAGTGATGATTTTGGTGCGAAAATATAGTGTGACTATGGAATACTCGGGAAGGTTATGTGGCTTTGGAAAGTAGTGAGTGCGTACAGGGATATTGTGATATGTTCCAATTGCAGTGCCTCCATTTGCTCGTTGGTATGGTCTAGAGCAATCATGACGGTGTAGTTGAAACTGTGGAAAACGGACATGATGTGTAGGTTTGAGATAGGTTTCGTTCAACGCAAAAGCTTGTATCTGTTTCTCCCTTAGGAGTTGTTCAAAAACTGCTTTGTGAGTGAGAAGAGATCGGATATTAAGAAAGAGGAAAGTGACTGCCATGAAGATTGATAGTGTTTTAGAAGTTGTGGGGCGATGGTTGTAAATTATAGAGATGGCCATTCTGGATCTGTTTTAGTAGAAGTGATGGAAAAGTGGGCATGTGGACCGGCGTAAGTAGCAGAAAGTTGTAAGCCAAATAATTGTTGGGCTATGTGATCGACCTGCATAAGAATGTGTGGGCGTAAGAAGGGGTGGATATTTTGAAGAACAAGAGTGGTGAAACGGAGCAAGTCTTCAGCTGTGATGGGTTCTCGTAAGGAGTTAGCAGGTGGTGTAGCGGAATCGGTGGTGCGGATGGGAACGGATAGTTTCGGTTTATCAGTTGGTGGAGCAGGTTTTTGATGGCATTTATAACTATAGGTTGGGTGTTGTTGATGGCAGGTATTGCAGAGAGCTGGTTTTTGCAGGTTAGGACAGTTGTTAGTGGAATGGTCCTCATTGCAATGTCCACAGCGGGGTGAGTTTGGACAGTTTTTAGTCAGATGTGAGGCATATGTTTGGCATCTTTCACAGCGGATTGGAAGTGGTGGTGAAGTGCGGGATGGTTCTACTCTATGGCGTCTGCGATAGATATAAGCACCATTTTACAGTAGATCGTCTCCTGTTTCCTTGGATGCTGTAAGAACTCGAACGAGATAGGTGGGACCTGACTGACACTTGATGCGAATGCATTTGTGTACTTCATAGCATTCGAGTCTTAATTCGTCCAGGATTTCTTCATCAGAATATGCTGGTGGAACGCCTTTTATCACCACTGAAAACATGGGTTGGCGTCGAGGTGGTGGTGGTTGCTTTTTCCTGGTTTGAGAAAGAGCTTGGATGTTAGCTTTATCGCCAAAAATGTGAAAGCCAGTTTTGTTTCTGATTATAGGAAGGAAGTTTTCGTCTGGAGATTTGATAATTATTCCGTTCCTATTGAAGATGATTTCTGATACATTAGCTCGCGGATAGTATTTCATAAGTTGAATTAGAATGTGTTTAGGATTAGAATATTTGTTGTCAGCATTTGTGAGAAGATAATTGAAGGTTGCTGGAGGTTGGTTTGAAGCGATGTCCATAGCTAGATTATAGAGGTCACTTTCGGAGGCCTGACTGACAGGAGATCTTGATCGAGGTTGCTTGTTCTGATTTTGTGATTGTAGTGTTTCACCTGTTCGTTTTTGAGAATTGGGACCCGTTCTGGGTTTGGCCCCCTTGCACTCCATCGAGTTCACAGGTGACACACCCACGGATCGCGAAGACTGCAGAGTGGCCGAAGCCAGTACAATATGAGACGAGAACAACAACGATCAGTCTGGTTGATGTCGAAGATATGAGATGATATATGATATGATGAAACGGTGTATAACGATGATGATAGCTGTCACCCTCCAGCACTGAGAAGTACTGCCAATCCCAGTGAGAACGTATGCGTGCTGGTCTCTATTGTGCGTGTGCAACACAATGTCCTCGAAAGCACGTTAACGATACTCAGCTAGGCTAGGCTTCGTACAAAATACAGCTTGTGACGTATGGTACGTAAAGCTGGTAAGAAAATATGAACACCATTTTTTTTTTTTTTTTTTTGAGAGGAAGATTTTAAGTTGAGCAAGGAATGGGTTTTCTTATAGGATTTTTTTGGTGTAGTATTTATTTATTTGTAGGGCAAAATTCATTCCATTGGTATTAATCATCAATTATTTGCATATGGAACTGCCACTAGAGGGTTACGCCCTCTCTCTCGGCATGTGATGTGTTGTAAACAAGTGCAAACATAAATAATATTAGTTGTACAATGTGATATAAAGAAAACTATACGTGCGAAATGAAACAAGTACTACCAAAAGTGCTTAATAGAACAATATGCATGAACACACATAATAAACATTAAGATACTGAGCATTGCGAAAGATATAACATGAGAAAGTTATTAACAAGGAATCGGCGAGAAAAATAATGAAAAGATAAACTGAAAGGATATATAATATTTTATGTTGAATATAATTAGAATTTTTATAAATATATTAGCATGATTGATGAGATGAAAGTGCATTATACGCCACAACACAATGAAATGGTTAATATAAACGAATGCATGTTAGGCTTCTGTCTTGGGGCGGCTCAAGACTGATGTAGACATGGGGAGCCCAGATTATTGTTGAGGAAGAACTGTGCAGCTATGGAAAAAGATGAGGGATGACTTGATGAATTATTTGACGTTGAAAGAATCTGCGATGAAAGTGATCCATAGGAAGGTTGTTTACGTGAAGTGTGATCAAGATACTTAACGGTGTATGACAATATTTGAAAGTGGAATCCTGCTCTGAGTCTATGAATATTGTGTCCAGAAAAATATCTTTATGAGATTCTAGGCATTTGGCTATGTATCGTTTACGTAAGAGTGAGATATGTTCTACAAGTGGTGGAAAGTCTATTCGATTGTATAGTTCTCGGTTAGAATATGGTAATTTGATGCGGTATGCTAAGCGCACTGCATGGCGCTCCATAATTTCGAGCCTATTATAGAATCTAGACTGTGCTGGGGACCAAGCAATATGTCCGAATGTAAGTATGCTACGCATGAACGCTTTATAAGTGTTAATAAGCAGCCTTGAATTTAGCCCCCAATGCTGTCCTACGAGCCTGCGAAGCAATTGTAGCCTGTTTTTTGCTTTAAGCACAAGTTTTTGGAAATGGGCAGTCCATTGTAGTTTGTTATCGTATGTTATTCCTAAATACGTCACTGAGTTAGTCGGTTTTAATTGGTGTGTTCCAACAGTGATATCAAGCAGGTTAGGGTTGCGGTGAACTTTACTGCGGCATTTAGGTGGTATGATGACAAGTGTTTGAGTTTTCTCCTCATTTACAGTAAGTTTCCATTTCGTACACCACGCAAGAAATTGATTAACTGTGAGTTGTAAGCTTCTATTAATCTTTTGTATAGTTCTTCCAAGAGTTAGAAAAGCAGTATCATCAGCATATTGGAATAAATAAGTTGGAGGAGCAGGTACTGGTACGTCTGATGCGTACAAAATGTATAGAAGAGGAGACAAGCTGGACCCTTGAGGTACTCCTGTGTATGGAAAGATGGGATGGGAAATGGTATTGTTGATACATACATATGCGATTCGATTCAGTATGAATGAGAAAATTACTCTAACATATGTCAGTGGTAGTCCAAATTTAAGCAATTTGTAAAATAGACCGTAATGCCAAATTCGATCGAATGCTTTCTCTAGATCCATTAAAATTAAACAAGATGGGAGCGATCTATTATATTGGTTAACGAGAGTGGTCGTCAAACGAAGCAACTGGTCATTAATACTGTATGATGGTCGAAAACCGGTCTGGAAAATTGGAAGGAGTTGACGATCATGCAGATATTGATGTAAGCGTTTTACAAGAATTTTTTCCAATACTTTCCCCAGTGTCGCAGTCAGCTTTATTGGCCTATACGAATTGACAGAATGTGGTGGCTTGTTCGGTTTTAGAAACATACAAACTTTAGAGACTTTCCATTCAACTGGGTAATATCCCGTACGGAGAATAAAAGTATAAATAGCTGCGAGAAGAATAAAAAACTTTACTGAGCATTCTTTGATAAGTCGGTAGGATATTTTATCAAAACCAGGCGCTGTGTTGCGTTTTCCTTTGATACTAGTCTGTATTTCGTCATGGGCGATAGAAAATGTTAACGGTTGATTCTCATCTAAGGTGTGAGTAGTTGATGGCTGTAATAATTGAGTGATGGTAGTTTCTGAGAATCTGGGACTATCGTCATGTTGACCGACGGGCGGAGTGAACACAGTTTGTAAATGAGAGGCAAATGCGTCGGCTTTATCCTGATCTGAATGCAAAGGATCATTGTTTCGGAACAGTGGATATCTTGTTGTTGTTTGCTGTCCGGTCAACTGATGAAACTTTTTCCAATATCGTGTGCGATGAGTTTCTTCATTCAACTGACTGCATGTTTTGTGCCACGTCAAGCGTTTATGGGCGACAATATAATTGTGCACAGTTCTTTGCCATCTACGTGCCTGTGTTAGATATTCAGGATTATGAGTGCGCTCATATTGTCTATAATAATGCCGAGATTTTCTTACTAAGTGCAAATATTGCGGAGGCAAAACAGGCTGATATGTTTTACCGTGATAAGTGGGAATGTTGTCATGTGCGATAGTAGCAATGACCTGCGTGAGTGTGCTTATGGGTGTGTTTAGACTCTCCTCTGTATCCGGTGGTAGTACAGTTTCTAAGGCAGCGTCAATATCCGAGCGATATTTATGCCAGTTAGTTTTGTCATACAAATATATGGTACGTTCGGCTGCTGTCGGAGAAACATTTTTACGTACATCGTTGACCGTGATTTTCACCGGTAAATGGTCGCTATCTATGCAATCCAAGACTTCGATATGACACCTGTCTATGAGTGAAGTGGTAGAAAGAACAACATCCGGTGTCGTTTGGCTACTTGGTCTGGTGTGCTTCGGAAGGGGATGTATGTGACCATGTAAGGAAAGTGCTATATGGTCTGCAAACTGAGTATTTTCCCTCTCGGAACGGCTATGGATATTGATGTCTGCCAGTATCAGAAGATGCTTGTATGTTTGAAACAAATGTGTGAAATACTCGAGTGGTATCACGTGTCCGGGACGTACATATATTGTTGCTATCGTAATTGCTATGTTAGGTAGATAGATAGTTGCTGTAAGATTTTCAGGAAGCCGGTAGGGAAGCCGAGTCAGATGCTGTCGGTAAGATAATGTATTATTTATGCCAATTGCCACTCCACCTTGCGCTCGCACATTATCTTGTGAAAAGTCATAGCGCATGAGTTGATACCGTGGAAATCGTGATGGCATTGTTGGTTTTAAAGCAGTTTCATTCAATGCGAAAACATCAATATTTTCTTCTAAGAGCAGGTGTTCAAAAAGAGCTTTATGTTGCGGCAATGACCGTATGTTCATAAATAAGAAAGCCAAACCCATGATAATATAGTAAGCTATTGGCTTGGACAGCAGTTTCTCTCGGAGATATGTGAAAGTGTACATAATTCCCTGAATATGTGGCATACAGATTGATATGGAAAATGCTCGTGGCGGCAGCAATGACATGTTCAAGAATGAACTGTCTTTGAAAAGGAAAAATATTTTGTAGAACAAGCGTGAAATATCGAAGAAAATTTTCAACTGTAAGACCGGAAGTGATTGATTGGTCGGCTTGAACTGGTGGATCAGTTGTACGCAATGGCACTGTGAGTTCAGGACGATCTGCTGGTGGGGCTGGCTTAGCTTTACATTTGTAGCTGTATGTAGGGTGTGACCCAGGACATACAGAACAGTGAGCAGGCTTTTGGTGAGTTGGACAGTCTTTAGTCTCGTGCTGTTCAGCACCGTAACCACACTTAGGGATGTTAGGACATTTTGCTGTCACGTGTGAGTTGTAAGTCTGACATCGTTCGCATCGAATAGGCAGGGGTGAATTAGTACGTGACGGTTCGACTCTGTGCCTTTTCTTAAAGATGTACGCTCCCTCTTGAAGAAGGGTATCAATAGACTATTTGTTGGAGGTTAGCACACGAACCATGTATGTAGGTCCCGTTTGATTTCTGATGCGAATGCATTTGTCGACAGGAATGCCTTCAGCTGTAAGCTCTTCCAGTACTTCTGCATCAGTGATTTCTGGTAGAACACCACGGATAACAACAGATAACATTGGAGTCTTTGGTGGCGGAGGTGTTTGCTTAATTTTACTGGTAAGCTGTTTCAGCTTGGCATTTTTTCCGCAGATTTCATAGCTAGCCTTGTATCGTAATGTAGTTCCAAAGTTCCCATCCTCTGATCGGATAATGACACCATTCTTGGTGAAGACTATTTGCTTGACGCTAGCTGTTGGAAGGTACTTAACTATTTGGTTGAAAATAAGCCGAGAATTATTGTATTTGAGATCGAAATCCGTCAATAGAAATGAATAAACTGGTGAACGTGGAGGAATTAAGTTTTTAGTTCCTGGATTGTTTTCAGAGGTTGCATTAGACGAACATTGCATAGGTTCCTCAATGCTGGTAGATGGAGCAACATAGTGCGGTGATTTAGAGCGAGAGCGCTTTTCAACGGATCCGATACTGCTTTCAGAAAGCTGTCTACTACGGCGCTCTTGACGGGGATCCCTCCCCTTATCCCCCGGAGGTGGCGGGTCTGGGCCCTTAACTACCGGAGGCAAGCGATGCATGGTCTCTCGGACCAGTAAGATCCCAAAGAAATGCAATGATAGGCACTCGAGTGGCTTGAATCACGATTAGAAACTCAAACTATGATCGAGTTACCCTGATAATAGAGATGATAAATAAGTCTCACCCTCCAGTACTGAGAAGCACTGTCAATCCCAGTGAGAGCGTACGCGTGCTGGTCTCGATTGTGCGTATGCAACACAATGTCATACAAGGCACGTTAACACTTCCCAGCTAGGCTAGGCTTGGTTCAAAAATCAGCTTGTGACGTATGGTACGTCAAGCTGCTAAGTATGAACACCAAGGATGATGTATATTGTCTATGTATGATAGGATGAAAGATGCAGTGCAAATCAGACGCCACAACACAGTGATATTGGTTAGTTAGACAGATGAAGGGTTATTTTCTTGTGCCGGGGCGACTCGGCACATAATGAGAGACAGTATGATGCCCTTGTTATTGCGAATTAAGGTGCAAAAGATGGATAGATGTTGGGTGATAAATCTGGTGGTTGATATGCTAATAGATAGTCATCTACGTGTTCGTCAGGATGGGAAAGAACATATATTGTAATTAAATGCTGAAGGGGTGTAGGTTGTAGACGGGGTGGAACGTCTTGTTCAGCATCTATACGTATACTACTGCAAAGGATGGGATGGCCTTGCCTCCAACGAGTAGTGATGTATCTGGTACGCAGTTTTTCCAAATGAAGAAGAAGATGTGGAAACGGAATACGATCATATAGTAGCCGGGTAGGACTAGGCAGTTTGATGCGATATACCAGGCGTAATGCATGTCTTTCAATGATCTGGAGGCGGGTGTAGAATTTGTTACTGGCATTAAGCCATGCGATGTGTCCATGTAGTATAGATGGTCGTATGAAGACTTTATAAGTATGTAACACAGTCTCTTGATGAAGGCCCCATGAAGTACCGACTAATCTCTTCAGAAGATTTAGTTTATTTTGCGCTAGAGATATGAGATGCTGAAGATGTCCACGCCATGAAAGATAGTCATCAAAGATTACACCCAAATACATCGCTGTACGTGTGACAGAAATGCGTGTGCCTGCTATGGTAAGATGTAAAAGAGATCTATTGCGTCGGACCCGACTGGTACGTCCTGATGGTAGGATGACAAGTGCCTGTGTTTTAGTGGAGTTGATTCGGAGTTGCCAAGTATTACACCAGTCACAGAACTTATTTATTGCCTCTTGAAGTATGCTATTGATATGCTGAATAGATTTCCCACAGGCAAGGTAAGCAGTATCATCTGCAAAAGTAAAGGTGTGGATAGGGTCAGGAGGAAAAGGCAAATCTCGAACATATAATATATATAGGAGTGGCGATAGCGCTGACCCTTGGGGTACACCAGTAAGTGGGAAAATAGGAAACGATAGAGATGAATTAATGCAGACATATGCTATGCGATTGGTAAGATAGTGATAAATCAGTCTGATATATGCGAGTGGTAGACGTAGAAGATGAAGTTTGTAAATTAATCCATCGTGCCAAACTGAATCGAAAGCCTTTTCCAAATCAAATAACAATAAACAGGAAGGTTGGAAGCTATTGAAGTGGTTGGTAAGAATAGTGGTAAGTTTGAGTAGATTATCATTGAGACTGTAGTTGGGGCGAAAACCAGTTTGGTGTAGAGGAATGTGATTGTGGAAGAAGTGAGTATGTAGGCGACGAACTAATATGCGTTCAAGTATCTTTCCCAGTGTAGACGTTAGTTGTATTGGGCGGTAAGACTCTGCCTTTGTGTTATCCTTATGTGGTTTCAAAAACATTAAAACCTTTGAGGTTTTCCAAGAAGCCGGATAATCACCAGTTTGAAGTATAAGATTATATATAGCAGAAAGTAGGAGCAGAACCGCCAGTGGAGCCTCTTTAATATGTCGGTAAGTTATACCATCAAATCCAGGAGCAGTATTTTTCTTATTAGCTAAGACTTTGGTGATTTCCAAAGGTGTAATCGGATGAGTAAGAGGATGATCCGAATCTAAGTCATGACTAGCACTAATACGAAGATGTGTTTGATGTGGATCTGTTACGTTGCTGATTCTAGTGAGTAAACGTTCAGGGGTATAGGAAATGACTGGTGGCGTAAAAATGCTTTGAAGCGATTGAGCAAATACGTTAGCCTTCTCTGTGTCAGTTTGTAGCGAGGTCAGATTCACGATGAGCGGGTAAGAGAGAGACGAGCGTCTCCCACAGAGCCTGTGAAAGGCATTCCAGAATTTGGTAGGATTATGTTCCTGGTCAAGATGGTTAACTGTTTGGATCCACTTACGTCTTTTATAGGCAATGATATAATGGTGAACTTGGCGTAGATATTGGCGCTGTAGTTGTAAAAGCCCAGGATCACGTGTGCGAAGATATTCATGGTATGCCTGCCGTGCAAGAGCAACTAGTGTGCGATATTGAGGAGGAAGTGCGGGTCGAGCATAATTACATCTAATAGTGGGTATATGCTGATGACCACTATTTTGTATAGCAGTAGTGAGCGTATCGAGCGTGGTATGCAAGTCAGAGTGATGTACTGGAGTATTCACAATAGAGAGTGTATTAGTCAAATCTTCTCGATATTTTTCCCAGTTAGCACGGTCATAACAGAGAACGTTACGTGGTGGTGTGTCAGGAGCTTGACGGTGGTTTGGAAAATGTAAAGTCACTTTAACTGGGTCGTGGTCCCTGCCGATGGAAGATAGAACATGACAGTTGATGAATGGTTGTAATGTAGATGAGACAATGACTGCGTCAGGAGTTGTATCCGAGGAAGGTCGGGTATGTCTTGGTAATGCACATAGTTCAGCATTTGTGTGGTGCATTAGAAATTGATGGAAGTTCCGTTGTTGCGTAAGAGTGCGACTGGATAAATTGAGATCAGTCATAATGATATAATGACGGTACGTGGTGTCCATGTATTGGAAGAATGTCAAGGGAATTTGAACATTAGGTCTAACATATATAGTAGCAAAGGCAATAGTACGTGAAGGAAAATAGATCAGGGTGATGTTGTGCTCTGGAAGAGGGGCCTGAAAGTGATGCGTGATCATGCGTTGAGGTAGTCTGCTTCGTACTCCTATAAGGGTCCCGACATTTGCTCGATCTCCAGGTGGACCATCGCAACGAGAAATAGTATATGGCTGATAATGCACATGTTGGTGTGGCAAAAGATATGTTTCGTTCAACGCAAAGGCGTGAATATTTTCTTCCAGTAGTAAAGTGTGAAGTAGTACCCTTCGAGTGTTGAAGGAGCGGATGTTTAAAAACAGAAATGATAAATCCATGATTATACTTATAATTCTAGACAGGTGTTGAAACAGGATGAAGCTGAAAGTGAACATGTTGACCAGAATATGTAGCATAAAGTTGAATGTTATATAGTTGCTTAACAGTAAACATGACTTGATTTAGAATATGAGAACGCAGGAATGGATGAATGTTTTGGGTAGTAACTGTAAAGAAACGAATCATGTCTTCAATCGTAACAGGATGAGTTAATGAATTATTTGGTGGCGTTGAACGGTCAGACGTTCTGATTGGAACAGTAAGCTGTGGTTGAGTAGGATCAACTGATGGTTTAGCCTTACATTTAGAACTGTAAGTTGGATGCTGATCAGAGCACGTGTTGCATTTAGGATTTGTATTTCCATTAGGACAATTTCGAGTAGCATGAGGTTGGGTACAGTAACCACAAATCAAAGAATTTTTACAATCTTTGGTCACATGTTGATTATTTGTCTGGCACCGTTCACAGCGTATAGGCTGCGGTGCTGGAGTTCTTGAAGGTTCAACCTTGTGTCTCCGTCTGTAAATGTATGCTCCTGTAAGAAGAAGGTGATCAACTACAGATTGTTCAGGAGTCAATACACGTACTAGATAGGTGGGTCCACGGTCATTCCGGATTCGAATGCACTTATGTACTCGAACTTGTTCCGCTTTCAGCTCTTCCTCGATTTCAGTGTCTGTATATTCAGGGTCAACGCCCTTGATGACTACAGATAGCATAGGTGGTTTTCGAGGAGGCGGAGGTTGTTTGTTTTGTCTGGGTTGGAGTTCTGTTATATTGGCGTTTTTTTTTCAAAAATCTCAAAAGTTGCCTTGTTCCGCACATGACGATGGAAATCCGGGTTAAAAGATTTCAAAATGACTCCATTATTGCGGAAGATAATCTCGCTGATTTCGACACACGGAACGTATTTGATAAGCTGCTGGAAGATATGCTTTGGAGTTTTGAATTTAGTGTCGAAATTAGTTAGTAGAAAGTTGTACAGAGTTGGCTGTTGAGGATTGACAGAGGCAGATGGAGTAGCAGAAGTTTCTGTTGAAGTGTAATCCATAGATGCGACATGAAGATTGGTTTCAGATGGAATCCGTACTGGCGAGCGTGAACGTGAACGTGTAGGTTGAGAAGTAACAGTCTCTATGGCAATAGATGTTCGAGATCGCTTTGGTGAGCGAGAACGAGATGGAGGTGAAAAGACATTTTTAGAAGATTTAGAAGTAGATGAACGTTGTGATACTGTCCGAGGAAGTCCGTTATGCATGGCCTAAGTCGAATGCGCAGTTCGAAATCCAAAAGAGCAGCCTGTGTCGCAAAGCGACAAAGAGTTGGTCAGAGTATGAAAAACAGTGACCCTCAAAATCGTAAGTAAGTAAGTACCCTCCAGAAGATGAAAACCTTCTGTCAGACTCCTAAGTAGGGTATCTGTACTGGTCTCACAAGTACGTTTGCTGTACTTGATCAGAGCATAGTACAGTAACTGCTACAAGAGGAGCTAGGTTAGAGGAAAGATCCATGAACACCACGGTCACGGTCACGGTCACGGTAATTTTGTGGTTATGTATAGAGTATCGGGCCGGAGCCCCTGACTCCATGAGGAATATGTTATAAAGAATATATCAAGATGAACTGGTGGTTTGTTGGATGTTACTATTGTTTTGGTATGTATGGGAGACTACATCTGCAACTGTCGCAGAGTAGCTGATTATGAGTTCTTTACCAGTTCTGGAGAGATTTTAAATGCGTGGTGTTCGATGGACGTTCCGCAGTGCGCATTCGGTGCCGATATTAGCTATAGCTGGATTTATATGTCTGGGTAAAGTACGCCAGAACTTATTGTGGAGATGCCGTAGAACGTCTCTGACAGTGGGTAGCTCTAAGTCTTCCAGGATCTGGCTGTTTCGTGTATATCTGTCGTGTCCAGTGATTATACGACCAGCTCGAGTTTGCACACTTTCGAGAGTTTGTACGTGACTATGGGAAGCATGTTGCCAGGCAGGGCATGCATAAGAGATGGTAGACAGGATTATCATTTTGAAGATGTGAACTCGGACCTCGTGAGAAAGGGAGCTACAGCGCAAGATGGGGTACAACGCTGAGATTTTTCGTAATGCTCTCTGTTTTATGTCTCTAATGTGTGTGGCGAACGTTAGACCACGATCTAAAGTTACACCCAAATATTTGGCGTGCGTAGCATGAGGAATGCGTGTGTTCTCATAGTTTAGATTTCGATGGACGCGGATGCGTCTTCGACTGTGGATGACAGCACAGCTTTTGTTGGCATTAATTTTGATTCTCCAACGTCTTGCCCATTCTTGAAAACTTATGAGTTGGCGTTGCATGTATATGTAACACTGTGCAAGTGAGCTACTGGTCGTGAAAAAGGCAGTATCGTCGGCGTATGTTGCAACAAAGCAATGGGGTAAGGTCGGGATATCTGCTGTGTACAGATTATATAAAAGCGGTGAAAGTACAGCGCCTTGTGGAACACCTGCTTTAATAGGTCTAGACGTGGATTTAACACCATCAACAGACACATGGAATTTTCTGCCAATGAGGTAGGAACGCAGTAAATGCAGAAGACGATCTGAAAAACCTTGCGTGTATAGTTTATATAAAAGTCCAGCTAACCATACTTTATCAAAGGCTTTTGAGACATCCAGGTAGACTCCAAGGGTGTGTTGTTTTCTGTTGAAAGCCACTGTTAAATGATCCACTACTCGCACGAGTTGTGTAGTAGTGCTATGTTGGGCACGAAACCCGAACTGATGAAATGGTAGAAGGTCTCTAGTAGCTACATGATGTTTCAGCCTCCGGAGAAACACACGTTCAAAGAGTTTACTTAGGTGTGACAGAAGACTTATTGGCCTATAGTTTTCCGGGAGAAGTGGATTCTTCCCAGGCTTGGGGATGGTAATAATACGAGCTTCCTTCCAGGTCTTCGGGAAATAGCATAAGTGAAAGATGGCATTGAATAAATAGGTTAGGAAGACCAGTAGTTTTCTGGTTGGATGTTTTAGGATATCAGATCGAATTCTGTCGGGCCCAGATGCTGTCTTTGCCGGCAGACATTTGATATGTCTTTCTATTTCTCGGGGTGTAACTAAGCTGATGTCATGTATAGGGTTTTGTGTAGTTAGGCTATGTAGTGTGGTGCGGATATGTTGTTTGAAATAGGGATCAAGACGTGATCTGTTAGGCTGGAACTGTTCTTCCAGGGAGTCAGCAAAAATATCCGCTTGCGACTGTGGGTCCTGAGTCAGTCCTTGTGGGCCTTGAAGGACTCTAGCTCTGGAAGCATTTGTAGCACGCTGAAAGGATTTAGAGAATGTCCAAATATTTTGATCATTGGCTGTGATATTTCGAAAAGTATCTTCCCAGTACTGTTGATTTTGTCGCTGTGTGAGCATCTTGAGCTTCGCAAGCAGTTTATTCCATAATGTTTTGTATGCTGGATGTAGTGTGTGCTGCCATCGGCGTCTAGCCCAACGTTTTAAATGAATATACATCTGCAGATGTATACTGTCACATTGTCCTGTGTGCGTTGGAGAGATTTTAGTAGTGGAGCTCGCTGCCTCTGCTGTTCGAAGTGCTAATGTGATGTGAGAAACCGCTTGGTCGATGTCCTCAATAGTAGCTGGCCGATCTCGGAGATCGATCATAGTGTTTAGTTTTTGTTTAAAGATATCCCAATCGGTTTCTATTTGCTTAAAAATAGGGGCACAATGAGCAATGCTGCGGTGTGAGACGTGAAAAATGGCTGGATCATGGTCAGAGTCTAAATCTGAGATGACATAAGGATGGGCAGTAAAGGACACGTCTTTACAAAGAGCGACGTCAAGCACATCGGGTTGTCCGCCGAACTTTGGATGATGAGTTGGGTCTGGCGGAGCACTGATGTTGAAGTTGGACGTGAGGAGGTATTGGTGTAAATCGTCTCCAGCACTGTTTGGAGTAATCGAGTTCCATTCTCCATGCTTAGCGTTAAGATCTCCAGCTAAAATGACCTTTGGCCCTAAGTTTGCGATGCCATCGAAGTCTGTGGGCTCTAGTTGTGTGGCCGGGGACCTGTACCCGGTAACCAATATTAATGGAACGCCTGGAGTTATTAGCTCAACAGCAAGTGCCTCCAAAGTAAGTAGGGGTGGTATTGTAACCAACCTGACTGGGAAAGCCTTTTTGATTATAAGTAGTAATCCTCCTTTCTGTCTGCCCACTCTATCCTGCCGATAGACAATGTAATTGGGTAGTCGCCAAGAAGTGATCCGAGCAGTAAAGTGTGTTTCTTGTACAAACATGACATCAACTCTATGGTGTGTAAGAAATCTAATTAGCATTTGTTTCTGCCCCTCGAGACCATCTGCATTCCATGTAGCGAGGATAAGTGTATGATGTAGGACGCTGGAGTTAGAAACAGCCATCGTCAACCATTTCTGCTATTGTTTCTATTACTGCTGCAGCCTTGGAAGCTGAATCTGCTGCTTGACGAAAACGGGTAATACCACGCTTAATATGCGTTATGATTTTGTGGAAATGTAACCCCTTAAGGAATGAAAGAATAGACTTTAGGTCCAGGTCTTCTTTGGGGCTCTGCTGTTTTTCGGCAGAAGCTGGTGAAGCAGGAGGGGCTTCAGCGTCTTCATTGTCCGTAGCCATAGGTGTGACATTAATAATACTGGGATCGGGAATTGTCTCTGCTGCTGGTTTGTTGACAGTTTTCTCCGCTTTATCTTGAAGTTTTCTTGGCTGCTGTGCCGGCAATTTAAGAGCCTCAGAATAGGATTTGAATACTGGACATCCACGGTAATTTGCCGGGTGATCTCCCTTACAATTTGCGCAAGTAGCGGGTGTGGAGGAGTCGGATTTACTGCAGGACTGGGTAAAATGAAATTGCCCACATTTGAGACAGCGCGGATGCGCTTGGCAGGTGTCCTGTGAATGCCCCAAGCGTTGGCATCTGTAACACTGTAGCACCGAGGGAGGCTTATATGTTTCGATTTAGACCTTGTAATGAAGTAGGTTGTTGATAGCATAGATCTCTTTAATAGCTGCACTTCGTTCCAGAGCAATCAAAAACAGTGGCATTAGTATTTTCTTGTTATCTGTCTTGCTTTTGCGAGACATTTGATGAACGCTTGTTGGTTTGTAGCCCAGTCGGATAAATTCATCCTTCAGATCGTCTAAGTCAGTGTCAATAGGCAGCTTTCGCACAACCACCTTAATAGGCCTTTCGTTTTTTGCTACCCCTGTGGCATACTCAGTTTTCGTTTGATCGCAGTAAGCCTTGATAGAATTGTAGTCATCTTTGTTTGCCGCTTGAATCCGAATGCGCTCCTTAGTTGGCTGAGCTAGAGGGGGCTCCTTCAATGCTCGTGACAAGGTCTTAATAAATGTATAGGTGTTGGTAATTCCGTAGATGAAAATCGGAGGAGGTTTGAAACTGTGTGGCTGACTCGTCGTTGCAGTTTTAGTGCTAGTACTAGCATTATCTGATTGTGCTGGGGACAAAACCTCGAACTTATTACTGAGTGGAAGAGGTGGATATTCGGAGACACTATTAGTGAGGTGTTCTGTCTTGATGTTTGCTAAAGACGATCTTCGTCGCTTCAGCGTTCCTTCTACCGTGAAGTCCATGTCTTCAGGCTTACTCGAAGTGGATGGTTGTGAAGCACTGGACTGCTTAAGTGCAGTGGATTTCAATTTCGCTGGGGCGGCTGCTTGCTTCTTTTTGCCTAAAGGCACTAGAAAATCTTCTGGTTTGTACGTTGGTTTTGCTATTTTGCCCCTGAGACCTGGAATCCGGGGTGATTGTACTTTTTTATCTGATTTTGCTGCTGGCTTCTGAGAAGCCATCTTAATAACTAAACTGGGAGATGGCGCCAGCTTACCACAAAGAGGGTACTGATCGCCCCTGTATACTGTGGTGTCTTAGAGCAATGCTCTAAGGGGTGGGTTTGAGTAAGGTGCCTACTCCTCCGAAGAGGAAGCACTAATATAAATCGTTATCCGGTAGATATGCCAAAGTCGTCAACTAGTTTTGGTGATATCAGCCTCCGAAGAGGAGAATATCGAAAACAAATCGTTAACCAAGAGAATAGCAAGTTCGTCAACAGTAAAAAATCAATTAGGTGTATTAGCCTCCGTGGAGGCTTAAAACCAATTCGACGGTTGTTTCCTTAATCCTCAGAGAGGTAAGTAATCCAACCGTGTTTTGAAGTGCGCGATTCAATCAGTGGGGATGGACACACTAAATGACTTGCTTATTTTTCTCCGCCAGCTACGGATACCCTATTTTTTACCTGGTTAGAGATTCCAGGTGGCCAGTTCGAACACCAAGCACATCGCCTTAAAGCATATCACAAGTACCTGGTTATTGGCTGTGAGTATTTGCATTGTTTATATTGTCTGGTACAAGCAAAGCTTTGCAAAATATATTTCGCATTTGTGGCAAGTAACTAAAAACATTCTATGTTTTCTGTAACAGGTCACAATAACATTGTTGTAAACCTGTGAATCAACTGACAATAGTTCCACAGAGAGAAGTGCTGCCATCTGTTCTCTTTATCTGTTATTCTTGTGTCTTAGCACGTATGAACAGAAGGTAGCGTAACTGTTGCCTGTATAACTCTTGTCAGACGATTCACAGGTTTACAACAATATTATTGTGACTGATTACAGAAAATATAGAACAATATTTGTTACTTGGCATAAGTGCCAAATATATTTCGCAAAGCTTTGCTTATAGTAAACGATACATACCAATGAAAATTATCTCAGGTAGTAAGGAGTTATTTTTGATGTGCCCGGAAGGCGATGTGCTTGCTGCTGATATCTTACCAAGAAACCTAACCTCTCTTGTGTCAGATACTGTGTCAGCGAGGACCAAGTACTGCATACGTACTTGCGAGCATAGCACAACTAAAACACTTAGGGGTCTGACGAAAGTTTTACTTTCGGAGGGTGTTTTTTTTTTTTTTGAACTTCATCTAACCTCTTTTTCATCTTATTCATCGTCATTTGAGCTTAGGCCCTCGGCTCTTCCATCACGATGACAGACTTTGGCGAAGCTAATGGAACTTCGAATCTCGATCAGGATTTAGAATCACTACCTCTCAACATCGGACCTAACGGTCGCCAGAAAACGCAGCCAGGTATTGTTACGGGAACATCTCGTTCAGACCGTAACACTATTCCTCCGTCTACCTGCTCTGACTGCATAACTAAAGGACGTCGGATTCGTTCTCGATCTCTCTCTGATGGCGAACAAACCTAAGATCCAAAGAAGCAACGAATTACTCCCAAAGTTAGTCAGACTACAGCTCCAGCTGCCGGCCATACTATGGATTGGACATCCACTTCTGCCGATAATCAACAGCAGCAATATCAATCAGATCCTGTGTATAACTTCTTACTAACAGACTGTGACCCGAAGTATGACACGGTTCGTTCTGTTTTCCAGCAATTAACGAATTATGTCCCTCGTCCTGAGATTCGTGAAATTGTTAAGACACGCCGTGGCAAAATTTTGAAATCCAGTAACCCGAATTTCGCCACGCATGTTCGTAACAAGGCAACGTATGAAATGTTTGGAACGAAAGCAAATACTTTTACTTTGCAACCGAGTTCACGCAAAACTCCTCCTCCTCCACTTCGACCTCCTATGTTGTCTATAGTTATTCGTGGTGAAGAACCTGATCTTGCTGATGACGAAATTCTTGCTGAACTTCATCAGGAAGGGTTACCTATAAAGCGTTGTATTAGGATCAAGAACAACCAGGGGCCAACCTATCTTGCGCGAGTGCTAACTGATCAATAACAGTTCATTGATCAACTTCTCTCCAAGAGCGCATATGTATATCAGCGCCGATATAAGGTCGAGCCATCTCGCACGCCAGCACCTCTGCCTGTTCGATGCGAGAAGTGTCAACAGTATAATTCACACCCAACACTAGAATGCACAAACAACATCAAATGTGGTTATTATTCCCGCGAACATCCTACTAAAAACTGTTATCCCTGTTCTGAGCGTCACCTAACATACAGCTATGAATGTAAAGCTAATCTGCAACCTGATCCAGCAAAGCCTGAACTTGTTATTACTAAACGTTCGGTCGATGCATCAACTCCACCAGCAAATTCATTACGTCATCCAGTTACTGTAGAAGATCTATTCCGTTTTCTCACTATTTCATTACAGAACATTCATCCATTTCTTTGCAACTATATTCTAACTCAATGCACGCAGCTAAACTATTGTATAATTTACAACTACATGCAACTTATTCCTGACCAACAGTGCATTTTCAAATCCAACCACTTGAAGTTTATGTTTAATATGGATAATTCAACCTATTCACTTATTTTCTTTATCATTATGAGTTACAACTTACTTTTTCTTAACATACGATCTCTGTTGACACATCAAGTACTCTTCACCCAGCTCCTTCAGGAAGAACAAATTGCCGCATTTGCACTAAATGAAACTTACCTTGCACCATACTTAACATGTTATATGCCAAAGTATCATCTACTTCGCCACTACGCTCCAACAGGCCCACGTCTCTACTGAGGCACAGCTATTGGCATCCGGCACAATCTTCCTTATCGTGCAGTTACGGTTCCACCTGCACTTCACCTTCCTGAACACAACATCACGACGGTCTATTTTCGAGACCGTACAGTTACCCTTGTCACCATTTACTATCATCCAGGACGTGCTATCAACTATGATTTCTTCCGTCACATTGACTACGGCATTACATTATCATGGCCGACATAAATTTTCATAGTCGCTCACAACGTGACAAGGGCAACTTTTTAGATTTTGTTCGGAATGAAACCGGAGATGAATTACATAATTTACCGAAACCTATACGTCCTATCAGTAGCACTACTCCTGATATAGTCATAACCTAATCTTCTCTCTCTCAGTCCATCCATATTTCTGTGCTAGACTCCATAGGTAACGACCATGTTCACATCAAAGTCGAACTTCACTGTTCTCCTAGCACTCAGCCTAAGCCCTCTCCTCAGAAGGTCTACTGCTACAAAAGGGCAAATTGGGAGCAATATCGTTCCGAATTAGACGCTGCCGTAACTTCATTCACTATGCCTAGCACACAATACAAACTCGATAGCACAATAACTGATCTAACTACAGCCCTTCATGACGCAGCACAACGTTCAATTCCAACAATTGAAATTCAGTTACATAAACCTAAGCTACCCCCGCAATACTTACCATTTATTACAGCCTCACGAAGAGCATTCCGTGAATATCTAACTACGGGCAATCTTGAAGCGCTTTGTCTTCATCGCCAATACTTAAGGATAACTCATAACTATATCGGTGTCACTATACTTTAAGAAACGTCACTGGATCGAAACTTGCAACACACTTGCTAATGAAGCACAGCCCTCAAAATATTGGCGCAAATTTTATCAATTAACTCGTAGAGTTTCTCGAAAGCCATACTCCATCGTTCGTAACCATCAAGCAGTCCTTACGGATACAGATAAGGCCAATATATTTGCTTCTTATTTTCAAGGCATCTTCACTCCACTACCCAGTTGGTATACAGCAGACCCTTACAATCAGCTATTAACCAACATACCGATGCAACTTCTACTTCCTTTCGACCATGTGATGATCATACTTTAGAACCAAATAATCCTCTAACTATGGCAATTCATTCCGAAACTATCAGTAATTCACTTATAGGCAAACGGAATACAACACCAGGCTTTTACGCTGTTAGATATGTTCTCGTCAGACAGCCGCCT
Organism: Thermobia domestica; assembly: GCF_964235325.1. Lineage (NCBI taxonomy): Eukaryota > Metazoa > Arthropoda > Insecta > Zygentoma > Lepismatidae > Thermobia > Thermobia domestica. The sequence goes on along the minus strand of NC_137459.1, from coordinate 253,827,554 downwards.
CATTTTTTTCTCCTTTTTCGTAGCAGCATCTATAACTTTATTCTATGAACTGGATTTTTTCCGCTCGACTGGAAGTACTCCAAAGTTTTTATTTTCCTTAAACCAAAGAAACCTCCATCAGAAGTCACATCGTACCGTCCTATTCACCTCACAAGTTGTCTCTGAAAAATCTTGGAACGGATCCTTGTACGTCGCATACACGACCATCTCAACTCACATAACCTTCTTCCAATTCACCAAGCTGGATTTAGACCACACTTTACTACACTATATCAATTATTCCGTCTCACCACAGCCATTTATGATCAGTTTAATACAGGCTTTCCTTCTTAACTTGTAACATTTGACCTATATAAAGGTTTACTATACAAACTTCGTAATTACCTTCTACCAACCTCGTAAATCCGATTCATACACTCCTTCTTAATAGGGCGACTAGCTTATATCTCGATCAATGGAACGCTATCTCATCCAATCTTCTTACAATCTGAGGTACCGCAAGACTCATCTCTGTCTCCTTTATTATACTTATCGTACGTCGCCGATCTAGTCGTTCCTAATACCACCACAATATTCCAGTTTCCGGATGACACTGCATTTTCCACAACTGCCTGCACAGTACGATATCTTAATAAAACCATGCAAACAGCTATTGACTAATTCGTCCGTTGGTGTCATATATGGAGATTGAACATTAACTCTCCCAAAACACAAGCCATGGTTTTCTTGCCACGTAGACGCCGGTCTCGAGTACATCGAAATCTGAATCTACTTACCATTGTTTTGTAGTGTAATATACGAGTGAAGTGTTGTGTTTAAGGATGTACGAGTGTATATACAATAAAGTTTAGTAAATTGAACATAATTCTAGGTTTTAAGTTTATTTTGTATAACTGAAGTGTGGATTGTAAGTATTGTTGTGTTTTGATGTGTTTCAAGAAAGTGAAATCTGCACCTAATGGCAACGAACATATTTCAAGAAGTTGCAAAAGCAAATATTTCTTTAAATGTCGTAGCATATGCTTGTAGTATTTACTGTCTTTCATTTTCTAAGAGTAATAACATACATTTAATAGCATGTGTGGAATTAAATATTAAGTTTTTCATTAATCCTCAGTTTCAATATAACTTTTGCAAAACAAGCATCATTATTCATTACTATGATTAATATTATCCTTTCTATTTATTTGTTTTGCAAATTTATTAAATAATCTGATCACACAATTTTCCAGACAGAATTTTAAGATGTTCATGAGCAAGGAATCAAATCTCTTTTTACACTTTCGTTGTTTAATGGTACAAAGGGCTAGTATCTACTTGCGTTGTTCTTCTCAATTTACTTAATAAACTATTATATACGATATACGGTATTTTAACTGAAAATATAGTATCCTATTAGTTATACAAAATTTCGTCAAACAAAATGTAAGGAACAACCAGGAAAATTAACATTTATATACAAATATTCAGATCATGTCTTGCCCCCTCACTTTTAACGTCCAACCGCCGCCACTGGTGTTTGGGAAATTAACTCTTTATTCAAGACTGTAAAGTACTGTACTTCTACTACTCTTATTACTACTACTACTGGTACTGCTATTATTATTATTATTATTATTATTATTATTATTATTATTATTATTATTATTATTACTTCTACTACTACAACTGCTACGAGCGTCAGAGTTGACTTGTCTGGTGGTACATACTTTACAATCTAAGTACAGAAAAAATCGAAGAAATACTAGTTATTATGGCCAGTCTGCTTAGTTTGGCCAGTAGAATGCATTCACATCTGGTGCTAGAGGTCGTCGGATCCCTTCTCGTGTTATGTGAGCTTTGTTGTGGACAAAAATCGTGAGCGTGGGAGTTTTTGGATTAGACCGTTTTCGTCCACTGTCTTCATTCCACCAATTCATCCATCATCATTCATACGTCTTGAGCCGTAATTGCCTAAAGAACATATGAGAAAGTCAAGTCCTTGACCTACTAATTAGAATTTGTTCCGCTACATTAGACCACGGAGGCCGAAACCATGAACTGGCGTGTTCATAAGATTAGCGCAATTTGCAGTAATGTTCAATTAGCACGGCAGATTCCAAATCATATTACATGTTCCTGTATTCTTTATAATTCCATGCTACAATAATAAAAACAAAAAAGCAATGATCAATTAAATCACCCAGACCCCAGGATCGATGAAGTGTTCCTCGAACGGTGCGTAAAAAGTAAATAACAGAGCTATATGACGGAATGCGAGGCAGTAAATCAAAACAAAATCCACACATATCATTGCTGATCAAAAAATACCTCAAAAGTCCCAGTAGTAGTAGTGGTCCGCGTATGTCTAGTCCAGTCAGCAACAATTTTCTCGATTCTGATTGGTTGAGAGAGGTCACGTGACTTTAGGCCCCGCCCACGCGGGAAATTCAACTTTTCGAGGTCACGTGATATGACGTCATGAGTCACCCCGCGGGGAAATCCCTCATTCTCTTTTATGACCAAGATTTTTGAAATTTGTTCCCTTTTACGGGTAACATGAGTACTTTGATACCTCATTCTGATTGGTTGACAGCTGTAACGTGATCTTAGACCATGGGATATTTGAAAATTCGTTCCCTTTTACGGGTAAGATGAATGCTTTGGTACCACGATGTTGATTGGTTGATATAGGTCACGTGATCTTAAGCCCTGGGACTTTTGAAATGTGTTCCCTTTTTACAGGTAAGATGAGTGGTTTGGTACCTCGATTCTGATTGGCTGATAGAGGTCACGTGATCTTAGGTCCTAGGATTTTTGAAAATCGTCCCCTTTTTACGGATATTTTCTCTGATGAGTACTTTGGTACCACGATACTGATTGGCAGATAGAGGTCACATGATTTCAGACCCACCATACGGTGAACAGATTACATGGTATTACGTGGAGAAATCCCTCACTCATTTGTTTCCGTTTACAGGTAAGATGAATGCTTTGGTACCTCGATTTTGATTGGTGGATAGAAGTTACATGATCTTAGCACCGCAGCCCATGAGGAAAATTCAATTTTTGTTTAGGTTACGTGATATGACGTCATGAGATCAGTTGATCCATCCTAGACCGGGATTTTAGAATTTTGTTTCCTTTTTATGGTTATCCTTAAAGTTCCCATGGAGGGTTCAACCTCCTCCTTAAATAACCCTTTTTTTGGTACCATGATATTGTACTGAAGTTTACATTAAATATTATCGTTCTCTTTGACAGATAAGATGATTACCAGCTTTCTTACCTTGATGGAGATACATATGTTTACGTATGGAGATCCTGTCCTTGAATTAGTAGCCTATGTCTCTGAAAGTAACAATGGTGAAAGAGGTGTCCATCTTTGTCGCTTGTAGATTTCTTATAACACATTGTTGTGAGTTTAAGATATTTCTTCTTTAAACGCTCAGTAAGCGCTTCATTAACGGAAACAGTGTTGCCAGATTTTTTTTTCCTACCGAAACTGCTCCGATTGTTTTCGAAACGGTTCCGCAGAGTGCAAGAAATTTTAAACTAATTTTTTTTTCGAAAAAAAAAATCAAAACTAAAAATTTTCGAACTAAACAAAATGAAACAAAAATTGTTCGAACAGCAAAATTGAAACAAAAAAGTTCCAAACAAAATATTTTCGAACTAAAAAAATTGAAACTAAAAAAATTGAAACTAAAAAAACTAAAAAAATTTTGTCGAACTAAAACATTTTGTAAAAACAAAAGTTTCGAACTAAAGATGTAAATCACATCTAAAAATTTTCAAATCAAACTTTTTATCGAACTAAACTTTTAAAATTTTGGAACTAGAAATTTAAACCAAGTTTTAGAAAACTAAAAAGACAAATCCTAAGAAATGTTTCTCCAGGTATCGAACTCAGGTCTTTCAACCAGAGACGTGTATCCTAACCGCATAGCTATGAATGAATTCGGTTTTAATCGTGCTTGGTGGGTTTCGAACCATGGTCCTTGAAAATGATACACTTGTACTTTAAGAAAATAAATCTGGCAGTGTAACGCTTCCGTTCGTGGATTAAAATAAAATGCTGATAGACTTATTTGTGTGTTGACATAGATGCACATATGATTGAAAATGCAAACGTCAGCGAATGTTATATCGTATTACTTTAGCTTTACTACGAACGCGTCAGCATGATCCATGAAAGAAAAAAAATGAAACATTGACATTTTCTTACGGAATACGAGGAAAATGAAATGTCGTCACAATTTACGACAGGTAGTGACATGATCCTTACAGAAAGCATTTTGGGATGATGTCATGATCGGTATTGCGATACTAGATGTTGTAACTATTGAGAAACGTGAATGACGTCACGATCGATTGTTACACATCGTTTTGGTTCGTGATTCATGACAAAAGCAGCGTTTTGATTGGTTCGTTATGACATCATTTTATGAATTTCCTCGTTTCTGATTGGTTGATGATGACATCGTTTTCATAGCGACCTAAATAAAAATCTAAATTTCATTTTTCAAATCCTACACCGCTCTCAACTATCGAGTGAGAAGGTCTACTTTTAAAAGTGTCTTCATTTAAGCTTTACTGCACCGACTTTTTGTTCATTGAATTTGAGGTAAGTTCAGTGAGATTTTATTTTTCACACAAGATTCGAAAATCATTTTTATTTCATATTTGTGGGCGGATCACGAATACACTGTTTTACTTTTAGCACGAAATATTTAGGCTATGTGGAATTAGTGGAATGGGAAAGCGGGAGTACGAATCAGGAACCCCCACACATTAAAACTAAGCACGAGAAATGATATTGTTTAGCGTCCCTTCAGCTTAATGTTGAATCTGAGCGCCCGTCGGAAATTGAACCATGACCAGAAAATGTGTATGCTTGGCTTTGAAAAGAATGCATTACAGAATTTTAAAAACTAAGTCTGAGAATAATATGGTTCGATTCCTTTGAAACATTGTTTTAGTTTAGCGTCCTTTCAGGTTATATTCGAGCAACCACCTGGGATTGAACCAAGGCCAGAGGTGTGTACGTCAACCACTTAGGTTAGTTTTGAAAATAATGTATGATAACGCATGAGGATAATAAATTTCAGAAAAGGATTGACAGCAAAGCAAACCCACCGAGGGTAGAACCAGGGCCTTCCACGTTAGAAGCATGTACGCTAACCACTTAGTCACGAGTGCATGAATATTTGGTTAAAAGTTTTACGCTATACAGAATTTGTTTTGACAATTACATATGTGTAACGTTAATGTTTGATGACTCTCTTAAACTTGCAAACGCTTTGTTTTAGTTTAGCGTCCCTTCAGCTTAACGTAATATTCGAGCAACCACCCGGGATTGAACCAAGGCCAGACGTGTGTACGCCAACCATTTAGCTTAGTTTTGAAATGAATGTATGATAACGCATGAAAATATTAAATTTCAGAAAGAAAAGCTTGACAGCACCCGACGTGGAAAGCAAACTCCACCGAGGGTTGAACCAGGGCCTTCCATGTGAGAAGCATGTACGCTAACCGCTTAGCCATGATGAAAATAAAAAAAGAGTGCATAATATTTGGTTAAAAGTTTTACGCTATTCAGATTTTGTTTTGACAATTACGTATGCGTAACGTTAATGTTTGATGAATCTCTTCAACTTGCAAACGCATCATTTAAAGGTCGTTGTGAGTGAAAAAAAAATGCTTACGCGAACTTGTCACATCTCAGTACTGATGAAACATTCATTCATTTCATGCATTCTTTTTATCACTATAGAATGGTAGGTCAGTTAAATGCTGATGCATGGTCTCGAGTTTGATTTCCAGTATGACAGCAATAAAACACTCATTTCAGTAACATAATTATTAAAAAAACTTTGATTTCTAGTACGTGTCCTTTAATAGTGAGATTCTGAACGCCACCGCCAGGGAATCAAACTCAGGACCTTTACATGAATTGCTTAGTTAAGAATTTATCATGAATGTTATGATTTCCTGTTTATCAGGTGATTAAAATTTTTCTTTCTTCTTTTCTTTTGTAGTATATTCACGCTGCTCAATTCCTTTTTTTCCCATTACATATTTTATCGTAATTGTACCTGTTTGTTTGTTTTCTCCTTTTTTAACCATGGCCGAATCGGGTTTTACTGTTCGTAATGAAGTCACTCGTCATTATAGACGATTTAACATTGAATGCAGAATGCTCGAAATTCAATTTAATGCACCACCCGTAGGAACCGATATTATCCAATACGTGCATAATAGTTTCCAAGCAATGCTGGACCATTTATTAGCCAATGTCGACGATGAGGCGATGGTTGGCTTATCGGTAATATCGCCACGCAATACCAATAAGCCATTTTGGGTGAGTTTTCGCCAAGCACGAAACCTGACACTGGAAACGATGTGGGCCTCGTTCGAAAGAGTTTTACAAAGTAACAATTCATTTCTCCTGCACGAACCATTCACCGTGCATTTTCATCGTGTGGGTATTCCACGTGGCTACGGCGGCGGTTTGCGGCAAGGAATACTTCAAAATGAAGAATTATTACGTTGCAAGCGTGGGATTGTACGAGTAAAAAATCAAGATTCAAGGTGCCTGGCGTACGCCCTTGTTATTGCTATTGGCCTGAAAAAATACAAGAATGTAGATATCAAACGACATAAGCAATATCAATATCAAACAAAATGTATTGTAGACCAAGAAGTCGATGCGTTATGTACAAATGCAGGAGTGAATTTGGATCATGGTGCCAGTGTAAATGAAATTCGACAATTCCAGGCATACCTCAAAGAATATAAAATTACTGTGTATACTAGTTTCACAGGTCATGACACCATGTACGAGGGACCCAACGACGAAAATCGCACTCCCATAAATTTGATTTGTTTGGCTGGACATTTTGACATAATCCAATCTTTAACGGCTTGTTTTGCAACCAAGTTCTACTGTGAAGCGTGCCATAAAAAATACAGTGAATGTAACAGACATGTGAAAAATTGTCCTGTAACGTGCTCCAAATGTTTACAGAGACCTCTATGCGACAAGAACCATACGTCGATATTGTGCAACGAGTGCAATCGTCAATTTTACGGCGAAGAATGTTTTAATAATCATCGGAATGCAATATATCGTCATGGGGAACCTGTATGCAAAATGGTGAAGCAATGTACTAAATGTTACAGAGTATATTCTTTTGTGCATACCGGACAACGCATTCATGACTGCAATGGGATCTTTTGTAATGTTTGTAAGAAGATTGTTCCAGGATCACATCAATGTTTTATGCTTCCTGATCGACAATGCTTGAAACCTGGTGTTCCTTCACTCATGCACGCAAAAAAAGCCTTGTTGATATTCTACGATATAGAATCCATGCAGGACACGGATATTGACGATAATATGTATGTACACGTACCGAATTTATTGGTTGCACAACAAGTATGTTATGCATGTGTTGAAAACAATAATATCCAGCAGTCTTGCAGTACGTGTGGTCAGCGCCAACATATTTTCCAAGGAGACGATCCAGTTTATGATTTTCTCCAGTACTTGCGGGAACGTCGTCCCAATATAAATAGGATTTTCTGTCTCGCTCACAACTCGAAGGGCTACGATGGACATTTTATTCTAAAGACCATGGTAGAACAATGTCAATGAAGACCTGAAGTCATATTAAATGAGACCAAGATACTGAGTTTAACCTTGAATAATCTGACGTTCATTGACTCTTTGAACTTCCTGCCTATGGCATTAAGCAAATTGTCAAAAGCGTTCAATTTACCCGCAACCAAAGGCTACTTCCCGCATTTCTTCAACACCAAAGAAAACCAATCGTATATTGGACCACTTCCAGAAACGAAGTATTATGGTGCAAATGAAATGGCCGTCGAAGACAGGAACAAGTTCATGCAGTGGTATAACGATCATCGTAATGACACGTTTGATTTCCAGAAGGAAATTATCAACTATTGTATTCAAGATGTCAATGTACTGCGACAAGCATGCGTTTCGTTTATGACGTCATTTGAAGCAGAAACCAAAGTGAATCCTTTCTTGGAGACGATAACGATTGCAAGTGCTTCCAATTTAGTATTCCGCCGGAATTTCCTCAAACCCAACACCATTGGAATTCTACCGGCACATGGCTATCGATGGAGAAGTACGCAATCGATCGCTGCAATGCAATCGCTGGCCTACATTGAGAAAACCGAAGGAAAACAAATCTTACAGGCGGCCCGACAAAAATAAGTGTTTATTGCAGGATTCCATGTTGATGGCTACTACCAAGATCCTGAGACGTTAGAGGAGCACGTCTACGAGCATGCCGGCTGTTTTTATCACGGCTGTAAAGTGTGTATTACTACAGGCCGTAATCAACCCATCTACAGCAATCCAGAAGACACCATGGAATTTCGTTATGAACGAACGCAACGAAAAAATGCAAGACTGCGTGAATTGGGGTACACTGTACATGAAATGTGGGAGTGCGAATTTAAACAGATGTTGAAACAAAATCCAACAATGGCGACGTATCTGAAGAATCACCCGTACATGAACCGCAGACTCTTAAATCCAAGAGATAGCTTTTTTGGAGGAAGAACCAATTGCGTGAAATTGTACCACCAAGTCGACGAAAAAGCAGGAGAAAAAATAAAATATTTCGATATTGTTTCGCTTTATCCTTACATAAATAAGTATGCTAAATACCCTGTAGGACATCCTAGAATTTATCTACAGGGTGATGAAAATATACCACCAATAAATAAAGTCAATGCCCTGATCAAAATGACGATATTACCAAGTCGCCATCTTTATCATGGTCTCCTGCCTTACCGATGTAACAAGAAACTACTCTTTCCACTGTGTGCTGCGTGTGCCGAAGAAACGAACCCAGACCCTACAGCAAGGTGTACGCACAACGATCAGGAGCGATGCCTCACTGGAACATGGGTATCATATGAAATACAAAAAGCAATAGAATTAGGATATCAACCGGTGGAAATCTTTGAAATTTGGGATTATGACATTGAACAATATGACCCCATCACGAAAACAGGTGGCTTGTTCACGGAATATATCAATACCTTTTTGAAATCGAAAATGGAAGCTTCTGGCTGGCCCAGTTCATGTGTCACCGAAGAAGACAAAACAAAATTCATAAAACCGTCCTGGAGCGTGAAGGCATTGCATTGGATCCGACCAAAATTGAAAATAATCCTGCACGAAGAAGTTTATCTAAGCTTTGTGTTAACTCTCTATGGGGAAAGCTTTGTCAGCGTTCAAACTTTAACCAGATCACAATTATTGATCGGCCGGAAGAATTTTATGAAAAAACTCACTTCCCCCGACATTAAACTCCATCAAATTGTACCCATCAATGATACGATGTTATATGCGTTCTGGGAGTACAATGAACATGTGCTTGTTCAAAACCGAAACACCAATGTCGTGTTAGGTGCATTTATAACATGTCAGGCACGTCTGGAACTGTACAAGTACCTGGAAATGTTGCAGGAACGTGTTTTATATTTCGACACGGATTCTGTGATTTTTACAGAAAAGCCTGGAGAGCCAACCATTGAACCTTCAACGTACTTGGGATGCTTATCGGATGAGATGGAGTCTTATGGACAACGAGCGTACATCAAGACATTTGTCAGTGGAGGGCCGAAAAATTACAGCTTAGAAATATACAATCCGGACACTAACGTCACCAGCTACATATGTAAAATTAGAGGATTTACATTAAACTATGATGCAGGACAACAATTAAATTTCAACACGCTAAAAGAAATGATTACAAATCAATGCCGTGGACAAGTCACCATTACCATCCCCCATAAAATATGCAGGACCAAAGACCATACCATCGTCACACGCAAGGAAGAAAAAATGTACAGCATCCAGTACGCAAAACGTCGATTTAAAGAACTCAATTCCTATGATACGGTTCCGTACGGGTACGTTAAAAAAACAGATGTTGGAACTGGAAAAAGAAGATGAAGAAGAAAAAACTGTAAATACCCAATGAGGCCGCCATTTCTTTTTTCCTTTTCATTTTTCCCTCCTTAACCACAAAGCAGTAACACCAAGAAGAAAAAAACGCAGTACCCAGAAGAGTTCATAAACCACCAACACCACCATCAGTGGAAGAAATGCAGACATCTCGTATCCAACGAGGAACCTTGACCATAAAGCAGCAACACCAAGAAAATGCAGTACCAAGAAGAGTTCATAAATCACCAACACCACCATCAGTGGAAGAAATGTAGTCATCTCGTATCCAAGGAGGAACCTTGATCATAAAGCAGCAACACCAAGAAAATGCAGTACCCAGAAGAGTTCATAAACCACCAACACCACCATCAGTGGAAGAAATGCTGGTCCCCGAGGAGGAAGATGGAACAAAACACATCCATCTTTTACGAGTAAGTTTTATTTCTCTCTTATCAATATTGACTCGTTTTTATTGTTTCAGAAAAAAAGAAATTCATAAAGTAATCCATTGTTTCTTCTTTTTTCTTTACAGGATACGTCTACAGGATTCGAAGATTATGACACGTCCAAAATATTCATTAACTAGATTCTGTATTTATTATGTTAATAAACTTGTATGGGAAAAGCACATACCTTTTGTTAAAATACAACAAGTTGAAAAAAATGTTTTATTATTTCTTGAAACCTTGAACACATGTTTCCAAATAATGGTAATCTTGAAAATTTAAGGTGGAAAATATATCCAAGATTTGGTTTAAATGATTTTGTTTGAAAAATTAATTAAATATTTTTTTTAGTGTCCAAAATTTGGTTTTTAATTTAGTTCAAAAAAATTGATTTGAAAATTTTCAAATGTGGTTTACATCTTTAGTTCGAAACTTGTTTCTAAAAATTGGTTCGATTTTTTAAAATTTTTAGTTCGAAAAAATTTTGATTTGAAAATTTAGTTCGAAAGTTTTCAGTTTAAAATATTTTATCGTTCGAAAAAATTTTGTTTATTTTTTTTTAGTTCGAAATTTTTTTTGGGGTTAGACAACTTTTATTTTTTTTAGTTCGAAAAATTTTTGATTTGAAAATTTACTTCGAAAATTTTTAGTTTAAAATTTCTTGCGCTCTGCGGAACCGTTTTCGAAAAGAATCGGAGCAGTTTAGGTAAGAAAATCTGGCAAAACTGTTTCCATTAATGAAGCACGTACTGAGCAATAAATCGCTTAAACACACAACAATGTGTTAAAAGAAATCTACAAGCGACAAGGATGGACTCTTCTTTCACCATTGTTACTTCCAGAGACATAGGCTACTAATTCAAGGACAGGATCTCCATACGTAAACATATGTCTCTCCATCAAGGTAAGAAAGCTGGTAATCATCTTATCTGTCAAAGAGAACGATAATATTTAATGTAAACTTCAGTAAAATATCATGATACCAAAAAAAGGGTTATTTAAGGAGGGGGTTGAACCCTCCATGGGAACTTTAAAGACAACCATAAAAAGGAAACAGAATTCTTAAATCTCGGTCTAGGATGGATCAACTGATCTCATGACGTCATATCACGTAACCTAAACAAAAATTGAATTTTCCTCATGTGCTGCGGTGCTAAGATCATGTAACTTCAATCCACCAATCAAAATTGAGGTACCAAAGCACTCATCTTACCTGTAAACGGAAACAAATGAGTGAGGGATTTCTCCACGTTATACCATGTAATCTGTTCACCGTATGGTGGGTCTGAAATCATGTGACCTCTATCAGCCAATCAGTATTGTGGTACCAAAATACTCATCAGAGAAAATATCCGTAAAAAGGGGAAGGTTTTCAAAAATCCTAGGACCTAAGATCACGTGACCTCTATCAGCCAATCAGAATCGAGGTACCAAACCACTCATCTTACCTGTAAAAAGAGAACACATTTCAAAAGTCTCAGGGCTTAAGATCACGTGACCTCTATCAACCAATCAACATCGTGGTACCAAAGCATTCATCTTACCCGTAAAAGGGAACGAATTTTCAAATATCCCAGGGTCTAAGATCACGTTACAGCTGTCAACCAATCAGAATGAGGTATCAAAGTACTCATCTTACCCGTAAAAGGGAACAAATTTCAAAAATCTTGGTCATAAAAGAGAATGAGGGATTTCCCCGCGGGGTGACTCATGACGTCATATCACGTGACCTGGAAAATTTGAATTTCCCGCGTGGGCGGGGCCTAAAGTCACGTGACCTCTCTCAACCAATCAGAATCGAGAAAATTTTTGCTGACTCGACTAGATATACGCGGACCACTACTACTGTCCCCTGAATGAAAAATGTATAGATATCAGCTATCAAAAATGCCTCTTAACATCACATATAATAGAAGGGATAGTTGATATTAAGAAAATGAAAATATAAGGTTTCCTAAGAAACCAATAGTGCAAAATGAACATCGCTTTACTGTATGTCCTTGTACGCATCGAATAGCACGGAAACCGATTCAGCAGTTTCAGGCTTTAGAGCATTTCTCCGTTCCTGAGTACTAAAATCTCTTTCAGTAGACGCACTAGAAGCTGGGATGACGAGATACTAACGCGTTAATTTACACAATTTTGGTAATGTTTGTTCTTGTTGCTTCCACCACTGCAGTATATCTAGTTCTCTTACACATGATGACATGTTGAGGTAGATGTCTACTTCACCATCAAATTCACCAGAGACTGAATGTCTATCTTCCCAATCCATTAGTTTATTCTTCTTGGTAGGTGGTTCCAAGTTATGCCAACTAGCCTAAAGGAGACGATGGTGAGAAATAAATGAAATAGTGGAGTAAATAAAGTGGAAGGAAACAGGAGAACGCCGCGAACCCCCCACATGGTGTTTGTCCACCACAAAGTTCACTTGGCGAGAGCTCGGATCAAACCAGGGACCCCATACACCAGAGATGAACGCTTAACCGCTGAGCCACCGTTCCAGGAACACCTAATCGACCCTGGCGATTTGGTGATTTATTTGATCATTATATTTTGTTATATTTGTAGCATCATACTATAAACAATACATGAACATGTAACACCATTCGATATTTGCCTTGCTAATTGAACATTACTACAAATTGCACTGATCTTATGAGCACGCCAGTTTATGGTTTTGCCCTCCGTGGTCCAATGGTAGCGTACCAAATTCTACTTACTAGGTCAAGTACTTGACTTTACCATACGTTCTTTAGGTAACTACGGCTCAGGCTGAATGGATGATGATGGGATGAATTGGTGGAAAGAAAACTGTGGGAGGAAACGGGACCACCCCAGAAACTCCCATGCACACGATGTTTGTCCACAACAAAGCTCACATAGCATGAGCAGGGATTGATCCGACGACCTCTAGCACCAGATGTGAGTGTTTTTTCTATTGAGGCACTATTCTCCCTCGTAGATCAAGCATCGGTTCACATTCTACGCAGACCGGCCATAATAACTAGCATTTCTCAATTTTATTCTGTACTTAGAAGGTAAATTCGGTACCATCAGACATCTCAACTCTGACGCGAAGTCGTAGCACTTGTAGTAGTATTAGCAGTGGTCGTAGTAGTAATAGTAGAAGTAGTAATAGTAATAGTATTACCAGTACATCACAGTCCTGAATAAAGAGTCAGTTTCCCAAACGCATTACGATTAACATAGGCTGACAGTAAGACCGTACAAGCACGGCAAAAATAGAGGTAGTGGAGGACATTAAAAAAACAAATAGGCTGACATTAGTTTCCGAACCGTCTTTCAGACTATCGGGCCGAGCCGGGCCGGCCCGGCCCGGTTAGGGACCGGTCAAGTTTGATATTACTTGAAACTGGTCGGGCCGGGCCGGGCCGGGCACCGGGCCGAATCGGGCGCGCCCGGCCCGTGCAGGGCTCTGACACAAATTTTATTTTATTGTTTCGTTGGTGCATCATACCGTCCGGGTGAAGAAGTTTCATACTATGTACAAATCTTCTGCCATAATCTTTGATTGATGGTAATCCAAATTATCAAATGATTGTACAAATCGTGTGCAGTTCTTTGGTATCTTCTGAACCATTACGTCTTTGTCATCCGTCATGCAGCTTGTAATGGAGAATTTATCTGTGAAACTTCCAAGCTGAACATCTCGAACAGTTCTCAACCTTACAGGAATTTTATTACCTGTTGTAATCAGCATGAATTGGTCCTTCAAATGGAATGCTTAGTTTCTCTGCAGGCGAGTGCTTTCTCTAGAACTTCCCTTGTCAGCGCTGGCTTCTGAGTATCATATCCAAAATACAAAATTCGTTTATCTTGCTCTAATCTATCGTACTGCAGAAAGGAAGTTCCGTCTTCGAAGCGAAGATGATCATCCGGAAAATCTAGTTCTTTAGACGTGGAATTGTTTTTCTTTGCGCCAAGAACTGTCAAGTCTAGTCCTTCCTTTTGCTATAAAAAATCATTATTAAGGTGAAAAAATACGCACTATTTTTACTTTATAATACTCGATCCATTAAATAATGCAATAAAACAATTAATTTAAACAACGGAATCTGTAAATTGTAAATATAAGAGAAAAGACAATTCCTTTATAAACATCCAAGCGTATATCGTTCCACTTAGTGTGCAACATTGTAACTTACAGGATGCCACCTAGATTCACTGTGATGGATACAAATTAATCCCTCATACTAAATATATGTTGATTAGTAAATTTAATATGAGGGATTAATTCCGCTCTTTCCGAATGCAGTATCTCCCAGGCTTATGGAGGTCAGCACGCCGTCGTGGAAGTCAGCACCTTGATATTTACAATCAGCTCTATTCGTGACAATCAGCACCAATAACTGACTGTGACAATCAGCACCAATAACTGACTGTGACAATCAGCACCAAACCGATTAGTGCCATGTTATGTTTTTATTGTTTTTATTATCAAAAAAATATTTTTTTTTCGAAAAATACACATGGGATTTTACCCTTACTTGTGATATTTTGTTATGCTCATAAAGATAAGGTATATACAGATTGATATATTTCTCTCTCTCTCTTTTGTATAATTTGTATACACGTTTTTAAAAAGAGTTTAAAGCTTTAACAGAGTTGCATGTAAAATAATGAGTTTTTGTCTTTTAATCTTCCTCAATCTTAAGTGTAGAGCTAGATTGTTACGAAAATATTACTCTACCATCTTGCAGATAGATTCTTCAACATTTGCTTATCACGTCTGCAAGTGTCATTTCAAAGTATATACACTAAATCTCTCCGAAATCAATATAAACTCATAGAACAAAATACTCGTACTGTAGTATATTTAATGAAAAAAAAGAATAAAAGATCTTCCATGCGAAAACTAACGTTACACACCTTCTATTGTGAAACATTGAGTATTTTGATGAGATTTTACAATTTATTCGAAATAACATTTTATGTTGCTAGCCGGCTGTTATTTAGAGAGGGCAGGGGTGTTAATTGCCTCACCAAAGTTTGAGACACATATGCTTCTTAATAAATTGTTTACTAAAATACTACTACTAAAAATGGCATTCATATGTCGGTGAACAATCTTACTTTCCCCCCTAGGTAAAATCCAAAATCACGCTACTGGTTTCTACGGCAAGAACATACTGTTTTACACGGCACAATTAAACGAACCTATTATTTAACATGTAAAGCTTTATTTTAGAAGCATGACGAAATAACAGAAAGAATAAAAGGTGTGAACGGTAAATTTTTGATTTCATTTTTTTAGTTAATTAGTCATGCTGTAGTAATTACTCTAGAAGGAAAGAGACAGCCGTTAATGCAATAAGGGGTTCTGAGGAGAGAAATATCTGCAGAACCAACCGAATAACAATATATACAAAGTACTCCAAGTGAGCCTAACTTTTCATCTGGCAAGGGGCAGCAGCATCGGTTTCTGTATCAGCGGCGCCGAACAGTGCCCGGAATGACGACAAAATGTGTCGAAACTATTTTCGGGCATATTTAAAATGAAATCTTTGAGTTTTACGTCCTACGTTTATGCCGGTTAGGCTAAAGGAGACGGTGATGATAAGTAATGAATGAAATGGTGGAATGAAGAAAGTATGAGAAAACGGGAGAACCCCGAGGAAATCCACGCACACTGTGTTTATCCACTGCAAATTTCCCTTTTCGGGGGGTGGGATCGAACCCTGAACCCCAAGCACCAGAAATGAACGCACTACCACTGTGCCACCGCGGCCCCTCGAGCATATTTAAAGCGTGTTTTTGTCTATATGGTATTTCTGAAGGCATGTTAGACACTTGTCGATTGCTATGCTTAATGTGTGCAATAATGTACCGCTTATGGACAGTAATGCTGGTTGCCTATATAGGCGGCGGAATAAAGTTGATATTTTAATGGGTGACCTTTCAAAATGAGATTTGCAAATATCATCGTGGGTCGTTATGATAAAAAAAAATCAGAACTTGTGGTAGTGTTATTCTTACTAAAATAACCGAGCAAAGATGTAATTATAAACAAAATAAACATGTTTTTAGACAGAAAAAAAAAAAACATGCATACTAACACAAACGATAAAGTTAACCAGAAGTCTGTTTGTGAACGAAACGTTTACGAAAACGAAACTTATCTACCAATACGCATACTTCAAAACAAAACAATGAGCTGTTGTCCAATCAAGTACAATGAAAGTCACAAAACAAAATTCGATTGTGAGAAATCACTTTCAAAACACAGATACCCAAACATGAGATTGGCGATGGCTATTTAAAAGTTGAAACATTTCGTTCGGCATATTGTAATGCTTTTTGGGCATACTGAGTCTGAGCGATGAAATTATAATGTCAGACTATGTGAAAATATATAGGCCAATTCAGGGGAAGTAACCATAGGGTTGAAGTGAATAGAGTTAAGGATAATGATATGTGGCAACAAAGGATGATTGGCGCTGACCTTGCAAAGCCCCTATGTGTGCAGTATTGAGTCTTTGGCTGACGAAGAAGGTAGTGCACAGATGAAAGAAGCAAGGTATTGAACCCAGCGAGCATGGTCAGCAGGGAAGTTGAATAAATTTGTAGCCTCTTATGTTGTTATTTTTGTATTAAACAGTAAGAGACTAGGACAATTCTTTCCTGAAGTAATCGTGTTGTACCCTATACTTCCACAGCAGCATGAGGGGATTATATATATATATATATATATATATATATATATATATATATATATATATATATATATATATATATATATATATATATAGATAGATAGATAGATAGATAGATAGATAGATAGATAGATAGATAGATAGATAGATAGATGTGAATCAATACATTGTGAACATAAAGCTACATAACATGTTTACATATTTTGAAAAGAAGACGACGAGTTCGGATAAGATGACTAACTTATTTTATGGTGATGTGAATAGTCATGTTAATCGTTCCATATTGCGTGTATCTATGCTCCTCCGAATACTACCACATACCGAACACTGCTCCCTGGAACATTTTTCTGAAAGAAACACTGCTCCAAAAAAGTCTTTCATATGAAAAACTTGGGTTCAATACATATTAGGAACTCAAGTATAGTATTCTTTCTTCTAAGGTCAGACAAGACAACTCAATGCTCCGAGAAGGTACTTTGAATACGATCTCGAATTAGTATGTCTATTTGCTTCTTAAGCATCTCTACGACAATAGCTTATGTACCTTTACATCATGTAGGTATTCTTCGTTAGCTGCATACTCATTATATAGCAGCCTATATTCTGATATTTACATTATGCCGAGGACACTTCTTCTCACCACTACACCCCATATGTATATTCACCCCCACGTGTGGGGTGAAGTGAATAATTTGCCTTGTAGTATTCATTTTTTTCTAGGCACGTTACTTCTGACGCGATATGAACCATACTTGTATACCTATTCATAATTTAGAAGGTCTGCCCTGTTCATGTTTAGCAGTGCTACCATTTCTATGTAAGATCTTTTCACTTTCATACTTACTTTGGCCAGAATTACTCTATAATAAATCTATCTTTGTATTTTTCCTAGACCTTTCGGTATCGTTTCTCGCGATACCTGTGGAATTCTTTGTTTCGAGACTCCTCAACCTGCTATTGGGAGGGGAGCTTCGGATATAGTTAACATCTCCACAATACCATTGATCACACTACCAGCCAACAAGACGATGCGAAGTAACAGTTCAGTTCAGTTTCTGAGAGTATTGCGCGACTGCCTGGACACATTGAAGCTTGCTTTGTTTGCAGGGAGCACCTAGGAGCAGCTAATTCTAACATAACTCATTAATTGAATGACCACAGCTAATATTAAAAAAAAAAAAATTTTAGATTTGCTAGGTTTTTTTTTTAAAATCTGTAAATATATAACAAAGCATTGCATGTGAATAGAGTGTTGTAATAATGCTCCATGTGCTCATATGAAGTGCCTCAAAGTACTGCTATCTTAGAGGATTGCTATTGTTCTGATCAGCAATACTAATATTTAACATTTCACAACTATTAATGTATTTGCGAGTAACAATTCTATCATAACATCCCACACGAACAACATTTTTACAAAGACGACCCATCATTCTCTTTTGACAGGTGTTTTTTTTTTTTCATGAACGAGTGATTCTAGGATGAAACGCAGGTCTGCTATACATAAAGTAGACATTCACCTACTGAAAACTATAGCCCTTCATTCCAGTTATGTAATTCATTTTTGGGGTTTTGTCCAGCTTATTTGCTATTTCGATCACTGTGCGTCGCACCACAAATACCTATCTGCACCAAGGCCAATCTACTAATTAAGACCTTAAAATAACCTTCTCTACCGGAACCTCGAAGATATTTATTAGGATACTATTATGATGTATTGTCTTAGATCACAAGAAGTAGAGAAAATAATTTGAAAATCATTTTCGAAACATTGCCGAAACAAAACACTTCAACGCAAGTAAACTACTACTACTGCCGTCATTTTCCAAACTTTTGTGACGAAAAACAATTATGTATTATTTGGGTTGTTAATAGAATATGTCGGGTTTTGAATTTCATTCTTCAGTAAGCTACAACCATATGACGAAGTTTCGTAATTCAAATTCTCACTTTTTCAGACATAAAGAAAGAAATAATAAGTACGTAGACAGGAAAGCAGTTGAGCATGTAATGACTCGCAGCCTACTCCAGATAATAATTATGTGAAATACATGATTAATTATTGCATATTTAACGTTTCCCTTCTTTGTGGAATTACATTTCATTCTTTATGTCTGAAAAAGTGCGATTTTAAGATACAACCGTTCGTCAAATAGGAAACCCACGCACACGGTGTTTGTCCACCACAAAGTTCACCTGGTGGGAGCAGGGGTTGAACCCGGTACCACATGCACCACAGGTGAACGCTCTACCACTGAGCCACCGCAAAAAAAAAGACGCTTCGTCTTGATCTGGGGCCTGAACCAAGGTAACCGTGACCAAATTTTGATCGCTCTCGGTACACTTGTCTGATTCCTAGGCCGCACACAGACAAACATTTTATTTTATTTATATTAGAGCATGTGTAAGTTCACGATAACACCATTCTTCACTACTATTGTTGAAAGTTACAAAAAAAAAAAAAAACAATCTGTAAACAAGCTCAGTCCTTTATTAAGAGAAATGGTATGATTTATTGCAGTTCTGTTAATAAATAATTTATTTTCGAGAATATTATCCCCAAAAAAAAAAAAAACTCATCCCAAGAGTAAATTCAGTTAATGTACATTTCTCCCAGAGAAATGACTTATTTATTATGTTTCTTAATGTTGAGTAAAGAAACACATTTTAAAAACGTTAGAGAGTTGTTTCAAGAAAATTATAATTTTTGATTTTTGCCCTTGATAAACTACTTCTTTTGAGGGTGAGGGGAAAGATTCAAAATATCTTCCCCTACATAAACTTATATAAGCATGCGTACGGGGCAAAAGTCATTGCAACTAGTGTGTTTGTTGTAGACAACAGCCCGGTTTGAAAATGCAGCATATATATATATATATATATATATATATGAAAGGGCAAGGTAGAACTTCATGTGTGGACAAGGAATAACAAGCAAACATTGCGATCGCGGTCGTGTACAGGACAATACTGGTTTCATGGCGTAAAATATCAAGCACAATATTTTAGTAAGTATAACAAAGCACACAAATATGTTTTACAGTTGACATGACAAATTTGGATCTAAAAGCCCTCAAAGTAGTCCCCTGCAACTTTCACCGCACGCTACCTACGATGTGGGAGACACTGAATACAATCTGTATTACCACTTTCCACACAATGTGTGAATAGGGTCATGTGTTATCGCACATTATTGGCAATATCCTCTTGTGTCACAAACTGCTTACCACGCAATGGTTCATTGACCTTTCGTATGATAATAAACTCACAGAGTAAAAGGTCAGAAGAGTGCGACGGGTGCTAGAATTCTTCCCATCCCAGTGTCGCAGTTGTCGCCGTACACACTGCGTTTTATCTGCTCTTGCATTGTCCTGAAGTATAGTTGCACTCTCCACAAGATCAGGACGCCACTTCGTACTGTCGCACCAGGAAGTCCCCATAGAACTATGCTATCACTATTCTGCCATGTGAAACAAAGTGGCACACAATGATATCCCTGACGTTTTACGCAACGATCACCATCAATTTCCGGAGTGAAGGACTCTGACGGAACTTCTGCTGCCTTGGAGATCTGGCATGGTGCCACTCCATGAACTGACGTTTGCATTACCGTTCGTATGCCCGTGCCCAAATTCGTCAATGATGATTATGTGTGACAAGAAGTGGTCTCCCCCCCAGTTCCAAATGTTCTAGGTGGTCGGAGAATATTGCACATCGCATCAACCGCTAAACTTCCGTCAGTGCATGTGGTATTCACCGCGATCTGTTTTTTCTCAGTTGCAGCTCCGTCTGTAGTATCTTGTGGATGGAGCATTTCTCGATGTCGCTTGCCTTCTAACTCCAGTAGCGTTTGTTTTCTTGAAAGAGTTGCTCGATGGCAGCACGTCGGTCCGAACATTGACAGGCGTTGCTGATCACCGGTTGCTACACGCATTGGCTAAAATTTTCCTATGTACCATATCACTGTACGGTATAAGAAGGCATGATTTCCAGGGGCTTCCACCAATTCACTGTGACATTCTTTCGTATTTCTTCCTCGGAGAACGTCTATCATGATGTCTGCGCTCCGATCAACACGGGTGACTCCTGTCTCGCACGCTACACACCACACAATTGATTCCACATTCATAGTGCTCTCTGTGCTACTACCAGCAATCACACAGCCATCTGTTGTTGTGAATATACACTACCGACGCATGGCTTCCACGCGACATATCTGGAAGCAAAAAAAAAAAAAAAAAAAAAACATAGTTTCAATGATTTTGCCCCGATCCTATATATATCGGATCATTGCAACTGGCATGATGTGCTACAAACCTAGAACATCCATTCCTCACGGTGCATAAGGTATCTCTCGAATTTCACCTTATACATTTATTAAATACAACAGAGGTTCAGTAATAGAGCACTATTGTGGTGCGTGGAATTACTGATTCGATCCCAGATTATAGGGAAACGAACAATACACTATTACAGGGAAACGAATTTGAAGTGTTCTAGTGTTCCCTAAACAACAATCTGCACGTTCCATATGCCATTTTTTACGTACTCTTAAATTTCATTCGAAGAGCCAGCTAAACTGGCTTTTTTCAACATATAGCAACTTACCAGTGTGAAGCTCAAACGACTAATGTGATTGAAAGAGTTAAACTATTTTAGATTGAAACCCATTTGTGCCCAACAACTTTACTCTCTTTTGATGATTCCATATCTTTACTCATAACGGAATTATCCTATGGCCCTGAACTTTTGATACACCCGGATTTACAAATCATGTTATGATACATTATTTACAACCATCTGGAGCTATAACCTGTAATTCTGTTCTCACTATATATACCCCATTTGTTGTAAATATACACTACCTAAAGTGAGAAGCTAGCAGTCAAAATAGCAACACTTTGGTCATTTTGGTGAAAATAGTAGTTTGCAGAATCGGTAGTTTAAGTCAGTTTTCTAAAAGTTGAAAGAAAGGATTTCAACGAGAACAGACGCTTAGCATTTCCAGTGTATTTATTCATTCATACCACAGATGTCTAAACACATTTTAAAAGAATCCAATTCAATTCGAATGTACTGGTAGTTGTTGTGCACCCCCTCACAAAGTCCTGGATCTGACGCTATGTACACAGTATATATATATATATATATATATATATATATATATATATATATATATATATATATATATATGACTCAAAAAGTATCTTCAAACTAACTATAACTTGTGTTACATTGTTCATACTGACCTCCCTCCCTCCTCGTTTGTTTTACTATTATATGTTGTGGTCATTCTCTGAAAGTTTGATCCTAATTTCTCCATTTGTCTTCTTTTTGTTGTAGATAGATCATGGTCGCTCGATTTAAAAAAAAATGCATGAAATAGGAACAGCAAGCAATTATCCAGTTTTTTTTATCGGCAGGTGTACTAAAGGACACAATCCATCAAAGACGTTCGGCACAATACTGGAACAGTGTCTTGCTGCAACGAAGTGTTTACGAATTGATTGAAAACTTCAAAACTGCACTCGTCCTGACTTACTCTCATCATTTGTGGTCGTAGGTGGTCGTCTGGTTCCTTCCTCGTGCCTGACAATTGTGCGACCATTTTTTTTTTAATCCATTCGTTGACACTCCCATACTGCAAGAGACTGTTCCTGTATTGCGCTGAAAATCTTTGATGGATTGTGGCCCTTGATACGCTTTCCGACCACAAACACTGGATCACTGCTCGTTGTTCCTCTTTGGTTCAAACTTCTAATCGACTTCTAAGAGACTACCAATGCCTTACCCTTGTGTACACACACACACACACACACACACACACACACACACACATATATATATATATATATATATATATATATATATATATATATATATATATATATATATATATATATATATATATATTGTCTAAACAAGTTTTAGAGTTCATACATGATCAATTCAGGTATCCATTTCAATGTAATTTCATTTCTTTTTTATTTTTCTTTCTTTCTTTCTTTCTTTTCTTTGTTTTCTTTCTTCTGGTTTGTTAATGAAGTGCAGTATATACCACACAATTGTTTTCAGAAGGATCCCTTTCAAAGACCCAAACACGATTTAGGGGAAGGAAAGAAAACTTTTCTCAGTTGACATTTACTTTTCCTATTTGGAGAAACAATTTCTGCTAGTCATCGGCGTTAATTCAATACGTGACTCAGCATGGCAATATCTTCGAGAGTAACATGTCTAGTATGTCTGAGAAGCCAAACTGAATTAGTGAAAAAGGAATAATGTTGTGAAATATGCGTTATTGTTCACAGTTATCATACTCAAAACACTACAACATAACGCCAATGTCTTTAGTGAGAAATCCAATTTCTAGTCAAGTGCCTTAGCATACACAATATAGTAGCATAATACTCAACCTAGTCTATATTATCTTGCATACTTGAAGACTGTTACCAATTTGTTACCAACTGATTACTGAGAAATTATCCTGACGTTCTTGTAATTCAACTCAATATTCTAACTTCTAGACGAAAAATATATATATTTTTTTAGAGTCGTAGAAAAGAAAAACAAGGAATATTGTTTTCCGTAAAAAAAAAAAAAAAAAATGAGGTTAAGTGCACTTGGACGAATCTCTGTTCAAAATTTTTATTTTGTATCTTGGTTACATCTATTTTCATACCAACTGTTGCCACTGAAACAACATTCCGTGAGAACAATTCATAGCTGCATATTTCAATAAAATGAAATCAAATACAGATTAAGAGAATTGGATTATTTAACTCAATACTACTACTACTAAATAATAATAATAATAATAATAATAATAATAATAATAATAATAATAATAATAATAATAATAATAATAATAATAATAATAATAATAATAATAATAATTCCGTTGTATTGATGTAATAAGAACATTTCATTTTTTTGTTACTCCTTTTTTAATTATGTAAGAGATAATGTTATAATTGCGGTAGTTATTATTGTAATTGTACTTTAACGGAAAATTACTTTTGTTTGTAGTGTATCATTGTTTCTTGCAAAGTTTTATCATCTATAATTGTCTAAGAGAAACCTGAAAATATTCAGCGTGTTTGGTGTCAGTGGCTGTTTTTGTGCCCTGACAAATTATAGTCATTCATATTGATTGAACTTTACCGAAATTTCCAGTAGTAACGTTGAAAATGCAATGACGTAATGCACTTGTTCTTATTAAAACTGTTAGTTATGCTTCCTACACAGTCATCCAGCTATTATTTCTAGTGTCGTGAAGAAAAAAAAATACAATTATTAATGCATAAACTGATGCAGTCTTTGAATCCCGATATTAACAAATTTACATCATGAGTTTAAGTAGTGCATAGAAAAAAAAAATGACTAAATACCCGGTTCTGACTGTCTGATAGGAACAAGGGGCGGAACTTAATTTACCTTATGTTATAGCATATGCAGATGTAGTAAAACTTAATATCAAAAATGTGGGATAAAGAAATGAAAGAGTTCCTGCATTGTAAAACAAAAAACAGTGTAGCCATTTAACATATTAATTTTGAAATTAATAAAACCAAAATCTTAAGGTTTAATTTGCCACACACACGCACACACTCACACACACACACACACACACACATATATATATATATATATATATATATATATATATATATATATATATATATATATATATATATATATATATATATAGAGAGAGAGAGAGAGAGAGAGAGAGAGAGAGAGAGAGAGAAAGAGAGAGAGAATTAAAGCAATTAATAACAATATGATTTCAAGAAAATGCTGCTCGTATGCGGTCTTCTGCTTTGATTGGTGGAATATATTTTTAGGGTTCAATTTGCCTCACTTCTGTCCACATATTACGTGACAAATTCAAAACGGTGCATTCAATGTTTCCTTTCAGTTCAGAGACTGTTTCTAAATTGTTTTAATACGCCTAATATTTTAGGTAACTACAAATAAGATAATGCAAAGAGGAGATATCACACACTTATGCGAGCAGTTCGCATCGCCATTTCTCGACAGAACGAGCCTTGAAAGCTTGTAACTCAATACTTCAAAAGTCTAGCGAAGTCTGCGGCAAGATACTACGTCTTCAAAAGAAAAAAAAAATCGTGATTTGCAAACTCAGCCCACACAATTTCATGATCAAATTTGTCTATCCGTCACCATTGACAGTAATGTGATTGCCGTGTTAGTCATCAAAAAATGACTGATCACATCACTAGCCTAAAATCCACATATTCTAAGCGGTGAACCGGATATTCAGTAGGCTGATTATGTTGACCACATATCCTTTCCAACGCACGAAACGTCTGTAGAACTAAACTTTCATCTTGATGAGAAACTCAAATTTATTTTGTTGTTTAATTCTATTCGTCATAATTTGCCATGCATCACTGCATTGAGCTGTCAGAATTTATTCTCGCCAATTCAATCGGTGTTGCAAGAATATAGTTTCAAAGTTGTGACGTTCTTTTGATAAACTATTTACACATGAGAAATTAACAAATATTGTAACAAATGACCTAAAACTCACGTGGCCCCAACGAAAATCTATCATGGATTAATCGCATCAAAGCAAGAATGATAATTACTGAAATAGTAGTTTTTTTTTCTTTTACTACTCACACTTTTACTTTTTTTTACCTTTCTTGGTCAATATTTTCGTTCATATAATCACTTCGTATATTCTTGAATTTTGTACTCAGCTTTCAGACAATTTCCGTTAAGATTTTCCAGAGATACATTAAAAATCACACGAAATTAGGTAATGCAAATATAATGAATGTGAGGGATTACAATCTTAGTACTATTACACAAGCTGGCTTTTCTTCTTCATCAATGTACAAAATGTTCCTAGATTATTCAACATAGAACGCGTCGGAGCTTGCGAATGGGTAAGCCTTTCAATCCAGTTGACTTAACATACTGGAATATGATTTAGCATGTTTCAACGCGCTGTGCAAATGACTACGCATGAACAAATAATGATAATAAATGGTATTATGTGAATCAAGTCTCGTAATCGTTCATTGGGAACTGGCATTTCTTTATATATATATATATATATATATATATATATGTTTTAGATTAATTATTATAATAACACTTCATAAGGTACATTACAAAATAATTTGATGGACTTTTTTTTCCACAAAGTGACAAATACGGATTATATCGTTGATCGTTAGACCAAAATATGTAATTTAAATTGAATTGAATAGAATAACGTTTAATTTAAATCTTTACTTTCATTAAATATGTATAACATAATAAAATAATGTTTAAAAGTTCCTATACTACCTTTTCTTTGGTATACAGGCTGGTAAGATATTAACACTGCTACCGAAAATCTATCCATTGTGACGATTTGCAGATTCATTTTAATTATTTAACTCGTTTTGTTTTACCATAAGGATGAGATCTGCTCGCGCTATAAGTTAGCAGGTGTCACGTTAGTATTATAATTAAATTACACCATGATCTTCATGGGGAAAAGTGATTAACCTCTGGGAAATGACAACATAAAATTTAAGATATTTAGTTTATTACACAATTAATTTTGAATGTACAACAACATTTAGTTGAATTATTCTACAAAAGTAATCTGATATCTGCTTCTTCATTGATAGTTAAGTACATTAATATAGATTGATTAACTGATTGGACATTCAAATATTTAAGTTAGCAAAGATAGAAGATGAATTACGAGTATGCGACTTTTAGTTCTTAGTCTTGAAAGTTTTACTATAGGCTGATGAATCATTTTATAGTGCTGTATGTCATATCATTACTTGAACTTAATATTGCATTTGTGCATGTACATACCTTGTATAGAAGTATTCTAACACCTTGCAACTTGGCGTCCAGAATGTCTAAGTTACGATACTCCTAATCACTACTTCGTTGGTCGTCCGAATTAATTATTTAGACCTTGAGATCCCTTTTTATTATTTCACGAGGGCCACACCCAGGCCTCACATCAGTCATCATATCATATTCGTCAGATTCACAAATATGGAAACTTGTTGCTCTTTGCATTCTGATTGGTTATTAGCGAGGAACCGCACCCAAATTATATGGCGTGATTCAGCACACACGTGGATGGCGTGACTGTTACCGCCGGAAGATGTCAATAACAGGATTTCTATACTTATACACAGTTATCTATGACCTGTCCATAGATTCTTAACTATTAACCAAAATTTCCGCAGATGCGGGGTCACGTTGACACGAATTTTGCGCAGTAAAACAACCACAGTCACCTTAGAGGTTTTGCGTATTTCCTGCTTCTGTTACTAGCTTGTGACAAGCTAAAAGAGAAAACTGTCCTGTAAATGCATATTAGTCCTAAATAGCCTTTTTTCAATTTCTTCAATAAAGAGCAATGTAACCATATTTTGAATCTATCGTCACACCATGTTTATGCTAACCAAAACCCCTGGTGTGTGAGACCTCATCTTGAAAATTTGTAGTTTTACCATTAATTAATATTGTCATACAATAGAGTTAGTACATAATATTACCTAAGTAACCAAGCTTTATTCTTTGTAATAATAACTATCCGTATTAACTACGTACAACAATTTAAGTAAATACAAAAAAAAATTGGTATTATTCTAACCAATTTATATATATATATATATATATATATATATATATATATATAAGCTAAACTAACCAGTTACAAGAATACTTCTTATATTAGTTTACTTTAAGTTAGGTTATAGCTATAGGCCGGTCGGTCACCAGTTACAAAATCACCACACATTTTTATGCGCATAAATTTTTTTGGAAAACGTTTTTCAATAATGCTAAATAGTATGACATATTTTTAAAAATAATTCCAAATGTACAATTATAAAAAAAAACTATAATTATATGTCATTACACATTACACATTAATTTACAGGAATAAAACTGCAGCTACATATTTTTATGACAGAAAAGTCTTCGGTTTTCTCCTACTCTTGCACGATGTTTTCTACTGCGCACCCCAAACAAACCTTCTTGCTACATTCAAGATAAATTGGCTGCTTGCACATGATACACTTGTAGGCTGTTTTGCGTTTTCTCGCTGATGGACGTTTTGAACAAGTTTTTCTTTTCTCTAAGCGGTCGCTGGGATCTACCTTCTCACTCGGGCCTGCTAACTTATCTTCTGGTTGTTGTTCCTGTGGCAGGATCTTCCTTATATTTCCTTTGAAATCTCGTTGAAGGCTTGGAATAGCAAGTCTTCTACGAAGGTGAGGAACTATGAGGTCAAATGCAAGTTGTTTGATAAAATAAAAATCACGTCATCATGGGTGTGTCTTTGTATGACATGTATAAAAGGAAAGCATTCACGGAAATAATATTCAATATTTTGTGAAACAGAGCCAGAAGCCAGCGCCATGCTCTTCGTCTGAAAAAAAAAAAAAATACTGCGCATTTCATATCTAGAAGATCGACATCAGCTTTCATTCCATTGTAATAACATAATTTCAAGCTTCTGCTTTTTATCATTAGTTTCAATACTATGATTCATAGTTGATGCAAGAACAACTGCTCTGTTCTTCTTTCGTACAAAACTTAGCAATGTGGTTTTATCTCTGAAAATATAGAGTGACGATCTTTCTTCTCGATTTGGATTTGGAAAAAAAACTCTTGTGGAATGAAATTATTGTGTTTCTTTGTGGTGCCGACGTAAGTCAGTTGTCTTTTCAGAAGTTCATAGAGAACCTCCACACATGAAAACCAGTTATCAGCCCTGACTTTCCTCTAACTGGACACAAGTGGCTTGCGCAGTTTGATAACTGCTTGACATGGTATACTGAGAGCTTTTTCTTGTTCATTTAGATCAGTACTGTCACTGCATCTTCCCTTTAAATGTAAGCATTTGTGTGGTATGATGTTTTGGAATCACACAAACACATGACTTTTATTCCATATTTTCGGGGTTTATTGGTAATGTAAACCCTAAACAGATATATACCTCGAAAACGCCTTAATATGTCATCAACTGTTACATTTAGTGATGCAGAATACACACTCTGGCTATTTGAGGTAAACTTTTCAAACAGTTCCGATATAGGTGCACCTCTCTTCTCGCAGGGAATGTTGTGACGTCGTCGAATCTCAAACCCATAAGCAAAATCTCAAAACGTTTTTCAGACATTGTTGTCGAAAATATGGGTCGGCTGAAACAGTCTTTTGTAAATAAAGAGTTTATTTTTTCGTCGTTTGAACTCAAAATTGAAGAGAGCAGCTCTAAACCAATTATGGCATTAATTTCTTCGATATCAGTGTCTCTGTAGTAACTTTGTTTTGTCTGAACAGATAATCCAGCTCTTACTAGAGCTAACTTTACATTTGTATTTCTTACGATTGAATTCATCATATTAGGATCGAACAAAAGACCCCAAACTTTGTGCTTGCCGATTTTTTGCCTGGAGTTTTTGCACGTCCTTTGATGCCAGGCAAGGTGCAGATTATGTTCCTAGCAGGAGTTCTGGCATTTCTTCTTGGTTCTATACTACTCCAGGCATTTGGGGGGTCAATTTATTTTTCTTCTTTCTTTCTAAAAAGAAATGTTCTTCCGTATTCTGTGGTAGAAAATTTTCTACAACATATTGCTGTACCTCACCTTCCAAAGAAGCTTCTTCGTCTTGTTCTTTTTCTTCTGCTTTGGGTTCCTCATCTGTAGATATATTTTGGCTTGTTTGTTCGCTAGGTAAAACAAAGTCTGGACCTTCATCTGAATCGTACAAAACACTGTCACTGTCTGAGTCATCAACACCCTCTTCCATCAATAACTCACGGATTTAGTCATAAAAATCTGGGTCACGTGGATCCAATTTCCTTCTTGGCTTCTGTGGTAGATTTGGTTCACCTATTTTGTAAAGAAAGAAGATTTTCACTCAGTATGTTTAGATTTGTGCTTGATTTTGGCTATCAGCGATATTTCATTGAATTCCTTCCGTCTTTGTCTACAAATGAGATTCAGTGAAATTCCTTCTGCTCAGACACACATAATCAGCGTTTCAGTTCAGTCCTCTGATTCAATAACTATCGGCAACAAAGACACGAACATACATGGGCATTTCTCTATTTGTAACGGAGACTCTACCTGGTAGAACCTTCCCTAAGAAACGAATGTGTAGCACTAACAGAAGCCCTCGGTATTACAGACCACACAGCGAAATAAACCCTCGCAAACCGCAAACCGAAACCCTCGGTCTCAGAGATGGGCACATTTCCGACGCCTATTATGGTTTAAACGCCTCCGTGGAGCTAAACAAAAAGGGGTGATTTCGGACCAGAGGAAAGGGGTAGGAAGGTATTTTGTTGCTTGCCCATAACAATCAAGCAGTGTTGCTAGTATAAGAAGATAAAATTTTCCTGCGGTCTCAGAGACCGGGGTTTTGGTAGCAGTGTTAAACCGACATACTGGAGGATATATTAGTACCCATGAAAGTAAAGGAAGGGGAATTCTAATAATCGCAAATCAAACGTATCACTGCTTTTACGTGAGTGAGGTTAAAAAAAAGATAAAAATCATTGACAGTGATAACGAATATTTCACTTGTCATAGGATAGATTGAGTTCAGAGTTTGTGTTGTTGGATTAACTGTTTATCTCTGAAAGTTTAAAGTTTTGGTCTCCTATTAGCGTGTGGCTGCACTACAGACTTAACGATTGAGACTAGGAAGTCCTCAGTTTATATATCACGGAAGAGAATACTGAAAACATAAAAAAAGTACCACCTCTCTTGTCTCAAATTGAAGTGTACAGAAAAGCGCCAGTTGAGAGAAATATGTTTATCATCGCTATGCAACTAGAAAGTTCTTACAGTTGGTTTCAATTTATTGTGTGCACAGTATTGCATATACAGAAGTTATACAATGAAGACGAATGAAATATTTATCTCTATTATTTTCCGGCTTGTGTGGACGATTTAACAAGCGAATAGCAAAATACAGAAAATGATAAAAACTAGGAGAAAAAAGCGTACGAGAAACAAACATTAATATTTGGATACAGTTATAAAATATTAATTGACATCTTTACTATATAAGATAGCACCCCCCCCCCCTTGAATGTTCAACATGTGCAAGTTACTCTAGTGCGTTATTATAGATATACCAGATGGTTCATTTGCGCAGCAAAATAGTGAAGTTGGACAACCAACCATACAGTGAAGTAAGCTGGGTTGCCTGAATCCGAGGCGTAACTTGCATTCAAAAGCACTTTATCATAGCATAAAATATACATAACATACATTTAAGAATTATATTGGAGATATCATGCAAGTCGCTTTGCCAATACTAAAGGTAACAAACGAGATTCGTATAGTATAAGAGACGTGGAAATTGTTTCGAATTTTTACTGTTCCAAGAAGCATATAGATTTAACCACAATCTGCATTTACGGTAAAAG
The DNA here is from genome assembly GCF_964235325.1 of Thermobia domestica. Classification (NCBI taxonomy): domain Eukaryota; kingdom Metazoa; phylum Arthropoda; class Insecta; order Zygentoma; family Lepismatidae; genus Thermobia; species Thermobia domestica. Next base: position 253,796,016 of record NC_137459.1, on the reverse strand, counting down.
AAAGAAAGAAAGAGAAAGGGGTAACTAACCCAAATGTCGGAGTCAAGAAAACTTCTAAGGCAGATTACGTGTTTCAGCAGTTATTCCATGACGAAAGATCTGTTGGCCGAAGTTCTGATTAATAAACTAGCAGTTAGTAATGAACGCACTTGTCTAATTTGTTCACCAATTAAAAAACAAATCATATCTTTGACAATCGGAACTACACCTATAGTTTCCAATTAGCAGACGACAGCGGGTTTCAATATCGTCACTTAATAAAACATATTATATGTAAAATAAATAACTTCTTGCTACATATTGCAAGGAAAAAAATATTTAAAAAATATGAAGATTTTTTAATCTTATGGGGATTGCGTATATATTATAATAATAATAGTTACGGGGCCGTACTTCGCTCGGGGGATGATAATTATGTTAGGCAACCCGCCTTACAAACAATATCAATTAATTAACTCGAAATCTCAAGAATAACTGCTCCAAATCCATTGCATATTTTAAAATGTGTATAATAAAGATATTATACTAATTCTAATATCCTATTAACCCAGAGGATATCAGTTTCTGGCTGTGTTTAGTGGTATAAAATTTAATCCAATGTAATTACCTACGGGAACATATCCTATTAATAAAAGCCTTAAATTCCTTCCTCTCTATGCTTTATTTATAAAAGAAAAAACTTTGAATCAATTTAATTCGCAAAAGAGTTATCGAGTCCACAAGTTGGCTCTCGGAAACTATATTCCAAACTATAGCCCGTATTCGAGATATAGTTCCTACTCTACCATCTCTTTAAGAACGCTAAATGAAACCTTAATTCAACTAAAGTTACTCTAAATCTTTGGGCTTGCGGACTCACCTTCTTTGCATTCACTTACACGCCTTCCAGTGAGCCCTTAATTTTCAAGGTTCCTTCGGCACTCGTTCAGAAACCTGGCCTAACGCCTACTCGTATTAAAACCTGTCAGAGGCAGTACTACTAAATGAAGGATTCTAATCTAATCCATTTACAAGGAGTGGGTAAGGTTAAAGGTAAGGCAATATTTCCTCAAGTAGGAAATAATTATGTCCCTCACTTCGGAACAGGTTAAAAATGTTGGATGTTTAACAAAAACGATATAGGCCCATAATCTATATCGGTTAAGGGTAAGACCTATAAACTCTATCCAGCAGGCCGATCACGACACCTGCCTTCATAAGGGGAATCGAACCAAAAACCATAGGACCCGTAAATACCAAATTGACCTGCTGCTGGCCCTCAAGTAGAAACCAGACTTAACTGAGACCTTACGAAGCCTCAGAAAAAAAAAACTTTAAGAAAAATCCAATTTCCAAAATAGGACTAGGATTAAAATCAGATATAGTAACTTAATAACTTCTAACTAAATCCTTATAACTCAGAAAAGAAAGAAATTCCTAACCAGGGACTACCCTATCAAACCTATCTTACCCAGGAATACAGCCTCTCGTTTGAAAAGCTGTGAAACTTCCTGTCTCAGAATCACTCATCTGAGTCTCGAAAAGTGCTAAACTTCTAAGGAACCTATCATAACCTATAATGCCATCACTAAGGCTAAAAGCCAGCATAAAGCTGAAAAAATTATCTTCGAGGCGTCGAGCGTAAAGTCTAGCCAAAAATGAAGATGAGGAGGACAACTCTTCCTCGTATTTATAGAGAACTACCCAAAGGAACGCTTTGACCTCCCTTATAAACAATCCATTGATACTCCGAGAGAAAGTGGTCTCCCCCCTCTCCAAAGCTGGCTGGCTAAATCCAGAAATAAACTGGTTTCTAAAACTAGCAATAGGAAAGAAAGATTTTTATCAATAATTTTAAAAATCTCTAAGAAAAAAAAATATATATGGAATATACAAACATATATACAATAATAATATTGATAATAATTCTTACATGCTAATCAGAATATATGAATTAAATGCTACCCAGGCCTGGGATCCCCATCTTATTTTATCATAATTAGACATATAATAATACTAATAATATATATGTATACCTACGATATTAAAAGTTTTAATATATACAAGCAAGAGGCATAAAGTGAGTCTCGCAATATCTAAATCTTGGGTTCCAACTTAATCATGAAATATATTCTTTCATTTAACTGACTTAATCCACATATGCCAGATAATAGCATCAAACACATCAGTATGAACATTAGGAATAAAATTAAGTCATATAGAAACCATATTATCTATTTAAAAATAAAATTAAATGATCGTAATTTTCTAAACCTTCTAAAGTAGCAGTCACACCGAAGCAAATGATATAGAATAGTAGTATACGAGCATTTGGAGAACACTCGTAGAAATTCATTTCTGTTCCTTACTGCAAATTCCGTGCGCAGTTTATACCACCAAAAACAACTTAATTTGAATCAGTGTTGTTGTAGACAGCTGTCGAAATATCATACACAAGTGTCTAAAATTGTAAATAGTTTCATAGGTTGAATTTTAAATATTCTATACTATACTATGTTGAACATATATGCTCAACCCGTTTGCGAATAGTAATTATACTAGTATGTGAACATTATGTAGGAACATAGATGATTTGAATTAGCACAACGTAGGAATACAATAATTTATTATAAATGACACAAACATACACATAATTTAGTATTATAGAATTATACATACACGCACCAAAATTGCATGCTTGGACATTAACATAGACACGCACACACCTCAACGAAAATCAGATGTTGTATTCAGTGTTGCCAATAACTTCTGAGGAAAATAGGCTAGATGGCCTTCAGAAATAAGCTTCTTTACGCAAAAGAATGCTCGATTTTGAACTGCTAACTTAAACCCCACATTGTCGATTTTAAACCCCTTTTTCTGTGTGTAGGATTATAAGTCAGTTATAATAAAATTTGAAATGTTGAATCTTATTTGCTGAAGACTAACAAGCAACATACATTACAATAAAATCCATCAACAACTCATCTGATTTGTGAGTCAATACCCATATTATCAACTGAATTAAATAAGTCATCATCAATAACGTCGTAGCAAGCCGAAGCGCTGGAACTGGATGCACGTAAAATCGTTGGATTGTGGATTGGTTGTGTTTGCGTAGACTGCCATTGTCCCAATTTTCAGTAGTACTTCTTTCAACCGATCATAGTCCTTACAAACACCTTTTATATCTCCGTACTCCCACACGATTCATTGAGAGTTTTCATGACTGCATTGAGAGTTTTCAAGCTAATTAGATATCATATTTGTTTCCTTTAATTAACGAAAACAATCTATGTGCCTTGAAAAAACAAAGTTTACTAAATTTGTATTAGAAAAATTTCATTCTTGCAGAGAAATGCAAAAATGTAAATAATTAAAAAGTAGCAAACTGGGCCATTACGAAAGAGACATCAAAATTCTTTCTGAGTCGATAATTATTGTTAAGTAGTTGTAAATATGTGGGTGTTGAGAGAGAAGAAGAACAAAAAAAGCAAGTATTTGTTGCGTAATAAAACACCCTATGTCAAGAGAAATAAATCAATATGGTAATATATTGTAACAAATAGGCTAATATTTAAACGTTACACTTTATTTTCAAAGAAAACAAATATTTTAAAATTAATTTAACGGCTAATAAAAAAGCCAAAATGGCAAAAGAGTTGAGTTGAGTTTATTTTGAGTTTATCGTCCCGTTCAGCAGCGAGGCTATATGAGACGTGGACCTACTGATTAACGTGGAATCCGAACCACATGAGCTCCCACCGGGAATCGAACCCGGGTCTCCCGCGCCCCAAAATGGCAAAAGAGTTTCATAATATAAACTATATTTAAGGCTATAAGCATTTCACAGATTTGTATGACTAAATGCCTCTCCAAATAAACTAGATTTAGCCAAAATATGCTAGATTGGCATTACTGGTTGTATTCGTTGTGGCTCGTTCCCTAATCTTCTCTACTGTTTGGTTCGTTGTAAATGCGACTGAAAAAACATTCAATAAAGCCTCAGAAATGAAAACAACTATATCTACTTACATTAATCGTCTTCCAAAATATGTATTCACATGTATTTAAGATAATTTAGACCGAATTAACAAAATATTTGACACTGGCAGATTACTAACCAAATCTAAATTACGAAATGAATTACATACATTTTCTCCGATCCATACATTTTCAAATGTTTCGTATACTTCTAATCAATCGTTAAATCATATCAGTGAATCATTACAGCAATTAATATAACAATAATAACATCAGAAACGGTCATACTTTTGTGTGGCGCTTATATCCCATCTCATAGCGTTTACCAGCTTGCAATGACTAGAACGTCTGTAGTTGTAAATCAGGTTTATTTCTAGAGACATATACCAATGAAAGTGATAAAGCAAAACAAAAATATTTATGTCTTTATTCGTAATACAATTATTCAAATGGTTGTCCGTTAAGCCTACTGCACTGAATTAAAAGTGACTGTATATTGGCAATTACTCTTCGAAGCATCGCTGGTGTAACAGAGACACATGCGTGAATAATTCTTTGCTGTAGAACCTCACAGCTTTCAGGTTCCGCTTTGAACCCTTGCTCCGTAATGTAGCCTCACAAGAAAATAAATCAACAGGGGTTAAATCCGGGGACCGAGGTGGCCATGCGATAGGACCCCCATGACCAATATAACCTTCAAGATACACTGTATCAACATATAGTCATACTGGGAGAATTTGATGAGACTCCCTACTTTTGCGACTATATACGTCACTCTTGTCATCTTTCTGATTCATGTATTTCTTTTCCTGTTTTTTCGTATTATATCGAACATACTTTTCTCCATGCTTCTTTGTATAGTCTGAAGATGGTGAGTGTCTGATTTTATAAGTGTCCAAGTCTCCGATCCATACCATAAAACAGATAGAATGAATTCGATAAACATTTTCCGTTTCAGGCACAGCTGAATTTTACTTTCCAATGTAAAGTTGTTTCTTCCGAATCCACTCCAATCTAGTTCGATGTGTTTCTAAATTTCCCCTTTAATGTTTTCATCCATAGAGATCTTCTGCCTTTTCTTCTAACTACATGTCTTCCACTTCTACCTTTGACTTCATTGCGAACTTGTTAAACAGTTTCCTCGTTTTCTCCATATTCATTTTTAACTCGACTTCGTTTTTTGTAGATTTGGCTTTTCTATCATATCTCGAAGTTCTGTTTTGCTGTTAGATACGAGACTTGTATCATAGGCGAAATGTACATGGATCTGACATTCCCCAATTAATATGTATTCCCTTGTGTTCCCAATTTACAAAACGCAATACACTTTCAAGTATGTTTGTAACAAGTTTGAGGGAAATTGTATCTCACTGTGGCATTTCCTTTTCAATTCGCAGAGACTTCGTAGAATCAAATAACAGGAAAGTATCATTGTCTTCTTCATACATATTTGCAACGACTTTGATAAAGGCAACTTATGTACGTCTGATATTTGGATCAGTTCCTTCACTATTTTGATATGGTCCCTTGTGCAATAGCTCCAGACTCCTAAATCCGGTCTGTTCTGTTGGTCGGGCGAGGTCTGGCTGTTTTTCTATTCGACACGTCAGCACTTTTTGTTAATACTTACGGGTCCGTAATTCCGGAAATAGGCCTATGGGTCCGTAATTCCGTAGATATGTGTCTCGTTTCTTGTGCAACAATATCACCATGGTACTTCTTCATTTCTCAGGGACGCTACCTTCTTACGTCCTAGTATAAAGCCGTGCTAGGATTTTTTTCACTTTCTAACCCGCTTTTATAATATGTCTAATGTTAATTGCATCTTCTCCTGGTGATTTTCCAAGTTTCATGTTTTTAAAGGCGAATGTAACAACGTTAACAATATCAGTTTGAATCATTCTTTCAACGGTCTTTGCTTTTTTCTTTTTTATGGACGCAACACTATATTGTAGAGCTTAAACTACAATATACAGTCATAATTACGGCATTACAAAAGAATAAATTATTACTGTGAAAGAAAGATAAGAGTATTGTCAATTTAACAACATTTTCGCTTTTCGCTTCACTTTATTCGTGTACGGTATATTTACGAAACTCAAAACAGTAGCAGGTAATTTAATTTTGCGTCAGAGAACAACAGTTTACATCTACAGTATGTCACGTATATGAATGACGATAACATGCGATTAGTTTTGATCTGTAATTTGAAGTTTACATTATATTTTTTTCACAGGACAACGAAGAGTTAGTCATACTCTCGGAGTTTGTAAAGCTTCAGTAGATAGAAATTTGAAAGAAAGACGTTGGCAACCATACAACCTTCATCTGAGCCAACAGCTCTATGAAAATAGTTTGAAGCAAGACTTTCTTTCTGCAGAAGAGCTCTACACATGCTAGACGAGACACCTGACTTCGTAAATAATATTCTGTGGACTGAAGATCGTTATTTTGCTAATGATTTCAACCTTAACACACACAACATCCATTACTGGGCAGCTATAATTCCGCATTGAGTGCGTACGCAAATACGCAGCACCGATTTGGTGTAAATGTTTCGTGTGGTATACTTGGAGACCACCCCATTGGGCCTGTTTTTCTCAAACACAGACTTACGGAGCAACTATATTTGAATTTGATTCAAAATGAGTTGAACCTGCAGAATTTGTTGGAAGGTGTACCCCTTCAATTGATCATCATTCATTGGTTTCAACACGACGAGACACCACCTCATCAAATTCTCGCAATACGACAATATCATAGTGCAGTGTAGTTTGAACAGTGGATTGGCGTGGCTGTCCTATCACGTGGTGGTGGTGGTATAACCTGATTTCAACCTGATTTCAACTACCACCTTGATCCCACAAATCAGCTCACTGCTCCAATAACATCAGATGATATTACAGCTGTTCTTAAATGCCGTCGCAACACAGCTCCGGGGGCAGACTCAATTACGTATCGTCAACTGCTTAAGGCACCTGTGGCGTTTCTAGTCTTACTTGCTTCTGTGTATACAACTATTTTATCTACAGGCTATTTTCCAACTACATGGAAACTTGCAAAAATTGTGGTCTTTCTGAAACCTCGCAAAGATCCAACTGCTGTGTCATCTTACAGACCCATTAGCCTTACTAACGTGTTTAGCAAGACACTAGAACGCCTTCTGGTAAAACGGCTACATCACTATCTACAAATCACGTACAAACTACCAATTATTCAAGCTGGATTCCGTCCACTCTATAGCACTGCTGATCAATTACTCAAACTTTCTACACTACTTGTCAACCATTTTAATAAGCGTTTACCATCTGTTTTGATCTCCTTTGATATTGAAAGAGCGTTTGATACTGTTTGGCATGAGGGGTTAATTTACAAACTCAAACGTCTACTTCCTCACAGCTATGTCCGATTAATAGCCAATTTTCTACATCAGCGCCAGGCTTTCGTTCAGATCAACAGGGCAAAGTCACGCATCTTTCAACTCCGCGCCGGTGTGCCCCAAGGATTTGTTTTATCTCCTCTATTATATATTCTTTATGTAGCCGACATGCCTCAACCTCAGCCCCCACTATATGCCTTACAATTTGCTGATGATACCGCTTATATCGCATTGGGATCTTCTGTGGATCGCATTAATCAACTCCTACAACCAGCTTTGGACAAACTAGTTACATGGTGCCTGAAATGGAAGCTCAAGCTGAATTCAACTAAGACTCAAAGGACTCTCTTTGGGCTCAAACGCAATAAATACTGTAACAGTCGCAATCCGGAACGTCTACATTTAACCCTTTTTGACTCTCCAATCCCAATTCAAAACAGTCTCAAATATCTGGGAGTAATATTCGACAAACATCTTACTTGGAAGCCTCATCTAAAACAATTGGAAGCTAATATCCGGCGCCGTTTGAACCTTTTACGAAACCTTAAAGGCACCACGTGGGGTCTTAATACAAAACTTCTACTGCTAACATATAAAGTCTTCGTAAGCCCAGCACTCACGTATGGACATCTTGCCTGGTTATCAGCAGCACCAACTTACTATGAACGTCTGAAAGTTCTCGAAAGACATGCCTTACGTCTGGCCTACTCTCTCGCTTTCGATACTCCCACTGCTGAAATATATCGTCGTGCGCAATTTCCAACTATTTTGCCACACCTCTACCATCTACGCCAACGCTACATAGCGACACGAATCCAATTGGCACATCCCATTGTCCATGAGCTGTTAGACCAAGTTCCTGCTGTACCACGCTATGCCTACCCACCACTGGATCATCTGTTAGCAATATACGAATGCACCCAAGCCATAGATCAGTATAAACATGACCGCCGTATCTACCACCGAAATCCACATATATATTGCTCATAACCTCCGCACATGTACCCAAGAAACATTTTAACACAATAGCCACCTCTTTCCCATCCTCGTCAACTTGATTTGCTATTAGTTCCTTACTTCAATCCACATTACTCTATAGCCTGAAATCATTCTCCGTCATCAAATTCAAAAAAAAGTTGAAAATATCTCTGGCCACAGAGAAGGTGTTGCCTTCTACGGCCCGCCCATCCATTGGATGGGAATGAAACTCTTGTAAAAAAAAAGCGTTGCGTGTCAGGACTGGCCACCTGGAATCTCTAACCAGGTAAAAAGAAATAGGGCATCCGTTGCTGGCGGAGAAAAATAAACTAGTCACTTAGGCATTCCATCCCTACTGGTTTATTTTTTAGTCGCGATCTTCGTATATACGGTTGGATTACTTGCCTCTTTGAGGCTGAGGAAACAACCGTCGAATTATATTTAATACCTCCACGGAGGTTAGCGCACCAAATTGATCTTTTGTGTTGACGACCTAGCTATTCCTCTTGGCTTAACGATTTATTTTGATACTCCCCTCTTCGGAGGAAGAGACAAGCGAAATTAGTTGACGACTTAGGCATCTCTACTGGTTACCGATTACTGGTTACCGGAGAAAGCAGATTAACAACCTACAAACTTAGAGCATTGCTCTAAGAACAAACTCTTTCAAAGGTACACTGTTACCCTCTTTTGTGGTAAGCTGGCGCCATCTCCTACTTTAAGTATAAAGATGGTCTCTCAGAAGACACCAGTGAAATCTGAGAAAAAAAGGCCCAATCATCCAAGATTCCTAATACCAGGGGCAAAACAATAAGATCAACATATAAACCAGAAGACTTCCTTGTGCCTTTAGGTAAAAACAAGCAAACGACCGCTCCAGCGAAGTCAAAATTGAAAACGAATATAGTTAAACAGACAAGTAATTCGCAGCCATCAACGTCGAATAACACGGGAGACATGGATTTCACAGTAGTGGGAACACTTAAGCGGCATAGGTCTTCCTTGGAATATCTCAACAACGCTGAAAAACTATTTAATAGCACACAAGAATATCCACCTCTTCCCACTAGCAATAAGTTCGCTGTTTTATCATCCGAACAAACAGACAATAAGAGTGCCAGTAACAACACTGTGACGAATAACAAGCCCTCCAGTTTCAAGCCCCCTCCAATTTTCATATACGGAATTACAAATACATATACATTTATCAAGACCTTGTCACGAGCATTGAAGGAGCCCCCTCTAGCTCAGCCCAATAAGGAGCGCATTCGTATTCAAGCAGCAAACAGAGAAGATTATAATTCTATCAAAGCTTATTGCGAACAAACAAAAACTGAGTATGCTACAGGCGTGGCGAAAAATGAAAGGCCTATTAAGGTAGTTGTCCGAAAACTGCCTATAGACACCGACATAGACGATCTGAAGGAAGAACTATTGCGTCTTGGTTACAAACCAATAAACGTCCACCAAATGTCTCGCAAAAGCAAGACAGATGACAAGAAAATTATGATGCCACTGTTTTTGGTTGCTTTGGAACGAACTGCAGCTGTTAAGGAGATATATGCAATTGCCAACCTACTTCATTACAAGGTCCACATCGAACCATACAAGCCTCCCTCAGTGCTGCAATGTTACAGATGCCAACGCTTGGGGCATTCACAAGACACCTGCCAAGCCCACCCGCGCTGTCTCAAATGTGGGCAATCACATTTCACCCAGTCATGTAACAAACCAGACACATCCACACCCGCCACCTGCGCAAACTGTCAGGGAGATCACCCAGCAAATTACCGTGGCTGTCCGGTATTTAAATCCTACTCAGAAGCTCTCAAATTGCCGGTGCAACAACCGAACAAACACCCAGATATACCTAAGAAAAATTTCCACACACCATCCTCAGAGAAAACTTCCATTCCCACTGCTGATAATATACAATCCGTGACTAGGGATAACAATGATGTTGAAGCTCCCACTTCTTCTCACACCCAACCAGTTACTGCCGTCCAACAAGAGAACTCTAATGAAGATATTGACTTAAAGTCAGTTCTTTCATTTCTCAAGGGCTTACATTTCCGTAAAATACTTACACACATTAAACGTGGTATCACACGTTTTCGACAAGCTGCAGACTCAGCTTCCAAGGCTGCAGCAGTAATCGAAATAATAGCGGAAATGGTTGACGATGGCTGTTTCTAAATCCGGCGTCCTACACCACACACTTATACTTGCTACGTGGAATGCAGATGGTCTTGAGGGGCAGAAACAAACGCTTCTTCGCTTTCTAATAAAGTATAGAGTTGATGTCATGTTCATCCAAGAAACACATTTTACTGCTCGCATCACTTCTTGGCGCCTATCTAATTACATTGTATACAGACAGGACAGAGTGAGTAGACAGAAAGGAGGATTGCTGCTCATCATCAAAAAGTCATTACCAGTAAGGTCGCTTACAATACCACCACTACTTACTTTAGAGGCACTTGCTGTTGAGCTAATAACTCCAGGAGTTCCATTAGTACTGGTCACTGGATATAGGTCTCCGACCACACACTTAGAACCGACTGACTTCGACATCATCGCAAATTTAGGGCCCAAAGTTATCTTAGCTGGTGACCTTAACGTAAAGCATGAAGAATGGAACTCCATTACTCCAAACACTGCTGGAGACGCTTTACATCAATACCTCCTCATGTCCAACTTTATCATCAGTGCTCCACCAGATCCAACTCATTATCCAAAATTCGGCGGCCAACCTGACGTGCTTGACGTTGCTCTTTGCAAAAACGTATCCTTTAGTATTCACCCATATGTTCTCTCGGACCTAGACTCAGATCACGATCTAGTCATTTTCCATGGCTCCCACCGTAGCATCACCCACACTGCTCCTATTCTTAAACACATAGAAACTGATTGGGATTTGTTTAAACAAGAATTAAACACGCTGATCGACCTAAGAGATCGGCCCGCCACCATTCAGGACATCGATGAGGCAGTTTCTCATATCACAGTAGCACTTCGTACAGCAGAGGCAGCAAGCTCCACTACTACAATCTCTCCAACGCAAACAAGTCAATGCGACAGTCTACATCTGCAACTCTATATTCATTTAAAACGTTGGACTAGACGTCGCTGGCAGCACACACTTCATCCAGCCTACAAGACGCTGTGGAATAAACTGCGTGCAAAGATCAAGATGCTGACTCAGCGACAAAACCAACAGTACTGGGAAGATATTTTTCGCAACCTCACAGTAAATGATCGTAAAATTTGGACATACTCTAAATCCTTCCAACGGGCTACTAATGCTTCCAGAGCTAGAGTCCTCCAAGGACCACAAGGACTGCCTCAAGACCCTCAGTTGCAAGCAGCTACTTTCGCTGACTCTCTGCAAGTACAGTTCCAGCCCAATAGAGGTCAACTCGATCCTTATTTCCACCAGGACATTAGAACTACCTTATATAGTATACGAACTCAAAACCCTACACATGGCATCAACCCAGTTACACCTCGGGAAACAGAAAAACACATCAAATGTCTACCGACAAAGACAGCATCTGGGCCTGATGGGATACGACCTGAGATACTGAAACATCCAACTCGAAAATTACTGGTCTTTTTGGCATATTTATTTAATGCCATTTTTCAAATATGCTACTTCCCAAAGACCTGGAAGGAAGCTCGTATCATCACCATCCCTAATCCCGGAAAGAATCCGCTGCTTCCGAAAAACTATAGGCCGATAATTCTTCTGTCACACTTAAATAAATTATTTGAACGTGTCTTCCTCTGGAGGTTGAAACAACATGTCGCCAACAATGATCTTCTACCCTTCCATCAGTTAGGGTTTCGTGCTCAACATAGCACTACTACCCAACTCGTACGAGTAGTTGATCACTTAACAGTGGCTTTCAATAAAAAAACACCACACCCTTGGAGTATACCTGGATGTGTCAAAAGCATTTGATAAAGTGTGGTTAGCTGGAATATTATATAAGCTATACACTCAAGGTTTTCCGGATCATTTTCTGCATTTACTTCGTTCTTATCTCATTGGCAGAACATTTCATGTGTCGGTTGATGGTGTCAAATCCTCGTCTAGACCAATTAAAACAGGTGTCCCACAAGGCGCTGTACTTTCACCGCTATTATATAATCTCTATACAGCAGATCTTCCGACTTTACCAAACTGCTTTTTCGCAACGTATGCCGATGATACCGCCTTTTTCACAACAAGTAGTTCACTTGCACAGTGCTACATCTATATGCAACGTCAACTAGACAGTTTTCAGGAATGGGCCAGGCGCTGGAGAATTAAAGTAAATGCCGACAAAAGTTGCGCTGTCATCCACAGTAGAAGACGCATCCGCGTCCCTCGAAATCTAATATATGAGAACGCACACATTCCTCACGCCACGCATGCGAAATATTTGGGTGTGACATTAGATCATGGGCTCACGTTCGCCCCACACATCAAAGATATAAAGCAAAGAGCATTACGGAAAATCTCGGCATTGTACCCCATTTTTCGCTGTAGTTCAATCTCTCATGAGGTTCGCGTGCACATATTTAAGATGATAGTCCTGTCCACACTTTCTTATGCATGTCCTGCCTGGCAACATGCTTCCAATAGCCATCTTCAAACACTCGAAAGTGTGCAAACGAGGGCCGGTCGCATCATCACTGGTCACGACAGATATACACGCAACATACAAATTCTGGAAGATTTAGAGCTGCCTCCTGTTAGAGAAGTTCTACGGCATCTCCATCATAAGTTCTGGCATACTTTACCAAGACATGTTAATCCAGCTATAGCCACCATCGGCACCGAATGCGCTCTACGGAATGTTCATCGCACGCCACGCATTTAATATCTCTCCATAGCTCGTAATAACAATATCAGCTACTCTGCGGCAGTTGCTGATGTAGACTTCCAGACATAACAAAACAATAGTAATACCCAACTAGCCACCAGCACATCTATATATATTCTTTATGCCATCTTACTCATGGAGTCAGGGGCTTCGGCCCGATACTCTTCACAAAACTTCATTACCGTGACCGTTGCGTGTCACAACTAAACCGTAACAATTATGCTTATTTTGATGTTTTCCAGAAGCGGATGGGAGACTTAGGTGTTTTAATGGTTGTGCATATGCTTCAATAATTGGGGAGGTGAGGGGAAAATATATTGTAGCATAGATTTAGTAAAACGGTTAAATTATGCTGATTTCATACTGTTTTATCTAAATTCGCTTAGTGCAAGATTCCATATAACTTCTTTGGCGTGTGTTTCGCTTGCAATAAGCTTAATAATGCTTGCCATTGATGAGAATACGCTTATACTTGGCTTGCGTTTGAGATAATTTGACTTGTGTTTATCTTATGAAGACAAGCTTGCCCCAAGCCTTGCCCAGATGTAACTAACTAGCTTGCCACAAGCTTAAAGCAAGCTAATTGGCTTGCATAGTATAGCTTGCGGCAAGCTAATTTACCTTGCAACAGCAAGTTTGTGGCAACTTGCAGCAAGTTTAAATTGCTCTCTGGGATATATATATGTATGTATGTATAGGTGTCAAAAAATTCCACCGACAAACGTCGGGAGGTAAATCCTCTCCTACGAAGAAACAAAAACGCTTAGTGAACATGGGTCCGCAAACGCCTTGTTTCGCAGATATAGGGCGCCAAAACCGTGGGAAATGAATCTTCAAAGGCGTATATTATTTCAGAAACTATTCAACGTAGACGGTGCGGTTTGAAAACTCACCAGCGAAGTCATGCCTGCTATTGTTAAATATGCATTTTTCATAATATTGCAATGTCTGCGGAAGGGATTCCCCAAAGGAGCATAGGGATTCCCGGATAATCTGCCGAGTGAAGATGGCTCGAAAGGGGTATGCATGGACGACTTCCTCACCTGTTAGCAGTACTTCCTTGTACCAAGACGATAACTCAAACGGATACAAAATGGTGGACACTTGTATACCTGCTGTGTGTGGTTGCACAACCGCCACATACAGATGGTGCCCAATAATGAAGTTCGGAATATGAAGTACTGTGAATATGCAGTCGAAAGTCCGTAGTGAGGCACTTCAGCCACTGTAACTTTGATGAGAACGTGTTTTTTTTTTTTTTTTTATCAGCTATATGACTGCCAAGTTTCTCTCTCTCAACTCTTCTATGGATGTTACTAGTGTGCAATCTACCAGATTCTTCACGTAATTCCAAATGCAGAGGTAATATTGCGTTAAATCCTGCCGGCCATGGAATCGTGTCTATTCCACGAAGCTGTTTACGCTCAAGTTATGGTGTATATTGCATATATTCTATAGTAGGATTTAACTCGTCAACTATTAGAACAATGTCAACAGCCCAGAAAATAAAATACACACTTTTCTTTCTCAAAATACTTAGACTACATCTTGTATGACATGTTTGCAAGAGAGAAAATGGCCATGATAATAGAGGATGTGCTACTAAGAGACATTGTTTACCAACATGATAACAGTGCAGTGTAGTTTTACTGAAGTATGCAGCAGTAGTTACGCAACATATATCCATTTCCATGGGTCGGTCGTCCTGGCCTGACACCATGGCCGGCGCGAACTTCGGATTTATGGCCGTGTGACTTCTACATTTGGGGTCACATGAAAGATGGCATATACCGCATACGGGTGACATCCATAGACGATTTGAGAGAAATGGTTTTGGCAGCTGCACAGAATATAAAGGAACACTATGGTGTGTGAATGTCTTAATTGCCTCGTAGGTGCGTGCATATACAGTATGCAGTACCAAAGGAGACAATTTGAACAAAATTTTCAATTTGTAAGTTTTTTTTTTATTTGTTTCATTAAACTTAATCATTTTGTCATTTCCCCCATTTATTTGTCTACAATGACATTTTTTTACCCTCAATTGAATTTCCGAATCAAATTACAAATTAGTGCTACAGAGAGTTGTGCAATGTTCATTCCGCATGGTTGTCAACTCCACGTAGCTGATTTAAACAACAACGGAAGCAGACAGAATTTGTTACTATGGCATCAGCACGTGACTCGAAGAGGAGTCAGCGCCACCAACTACGAATAGGATATAAAGCACGCCGGCTGATCATCGATGGCATCAGTTGCAGTTTGACTAATCAACCTCACCTTATTTTATTTTGCTGTTACGAGCTGAAGAAATTCATTTATCCTCTTCTCCAGCTAGTACGACAGGATAAATCTTCAGCTTTCCATTCAGCTGCTATGAGCAGGAGAAATCCCGAGTACTTTATTAAGGAACATTAGAGTATCTCATATTATTTAAGAACAAGATCCTGAGACGAATATTCGGACCTAAGAGGAGTAAGAATTGGGAATGCTGGAAGCTTCAACGAGGAACTACACAATGTATACCGTTTAACAAGGGTATCGGAACTGTGGGGCAAGGCTGCAGCTGTCTCCCTGAAATTTTCATGGAGGGCAAGATTTTCATGGAGGAGGAAGTCAAAGTTCAGCCTCCTTTAGTATCCTTGAAAGTGAGGAGGAATTGTAGGATGTAAAAACAGTACAACACTACCAATATCATTATCGAATCCATAAATTTCGGGGTCCCTAAGTTGAGTGGTTATATTTCAGATGCATTTTCAGTCAAGTTCAACCTCCAGTGACGGTAAGACGTACTAGTACACAGAGGGGAAGGTTGAGCAACGTAAACTAATCGAGAACGACCAACATTAATATCGAAGACATAATTTTTGGGGTATGTAGATAAATAGTTATAATACGAATTACACGTTCAGGATCGCTAGCACCCTTGTAGAGCGAAAGTAATTGTAGCATGTAAAAGTTGTCGAAAATGACAGATATTAGTGTCGAACGCATATATGTTATTGCTCCCGACGTCATTTTAATTCAAGCTTGGTTCCTATCAATATACCTGGGAGATAAACGCTGGCATGTAAAAACAATCGAAAGTGACCGATATTAGTGCAGAAGTGTCAGTTTTCAGGACCCCTAAGTTGAATAGTGACAGTTCTCATGCATTTTAAGTCCAAATTCAGCCCGCAATGGGGTACGATCCGCCAGTGCTAATTTAGGTATCATTTTTTTTAAAAAAAATCAACAAAATGCCTACACACTGAAGGCATCTATCAGTGTCAGATAAGAACGAAGCAAAGATAATGATACATATTAGCATGATTGTTTTTTAACCTCTTGCGTTCCTGGTGCCATTATCGTACGTGCGTGCTGTAATGCAAGGGTTTAATGTACTGTTAAAATCTGTCTAGACCGTTAAATATAGGGAATAATTATGGTATAAAGTTCAATGAATATCATCTGTTTTTTTGTACCATTGCGCAAACGCACACATCCACATAAAACAGATATTTGCATTAAGGAGCATTTGGATTGAAATAGGGAAATTTTTATGTTCTGAAAAGAGTTATGCTACTTCAGGTTGACAACAATCACCGGAAATCAAATACAGTTTTCTTTTTTTCTTACCAATTTCGAAATACCATCTCAAAGTTGCCAATTGTCTATCGTAAAATAAACACATGTGTGTCGTAATTGAACACTCCCTTAGGATTGACATCTACTGAGATAAACTTTTTTTTTTCATTTTATGTCAATAAGTTGCTGTCACTTAAGGGGAAACAGTAGAACTAACTCGTGCCTTCCATGCACTAAATAATAATAATAATGCTAATAATGCTAATAATAATAATAATAATAATAATAATAATAATAATAATAATAATAATAATAATAATAACCTTCAGGATTAATATGACCCAAAGGATACATTTTGATGACATTCCCATGGATGTCACTAGCATTTTGTTACAAGATATTTTAAGACATCAATCCTTATGTCACTGGAATCAGTGTTTGATAAGTTAGTTATAAAAATGTAACTCGTTACAAGTTACTTTACTTTCCCCCCACAGTAACTGTTAACCTACTTAAAAACTAACGCGTTACTTTTAGGTCCGAATCATTGAATATGTTAAAACATATTCAATTTTCCATACTGCTACTACTATTACCATTATTATTATTATTATTATTATTATTATTATTATTATTATTATTATTATTATTATTAGAAATGTAGGTTGGTAATAGTAGCACTGCTACATCATTTCATGCGGACAGTTACTTCATTGGAAATTCGATGTGCTTTGCTAACTTTATAAAAGCAATATTGCACGTTCTGAATCGCCTTATGTAGATGCAAAAAGGAAATCTTACTTGACAACTGTATGAACATTTTCATATAATGTATGTAACACTGTCTAAAATGCCATAATGCGTTAGAAAAAAATGGTTGCTTGTCATTATTCTGCTAAACTAATTATATAATAATAACAATATTGTCACGTAAAATTAAAAATACAGAATATAGAAACGCATTACACTGCAACTAATAAAATGATAACATATGCACGGGCTGAATCAAAACTTGCCATTAACTCTAAAATCGATGCATGTTTTTTTTAAGGCTTGTTATTGTAAACTCTATAATCAACAGGACTCTAGGACACGCAAACTGATCTGAAAGAACTCCAATATTACATATTATCAACAAACTATTTTCTAGTAATAAAGTAAGCCTGTTCATCAGAACACAGCTTATTCATATTAATCCCTTAATGCATATCGTTAATTCTGACACACTAGGTGTTGATAAATATTTCACGTCGGGGCACTTCAGACACTACTTGTCAATTTTGTTTACCGTCTTCCTCAGCTGTTAAGGCTCTGGTCTATTTGTTCAAATGTTCGAACGATAAAATATCTTTATTCTCAATCTTTACAAAAGCAACGGCAATCAAGTAAAATAAACTACCATTGCATTCGTACTTCCCTAACTGAATTATTGATTTTGAGCTATCAAAAGCTACGACAAAATTTATCAGGTGCTTTCAATCGGTACGCATGATTTCCCTGAGGCTGTACTCATCTTACAAAAACAGCAAGTGGCGCTAAGATCTTATATGTTTCTGTATGTTTCAGTGAATGACTGTCCGTCACTGACATTGTTCAAGCTCCATTGCTCCATTATGAAAAATTCACTTACAACAAGGAAGATTTTTTTTCAAAAAAAAAAATATATATATATATATATATATATATATATATATATATATATATATATATATATATATATATATATATATATACGTATATTCTGGTTACTCATCCGAACTGTATAACGATACGTGTATTTTACTACTTGTACTTTAATATCTTTGGGCAGAATGTACTTCAAATTGATGCACAAGCTATTTTAGAAAAGGAAGAAGAATATATAGAAAAAAATATATATAAATGTAATTGTTTTGCTGTTGATATACGTGGCTGTTTTGTGCTAAAATAGAGATTCGTTGTCATAGCAACGTAAAATAAATAATATCATAAGATAAGTACCATCTTGTGTAAACTACATGCACAACTTTTAAGGTGTATAAATGTTTATTTTTTTACACGATATAATAAAAGGTAATACCTTGATGCAGTGTACGAAATGGTTTTAGATGAATTAGTAGCCTAGTAATTGGTATATAAAAATTTATATGAACTGTGGGATTTCTCCGCAGGATTGTTGTTATATAATTTTGGTGGTTTGCCGCCAGGAACTTTAGGAGATCCGGACGAAGTTTAGTAGGCAATCTCCTATACAGTAAAATCCAAGTGTACAGTTGACTTTAAGGTTACATTGTTTTGATAAAAGAGATATCAAGACGGAGTATACTTTATTACGGAGTGGCAGAAAAATTCTCAGAAATAGCAAAATGAATCTTCCTGATATTGGAAAAACATCTGCATCAAATGTCAACACGGAAATGAGCTTTTCTGAGCTGGCCGATCTCATTAAAGAACAAATGGAACGAATGAACTAAAACATGATTTTGGTAACCGAATGAATCAACAAACGGAACGAATGAACCAACTTGATAGTAACATCGATCAATAGATGGGACAATTAAAGCAATATTTTGGTGATCGAATGAACCAACAAATGGAACAAATGAAACAACTCGTCCGTAAAATCAACAGAACAGTCAACCTTTATCAGAACAGATTAATCAGAAAAATCAACGGATTGAACAAAATGAACCTGAACCTTCTATAGAAACAACATAAAATGCAGATCTTGAGTTTATATTGGAGAAATTTGCTGAGTGTTCACAAAAACATACTGCGGTGTTGGTTGGATCAGATTATCCTGACTTCTCTCTTCATTCGAATGTTTTTGATTGTCTTGTTGATGCTGCGTGTAATGAAGATTTTGATATGTATCAATATGCGAAAAGTTACAGTAATCTTTGTCTAGTGAATGCTATTGGTTGCTTGTATTCCCAGTATATTCAACATGATATTATTTCTGGAGATTAAGTAACTGTAAATAGAGCCGTTTAATGATATGTACACGACATTGGTTCATGTAGCAGGAAGAAAATTGATTCCAGTATTCTTGAAATTCAGAAAGAGAACGTGTGTTCCACCAACACTTGTAGTGATTGGTTGAGTGAGTTGGAGCTATTGAATTGTTCATTGAACGAAAATACCAAAATGATAGTAGTGAACAATCAGATGTTGATTTTACAGAACGTGATGCAGTGCGTTGTTTTCAATCATCTAGATATGACATTGCAAAATTTTGAAAATTTATCAATGGTGCAATACAGTACTAACCTGAATCAAGCTAACCTTAATCGAAACCAAATTCGAAACACTCATATGAGATTAAAGTGTGATCACAATGTGAAAGTAATGTTAAATTCATGTGTACCGGTAATGCAACCGAACCTAATTACAGAAGAAACAGAAAAGTGGTAGGACAGACTACTGTGGATATCATGTAAGGGACAAGTACAGATCCGTTAGGAGTCACGACATTTCGCCACCAGTAAAAGGAATGAGAACTGAACCTAATTTTACCGGTAAGATAACCGAACCTAACCTTATTAGTAACAGTAATAGTAATCGCGTAACTGAACCTAATCTTGGTAGCAACAGTATTAGATCTAATTTCGTTCGAATTGGATTTCATAGAAATTTCATAGATGGTACAAATTCTCAAAATAAGAAACAAAGAACTGTAGAAGTAAGTAACGTGCAAGACTTTATTCCGATTTTTGACTTTCAATGCAACTTGAATGAATTCATTGGTCATGTAACTTAAGCTAATGTTGTGGCGTCCGAAGGAATATATTCAATTGATTTTTGTTATACTTCGCTGTAAATAATGTTATGGTTTTGTTTGTTATTCGTACTTCATTTGAATTCTATGAAGATAATTCAATGAATGAATGAATGGAATACCTCGTACCTTCGTGATCTTGATAATAAGTTCATTGTCGTATTTTGTTCTGGATGTTGTCTATATTTTCATTTTAATTTATATTTTGTTGAATATATCTTGTATTTAATCCTTCCTTGTGTATAATAGTAATTATGTAAATATCGATTTCTGTTTGCGATCTTCATAATTCTACTCATTAATGTGAGATGGATTTTATCAAATTACATCTTATGTTATGTATCAATGGCCACAAAAGGACCAGAAAGCTAAACAACTGTTAGGCCGGAATCCGAATGTACTTTTGTATTCGACGTTAATATATATACTTAAAGTGAAAATAATTAAGAAGTTTAGATAAAATATGAAAATAATGTTGTGAAAGTGAAATATGAGATATAATGATGATGAGAATTATAATTTTATATATACAAGGGTCATTCGGAAAGTCCAGTACCTCGTTTGTAATAGTTAACGGCCCAGGATTTCTCTTTTTATTTTTAGACAAAAAATAAAGAAGGTCCATTTGTTCAAGGCGCCATTATATAACTATACGTGTATTTTACTACTTGTACTTTAACATCTTTGGGCAGAATGTACTTCAAATTGATACACAAGCTATTTTAGAAAAGGAAGAAGAAATATATAGAAAAAAAAACGATATAAACATGTAATTGTTTTGCTGTTGATATACGTGGCTGGTTTGTGCTAAAATAGAGATTCATTTTCATAGTAACATAAAATAAATAATATCATAAGAGAAGTACGACCTTCTGTAAACTACATGCACAACATTTAAGGTGTATAAATGTTTAATTTGTTACACGATATAATAAAAGGTATCTTGATGCAGTGTACGAAATGGTTTTAGGTGAATTAGTAGCCTAGTAATTGATATATAAAAATGTATATAAACTGTGGAGCTTCGCCGCAGAATTAGTTGTTATAAATGTAACGCAAACTAGGTATGCTACGTAAAACATAATTGTAATTCGTTACCGTTGCAGTTACTTTGGAAAAATGTAACGGGTTGCTACGAAACGTTACTTTAAAAGTAACACGTTACAAGTAACGCGTTACTTGCGTTACGTTACTTCCCAAGAATGACTGGAATGGAAGAGGTTATAAGGAATTAACGTGACCCTCTGACAGTCCTGTAAATATAGTTATTTTTCCTTCAGCAATAAGACACTTAGTAATAAATTTACTAAGACAATGCAGAGAAAACCTAAAGTTTAAATAAGACAAGTATTCTATTGCAAATTGACCCCTTAAACGAATTTCAACCTTTTTTTTACCTATTCTTTCCTATTCACCGCATAAAACACAAGCAGATACAGTTCGTATTTGTAATGTTAGATTAATAATGCACTTAATCGTTCTTTTAAGAACAGGCGTGCATCTGTTAACAAAACAGAAGATTCTTTCGTGATGATCTCGTTCTGTCACGCAACATTCGGACAATGTCTCCAAACACGCAAAACACACAAGAAAACTGTCAAAACAAAACAAAACAGAATGTTCAGTTTTCGTGAAACATCAGGAAAGACAGCTGCAATACCTCGAAGAATTTGAGTCAGTTCCCTCAAATTAATATTTTAACAGTTACTCATTCATTGAAGAAATATATTATAAAAATATATATATATATATATATATATATTGTTTGTTGTTGCGTCTCAAGAAAACAACTGAACCGTTAAAATACTAATAATAATAATAATAATAATAATAATAATAATAATAATAATAATAATAATAGTTATTATTATTATTATTATTATTATTATTATTATTATTATTATTATTATTATTATTATTATTATTATTATTATTATTATTATTATTAATAATAATAAGACAAAGTTACGTCCTATATCAAACTGGGTTTTATTATGCTACTTTTATTAAAATGTGTATCCTAAAAGGGAGTGCGGATAATCAAATTTATGTAAAAGATGAAGTATCTCACGATCTTGTCAAGTTAGGAAAATTCAAGTTGAAATACAGTATAACTTGTCGTTAAGAATAAGCGAAGTCCTGTCCCATTATTTTGATAACTCTTGTTTTCAGAGGGAGAAAGAGGGCACCTTTTATGTTTTTAATTTATTATTTTTTTTCAGATTGAAATCAATGTTGCTGGATATTTATGAGTACAAAGTGAGTACAAAGCTAGTACCTATCTTAAGAAAGTTTTATTTTTATTTATTGTGTAAATCTGATTAAAGAATTCATTCTAAAGAAGGGAATAGGGACTATTCAAAAGAAAATAGAGTATCTTACGGGCCCGTCAAGTTTGAAACTAAAACTCTGTGTATGTAAGATTCTAATTAAAAAGAAAGCACCTTTGAAAATTTATGTCTTAAAGGGATTAATTTTATATAATTTGTTTCTCCACATTGAAAGTGCTGTTACCACTGGTTCATGATTGCATCATAAAAAATTGTTAACCAGTTTAAAATGAATGTTGAAATATAATCAATATTTACCTTGAACTACGTTACTTTGATTAAAGATAGTATCCTAAGACGGTTTAAATGGGGTTCAAAAGTTACGCAAATATGCAGTATCTCACGGACTCATCAATATAAGAAGATGAAATTCGGATATTCCTCATTGAAAATAAGTGAGTTCCGTTTCACAGTATGATAGACTTTAAAACTATGGGAACTAAATAATTGAACTTCAAGCATTGCATATATCTTCTTCTTCTTCTTCTTCTTTTTTTGTAATATATTAATAAGATCAAAGATGAAACATGCTCCTCGGACGCTGAATCCATATCAGAACGTCATTACTCGCTATGCCTTACTCTTTTATTATTTTTATTTTTATTTTTTTCTTTCTTTTCTTTCGTTCTATAGCGATAAAGTTTGAAACTGCAAATCGTTCATTTGAACTACTGATTTCAATAGAAGTTTGAGGGAGGTGATAGAACGAACTCTTGAATCGATTGCAGAAAACTGCATCTCGATATCTCTTATCATTTTTACTCTACGGAAATATGTATCGAAACCGTAAGCAGTAGTAAATTACAACCACTTCCGGTTTTAGTAGAGTGTTTTAGATCATAATGGTATGTTCTCCTGACACCCTGAATCAATTGCAGAATACTGTTGTCACTGCACATTACCATTTTTGCTCCATGGCGATGAATGTTGAAACCGGAAGTGGTAAATTTAACCACTTCTGGTTTGAATAAAGGGTTAATGGAGAAGGCGGAAGCAATTCTTGGGACGCAAAATCAATCGCATTCTTTTCTATATGCCTTACCGTTTTTGTTTTATGGAAATCACTATTAAAACCGGAAGTAGTAGTAAAGTTCAACCACTTCCATTTTTGGTAGAGCTTTGCGGGTTCTAAGGGTACGTTCTGTTGACACCCCGAAACGTTTGCAGAGAACAGCTTGTCGTTATCTAATAACCATTTGTTCATTGGCGATAAATCTTGAAAGAGACAATGGTTTATTTACCCCTTCCGCTTTGAATAGAAGGTTAATGGAGGAGATGGAATCCATTCTTGGGACGCTGAATTAATTGCAAGAAAACTACTTCTCGATATCTCTTACCGCTTTTTTGCTCTGTGAAAATGAATATTGAAACCGGAAATAATTGTAAATTTCAACAACTGTATAAGTCTTTGTAGTGTTTGGCATTTTCATGGCATGTTGCTTTTAAACTCTGATTGATGGCCATATTTTTTTTTTTTTGCCATTTGTTGCTGTTTTTGTTCTATTACGATAAACGTTGAAATCAAAAATGGCTAATTTAAATATTTCCTGATCCAAGAGAAGGTTAATGGAGTAGCTGGAGCTTATACGAAGGACGTTGAATCAGTTGCAGAAAACCACATCTCGATACCTCTTATTGTTTTTGCTCTGTGGAAATCAATCTTGAAATCGGAAGTAATTTAAAAGTTGAACAACTTTTGGTTTTAGTAGAGTATTTGGGATAACCATTGTATGTTGCCTTCGGACGCTGAATTGATAGCAGAGGAAAAAAAAATTCTCATCACTAACTGTTATCGTTTCCGTTTTATGACAAAAAACGTTGAAACCGGAAATGGGTAATTTGGACCTCTTCCAGTTTGCATAGGTGATTAACGGAAAATATGGAAATTATTCTTGGGATGCTGGATCAATTCCGAAAAAAACTGCATCTCAATATCTCTCAGGTTTTTTTTGTTTTTATTATTATTATTATTTTTCTTTTTAATCTATGAAAATAAGTCTTGAAAACGGAAATAATAGTAAATTTCAACCACTTTAAGTCTTTGTACTGATTCTCATTGTCATGGAAAGTTGTTTTGAAACTGAATCGTTAAAAGAAAATCGTTTTTTGCTATCTGTTACAATTTTCGTTTCATGATAGTAAACGAAAATGAGTACTGCTTCACATTGTGAAACTAAGACTTCCCAGCTATGCGAATTCAATATCAAACTTGAAGTAATGTTTCCATAAGTATTGGTTGCAATAGAGTAAGAAGGAGAAAAATACAACTTGTAGTTCGGAAGTTGAATCTGTATCGAAAGGGCATACTCACTACCCCTTACTGTTTTTTCTTCTGCGACAATAACGGCTGATACTGAATATAGTTTACTTCAACCACTTTCTGTTCGAGTAGAGGGTTATGAGAGAAGATTAAGCCTATTCTTGGGACACTGAACCGATTTGAAAAGACCGTTTCTTGATACATTTCACTGTTTATGCTCTTTGGAAATCAGTATTGAAACAAAAAGTAAAGTAAATTTGAACCACATTCGGTTTTGGAAGAGTGTAAAGAATAATCACGATATGACGTATTGAAACGCTGAATCGTTTGCAAAAAAAAAAAAAAAGGAATCTGCGTCTTGCTATCAGTTTCCGTTTTCACGTTATGGTGATAAACGTTGAAACCGGAAGTGGTTAAGTTTAACCACTTCCGTTTCGAATACAGGGTTAATGGAGTAGATGGAACATTTCCTTAAGACACTAAATCCATTGAAAAAAACCGCATTTTGATAACATTTACCGCTTCAATCTACCGAAATAAGTTTTCAAACGGGAAGTATTTGTAAATGTGAACCACATTTGGTTCTAGTAGAGTGTAGTGAATAGTCTTGGTATGTCATAATAAGACGCTAAATCGTTTGAAAAAAAAATCATATTCACTATCATTCACCAGTTTCATATTATGGTGATGGAAAATTTTATTTTGTTTCATTTAGCAACCAAGCAACCTCTTCCATTTGTCCCAGGTAAAGAAGTTTCTCTGCTTTTCAGAAAGAAAAAAAAAACATAAGACGGTAACCGCACTAATAGACCACCCATTTTTCTACCTCGCCAGTAAACGGTAATGGAATTTGCTATTGTTACTCCAGCCATACTGTCGCACTACCTAAGTACCTCCATATCGCAAATATCACGTCACAGACACACAGGAACCAAAATTTTTTATCTACAATCTTCGCAAGTGCTTATGAAACTCTTTAACATCACGCACTACCCCAAAAGAGACGCTAGGAACCAAAGCCAAGCCATCAACCGATTTTTGGGGAAATGGTGTCACGAACTTCAAGCGGCGAATCAGAATCCGAAATTCAAAATTCACAAAGAAAAGAATGAAGCGTCTATTAAAAAAAAAAAAAAAAACAGAAAGAAAGAAAGAAAGCTGGGAGAACGCCCACACGGAAGGGAGGTTACTCTAAATCGAATCTTCATCGTAAAAACATCACCAATACGCGACTCATAAGCATACGTCAACTCATATATACATATATATATATATATATATATATTTAGGTGATTAATTTAATAAGAATGGCTAGCTAAAGACCCCTTAGCGGCCAGCTACTCAAACCACGCGTTATCCACAGCAACATAGTCATTACAAAATTACTTATGTAAATATTTAAAACATTAGCCACAGATATTATTTTTATCATCTTACGGTGACGCTACGTAATTTGTGATTTTGAACTGAGTCTGTGATTGATCTATATACGTGGACTTCCTGTATTCAGAGAGGAAAAGTAGTGCGATGGATGGCGGATATATATAAACTGTGCGAGTGAAATTTAAGTGCAGATGGATGTGATAAGTGACGCATCGTTGCATTTCAACAACATGGAGATGAAGGACGGAGACACGGGTTCGATCCCCGATACTTGGAACAGATGCCTTGCCACACGAAGACCCAGACGCTTCAGACAAACGTGGACCTCTTCTCCGGGAGTTGAATCCAGAGGACAGCGGGGTCTGAGAAGGGACATTAGGAAGCATTGTGACGGTCAGTTAAGTACAGTGCAGTTTTCTTCTGAAGTGTGGAAATATAAGCGGAAGGACTTATTAAGGTAGGACAAAGTATTCTGTTATTTTCGTTATTAAAGAAGGACTATGGCCAATATTTCCGTGATCTCCATACTCACCTTTTTCTAGAAACTTCGGGACATTGTTTATTCATATGGAACTGTCCCTAAACATTTAGAGCATTTTTTTTTTAAATCTTTTTATAAGAAGTAAACAAATAGCCTAATGCCTTGGTTGCATTTCCAAAATTAGTTCACGGATATAGGAACTATTAATTTCATTCTTGAATAAGTACCATAAATTTTTTGATTATTTTACTAGTGA
The DNA here is from genome assembly GCF_964235325.1 of Thermobia domestica. Lineage (NCBI taxonomy): Eukaryota > Metazoa > Arthropoda > Insecta > Zygentoma > Lepismatidae > Thermobia > Thermobia domestica. Next base: position 253,768,791 of record NC_137459.1, on the reverse strand, counting down.
AATTTGTATACTTTGATTTGATCTTCAATCATGCATTTATTTGTAATCGTCATGTGTTAATATTTAGATCCTTGAAGCCGTCATTATAATCATTTATATGCAATCCAGTATTTATTTATATCAAGTATGGATTATTTCTCTTTTAAACATAAATCGCGTTTAAGATGTGTGAATGTAATGTAATTTCTGTGTTGAGTAAACTATGATTTAGCGTCAAAGTCTAGTTGTTCAAATTTTAACATTTGTATAGGTTGTGTTAGGGAAATATGTGTCAGAACGGTAAACAGGCTTAATACCATTTTTATTGTAACTTGTCAATTTTTATTATACTCATTTTTAAAAGAAACAATCAATATAAAGCTTCCAAAGACGTGCTATGTTGAGTAAGTTTCAGACAAATAAGTGTAAATATTCTTATCCCGTAATATCGTTAGAGTCTCATAGATAAGGTAAACAATTTAAGATACTTGAGTAAATCCCTTCGGAGGTACCTATCTGAGCAACGAACGCAGATAGGGTCCATAGCTATGGAGAAACGTTTATTCGCAAAAGAAGGAATCAGTGAGAAAATCAAAAAGTGTCGACAATATAATTATTTTGATCAATTGGCCAAACTATAATAATGGTAGTACTATATATATATTTCTGTGTAGTGTATTTGAATATGCAATATTTGTGTAGTTAGTGTTGTGTAACGATTTTTATTGTGAATTGTATTATTTTCCAACTGATATAGTATGTGTACAAAGTTATGTCTTGTTTATGCAAATCTTTTAAAATTGAGAATTCACTAGAGTTCATTAGAAACAGTGCACTAAATTTTCTCAAAAGCATACTATCGCTTCTAAACTATTTCTCCAGTAAGTCTTGCAAGCAACCTAAACCATAAATTCTTTCATTCCGCAATCCGATTCTTAAACTTATTTCCATTTCTTTTATTAATGAAAAGAGGTAGTAACTGTGGGCGAATTACTTAATAGTCGGTTATGTCTGGGAGGAAAACAATAAATCATTTTGCTAATTAATATTCAGTTCAATAGAAATTTTTGTTTGTATAACTACGTCATGGTAATTATAAAGAATCGAATATCGTCAGTTTAGTTGAGTAGAAATAAATTGTTGCTAAATTTTACAGTCAAGATAAAATAATTTGAATATTACGTTGTACAGTGAAGAATGTGTTAACAGAAATCATATTATTTGGTCAAAACAGTCAAAAGTCTGATTCATTTTCAGTAAAGTCAATTAATTCATTTTTTTGTAAATCCAAATTAACTTTCTAGTTGATTTTTGTAAATATAACCTTCTTTCTCGTTAAACTTATTAAAAGTCTATTTGACGTTAGAACCAAAGCATTTATGTGGTTATCATTTCAAAGATATGCCTATTTCTTTAACTGATATTAGCATACCTAGAAGTTATTTCAAATTACCCTGAACAGAAAAAGTTGAAGCACGGTTACATTGACCATCAGAAATTTTTTATCTAAATTAACTCATTTTTTTAAACTTTAAATTAAACTTTCCTTGTTTGTTGCTTTTAAACTATTTTTGCTATCTCTACACACTTCGGTGACAAGGTGATAGTCAGTGTAGCCAACTGAACAAGCCATTAGCGAAAAATCTTTCTTTCAGCTTTGCAGCTTGTGAGATTTTTGCTCCGCATGTTTAAATCACTTAACTATTAACTACGCACCTGTTTTCCTAGCGCCTTGGAGACACCGTTATGGGGAAAACAGGATCGATTAGACATTAGGTCATCTTTCGTTATATATATATATATATATATATATATATATATATATATATATATATATATATATATATATATATATATATATTTGGTCTAGGAATTAATTCGTGCGGGTGGACAAGAGATGGCGCAACGAACGGAGCGTCCCACAGTTCTGTGTATCCACACATGTGTTGCAAACCCCTGCCATCGCGTATCGTTCATAGTATAGGGCAGTGGATTAAAGCGTCAACAACACCAGTTTGTAGTTAAGTGAACATGGCGCAATTTGTGCCTGATAAAGTGTTTTTGCGGGGTGTCCTTCTGCATTACTTTAACATGCAGAAAAGTGCGACTGAAAGTCATCGTATTTTGGTGGAAGTGTATGGTGACCATGCTCTAGCTGAGCGAACGTGTCAGAAGTGGTTTGCACGGTTTAGAAGTGGTGATTTCGGCTTGGCAGACCAAGAGCGAGCTGGACAGCCAAAAAAATTTCAAGACGAAGAATTGACAGCATTGCTCGAGCAGGATTCGTGTCAAACGCAGGAACAACTTGCAGCAGCATTAGGCGTTGATCAAACAACAGTCTCCAAACGCTTGAAAGCCATGGGAATGATTCAAAAGATGTCACATTGGGTTCCACATGAATTGAAAGACAGAGACGTTGAAAGACGAAAAACCATTTGCGAATTGCTGCTTCAACGACAGCGCAGAAAGGGGTTTCTGCATCGAATTATTACGGGTGATGAGAAGTGGATCCATTACGAGAACCCTAAACGAAAAAAGGCCTGGGTGAAACCAGGTGAACCAGGTCCATCACAACCAAAACGAGATATTCACTGTGCAAAGGTTATGCTGTGCCTATGGTGGGATATGAAAGGTGTGGTGTACTATGAGCTGCTGCAACCGGGTGAAACTATGAATGGAGAACGTTATCGACGACAATTAATGCGTTTGAAGCAAGCTCTGGCCAGAACACGACCAGAATGGGAGAACAGACATGATAAACTTATTGTTCAACATGATAACGCTCGCCCACATGTCGCAAAACCGGTCAAAACCTATTTAGAAAATGTCGGATGGGAAGTTTTACTCCACCCGCCGTATTCACCAGACGTTGCTCCTTCGGACTACTACTTGTTCGATTGCGTGGACAACGATTTGATTGGACAGCGGTTTACTTCTTCAGAAGATATCGAAACATGGGTCTCTGACTGGATCGCTTCCAAGGATGAGGACTTCTTTCGCCACGGAATCCGTACATTGCCTAACAGATGGGCGAAAGTGGTGGCTAGCGATGGACAATATTTTTCTTAAGGTATTTATGTATTTTGTGTTTGTACTACAGCTTAAATGTGTGCCTACCAACCGCACGAATTAATTCCTAGACCAAATATATATATATATATATATATATATATATATATATATATATATATATATATATATATATATATATATATATCAATTTTTTTTATTCCAAACCATCTTAGCAAAACTGTATTTTTACCTTGGAGAACTGAAGTTCGAGCCCCGTGGAGTCAACTTCAATTCTCCAAACTCTCATTCATTTTTTATTTCATTTGTGTAATAGGCAGATGAGTTGTCGCTCATCAGTACCATTCACTTTTCAAGTACAAGGTCAGGTATTCATTTTTCTGATGCATATTAGGCTCATCCGTGAGTGCCTTAATTATTCATTCTAGTGCAGATTAAATATGCAAATTAGAGATAAGGAATCGAATTCCGAAAACAACACGTTTCATATTCCTCGTCGCCCGAATACGTAAGATCTGCTTATTCGTAATATCACGCAGTAATTCTATTTGGCAGCCCGAGCAGAAGCTTTCCTTTCATTGTTAGTAATTTTCAATCGTTACAAAACTTGGCTTTCAATACAGGAACCCCAGCGTTACAAGAAATGGCTTCCCAAACAGGAACCCGAATGCGTAGTTAATCTTATTTGAAGGACCAACATGCGTAGTTAATTTTATTTCAGGACCGAAAAGCGTAGTAAGCGTTAAAAAAAAAGTAGGAAATCTAGTTTGGAGAAGCATACATAGTAAATTTCGAACAGCGAACGAAAACAGTAATCAAGTCTATTCCACAATAGTAAACTTAAGAATGGGAAGCGTGATATGAAATTAGGTAACTTTGTATTCAAAGAATCATTATTTCGAGATTACCCGTAGGGAACGATTAAGCGTTCTACTCCCCCTCGCAACCAATTTTATTTCATGTCAGCACATGCGTAAAAAAAAAAATAAAAAAAATAAAAAAATAACAATAATAATAGTTGTTCTTACCTCATGTTTGTTTGTTGGTTTATGTGATTGGAAGAGAAAAGATACACCATTTTGTTTGTTAAAAAAAAGAGAGAAGAAAAGAAGGAAAGAAGAAAACAAAAAGGTAATGCACCAGGTAAGCGACTAATATAAGTGAACATGCAAATTCTTGGCATATTGATGCATAAATTTAGCTAAGTTTGTTTCTAATGAATGACATTAGTATTAATATAACTATATATTCATATATAGATATATGTTTAGAATAGGTTAGATTTAATACTTTTATTTACACATGCATTTTATTACTTACATACTATTGTGTTTTAGACTTGTTATCTGTTAAATAATACACTATTTGTATATACACATAAATATCCATGTGAATATAGTAAAAAAAAAAAAAAGAATGAACTAAGTTGTTGTGGAAAACGTGTGGTGCTAAAGTAGCTTGGCATGCTACATTGATGAAATAGTAATATTTTTGCGTATTAAGGTGAACTTAGAGTACGAAATTTAGAGTGATTGACAGCATAGGTCAGACAATTAGAATTAATTTTAGACAAATTTTAATAAGAATCATTCTGACCATCCAGTTATTTAAGTCTACTTGCAGATGCCACAGTTGAGGCCATCTACCTTGAGGCAACGACCCAGAAACAGGATGTCTGCAATGGAAGAAGCACAACGTTGTCGCACGTGTGGACGTGACCTATGGGAACAGGATTTGGATCCCACGGATGAGGCTCGAGATTGTCCCGAATGTGGTGACCAGAGGGAGGCAAATCCAGTTACGGAAAATGATGTCACTCAAGGAAGTAGAGACAACATTCAACAGCATCACGGGCCGAACAGCACTAATGGTGATTTTCAGGAACGTCTTCTGTCAACGTTACAAAAGTGGTTTGCAAAATGGGACCGAAGAGATGAGGAGCAAAACCAACGACTGGATGAGTTCATGAAACAACAAAAAGAAGAAAACAAGAAAAACGAAGAATTTAGAGAAGAACAGAAGAAAATTAGAGAAGAACAGAAGAAAATTAGAGAAGAACAGAGGAAGAATATAAAAGAACAGAATAAGAAAATAGAAGAACTAGATAGAAAACTTGACAAGCTCATGGAAAAACAAGACCATTTGCCAGAAGTCCTCTCGAGGAAACGACAGGAGCAAGCCAGGAGGCTGGACGAACACGAGAAGTCAAACACGGAAGTACTGGAGGAACTTCCATCAGAAGAAATGGTGCAGGAGACACACCAGGAGGCCAAACAGACCCCCACACCTGTAGAGATAAGTACAAGTGTTTCCAACGCTGTGAACGATCCAAAATTCAAGAGCAAACGTAAACTGCGTGGAAGAATGATCCCTGGGAGGACAAGAATACAACCAAGACGAAACAAAAATACAAGAATGAAAGGTTTCCACGACAAACGTGCTGGATGGCAACGCAGCCATAACTATGTCAGGAGGAATAATCACCCGAAGGCACGGAGAAAATGGGCAGAAGACTCCAGAAATGCAGAAGGAAAAGGAGTACTTGAGTTCGAGGACCCAGATTCATGGAGAACTTACAACGGCCAGAGAAGTCCATGTGACCGGCAAGATATACACAGTCAGGCAAGAACAGTAGAGACACAGGAGATAAGTGACGATAACTGGCAGAACGAAGCAAATCCGCCAAGAAGTAATTTTCATGATGAAGGCACCAGAGAAGACCACAAGTCAGCAGCAGAATGTAAAAATGGCCAACAGGATACATTGATTGCCAAGAGGAAGGTGGTGAGCACTCAGGAAATGAGCAATGACAATTGGCATTACTCACAATGTACCAAGGAAAGCCTGGAAAATGACAAGAATGGTATCGGCATTGTCACCATTCACCCGGCTATGACATTTGCATACTAAAAATTGACTCCAACGGTCCAGGTTCGAGTCGAGGTTACGTGACAGCTTGCTGGAAAACAGACTAAGATACACAATGGCATGAAAACTAATGGAAGCACAGAAATACAATGATTGTAGGTAAGAAGTAAAGAAAAATTGCAAGTAGATACTGCAAGAAAAGTATAAGTCAAGAATAAAGTAGTAGCGCGAAGAAAGAAAACTTAGCAGGAAAATGATGAAAGAAAGATAAGAGAATTGTGTCTATAGCTCAGTTGAATGTACCTGCATCTCTTATCCAAGCGGCTAACCCTAGAAGTTAAACATAAAGAATAAGAATATCTACTATATGGAAGCATAATGCTCAGAAATGAATTTGTTTACCAGCATTTGTTTTAACTTTATTTCAGATATCGGATGTGAGGCAATCAAAATTACAGAGGAAGATTGGAAAAAGATGTTCAGCAATGTGCGCAACCCAGCATTGAAACCGGCCCAGGAGATATAATTTTTGTTATGCACGAAGAAGTGCCTGTATACGGAGCAATCGGTAGAGATGGATTCCCGATTTGAGCTCTCTGAAGTGGAGTTTGCGTTTAGAGCAGAGACTCAACGCACCCCTTCGCCTTGGTGATGATACCTGCGAAAACGCGCCGAGCCTAACAATAGTGAGCTACGAGTTGCGAGCAGATGACAAATCCACCACGATGTTTGAAGGTTCCAACAATTGGATGTTCGCGACATGGAACTTTGCCTTAATAATTTTACTCTCCCCATATTTTAAAGTTATGTTACTGAAGAAGAATCATGGCCGAAGAATAAAAGCAAAAGTGCGAGCAGTGGCTCTGCCCTCGCACATGGAGGAATTGAAGCTCCATGCCACCCTCTGTAACCAATGCTCTCTTTCCCGATGATACAAGACGCTGAAGATTATATAATATTGTTGTTTTGTTGTTTTGTTACCTAGGGCAGCAAGCACTTTGGAAGAAATATAAGAAGTCGTATCCCGCGCATAGAAAATAAAGAAGAACTCCAAGAGAAGATTAAGAATAAGGTCATATTATTTAAAACATGCCTCATAAGCTTGTGTCCAGCAGCTTGAACTGACCACCAACTCAATACCTGAGACCTCTCATCTAGATTGAGATAATCTCTCTCAGCTTGCACGAAATTTTAACATTAGGGTTCGGATTTTTGGTGAATATATAAATTTTCTTCTTCAACATAGATTAGGGTTAGGATTTTCATGTATTTGTACCTTTTGTCAGAATTTGAACTTTTATATTTATCAAATGTTACTTCTCCTTAGATGCAGCCGTGCTTCACTCTGTTGCAGCACTTGCTACATCTTGGGAGGGGGGTATTGTGACAATTACGCTCAGACACTCAATTAATTGTTCATATATTCAAATTAAAACATTTTTATATAGAAATTCAACTTATTTTAAAAGTCAAGGAACATTTTATTTTGTTTCATTTAGCAACCAAGCAACCTCTTCCATTTGTCCCAGGTAAAGAAGTTTCTCTGCTTTTCAGAAAGAAAAAAAAAACATAAGACGGTAACCGCACTAATAGACCACCCATTTTTCTACCTCGCCAGTAAACGGTAATGGAATTTGCTATTGTTACTCCAGCCATACTGTCGCACTACCTAAGTACCTCCATATCGCAAATATCACGTCACAGACACACAGAAACCAAAATTTTTTATCTACAATCTTCGCAAGTGCTTATGAAACTCTTTAACATCACGTACTAGCCCAAAAGAGACGCTAGGAACCAAAGCCAAGCCATCAACCGATTTTTGGGGAAATGGTGTCACGAACTTCAAGCGGCGAATCAGAATCCGAAATTCAAAATTCACAAAGAAAAGAATGAAGCGTCTATTAAAAAAAAAACAGAAAGAAAGAAAGAAAGCTGGGAGAACGCCCACACGGAAGGGAGGTTACTCTAAATCGAATCTTCATCGTAAAAACATCACCAATACGCGACTCATAAGCATACGTCAACTCATATATATACACACACACACACACACACATATATATATATATATATATATATATATATATATATATATATATATATATAAGTGATTTAGTTAATAAGAATGGCTAGCTAAAGACCCCTTAGCGGCCAGCTACTCAAACCACGCGTTATCCACAGCAACATAGTCATTACAAAATTACTTATGTAAATATTTAAAACATTAGCCACAGATATTATTTTTATCATCTTACGGTGACGCTACGTAATTTGTGATTTTGAACTGAGTCTGTGATTGATCTATATACGTGGACTTCCTGTATTCAGAGAGGAAAAGTAGTGCGATGGATGGCGGATATATATAAACTGTACGAGTGAAATTTAAGTGCAGATGGATGTGATAAGTGACGCATCGTTGCATTTCAACAACATGGAGATGAAGGACGGAGACACGGGTTCGATCCCCGATACTTGGAACAGATGCCTTGCCACACGAAGACCCAGACGCTTCAGACAAACGTGGACCTCTTCTCCGGGAGTTGAATCCAGAGGACAGCGAGGTCTGAGAAGGGACATTAGGAAGCATTGTGACGGTCAGTTAAGTACAGTGCAGTTTTCTTCTGAAGTGTGGAAATATAAGCAGAAGGACTTATTAAGGTAGGACAAAGTATTCTGTTATTTTCGTTATTGAAGAAGGACTATGGCCAATATTTCCGTGATCTCCATACTCACCTTTTTCTAGAAACTTCGGGACATTGTTTATTCATACGGAACTGTCCCTAAACATTTAGAGCATTTTTTTTTTAAAAATCTTTTTATAAGAAGTAAACAAATAGCCTAATGCCTTGGTTGCATTTCCAAAATTAGTTCACGGATATAGGAACTATTAATTTCATTCTTGAATAAGTACCATAAATTTTTTGATTATTTTACTAGTGAAATTTGTATACTTTGATTTGATCTTCAATCATGCATTTATTTGTAATCGTCATGTGTTAATATTTAGATCCTTGAAGCCGTCATTATAATCATTTATATGCAATCCAGTATTTATTTATATCAAGTATGGATTATTTCTCTTTTAAACATAAATCGCGTTTAAGATGTGTGAATGTAATGTAATTTCTGTGTTGAGTAAACTATGATTTAGCGTCAAAGTCTAGTTGTTCAAATTTTAACATTTGTATAGGTTGTGTTAGGGAAATATGTGTCAGAACGGTAAACAGGCTTAATACCATTTTTATTGTAACTTGTCAATTTTTATTATACTCATTTTTAAAAGAAACAATCAATATAAAGCTTCCAAAGACGTGCTATGTTGAGTAAGCTTCAGACAAATAAGTGTAAATATTCTTATCCCGTAATATCGTTAGAGTCTCATAAATAAGGTAAACAATTTAAGATACTTGAGTAAATCCCTTCGGAGGTACCTATCTGAGCAACGAACGCAGATAGGGTCCATAGCTATGGAGAAACGTTTATTCGCAAAAGAAGGAATCAGTGAGAAAATCAAAAAGTGTCGACAATATAATTATTTTGATCAATTGGCCAAACTATAATAATGGTAGTACTATATATATATTTCTGTGTAGTGTATTTGAATATGCAATATTTGTGTAGTTAGTGTTGTGTAACGATTTTTATTGTGAATTGTATTATTTTCCAACTGATATAGTATGTGTACAAAGTTATGTCTTGTTTATGCAAATCTTTTAAAATTGAGAATTCACTAGAGTTCATTAGAAACAGTGCACTAAATTTTCTCAAAAGCATACTATCGCTTCTAAACTATTTCTCCAGTAAGTCTTGCAAGCAACCTAAACCATAAATTCTTTCATTCCGCAATCCGATTCTTAAACTTATTTCCATTTCTTTTATTAATAAAAAGAGGTAGTAACTGTGGGCGAATTACTTAATAGTCGGTTATGTCTGGAAGGAAAACAATAAATCATTTTGCTAATTAATATTCAGTTCAATAGAAATTTTTGTTTGTATAACTACGTCATGGTAACTATAAAGAATCGAATATCGTCAGTTTAGTTGAGTAGAAATAAATTGTTGCTAAATTTTACAGTCAAGATAAAATAATTTGAATATTACGTTGTACAGTGAAGAATGTGTTAACAGAAATCATATTATTTGGTCAAAACAGTCAAAAGTCTGATTCATTTTCAGTAAAGTCAATTAATTCATTTTTTTGTAAATCCAAATTAACTTTCTAGTTGATTTTTTGTAAATATAACCTTCTTTCTCGTTAAACTTATTAAAAGTCTATTTGACGTTAGAACCAAAGCATTTATGTGGTTATCATTTCAAAGATATGCCTATTTCTTTAACTGATATTAGCATACCTAGAAGTTATTTCAAATTACCCTGAACAGAAAAAGTTGAAGCACGGTTACATTGACCATCAGAAATTTTTTATCTAAATTAACTCATTTTTTTAAACTTTAAATTAAACTTTCCTTGTTTGTTGCTTTTAAACTATTTTTGCTATCTCTACACACTTCGGTGACAAGGTGATAGTCAGTGTAGTCAACTGAACAAGCCATTAGCGAAAAATCTTTCTTTCAGCTTTGCAGCTTGTGAGATTTTTGCTCCGCATGTTTAAATCACTTAACTATTAACTACGCACCTGTTTTCCTAGCGCCTTGGAGACACCGTTATGGGGAAAACAGGATCGATTAGACATTAGGTCATCTTTCGTTATATATATATATATATATATATATATATATATATATATATATATCAATTTTTTTATTCCAAACCATCTTAGCAAAACTGTATTTTTACCTTGGAGAACTGAAGTTCGAGCCCCGTGGAGTCAACTTCAATTCTCCAAACTCTCATTCATTTTTTTTTTATTTCATTTGTGTAATAGGCAGATGAGTTGTCGCTCATCAGTACCATTCACTTTTCAAGTACAAGGTCAGGTATTCATTTTTCTGATGCATATTAGGCTCATCCGTGAGTGCCTTAATTATTCATTCTAGTGCAGATTAAATATGCAAATTAGAGATAAGGAATCGAATTCCGAAAACAACACGTTTCATATTCCTCGTCGCCCGAATACGTAAGATCTGCTTATTCGTAATATCACGCAGTAATTCTATTTGGCAGCCCGAGCAGAAGCTTTCCTTTCATTGTTAGTAATTTTCAATCGTTACAAAACTTGGCTTTCAATACAGGAACCCCAGCGTTACAAGTGGAAACCAGAAATGGCTAATTTGAACCACTTCTGTTATGAATAGTGGGTTAATAAAGCAGAAGAAACCTATTCTTGACACGCTGAATCGATTACAAACTAATGTATTTTGATAGTATTTACCATCTTTGCTATACGAAACTCAGTATTAACCATCAACTGGTGTAGTGAATTTTTAGTGCATAGTTAGAGACGTGAGGTCCCTGGGACCCCTTATTAATTATTAAATATTAAAAGGAGCGCAATTACTTTTAAAAGATAAATTTGTTTTAAATATACATTGTAGCTATAGGACATAATGCACCATAAATAATAAAGAAATATAGCTATGTGCATGGATATAACATGCTCAAACCAGTCTGGTATAAGTTTTCTAATGTGAATATAGATACCTTAGTATATGGCTACACTAACACTGATATGCAAATTATAATAAACGAACTCCTCAAAATTATTGTCAATGGAAAACAAGAAATTACAAGTTTGTGAATTTTTTGAAGTATATATTAGTTTTGCAAATTTTGCAAAGTTTTTTCCTACCTTACTTCTCACTGCATCACTGTCATTTTCTGACATTAAATGTGTAACATGTAATTAACTTTTTTCCCTTAAATTCGGTATTATACACATTCGCACTAGATGTTCCAGGTTTGTCAAATATATTGAACGAGAAAAAGTGATTATAAGGTTTTCAAAATGCATAAAATATGAACACTGGCACGAACCTTCATGGCTAAACGGTTAGCGTACGCGCCTTTGGCGTGGGAGACCCGGGTTCGATTCCCGGCGAGAGCTCATGTGGTTTGGATTACACGTTGATCAGTAGGTCCCGTCTCATATATCCTCGCTGCTGAAAGGGACGTTAAAACTGAAAATCAACTCAACTCATGAACACTACCCTGGAACAAAATAGTACCACAATTAGTGACGTGTTGTCCCTGGAACTCTACTAACTGCAAGGAAACGTAACAGTGACGCTTAGACAACCGAACTCTACAGCTACTTGTAGCCAATTGCGAGCGAGTAAGGTATTGGGAAGCCACGTATTAAAGGTCAATCGTCTGCTAGAGGGAGAAGGAAAAAAGTGTTCGTTGTCCGTGGGACCTCACGTTACCAATTAAGGGTTAAACAAGAAGTAAAGTAGATTTGAACCATTTTCAGTTTGGATTGAGTGATGTGAATAGTCGTGATAAGTTATCTTTAGACACGCTGAACCTCATGAAAAATATCTTATTTTTTACTGTTACCATTCTATGGTGATAAATATTGAAACCCGGAATGGGAATTTGAACCATTTTTGGCTTGAGTAAATGGTTAACGAAACAAAGAACACCTATTCTTTTAACGCCGAATATATTGTCAAAGACGCATCTTGATAGCATTTTCCGTTTTTGGTTCTGTTTAGATCAGTATTGAAATCGACAGCAATAGAAAATTTGAACCAATTCTGATTTGCTAGAGTGTACAGAATCGTAATGGCATATTGTCTTCAGACGCTGAATCGTTTGAGAAAAGAATTCTCACTTTCTGTTACCATTTCCATGTTATAGTGATAAACTTTGAAACCGGAAGTTGCTAATTTGAACAACTTCCTATTCGAATAAAGGTTTAACGGGGCAGATGAAACACTTTCTTGAGACGCTGAATTAATTGCAAGAAAACACATTTTGATGGCATTTACCGTTTCTGCTACACTAAAGTTAGTATTGAGACGGATATAGTAGTAAATTTGCTCCACATTCGGTTTCGGTAGAGTGTTGGGGTTAGTAATGATGGTATTTAACTTGGGACGCTGAATCGATTGCAAAAGAAGAAGCATCTCTATATTTCTTATCGTCTTTGCTCTGATATCTGTCGACAGACGGAGATGGACAGATGGCCAAGGCTGTTGTATAAGACTTTCAACACATAGGAATAGCATAGTTTGGAAGTCTAATAAGCTTATACGTTTTTAATTGATTGATACTTTGATTTTTTTAAAGTTTGTAGGAAGGGGCAAGGTGGACATTTTCTGTAATTTATTTCCTAATATTAAAATCGATATTTTAAGTTGTTTGTAATTTTTTACGGGAAAACGGTTGACCCGTTTGATTTTTTTTTTTCTTGGAACATCGTACGTACCTCACCTACCTTAAGCTGGAATTTTATCTAGCAATTTTGATTAAATGGCATGTACTAACGCGTTACTTGTTTAAAATCTCTGAAAAATAGAGCATATAATGCTATTATTATTATTATTATTATTATTATTATTATTATTATTAGTAGTAGTAGTAGTAGTAGTAGTAGTAGTAGTAGTAGTAGTAGTAGTAGTAGTAGTAGTAGAAGTAGTAGTAGTACCCCTCAACATATCAATGCGTAAATGCGTGTCCTCAAGGGGGTTGAAGTATGTTCTATAATAATATTATCCTAGTGCGAAGAACGGATATTTCAGGAAATAAACTTTTAACCATCCCAATTAAATCAGTAAAATTTGCACTTCAAAAACGAAATTATTTAGTTTAACATTCCACGGTTATTCCTTTTAGGCTAATGATTAATGCAAGTGAATGATTGTGAAATTATACTCCATTTGAGCTCTCTCACTGGAAATGGAAACAAATGTATCAATGGCACACGTGTTAGCCAAACGTGGAAGGCGTTACTTACCATTAAATTTAACAGTTTAAGAAATGAAATATACAGTATGAATAATAACTAAGTAATTATGTCAGCGTTTCCCAACCCTTTTCAACTTGCGGCACACTACGGGTGTTACTTGGATTCTCACGACACACTTACATATATTATTTGTAAATATAAAACACAGTGGTATTTTTTCTGTGATTACTGATCTCCTTCTCACAGAGAAGAAAGCTTGTTCACTGTTTTTTCCCCTTGGTAAATCATTATGCTTATTTTTCATTCAAATTTAAAAATAGAAACAATTGCAATGAAATATTGGACTCAGGTTTTTAAAAATATACTTTCCTTTTGTATCCAACCAACCTTTTACTAAGAAGGAAGATCACTAAATAACGAACGAACAAACAAATCTCTTTTACTTTTAAAACACAAATTTAGGTAATTTGTCGAAAGCATTGAATGATATTTTAAATTTTCAACTTGTGAAATAGTCTGCAACAATAAAGAAACAATAATGGTCATGACAATGATAACAAACACATTTGCAACAGAGCAGTAACACGGTATGTAACTTAAAATTGTAGACTCACAGTAGAGGTTCATAGTAATGTGACATACAAATATACATTTTCTCCTACGTTTTGCAATTTAATTGCTATAAAATTAATAATTTTGTTTCAGTTCCTCGCTGCACACCAGCGGCCCATTCAGGGCACACCAGTGTGCCGCGGCACACCGGTTGGGAAACGCTGAACTATGTGGTCTATAGAACCCGGAGGTTAAATGCCGCGTTCACAAAAGCACTTCACTGACTTCTATACATAGCCAACTAGATCCAATTTCTACTTTGTATTCCTATTTCTGCGAGATCCATCTTAATATTGTCCTCCCGTCTGCGCCAAGGTCTTCCTAATGGTCGTTTTCCAATTGAATATCCAGTTAAAACTTTGGAAGCATTTCTACTTTCTTCCATTCTATCTACATGACCTGCCCACTTGAGCCTCCTAGATTTCATGACCGTAACAAGGTTTAGTAAATGATAAGAATTATGTAGTTCCTCGTTATGAAGTTTCCGCCATTCACCATTCCTGTTCCTCTTGGGTACAAATATTCATCTCAGGATCTTGTTCTAAAATATTTTCAGACAGCGTTCTTCCCTCAGAGCAAGCGACTATGTTTCGCAACCATACAGCACAGCAGTCATGATTATAAATTTGTATATTTTTAAGTTTCAAACACCTCGGCAGAATTCTCGACGACAAAAGGTTTTGAACTGAATAATGATAGGAACTATCTGCCTTTGGTCGACATTTAATTTCTTCCTGAATATGGTCTTGGTCTCTTAATATTGATCCTATATATTTGAAAGTACCCACTTTATCGAAAATATTGTTTGATATTTTAACGCATCCATAATTTGCAGTATTGCGATCTCGAACTTGCATGTACTTAATTTCCTCTGCATTTACTTCTAAATCCAGGTCTCCGCAAGCGTTTAATAAGACCTATGCATTTCTTTCTATTATTCTCCTACCCTTACGGTAGTAGTGTATTATGCTTTATTTGCTTTATTTTTTGATATCGTTACGTGGGTATGACTGTCGAAATGTCAATACATTTCGCTAAATAATGTAATTGTTATTTTCATATTTAAATGTTTTATGATAATTATAAGGTGGTATATATGGTCAAGTTGGACAGTTGCGAATTTTTCACCGTTTTCGCAAGCACGTATGAAATATTTTAGTTTACCTGAGAATTTATAATGTACCACATAAACTACACCAACATTTCAAATGAGTTAACACAACTGAGATACGAGAACTGAAATGCAGATAAAATTGTTGAATTTTTCATTTTATATACATTCTCAAAGATTTATGTGTGAAATTAAAATACTAATAAAAGAAAAAAAAACTCAACTACCGTTGCGACGCCAAATCACATAAAGTTTACTACTATAAAAGGGAAAAGGAAATAAATCATACTACTTTTTTTTTTTTTTTTTTTTTGCTTTTCGTCTTCTGATTTTCTGATCGATTGAAGTTTTATAAATACAAGTTCCCTTCTTGCCTTATACGGATATCCTTGAACGTTTTTAGTTCCTGCAAGAAATAGTGATATATGACGCTGAATTCAAACTAAACGACATTCAACAGCTATACCAAGATCAATAGTTCTTGCTCCAGAGCATGAATCACTGCCTTATTTCGTCAAGGGGACGCCTTATTTTGTACTGAAAAAAGTGATAATTGGGTCCCTTGACACTTTTGTTACTAGTCACACTGTTGACTAAATATATAGGGAAGAAATTCACTTCCCATAAGGGAGAAAAAAACAGAGTATTTCAATCGTATAACATTAACATCGTTCCTAAACACTCAGAGGATATAGCTTGGGGGCATATGTAATTCCGTGAGATTTTGAATGAAGCAATTACATAATTGCTGGCGATGTATATGGTATGAGCTATAGAATCTCGTACTGCCAGGTCTTTTGTCTTAAAGTGTGGCCGAGCCAGTGCATGATGTTATATTTCCAAGATGGCCGCTAAAGCCGACATCGATGTCTTTTTAGCGCTATAGAGGCTAAAGTTCTCAGCCGATTGTCATAAGATGTGGCTCATTTTATTTCGTCTGGCTGCTGCATGTGTCTTTTGCATAGACATTTGCCAAATAAATACTTTCACTACTTCAAAACTTAAGAAAACTATCAAACCTCAGGTAAAATGAAATCGCTTTTTTGAACTTCCAATGGGCATACCGACTACATTAGCGAATGGGTTTTAATAAATGTCTCATTTCTCTACATGTCTTTTATTTATAAATATTGCATAAACTGTTTTTTTTTTTTAATTTTCCGTTGTTTTCCAGGCCTTTACAACACTATGTAGGACCGACTTTGCATCTCTTATGGACGGCCAGCTCCATTATTTGTCGTTTTCCAAATGGTGCCTGGTGGACTGTATTTTCCCATCTGTTTTTGACAACTTTACTTCCTAAAATATGTTCCTTCACTTACATGTCCGTATTACCTTTTCTGCTTTTTATTCACTTTTTATTTATATGTCTATATTAACATTTTACCGTTCCGAATAATTCACTGCTGTATGAAGAAACCATTTTGGTTTGAAGACTCAACAATAAAGCTAAAGTTTGCATTCACGTGCACACGCAAACCCTATGAGGCTTATTACGAAGAAAGGAGTACCTGCTGCTGTCCAACAACAATAAGTTTTGAAAAATGTATTTTAAACTATGCGTTACTTCTTGGAACCCAGCAAATTTCATTTATTGTCATTTGCATGCTCTTGTTTTGGATACTTCTTTTATTTCCCGGTGTAATGATTCCTTATGGATTTTGTTCCTCGCTCCCTGTGCTTGCTGAATCATAATATCCTAGCATGACAGATAAAAGAAAATTTGTTAAATAAATCTAACTATTTAAATGTCAATTTCCTAGCCACACTAGAATACCGATTCTTATGACATCAGCGATGTTACGCAATGCCGGGTTTAGTCAGAGGAAATATGGGCGACGGTTCATACTCATCAGATGGCTTTCGTATTGCGGCGTTCAACCACCATTATGAGAAGAGTTGCGGGGCTACTTGGAAGAAAGACGTAGCAAACTCCAGGATAGAAAGCCAGCATTAACGGCGAGAGGACCCGATATGCTGGCCATACATCACTCCAAAAGCATGTGTGCCTGAGCCGGGTAGTATGCTTTCCTCTAAGCGCTGTTTCACCATAAATTGGGTTGAGCTGAGCTGAACCGTGTAGAAGCATACGTATTGAACTCTGTGTTAGTATTCAAAATAATAAATGATAACAAATTTGGCATTCAGTTTCAGAATAGGATAATTTGTTGAAAAAAATGTATAATGCAAGAGCATCAGATATAATAAATAAACCAACAAAATATCGAAAAAATAGCACAGTTTCTGTGGTTGCAAAAAAAAATATTTAAAAAAAAATCAATGAATTTTCGGGCCTAGGACAAATCTGCCAATGACCAAATGCGCCAATCGTAAAAATGGACAAATCTGCCAATTGACAAATCCGCCAATGGACAAATCTGCCAATTACCAAATGCGCCAAACCCGAAAATGACCAAATGCGCCAATTGTGAAAATGGACAAATCAGCCAATTACCAAATCTGCCAATTACCAAATGCGCCAAACGCAAAAATGACCAAATGCGCCAATTGCGAAAATGGACAAATCAGCCAATTGACAAATCTGCCAATTACCAAATCTGCCAACTACCATATCTGCCAATTACCAAATCTGCCAATTACCAAATGCGCCAAACGCGAAAATGACCAAATGCGCCAATCGTGAGAATGGACAAATCTGCCAATTGACAAATCCGCCAATTACCAAATCTGCCAATTACCAAATGCGCCAATTGTGAAAATGGACAAATCTGCCAATTGACAAATCCGCCAATTACCAAATCTGCCAATGGACAAATCTGCCAATGGATAAGTCACCGAACTATCATTTTACTTTAGATGTATTCTTCAATCATCGTCCCACAGTATTACAAAGAAGAAGAGGAAGGAGAATTTATGAAAGAGCGGAAAAGAGTATTTTAAGTTTAATGTGTGTTACTTTTATAAATTCGCAATTATGTTTCAAAATGAATGTTTACTGATGTTGGTTGTTGGAGTTTATTATCCTATTGCTGTATTTAGGTTATATGAGACGTTACGTAACACGTTTGAATTTTAATGCCCTCTCACTGGGAATCGAACCCGAAAAGATTAATGTTTGTTGTAATTATTGGATAGCCAACAAGCCTATTTGGTCTTTCACTTAAGTAGCTATTGCTTCAATTCTGTTCATCCGATTATCTTGGTTCATATGCCATTCACTTCAGAATAAACCAAGCTTGCAAATGGTACTATGCGCATGTGTACATGATGTATAAGAAGAAGGAAATTCAAGGTAAAATTGGGAATTTCCCGTCTAAAAGTCCCTTTGTTCAAATGTAGCACCCCCTGCTACGGCCCCAACTAAAGGCACCCAAATATAATATACCTTTAAAACTACTGTAGTTTATAAATAATATGTGCCAAGTTTCATTGTAATACCTACAATAGTTGTGACGGAAAAAATATTTCTCAGATCTGCTAGACAATACCAAATTTCATATAGAAAGAAAGTGAGATAACTATAAAATCAAATTAGTCCGAACAGTATTATTTATTTGAAATGAAATGAAATCTGAGTTTTACGTCCAACGGTTATAGCGGTAAGGCTAAAGGAGACGGTGATGATGAGTAATGAAAAAATGGTAGAATGAAGAAAGTTGGGGGAAACGGAAGAAACCCGAGGAAACTCACGCACACGGTGTTTGTCCACCACAAAGTTCACTTGGCGGGGACTGGGATCGAACCCGGGACCCCAAGCACCAGAGGTGAACGCTCCACCACTGAGCCACCGCGGCCCTATTATTTATTTGAGTATCATGACTTATACGTCATTCTCTTCAGAATAAAACAGGCTTTCAAATGATATCATGATAATATGTGTGTGTGTGTGTGTTGTACGAGAAAAGGGGAAATTAGGGTAAAATTGGGAATTTTCCGTCCAACAACAATCGGCAAGAGCAGAGTTGCTCCAGTAGCCCTGATATCGTTTCTCCATCATATATATAACTTGGTAGAAATGTTTCCCATGTTCATCAATGACTGCTCCGCAATTTTCTGGGAAGAAATCTATGTGGGAGTGGAACATATGTATTTTTAGTGATACATTACACCCTATTGCTTGGTAGAAGGTATTAAGTGCAACTCTACTTTCTTATAGTTCTGAGACCGCTCGTTTTCCAAAACATTCGTCACCACTTTTCGGAAAGAATCTCATGCAATCCTCTCTTCATTTTCTAACACTGCATCAAATTCAGGATCATTGAGGAGTTGAATTGAGGAGGCGAATTTGAGTGCCAATAAGGATTCATACCTGATTTTAGTTTCAGCAATTTGTGGAAGTTTACGCAGAATATATTTGAAGAATGTTTTGATGCGTCTATGAATAGCCGCCATTCATTGAGATTATCGTCTATGTTAAGTTTACTCATAAAACCAGTTAGGCCTACATAGTTACAACGTAATATGTCACTTTCCACTGAAACTACTGTTTGGAGATTCTGACCTGTTCAAAACACGAACACTTTTAGATCTTCAGAATAAGCTCCCCACTTCTTGAGTTTGGATGCCAGCAGTTCTGCGCCACTTTTTGAAAACCCCAGGTAATTTAATTCAGGTTGAGTATCATATGGTGAATAGATAATGATATTTTGGTTTTGTGAGGTTAGAATCGTTGGAAGACGATGAATCTGCAGCAGAATTTGACAATGTGGGTCGACATTGTTCACCTTTTGTTCTTCATCGGGTAAAACACTGGAGTAAGGTACGAGAAGTTGTGGAACCTTTAGTTCTTCAGAGTGTAGCTCAGTGATGAACATTTCAAGGAATATTTGAATTGAATAAGTAGCAGTCCACTTTTTTCTTTTTTGGATATACCTTTAATTGGAAGAACTATGCAAAAATAGCAGTTTGAAGTATGATCTGTCTGTTCTCTCCATATCATTGGAACTGCAAATGGCACGCATGGCCTTTTTCCGTATAGCCAGTCCCGCAAATTTGTAGAACAAGTATTACAACATATATGTGCTGCTCAGTTCTTGTCCACATCTCCCACTTTACAGCCAAAGTACAAGTGATAGGTTTTCTTTATGATAGGAGCGAAATACCACTTTTCGCTTCACTTCGTTAAAAACAACAATTTGCTCTTCACTGCAAACACATTTACGCGACATGTTTCTGCTTAGTATAGTCATAGAAAGATAAATAATAATAATAATAATAATAATAATAATAATAATAATAATAATAATAATAATAATAATAATAATAATAATAATAGCAGCAGCACCCACCCTTCCGCCCAATATACCACCACCACTACGTCCGAGATGGCAAATTGTAACTACAAAATAACGTTACACAACATGTTTTCTCTGTCAAACTCTTCAATATAAACTAAACCGTGAAGTGGTTGATATTTCTGTCAGCGATGAAGTGCGAACAATATGAATAGGCAGAGACTACAAAGGAATTTTTTTCGGGAGCAGTGTTGCCACGAGACGAGACGAGACGAGACTTCAGGCTGTCTCGTCTCGTCTCGTGCAAAGCATGTCTCGTCTCGTGTCTCGTCTCGAAAAAATATACTCGTCCCGTCTCGTGTCTCGTCTCGAGAGGTTCTGTCCCGTCTCGTCTCGTCTCGTCTCGTTTGTCTCGTAAAAAATATAGCAGCATACCATGGGAACGAAAGTAAAATGTAGCAGGCTGCACCATGCTAATCAAGATACAACTAAGTTACAAGTATTACCCAGAACACACAAGACAAGAAATGTCACGGTAGCTACACCGTGAAGCCTTCACCTCTAGTGTATGTGGTAGTCGGTTCGATCTCGGTTAGTGCCATGTGACCTTTGTGATGGACAAACATTGAATGTGTGTGGGGACCGCGGTGGCTCAGTGGTAGAGCGTTCACCTCTATTGCTTGGGGTCTCGGTTTCGATCCCAGCCCCGCCAAGTGAACTTTGTGGTGGACAAACACCGTGTGCGTGGGTTTTCTCAGGGTTCTCCCGTTTCCTCCCACTTTCTTCATTCCACCATTTCATTCATTACTCATCATCACTGTCTCCTTTAGCCTAACAGGCATAACCGTGGGACGTAATACTCAAAGATTTCATTTCATTTCATTTTTCGAATGTGCGTGTTTTCTCGAAGTTGTCTAGTATCCTACCACTTTCTTCATTCCATTAATTTTCCCATCATCATCCATTCGGCCAAAGTTGCCTAAAGGTCTTAAAAATAAATTCAATTAAGCTCACAAGGCAAGGACAAATAGTTTACAAGATAATATATCCCTGCTGTTAGTTGTCTGAGGCTTCTCGACCCTGTTTTTTTTTTTTTTTTTTAACATTCTGAAACATTGAAATTTGTTTCACCAGTTTCAATACACGAATATACAGCAAATTGCTCATAGGTACGTCGAAGATGAAGACACTAATGTCAAATAATGTTTACTCAACAAGCAAAGTTCGATGTAAAGGTGTCACCATCCCCGACACTAACGTATACTATCAACCCACTTGCTTTATAGTGTCTGTATATACCGGTATATGATATGTGATATATATATATGATATGTGTGTACACTTTACATTCCTTATATTCTTTATATTCCAGCCTTTAGGTTTCACAGTGTTAACCCATAACAATCCAAAAACTAGTTTCCATTTTAGCATGTTTAGATTTGTTGCAATTATTATTCTTTTTTTTTTAAAAAAAGCTCGGAACCAAATAATTTTATTGAGTAATGGAAAGTATTTGATTGAAATTTTATATGTTACTACACAGTAAGCTCTACTTAAAGTGCCATAGTAATGGGAGCTGAACGATACATCGGACGAAAGAATGCTTGGGGCCAGTCTTCACCTCCATGGTTCAAATCTGTTCCCATAACCGCGGGGTGTGTGCTACTATGTGGTGATTGCCCCGTTTGTGTAACAAACTCATGACAGTACACCCAGATTAGCTAGTGGCTAAAAAAAAAAAGTTGATTTTTGGTTGGTCATTTTGGATTAAAGTTTCTTATATTGTCGTGATCTATTCGCAATCATACAACGTACATCTTCATACCAATCCGAGCGGTCTGCGGCTATAGACCATGGCTTGAAGGCCCCGGGTTGAGTCCTGAAAGGGTCGTGTGCAGGGACGTACGGAAGGGGGGGGACACGGGGGTCCGGACCCCCCCCGAAATTTCGACTTTTTAAAAATTTAGCCTAATTTTAGGGGCAATTTTAGCAATTTTAATATAAAATAGCTTCATATTTAGTTTGAACCCCCCCCCGAAATAAATTCCTGGGTACGCTACTGGTCGTGTGTACGGATTTTAACAGCATGTTTTTTCGTATTGTGTCAGGGGGCGAAATCGTACGATAAAAGGATTTCAGTCTGAAAAAATTGGAGAGAATATACTCCCCAGGATACTTTCACGGGAGTAAGGAATTAGTAAAAATATAGGATATACATTTTATAGCAGGTAGCAGGTTTAAAAATATTGTTTGGGTATCCTATTTCTTTTCTGTTAATTATGTTCTCCAATGTTCGAATTTTGATCATTCTCATGATATTTTCTGCTTTCAACGGAGTTCCAGGAATATTATACCAAATGTTCTTTAAACTTATCAAGTTCGAGATTTTTTATATGCATGTAAGAAACAATTTCTGAAGATAATTCAGGTCCTAATGAATATTATTCACTAGGAAAGGGAAGTATTCCCCTCCTCTCAACATGGAAGCAGAGGGCAATTTCGCACTCTGGTCAGATCAAACATTTCCGCGTAACAAAACGAAGGTCCCCCTGTAAAACCTCTTCACCTAAAGTGTTATTGTTAGTATCCCCATGAGCAATTGTCCGCCGCACGTTAGTCGGGCTGATCGCTACTACGGATTTCGAGCGGGAACGAGGCGGGACATCGAGTCGGTTGAGTAACTGCAACCACTGGCGGACCGATGACGGTTTTGTCGGGGTACCCGCGAACGCGGTACTGCGACGGATGTAGCCTTCCGACCATACGCTGATCGTGGCGATTGTCCCTGCTTACGGTCGTGTGGCGGGAATGGATCGGCTTTGCGTTACCCACAATTCTTCACTCTTCGCGTGGTGAACGTCATTTGTTCTAGTTTTTATATGAACAGAAGAGAACTCGGTAACTATTGTCAGACAGTTCGTTGGCTTACAAAACTATTTTCGTGACAGGTTACAGCAGAACATGTTACCTTATTTCTTACTTGGCAAAATGTCAAATATACTGCCTAAAGCTTTGCTCATTGCAAACAATCAACTCCAAAATTACAATTCTCACTCACAATTACGAGATAGTAGTTCAGATATGCTTGGAAGGTATTGCCTTCTACAACCAACCCATCCCCGGATGGGAATGGATTTCTTGAAAAAAATGGTGCTAAATCTTTGTATTTTAACCATGTATTGGTATAAAGGTTTCAGCGCTTATGTGCCAATACGTTCTTGCTAAGATTAAGAGTAGATGATTAAAGGCGACATGAAGAGAAATTTTTGGGGGCAATCCGCCGTGGTTTGCGGTAGATCCGATTACGTCTTGCACATGGGGAAATACGTGGAGGGATTTCATCGGCTGGGTATCGGCTAAAGGCGGGGGAGCAGCGGGATTATGGCGGATACCCCGCCGGCGGGACGAAGGCGTAATTAGTGTAATCGAGCAGGTGGCCCGACGGCGGCGTCCGCCAGCGGCCCGCTATTGGCACGTCGATGGGCCTACGGCGGCCCGCTGGCGGAATGCTTATGGGGATCATAAATTTGCTGAAAGCAAACAATTTCAAGGGTTCGTCGATAATATCTTTGCTTTCTTTGTCCTTCGCCCGCCTTCCAAACGAAGAGGTGAATTTTACAACATGACTGCTGTATAATAAGCGAGCGATTAATAAAATGGTAAAAGTATGTTTTATGTGTATGTGTATGTAGGTGCGTGTGTGTGTGTGTGTGTGTGTGTGTGTGAGAGAGAGACAGAGAGAGAGAGAGAGAGAGAGAGAGAAAAGACAAAATTTTAGTTGCAAGATGACATACTTCAATTGCCGTTTTCGGTTCATATAGCAAAAAGAATACCGCCACCAGAGAATAAAGACAAGTGTGGTCTGTTTTGTTCTCTTCCGCCATCTCAGCCAAAACTTTCAACTACAGCCTGTAATGAGTGTAGACCTTACCCAGTTTTCCGATTGAATAGATGGTGGTGGTAGTTCGGTTTCTTGACCTTGTAAAAATCGTCCTTGTCTTTGATTTTGTTTGTCATCATTCCAGCCAGAAATAAAAAAAAATGAGAATTCCTCAGTTTACAGCAAGGGTAATTGGGGACAAGACATTAAGGATGATATTCCTGGAAGCTCATATATCACGATTGTTTCATTCAATAGACAGAGGACACTTTTCTATGAAGGCTTTTCAACATGTTTTCTCACAAAGGGGATTTTCCTCTATATGACCACTGGCAATTTCAATCTTGGCCATTCCCGCCAGCGTTTTCATTTTCGAGACACGAGACGAGACGAGACATTTCACGAGGCGTCCCGTCTCATCTCGTGTCTCGTCTCGTTTTCGAGACGGGACAAGCAGTCTGTCTCGTCTCGTGTCTCGTCTAAAGGGTTCTGTCCCGTCTCGTGTCTCGTCTCGTTTACGAGACGAGACGAGACGAGACACGAGAAATGTCTCGTCTCGTGGCAACACTATTCGGGAGGGGCCCTAAGTTTTTCGGGGGTCCAAATACAATTTGAAGCTAAATTATATTAAAATTTGTAAGATTTAACCTGAAATTAGACTAAATTTACAAACAAGTCGGGGTGTCAAGACCCACAGGACCCACCCCTGCGTATGTACCTGAGCGTAGCAATGAAACTAACCGTCAAACAATGGAAGTTTATTGAAATAAGTAGACAGCTTCTGTTGCTACGAACCCTTAATTTGCCCAGCAGAGCACATCGGATGATAACGTATTTCTTTGAAACCCGAACCAATCTTCAAAAACGAATTTCATATTCATTATCAGCACCCTCAAATTAGTGAGAATTGATTAGTTTTATCTCCGAAGCATTTTCACTGTTGACCAGTGTTTTCAGAGCAAGTTTCTCTTTATGTAGTTAATAGACGTTTAATGTGGATTAAATATGATCCAAGATTAGTTGATATAAAAGGAAAATTAGTATAATTGAGTTAACTTTTCATCTATTAGTAAACCCACATTAGCAACTACTGTTTTGTAACTTGTATGCTTAGTGCATAAAATAATTTTTTGATCTTGATAACAGATTCCTAAAGTGAAAAATATTAACTGTTAACAATCGGATTGTACCTTTTGTTGCTTGATTTCTCTTAACACTGACACACATATTTCCAAGAATGATACGCGTAGTCCTAACAGTCTTCCAATGACGAGACATATATCATTCCATTGATAATATTGAGGTAAAAAAATGCCATGTAAAAACCCGTGTAAACTTTTCTAGAACATGTACTAAAACATCCTATTCGTAGATATGAAAATTGATGCTTTGTTACAGCTACTTACTGATATAAAAGTGAAACTGAATTATATCGTCATTAACCAATATATAGATACATACAGACACACCTACATACATTATTTTTTTTTTTTTACATATCATCCTCCTGCGACCCTCCTAGGGATGAAAGGGGTATCTTTCGCCCATAGTGTTTGTTTCCTCACTGTAAGTAATACGTGTAACAAGTTTGGTTGAAATTGCTCCAAGCATTCGAGAGTTATGCTCGAACATACATACATACACACATACATACATATATACATCCTTTTTATATGTATAGATAATGCCTTAACAAGTTTGAAGTTTTTAATCTACGTACAGTACAACCTCGTTTATCCGGCCCTCGTTCACCCGGATCTCCGGATAATCCAAACCGGATTTGTAGAAACTTTTTAAAATTTAATGTTCACATAGATAATAATTTTTAACTATGATAGCAAGAACGTAACCATAAGTACGACAAACATTTTCTTTTTGTTTTGATTAAATGTACAGTTCCTATATAGATTTCACAGTAAATTATGGTAATACTGTACATAAAATGATTCTTATCGAGTTTTAGAAAGCTTTACTCACAAGACGTTGAAGTGAATTGACTCAGGATTTGTTTTGCTTATTATCCATATTATCAGGATTATTCGGATTTTCGATTTTCCAGATTGCCTTTGGTCCCAGATAGTCTGGATAAACATGGATGTACTGTATATAAAAAATACGTATGTATGAACGGATGTAGACCCTATGTGTATGTGTGTATATGTTCTAGCATAATTCTGGAACGCCTTGAGCAATTTCAACCAAACTTGGTACAAGTATTACTTACAGTGAGGAAACAAACACTATGGGCGAAAGATACCCCTTTCATCCTTAGGAGGGTCACAAGAGGATGATATGTAAAAAAATAATGCATGTAGGTGTGTCTGTATGTATCTATATATTGTGTAGCATAACTCTGGAACGCCCGGAGCAATTTTAACGAAACTTTGTACACGTATTACTTATAACCAGGAAAAAATGTTGTAGGGGTGAGATACATCTATCATCCCCAAGAGGGTCACAGGGGGATCACATATACAAATAATCGAAAATGACTGGTATTAGTGTCAAATTCTTATGTTAGTGTTCGGGGTCACGGAGATGAATGGTGACTCCCAATGCCATTACCGTAAAATATTGCCTCCACTGGTATGGGAAGTGAGGGGGGAGTTAAAAATAAAAAGTCACGGTGAGTATGACATGAACAAAGAATAGATTCAGTCGAAATAAACCGGGTAATCAATCTTTGAAATGAGCATTATATGGGGAGTTGGGGGATTCAAATATTTTGCACAAATTTCGTCATACTGTGCGAAGAACTAGCATTTTAGCTAATATATATAGTGAAACTTGTATAAAACAGAAGGCGGTGGGTCCGAATTTTACTCGAAGGAATAACAGCGATAAGGACTGTGAGGAGTTTCCGTTATAGACAGATTTCCGTTTTATTCAAGTTCCGGTTTCTACAAGTTTCACTGGATAATATAATCATAGTCAACCATTGTCAATACAGTGCTGGGTGAAGGTCTTTTCAACTCTTTTCCGCAACAACCTATCTTCCATTGCTCTTGCACCGTTCTGTGAATCCAATCTCTTGAACCTTTCTCCACGTTGAGTGAGTCAGATGAAAAAAAAAAAAAAAGCAATTCTGTACACGAGTTGATAATATTTCTGTGATAGAATTACTGGAAACTTTTATCTCTTATCTCAAATACGGGTCTAGGATGTTTCGGTGTAGGACATTTCGCTGTAGGGTGTTTCGGTGTAGGATGTTTCGGTGCTGGACGTTTCGTTGTACGGATGTTTCGGTGTACGGACGTTACGGTGTAAGGACGTTTCGGTGTAAGGACGCTTGGCTGTAAAGGACGTTTCGGTGTATAGCCTAATATTTGATTGCATTAATCATATGCTTGTAATGAACAGTCATGAAGTGTCATAGTGTAGCCACTCTGCAATAGCGTAAACTGATTGATATTGTAATTGAGTCTCATTGTTATTGCTCAGTCTCTTCGTAACATCAGCGTATTTTTTTTCTTTTTTCTGACTTCATGTCCGCCAATTAACTTGTGTGTTCCATTTGAACAGCACTAACAAGGAGACTTACGGAAGTGTAATTTACTGATTTGAATGAAACTTTGCAAACTTGTAGAATATCAAAAACTAATCGTCACGTATATTTTTTTTTATTTTGGCAATGGTGCGGATTTAAGGGTAGAAACCACCCTTTTAGAGGTGGCCTCTAAGCATAAACAGAAAATAATCATTAAAATAGAAGATTAAATGATACAGCCAGCTTACTGCCAAGGGGGTTTTAGGACAGGTGATTCAGAACCTGACGTTAAAATTACAAAATTCAAATTGGCGGATCCAATATGATGATTACTATTACAAATAGTCTTCTGGTTTGAAATGTTCTGCAGTTAGCCAAGAACAATTATAATTGGCAGGGACTACTGAGAGAAGGTGCACACTGACGCGAAACCCCTTTCTGTACTTATTTTAACAGGACGTTTGATTAAATCTATAGCCCAAAAAGTTAGAAGCCAGTACCAATGCATTTGTCGCGAAGAAGAAGCAACACATGTTATTGGAAAAGAAAATATTTATAATTCTGATCAATATGGTTTCATTTTTAAATGTAGACGGGACGTACTCTAGTGTTTACAGAGACACAAACAGTGGAAAGTGTGGCGCAGTCAGTAAATTCTATGACTCATAGCTACATCATACAGCCTATAATTTCTGTAAGTAGTGTTTTGTTATCACCACTGTTGATTGTTTTGTAGGAAAACAATGGAACATTTGGTCTTGTAGTCCAACACAACCTCTTTAAATTTGTAAACATCCTTGTAAAAACATCAAATCCGGAAAAATTAACATCAAGTCTTGTGAGATCATGGTTCCAAGAGATTTTTCTTCAAGCGTCTAATCCAAAGTCCATTTTGTTATTAGCTTCGTGGAGTGGTCACATCTCATCAACTTTGAACCTATTTTAAGAACAAAAGAGTAACTCATAATAGAAACAATTTCTGCGGGAACAACTGGTAGGATTCAGGCTCTTCTTGTGCTCTTTAGGCCATTAAAAAATTTTCTTGAGACATTTATCTGACACTGTCCTTCTCTACAACTATAACATCAATTTACATCTTCGTAATAACATAATTAAGATCCCAGCACTGATTCATAATCAGTTTTCTTCTCCTAGATTTGCTAATCTTATTCGGTATGCATGATATAAAAGCGGTTATTTTGAAGAAAAACCTCCTGTGTTTGAAAATTTCCTTTCAAAGATTGTGCAGCATTTTGCGATTTGTGCACAGTTATTGCCGTAATAAGGTGTGTGTGGTGTACACAATGTTTATACATCACACACTTTTTTTTTACTATATATCATTACCGTAAAACGTTTTCCCAATCAATTCATAATTATAACATTTGAGGATATAAGAAGTTCTGACATAGAGTGAAGCGAGGGGACCCACTATAAATAAGTAACCCCTGTCAATTACAGCAGCATTTAATTTTTTATTTATTAATTTATATTTTCTACTTCATGAATTTATTTCTCCGTAACGAATAATTTTCATTTTGAAAAGTGGACATTTCGATGTAAACATTGGAACTTTTACACCGAACCAGCCTCACACCTAAACGTCCTTACACCGAGACATCCGTGCACCAAAACGTCCTACACCGAAATGCCCTGCACCAAAACGTCCTACATCAAAACATCCTACACCGAAACAGCCGTATCCCCTCAAATACGATATCTGAAATATGTAACTCTTTATTTAATAATAATAATAATAATAATAATAATAATAATTATTATTATTATTATTATTATTATTATTATTATTATTATTATTATTATTATTATTATTATTATTATTATTATTATTATTATTATATTTCGATTTGCTTCAGTTGAAGATTAAAGAAAGCAATTTAAAAAAAAAATTCCGATTCATTCATTGTACTTGTATTATATTCTAAAAGACACTGGTGATATTATCGTGACAAAATTTTCGGTGACGAAATTACCTATATGGTAATATTTTGGTGACAAAATTACCAGTGACGAAATTACCGTGACGAACTTTCCGGTGACAAAATTACCGCCGCCCGTTTCCTCTCGACGTTTCTCCCATTGTGACCAGAGAAAAACAAAAAGAGGGAAGGAAGCGAAACCTTGCATGAAGCAACTGTAGGAAAGGGGACACCTAGCCACGTATTGGTTAATATCACCGGATGTAAAATGTTGCCAACTCAACACAAAATTGTATTTTTTGAATAGCACTACGTTAAGTTATTACAAATTTTAAGTCTATATACAAATCGAAAACAAACAATACCACTTTTATTGTTCAGTGTTGCAAACTAATTATGCTATAATATCACAAAAATCCAGAAACATCCCAATTTTGGAGGTCTCTATAACAGTGATGACGCAAGTGAGACGGATGGTGCATCGCACATCGAAAGCACCTTAGTGTCGAATACTATGGTCAGCATATGGTGTATTTCTATCAAACAGAAGAAAAAAGCTACAAGGAATTCAAAACTTGACTTCTTGCAAAGGGCTTTATTTCGAAAAAGAGCTGAGATAAGTATCACATCTAATTACGTTTACAGCAATTTGATATTTTACACCGTTTAGGAGATATAATAATGAATGTTAAAGTTGGCAATACTACTAAAAGTCGTGAAATTAGGAGAATATGTGGTAATCAGAACTACCAAAAACTGTTGGTCAAGTATCAAAGGTGCGAAAACAAGCAACGATCGCTTTATAAATTTCTTGCAACTGCGTCATTTTAAAAAGTATTGCCAACTGTAACATGTATATATGATGTCTAGTGATGGGTAAATTCCCGGGAAGATATTTTTCCGGAATATTCCCGGGAAGATTCCCTAAAATGGGAATTTTCCGGGAATTTATCTACAATCACAAATAAAATTGCATTCTATTACTATATTATGATTTCAAAGTTAAATTCGTTTCTATATCACAGTATATTATTACTCTTGTTCCCAGCGGAGCCTTTAAAATGTATATCGTCCCTTTCCGGCATTAACGCAGTAAGCGACATTTTTTTCGAAATTGACTTTTTTGCAGTTTTGGGCTCAGAATTTTAAGGCGCATCGAATGGTCTAATTGCCATGTTTCTATCTTTAACCGTTGCGGAGATAGCTATGTCGCTTACACGGGTGTAATTAGACTTGGTGGAGTCAAAAATGTCGTATGTAACACTCAGTCGTTTGTATTTACTGCATAAATGTTTCCGATGAAACGAAGAAACTAACTTGTAGTCTAGATTGTTTCAAACACCAAATTATTTTCGTGCTTGGAGCAAATAAATGTGGTATGAACATGATTTATTACAATATTTCATAGCAAAAGTGTAGTAAGCGACAGATTGAAGTTGGTTCTGAGTCGCTTGAAACAATTTTGATATAATGATATAAATGATTTCCAGTATTTGTTGTAGTTCTATTTACCTGCTAAGAACAAATACTTTTCCTTACAGCAATTTTGCTATCTTACAAATATACGTAAGAGGCTCTCAGCCTCACTTCTGAAGTAAACGGTAATATTGTTATAGCTACTTACTGCTATTTTACTTGCAATAACAGTGTGTAACGTCGTATAATACATTTTAAGGTTTCTTATTTCGGTGCAGAAGTTCTTCGGCGAAAACTTCCAAAGCTGCAAAAGCGTCCAATTTACACGACTTCAGAGCACCTATTGGGAAAAAATAGTGTGTTGCGAGCAAGTAAGGGAAAGGAGCTAAGAGGTTCTACGCTTGGCGTTTAATACATTTTTCCCAGTAGAGTGAAAGTGACAATTGTATTGACCATGCAAGAGGAAAACAATGGTAAGGTTTGAACCAACTTTTAGCAAGTTTTCACAATGATTGTTTCCGTTCCCTTTACTGTATGGTTTCAGATATCAATTTTTTAACATCATTTCACTAAATAGTAGGCTAAAATTAATAATTTCGTTTTCATTTATAATAAATATAATAATTTCAAAACTTGTCAACAAAATAGGAACAGAAATTCCATAGTGGGCCTGGTGTGTATTAAATAGTCGGTGTTATTTTAATGGTTTCAGGGAGAATGGTAAAATTATTGTACATATGCGTCCTTTTCAACAATAGGTGGGGGAAAGCAAATTTATGTTTACTTAACCTTAGAACAACAACGCTTCTGAGAGTTGAATTAAAATCCTAAACAACAAACTATTCGCAGACAGTACATGCAACGGCATTGTGTGAATATAAGCCTAACGATGGTAATTGTGGTCGGGCAGGAAAGAAAACTTAGGTGTAAATAGGTGTAGCTTATGTGTAAATAGCGGGCCTAGGGGGAATAATCCTTACCTAAACCAATATCTAGAAAATCCCTAGAAAAATCAAAATTCATGAAAATAATTATGAATTTTTGACATTAATTTCTACCAGTTGCATCCACTTCCACAAATATTTTCATTGAAGTCAGAAATATACATATAAACTGAGATTTTGTTTTTCCTATTGAATAAGTTTATATTAAGAACTATTAGAAATTATTTGTTCATTGTTTTACAGTTAACTTTAGTATGTCAGTTATAAAAGGACCCCTTTGATGGAGCATTCCATAACCCCATATGGCCGTATCCATCCTATACTTTTCTGCTAGGATCGATACGCCTATGATCTTGGGGAACTACTATCAACATACATGGGTTGATATTCACCGTAATGGACTAAAGATTTTTTTAAGAATATCAATGGGTCTTAGAAGTTTAAACTTCGCCTTTAAAACGTTTAAAATATCGTTGAAAAGCCGGACATTTTTCTGCTTAATGAACGATTATCAAAGTTTCGTCAACATGTTTTTCAGTGTTTAATAAACTTCCTGTGTACAACTGGATAAAAGTCAAGGTAAAATATGGACAATCACAAAAAGTGTGTTCTAAACATCATATCACTTAAATGGAAATGTGCAGAACAATATCCCGGTTTCACACACTGAAAATAACGTAGGACTTCAATAATTCATGTTTTTTAGGATGCCTCTATGTGTGCATGTATTTTATGTTTGTCCACTAATATCTTCGAAAATTCTTATTTCAGCACAGCTTTTTGCATTAGGTAACACTGTTCAACTTACGGAATGGTGAAAGAGTCGTTAAAATTCAGTAAACATGTTACATAAAATATTTCTATTGTTGACAAGTTATTAGGAATGATTATTTTGTACACTAAGACTAAACGATCACTACATTAGGGACACTTATCTAATAGCGTGTTCATTCTGGGTAATCAAAGCATTCAAACGCTTATGAAAAGATTCCTCAAGGTATACTCCTTGTATTCTGCAGGTTCAGTCCAAGCCATCTATGCTGCAGCAGTTCCTGTAAGTGGTGCACATGTGGACGATGTGCAGCAAATTTCACAGTACATCACAGCATGTTCCATACATGCTTAATAGGGTTAAATCTGGCAATTTTGGATATCAGGATAGTATTGAAAACTCATTTTCATGTTCCTCCAACCATTATGTAAAAAAACGCAGCCCGATGACACCTTCCGTTCTCCTGCTAGAATATGGCGCTGCTCTCTTGGACTTGGAGATATGGGCCATGAAAAGTTTAATCGAGTAAGAAATATCTGTGCGTCACTTCCCAGACCCAGACAATAAACAGCACCGCCACCGTCCTTTTGAATTGCCATGCTGCAACCCGGAGACGTACCGGTATACTCATGCTATTTCCAACAATATCATCGACATGGTTCAGTGAAAAGCGGGACTTACCACTGCAGATAACCTTCTTTCATTGGTCCATAGTCCAATGATCCCTTTGCTTTTGTTCATGTCAGCCGTATGTTATTTCTGTGTTATTGTAATAGTGTTGGTATACGGCTGTTACCCTAAGCGATGTAAGGTATGTCACATGGTCATGGTTGAAATTTGTTGTAGAATTTATTGGCCCACATTGTACTGGTGCGTCAATTTTTCCATTGACATACGCCTGTGGTGAGATACCATAGTGCTATTCGTTGTTCATTTTCTGCCCATCGCACGTATCTGATCCAAGTGTGGTCGCTTGGCGGATGACTGACCGTCATGAGCACTGTTGGTAAAATCTTGACACTGTAGCGCTTGAACATCCCACAAGTACGACTGTCTCAGGTGTACTGGCAACAGTCATTTGTACCCCAACAGTTTGCGCTAGTCAAAATTTACTCATATAATTTTGTTTGCTCATAACGGGCATCAGCTGCATTCTATTATGTTCGGTAGCCGTGCGCGTCTTCTATGTTACCTGCTCATGACGTGGACGTTACGTGTTATCGATATTTGATGGCGGTTATTTCTATTGTAATGATCGTTCTGTGCATATAAAATCTAGCTCTTAAGAAAGGTTGCTTTTAGTAACTAATTAGCAATGCCAATTTGTTGTGGACTTTAGGAAACTAAGGGTCAGGCCGGAGAAGAATAGAGGGCAAGGATGTGAAAAGCCAGCGGCTCTGGCCTTACAGAAGTGCCGTCCCGGCATTCGCCTGTTAAGACTGAAAAATATCATGGAGATCTTCAGTTTGGATGACTGGCTAGAACAAGGTTCGTGCTCACGTTCGACCTATCCAATGCTGTTTGGCAGGCAGGCAAGTTGCCCCTACTCATCCGGCCAGGTAACAAATTGTCAATGTTAATTATATAAAAAATTAAACCGATTTCAAAGAGTGTGATAAAAATAGCAGAGTAATATTTTCCTAAAGCTTCGACTTACACTATCACTTGCTAATACTTATAGCTGACCTTTTAGGTCAATGGAAATCAAAGCTACCTAATTTGTTTAATGGATTTCTGCCAACGTCAAAAGTCAGATTTATTTAGTAGACAGGAGGTACTATTAGTCAAAGCTTTTAAAACTATTATTTTGCACTCCACTTACAAAAAATATGAGTTTTATCACATTTTAGGTCGTTTCATTTTTTTGCTATTTTCTGCTTTTAGTTTTCCCGTGGGAGGAAGATTTCAAATCTAACCAAACAGGAAGTTGAAAAACAAGTCATGAAGCCGAGGGTACCAAATGGGACACATTTCAATATAGTTAATTGTTTGAAAAGTGAGATCATGAAAATTGGGGCTGAAGAAAGGAAGGAAAACCCAAACAAGCATCAGAAGAGAGCAGCAGTGGAAGATACCCTAAACCCTGATGAGAACAAGGCTGAAGAAGGGAAGGAAAACCCAAACAAGCATCAGAAGAAAGTAGCTATAGAAGACACCCTAGAAACCGGATGTTAACAAGGCTGAAGAAGGAAAGAAAAACCCAAACCAGCTTCAGAAGAGAGTAGCAGTGGAAGATACCCTATACCCGAGTGAGAAGAAGGCTGAAGAAGGGAAGAAAAACCTAAACAAGCATCAGAAGAGAGTAGCAGTAGAAGATATCCTAAAGAGAGGAAAAGCAGCCAAGCAGCCTTTATGCAGCAGCCATCCCTATCAGTAAGGCCAAGTAGCAGGATCTTGTTAAATTGTGTAATCAGAATATTCTACCAAAGCATCTACACGGGTTCTACCAGCAGTTGCCACACACGGGAGAAGCACAAGATATCCTTCCTGACACAGATGAAGATGAAGAAGAAATTCAAGATTGAAACATGTTGTCATCATTTTTTTATTTTTTCTTGCAATAGTTAAAAATTGATAAAGTTACAGTTTTGTGAAGTTTCGACAATTTCCATTTATTTAGTAAATGAATGATGCAAATTTTCATTGTATCAGTAAGCTTAACAAATCAGTAATAATTTGCAATATTCTAAGCTTTAATAATTTTTAAAAAAAAACTATAAAAAATAAATGAGGAAACTAAATAATGGTGTCAGTTATTATTAATTTAACTATTCAGAAGATTAGCTTAATTTTTACATATAAAGGAGAGGTAAGCCAAAGCATTTTTCTTGCCAAATTTATTTTAAGCAGCATTATTTCAAGAACCGTTCAGTATTTTTCCGATCAGTATATAACTAACATTCTTCAATTAACGAATCAGCAATTTATTATCATTTACTTTTTCCCTTTAAATGTCGCTTAACGCAATCTCACTATGACACCGTGTGCCTTAATGCATTAGTACATTTGAATGAATGTCGTTTGAAGCATTGATCTGTTAAAAATTTTGTAAGCAAAAATGAATTAAGCGCCAAAATAAGTGAATATTTTTAAGCTATTATATACGTCACTGTCCTATTTGACGGAGCTTGTTTAATTATATTAGCTGTATTTTTCTTATGAAAATAGTCCAGAAAACAAAAAAGTTATTCAAGAAAAAACATAAAAATTTCAGTTTTTCGGCTCTCCTGTAAAATTTTCAAAATGTCGCTTACTGCATTAATGCCGGAAAGGGACGATATTCTGAACGATGTTATTTTATTAATATTTTATTATATTTAGAGAGTACGCATAAATCTATATTTATTTACAATATGTTCTACGAAAGTACATATGTTTCAAGAATGGTATAGTAAGTCGACATACTTTTAAACCGCTAAAACGTTTAAATTTACATGTAAGTGGATTATCTGAACTTGACTCTTCTACTGATATAAACATATTAAATTTTTAAGTGTTATAAACAAATTAGGTTGGATAAGTGCCAGAAGACACATGTCCCACTCTTTTGTCAACATTTGCGATTGCAAGATACTTTCTTATCTTTATAATTTTGCATGTAATATTGCCATACACGACATTTTTTCCTGCCCATTTCTCGAAATTTCATGCTTTAATTCACATGTAAGAGAAGTCCGAGTACCTCTTCAGAAATTCGAGTCAGAGACAGGAGAGAGACCGACGTCTATTACTAACGGTGGTTCAGGGTTTATTAATAGTACATCATCTCTATTTCTACATAATTCTACATTACTTTACAAAATGGATTCTTTTCATCATTTGTAAATTAGTACTTTGCTACTTTTGGCTATTGTTTAGTTTGGTGGGTCCAGATTTTGCACCTACTTTTTTTTTGCAATATTTTATTCCGATGCGGTTGTTTTATGGTTTCATACGTTAAATTACGTTACCAACATTAAATTCAGACAGCATTGCCGAGTGAGAGTTAGCGAGTGAAGGCGGGGTAGAGCCCCGCAGGGCACGTTGTTTTCTATCTTCGTTACCAACAATTCACTTTCTTTTCTCACATAAATCACTTTCACTTACCTTTACGGTTTGTACAAATCCCCCACTGCCCTAAACAAAACTGTGTTCAATACTTTCTTGACTAATTGAACACCACTATCAACTCATTTGTTTCGTAAATCGTCCTACTTTTTGCTAGTTTTGGGCCACCAATACTACACAATTACCCTACCTTTTAGTGCAAATGGAAATGGTACTTAAAAACTCATATTATTAATTTTATCAAGTACAGTCAAAAGAATTTTAAATTTTTTAACCTCCAAATTCTTTAAAATCTAGAAGTAAATCATAATATATTAAAATAATGTAATTAGTCATATGGTTCTTATAATTTGGAAGATAAAGTAAAGAAATGGATATAAATTCCTTCCCGGGAATTTATAGGCCAGGGAAAAAACCCGGGAATATTCCTATTTTTTTAATCCCTTCCCACTGCCCATCACTAGTAATGTCCAAGAGGTCGGGCGCCCCAAACTATAACCTCAGTGCAGAAAGTGGCCAATCACTTCAGCAAATAACAAAAACATTCATTTTTAACAGTTATAAATTCATCGAAATTAACACATAATTACCAGCAAATTATCTCTCATTGCCTTAGAGCATGTACGATTTATTGAACTTTTACATCATATGTTTCTCCGGTCTTCACAAAATAACCAACTTTTTAAACATATAGGGGAGACCGGGGCTGGTTGGCGAACTTTTCATTCTTTATTTTTTTTTATGAGTAGATTGTGCACTGTATTGCAATGTAATGGATGTGTACGGACAGACCAATGTTTCCTCTAATAAATTCCATTTTTGTTTTTGTTTTGTTGCTTACAGTTTTCGAGAAATAATTTTTCTTTCTTTTAAAACGGAGTATGCCACCGACCCCTACTGAGGGTCTGGTTGGCTGATAGCGTGGGGCTAGTTGGCATTCTTTTTAAATATACGAGGGCTATCCAGAAAGTAGATTACGTTTTGGAATAAAAAATCAACAAAGTATAGGAAACAAATTTTATTATATACAGATGAAAGCCACGCACAAATACTACTTTTCGACATAGTCACCATTCAAATTAAGGCATTTATCGTAGCGATGTACGAGCTTGGAAATTCCTTCGTCGAAAAATTCGGCCGCCTGCGACTTCAACCACTTCGTTACCTCTTCTTGCAGCTGTTCGTCGTCATCAAAACGCTGCATAGCCAGCCACTTCTTCATTGCTGGGAATAGGTGGAAGTCGCTCGGTGCCAGGTCGGGACTGTACGGCGGATGAGGAAACAACTCCCACTGAAAAGATTCAAGAACTTCACGCGTGACATTTGCCGTGTGGGGCCGGGCGTTGTCGTGAATCAACAAGATCTTAGAGCTCAACATTCCTCTGCGCTTGTTTTGAATTGCTCTTCTGAGGTTTTGCAGAGTTTGGCAATACCTTTGAGCGTTTATTGTAGTGCCTCTTTCCAGGAAGTCCACCAAAATCACACCTTTTCTGTCCCAAAAAACAGTCGCCATCATCTTCCTTGCCGACATTGTTTGCATGCATTTCTTGGGTTTTTGGGGAGAACCTGTGTGCCCCCACTGCATTGATTGCAATTTCGTTTCACAGTTCACGTGTTTCACCCATGTTTCGTCACCAGTAACGATGCGATCGAGTAAAGAGTCACCATCCTTATTGTAGGCGTCCAAAAAGTGCAACGCTGCAGCCATTCGCTGATTTTTGTGGTCCTCTGTCAAGATTTTTGGAATCCATCTTGCACAAAACTTGTGGTAACCAAGCTTTTCGCTGATGATTTCGTGCAACAAACTTCGCGAAATTTGTGGAAAACTCAAAGAAAGTTCCGTTATTGTGAACTTTCGATTTTCACGGACTTTAACATCGACTTTTTCGACAAGTTCGGCAGTCACTTTGCTGGGTCTCCCACTTCGATCTTCGTCGTGAACATTGGTTCGGCCATTTTTAAATCTTATGACCCACTGTCGCACTCCACCTTCAGTGATAATGTTGTCCCCATACACTTCACACAGCTGCCGATAGATTTCTATCGGTTTACAGTTTTTTGCTGTCAGAAACCTTATTACTGCACGCACCTCGCAGCTCGCGGGATTTTCAATTAACGCAGACATTTCAAACCGTCACAGTATCTTAACGGAGCACAGCACGAACCTCTCACTAGCACGGCTAGATGCCGACTGAGCTGCGCAACGCTCTGACCCCAAGATGGCCGCGCTAGCCCCGCCCCTAGCGGACACAGACGAAAACGTAATCTACTTTCTGGATAGCCCTCGTAGCAAAGCACACAAAAAATTGGATTTATTAGAAATATACGTTATTTTTCTGAATTCTATTATATATATTGCAATGAAGTAGGCTATTTGAAGTTTGAAATTACTTTTATTCACAACATTTAAAAGAATCAGCATTATGAAATATGAAAACTTCTTTCTTTTATTCTAGCTTGGTTGTCATGACATTGAAAGCTACAAGGTTATCAAACCACATCAGTTTTAATATGATTTGGTGTAGGTTAATTCTTCATATTATTTCAAAATGTAATTAAAATAACTGAACTATCAAGAAAGGTAGTTTATTTCCCGCTGTTCACAAAGTAGCTAAGAGAAACTAAGATATGTTTTAGCTGAATTATCGAGAAATGCAATTTATTTCCTACTTTCCACAAAGAAAGAAAAAGCAATAGCTAGGCCTTTATTTTTGTAACAAAAGAGCACATGCAAAATATTCTTGATCCTGAGAATTAGGCCTATTCAGGAAATTCAGAGTCCGGCATACAGTCTTTTCTCGATTTCTAAATTTTGACAGCAATCCAATATCTGCATGCTATTCTATAACATTGAAGTAAAAGATTGGTAGAACTGTAAACTATATAATAATAAAACAAACAATGTAACAATAAAAATAAAATGAAATAAAATTTCACATGAGGTTGGTTGGCGCACTTGCCAACCAACCCCAAATGTTATACGCCAACTAACCCCAAGCCCATTTTGTGCAACAAAGTCGTAATTACTCAGCAATTGTTTGGCATTTACGTTTTATTGTTTGAATATCCATAAAAACAAAGTTAAGATCTAACTAATGCTATATTACTTACCTCTGTACCCCAAGTAGTGACGATTCTGTGATGTAACAGAGAACTGAAAAAAATACTTCAGACTGGCAAAACACTCTTTATCTAATAGACACCATAATCCGCAAGTTACAAGTTCCATATAAAGGTGGCAGCTGCATCCATAGATCGCTCTTTTATGACAGTAGCAACAGCTCATTATGTTAATTAATGAAGGAGTTATATGCAGTTCGTCAACCAGCCCCGATCTTCCCCAATAAGTAAATGTTAATGCTATTGTAAATGGTTACCTCGTTCAAATCCTCAAATATTTGGGCGATGATTTGATTACTTTCTCTTAATTACTCTTAGTTTCTTGCTTGTTATTCATAAATACTTTCTTTCTTTATGTTTTTACTAGATTATCCAGTTATTTGATGATAATACAAACAGAGTTGGGTGTTTTCCGTTTGGCAGAATCGTCAATTGGAAGATTTGTCCATTTTCACGATTGGCGCATTTGGTAATTGGCAGATTTGGTAATTGGCAGATTTGGTAATTGGCAGATTTGGTAATTGACAGGTTTGGTAATTGGCGGATCTGTCAATTGGCAGATTTGTCCATTGGCAGATTTGGTAATTGGTTCATTTGTCCATTCTCACGATTGGCGCATTTGGTCATTTTCGCGTTTGGCAGATTTGGTAATTGGCAGATTTGGTAATTGGCAGGTTTGGTAGTTGGCGGATTTGTCAATTGGCAGATTTGTCCATTGGCAGATTTGTCCATTCTCGCGATTGGCGCATTTGGTCATTTTCGCGTTTGGCGCATTTGGTAATTGGCAGATTTCGTAATTGGCGGATTTGGTAATTGGCAGATTTGTCAATTGGCAGATTTGTCCATTGGCAGATTTGTCCATTGGCTGATTTGTCCATTTTCACAATTGGCACATTTGGTCATTTTCGCGTTTGGCGCATTTGGTAATTGGCAGATTTGTCCGGGTCCGGAATTTTCTTATGAATTTGTTATTAATTTTTAATAATGCGTTGTTGTTGTTAACTGATATTAGTATTGTTAGTAAATATTAACTGATATTAGCAATATATTTTGAACATTATTCTCATATCATAAGTAAAAACATATATTGTGACTTTTCTCAATTTAATATAGAAATATCCGTTCTTTGCATTTAAAAATGCTATGGAAATATTAAAACAAACAAGGAACGTTAGTTTCCCGAAAGGTAGAAAACGCCAGTAAATTTCTAATCTGCCGTCCTAAGCGAAAAGACATTAACTCCATATTTTTCGAAAATCGAGATATTGGTATGGGAATGTTCGTAGTACAATTCTGCATCTATCTAAAGTGAAATTGACGTGGTTTGACCAATAGGTAGGGAGTAATGACGTCACGAGTGTTTATCCTATGTTCAAAACTGTAAATGAAAGTAAGTAAAAAGACCTTAAGTGGCAATTCAGAAGCAAAAATATTTAACTGTATTGCCACACAAATTTTATATCGTGAAAATATATTTAAAAAAGTTTTACTGAAATACAACAAATTTGAACGTACAGCCTAAGAAAAATCGCGTTTTGCCTATTTTCTCGAAAGTATGTGAAATGGAGATAAGGCCTTTTTGCTTAGCAGGGCAGTAATATTGACGACCTTTTTGTTTATTTATCCATTTATTGTAGTTTGCGGTTGCGTACGTTACAGTAGGATTCCGTGATGTTTATATAACTTACACTTTGAGATGCATTTATTTATTTGACTAAGGTGAATGATAGGTAGCAATGTGAACAAACCCTAGTTCTAACTATGAATAAAGAAGAACTTGCCTCGATTTTCTCTCAACAGAATTTTTTGCAATTTACGAACACCTCACACATTATTCAATTGGAAACTGGAACATCCAAGAACAACTTTATATTTCTTGAAATCATTATTTTTGTTCCATTTTTTAAAACACAACCCAACAAAATATGTTTATATGACAACTAAATAGGGTTGCTAGCACTATATTTACTGCAAAATGAAATACACATCCCCGTCCCGCCCCATGTCCGTTTTCTCATGGAATGGATCCTAAATTATAGACTTAAATGTTCTGAATCAAATCACAAACATTTCAATATAAATATGATGGTTTTACCATTGAACTCTTCCCCTACGCTGTCCTTTTTTTATTATTTTTTGGCCGATTGTGTAGATTCCTTCGTATTAAAATCAAATAAGTCATGTTAAATTTTTACTACGATGTACAGCTTCGAATATTATATATATATATATATATATATATATATATATATATATATATATATATATATATATATATATATATAATCTTTGAACACAAACAGAAACAGCATGCAAAAATAAGACAAAAATAATTTTATAATCATTTCTTTTAAATGTGTTTCATGAAAGTTGATTGAATTACTTCCCAGAGCATTTCCTACGACATAATGAAAAATCGAAGTTCTAAACTTCACTTACAGATCTTCCTCATTTTCTTTGTCAACACAAGGGGAGAAAATCAAGAGACTTGTTTTCTTTCTCCAATTCGGCAAATTGCAAAATTTCATTTAGGATCGCGTCCTAGACAAAGGGAAAAATAAATGAAAACATGAGTTTTAACTTTGTAAGTAGCCGTATGTTGTTCTGTGACATCAATTTTCTCGTGAAACTTTCTCAGAATCTAAAACTAATACTTATCAAAAGACAAAAACAGTGAAGTATTTTCTTTATTTTTAATATAATTGGGAATCTACTTCAATTCGTTTCTATTGACTGTTCATGTTTTTTTTTTCTTTTTTTGGGGGGTGGGGGTGGCCGGGCTAATTATAGAAAGATAACGTTTATAAGATTTTGTATCTTTTGACTATTTTATTAGCAAGATTAGACAGAAACTATTACATATTGTGAAATTTGAAAGCCTAAAATACTTGTTCAAGATAACAACAATAATAACAATAATTCGGATTACGTACTGAAGAGTTTCTTCTGTTGAAATAGCATATTAGGTTATGTTCTTGAACTACATAAATTATATAATTAAACATTCTAAGCTATATCTAAAAATATTTTCAAAAAAGTTGTTTTACATAATTAATACAGTTTTATCCTAGCACGTTAAGGGTAATTATCTCCCCAAAAATGACATTTAATTCCCTACTAAAAAGAAATGAAGATATAACTGCTGCATACAGTTGATGAATAAGGGGCTTTCCTCTAGAGATTTCGATACGTATTCGAAATCGACAAAATTAGATAAAACGATGCATAGTTGGTATGCAGTGCTATACAAGAAAATTGGTGTTACAGGCAATTGTGTTCCAGAAAATGTGAGCAGTTAGTAAACTAATTTTATCTACAATGTATTGACTATTATTATACATTATTCAGAGTAATGAATAAAACTTAACCTTATTCATGTTTTGGCAAG
Source organism: Thermobia domestica (assembly GCF_964235325.1). Taxonomy (NCBI): domain Eukaryota; kingdom Metazoa; phylum Arthropoda; class Insecta; order Zygentoma; family Lepismatidae; genus Thermobia; species Thermobia domestica. The sequence continues at coordinate 253,725,189 of NC_137459.1, read as the reverse complement.
CTAATGCACGTATCTACGAAGATATATTCCTATCTCGCCTCGTTTCGAATTTCCAGTTGAAACGAAAGTTACACTATTTGAAAGAAGCGTAATAAAATTTAAATTGTGGGAAACCTGCAACATGCTGATCAACATGCGCAAAATCTCACAAGTTATACCGGAAACAACATACATTTTGGACAGGCAATATTTTCCTGTCTTTTTCAGCTGCGAAACTATGAGATCAAAAATTTATTTTATGTTAGGTGAAATGTTCATGTTTTGTTGTTCATCAGTAGTGACTACATTTTTCCACATACGGTATTCTGAGATATTGCGAAAGTAATATTTATACCTAAAATATATGTACGTAATTGTTTATTTCCGAGAAAATATCACTTAGCAAACTAGTTTGTGTTGTTGGTGTAGAGTGAGATAGGTGTTCACTCTTTTATTTTCATTAAGAAAGAACATGATTTCTCTTCGAATATAACTTTATTGGCTTAGAGAGCCAACGAAGCAAAAACGAAGACCATCTCAGAAACATTGGGTAGTTTACTTTGTAATATTTTGCGTTCTATAGAATATTACACATTATGTGACAAGATTAATATTTTATTTTTGAATTATTTTTTAATGGAAGTGTTCCTGATAAACACCTATGGCTCTAATACATGAGTTACAAGTTGCTACAAACATGTTAGTGTCACAATGTTTTAAATGTCAAGTAGAAATTGCCAGCTTTTCTGCTACCGTACACACAATATATTTTGTGCATTATTTACTTGATGTCCACATTTAGCTACTATGCGGTTAAGTGATTAGCATACAACCGACGTCTGAATCCCGATAATATATTATGTGATTGTTATTCCATATTAAGCTGTAGGCTCACGCCTCATACAGTGTAAGTGATAAAAAGAACGTTAAATTCCAAACAAACTGACGAACCGATCTCGACACTTAAACATCACGTGTAAATGAAATGCCAAGTTCATACATATTATATGCTATACCAGTGGCATACTCATAATTTCATCTACGGGATGTCCAAACGTCAAAATTCATCATAACTTGTTAAATATAATAATAATAATAATAATAATAATAATAATAATAATAATAATAATAATAATAATAATAATAATAATAATAGTAATAATAATAATAATAACAATAATAATAATAATAATAATAATAATAATAATAATAATAATAATAATAATAATAATAATAATAATAATAATAATAATAGCGTCAGTACTATTGGTAGTAGTTGTTCTTGCTGTTGCTGTTGTCGTTATGACAGCAATCGTATGAACATAATCCCTTTAAAGTTACTGCAATTTATGTTGACGTCAAGTAACATACCTTGCAATCATTGTTGAAATAACGTTTTGTGTAGAAATGCAAACCAGCCCTAGATACCTAAAGATGCGCAGAGACGAGGTATATTTCTGAGACACGAGGCGGCTCGCGAAATATCTCGTTTTCCCTCGAATGTGTCAGACTAATGTGTCACTCTCATTTCTAAAAGTATTTGGAAAGACGTATTCTTTCAGAAGAAGCTTTCTGGTTTGGAACCAATACCAGCATTTGTTACTTCACAAAGATAGATAATCCCTAAACTTAATGTAATAACTAACCTCTTGAAATTGAGCTTCACCAACTATTACGTAAAATAAATACTTGCGCATTTAAGAGATACGTATAATGGAGTAAAACATGTTTAATAGGGTGGAGCAAAAATTTTTTTTTTTCGAAATTCGAATTTGGATAGGGGGCAAAAGTTGCATCATATCGTAGTACTTTACCATAGAAAATTTCAATTCTCTAAAATATTTTAGCCGGGGCGCAAGGGGCCTTAAATTTCAGATTTTGCAAATTATTTTCCATTTACTATGCAAATATTTAGCAAATCTTCGCTGAAAGTACAATGTAATTTGTATTGTTGATGCAGGGCAAAAGAAGCATCCTGTATCAGTAAATAACAACAAGAATTTTTAATTCTCTAAAATTATTTTTAGCCGAGGCGCAATGGCCCTGAAATTTGGGAATAATAAGAAGAAAAGTGATCAACTATAAGCATTTTGCGACTTTGTCATAAAGAAGCGTTTTTTGCTATTTGATAACAGTTTCCTTCTGATATTCTATAATGAACTTGTTGGCAGTGTTGTCAGTAGTATAATAGTCTGGGTGGTGGTGACAGTGATGTAACTAAAGGGGGCAAATGGGGCTTGTGCTCCAGGGGACGAAATGGGGGGCACAAATTTGGCAAATATTTATTTTCACTATAAGGCAAGGACATAAGTTTTAGCAACTAAAAATCATAAAAAAATACCCTAAAAACTTAACAGGACAACTTAGGATCATATCCATAGAGCATAAATTATCTTTTGAGCTTCAAAGCAATCATTTGAGGACATTGTTAAAAAAAAAAAAAAAACTTTGCAGCCAAAAAGCCTGAAAAGTTAAATTTTTGTTACAGCTCTTTGTGTTTTCATTTACTTATCGATTTAAGAGATTTGCAAAATATCCGTGTATAATACTTGAGACAACAGTTTGACTGTTTGTCATAATTAAATATTTTATTCTAAAGCAATATATTCTTGATTCATTCTATACATACACACGTCCCGATATAATTCTAGAAACATTTTGATTTACTGTTATTTTGATAAGTCTATAGAATATGTCAAGCTTGCTACTCTTAAATTATTTGTCAATCAGATACTAATTAGTTTGGTGTTTTATCTTGTACTAAAAAAAAAAAAAAAAATGTACTGCAGTTTTGAAGTCAAGCTTTACCACCTGAAGGAAAAATGAAATAGGAAAACTACTGTATGATGCCGATATCAGTTATAGTTGGGGAGCGTTTTGGTTGGTTGATCAGGAGGAAGGGGGGCTAACCGAGTTCTTGCCTTGGGTGACAACTAGGCTAGTTGCGTTTCTGGGTGGTGTGTAAAAAATGACACTCGGTTATATTGAAGTTACTTGGACTGAAAGCCAGCAAGCGATCTTACGGTAAAGCTTTTAACCAGAGTATTATACTCTACCAGTTACATTATCAATCTTCAGATTCCTCTTCATCTTCGGAAACAAGAAAGGAAGGCAATAAAGAACACGTTGAAGCTGGAGGAGATCCTGATTTTAGTTGGAGGTATTCTTTGAAGAAGACAAGAGAGCAATCACTGATTGGATGCACGCAAATGAGAATATTCCTCCCAAAATTAGCAAAATTGAAGGAGAAAACCGGCGTGACTAGAAGAAAAATTGCAGCAATTGCTACTGCAGTTTTGGGAGAGTTTAATATTGTGATTCCAGAGCAGTCGCAAAACGTAATTGACAGAAGTAAAATACAAAGAGAATCGAAAAGTGTAAAAACTGAAGAGGCTGCTAATAAAGTGAAACCTCCTGCAATCTATTTTGATGGGAAGAAAGATCAAATACTCGTGATGTCCGAAAGTCACATAGATATGAAGATGGAAGAACATTATTGTATCCTTGAAGAACCACGTAACGATTTTCCCAACCATGCCTCTTTGACCGGATCAGCATCAGCAAAGAATATTGTTAGTTCCATCCGCCGCGAAATACAAGAAAATAATGTATACCTATCAGATGTGGTACCTATCGTCTGCGATGGCACTAATACTAAGGTGGAGTCAAAAGGAGGAGTGATTAAGAATACTCGAAAAGCATTTAGGGAGGGTCTTGCAGTTGGGGATATGTTTATTGCATTTCATTGAACTACCACTTCGTCATTTACTAAAAGAAATCGATGATGCAACTACTGGTTCTTACACTTTCTCTGGCCCTATTGATAAATCACTTGTGAATTGTGAAACAAATCCAGTGTGCGGCTTCGAAAAGATTTCTTCAGAACTTCCTACATTCCTAAATATGCGTGATTTCAGTTATGATCAAAGGTACTTGTATGAAATATGACAATCTGTCATAAGATGAAACTGTGAAAAGAGCCTAGCAGATAATAAACCAGGGAAACTTGCGCATGCCCGCTGGTTAACAATGGCTTACAGACTTGTGTGTATATACAGTATATCAATGCCAAATCCTACAGACGAGCTAAAACTCTTGCAAAGTTCGTGGTAAAAGTATATGCACCAGTGTGGTTCAACGTGAAACTGAAACATCTTGTCAAATACTTATCTAAACATTTGTTGTTGAACACAAGACTTTTGCGAATGTTTGCAAGAACCATACACGACTTCTGTCAATAAAGTCATTTTCATAAATGCATTCTATGCGAATCCTTAGAATATTCTCATTGCCATGATTGGTGACAACAGATCAGCTACACGAATCCTTGCTGCCGATAAAATCCTCCAATCCAGAAAACAGTGTAAACCTTTTGAAATTCGTTTCTTCCAAGTGCCAGTATTAAACTTCATGGCTATTAATTACACAGAAGTTTCAAACTGAAATCAGTGTAACATAACAGAACCACCAATACTGACTCATGTGACAGATGGCAAATTGCAAGAAATTTGCTCTTCAGAAAATACATGTGTTGATATCCCAGAGTTACCATGTCATACGCAAGCAGTGGTAAGATTAATGAAAAGAATTAGTGAAGCTTCTTTAAGTATGTGGGGCTCGAGAGAGAGATTTTCTTATTCGTTCCAAAATTGACTCGACAAAATACATGGTTACTTTCGAGACAAAGTGGCAGTATTTTGCACGAAGACGTGAATGAAACTTATGAAACATTCAATCTAATGTTGGCGGGCGGGTGGGATTGAACTTGACGGCAGCCACCTCTTAGTGGTGAATTCTGGGTTGATGTATCCTGTAACATTGCATATGAACTTCGATAGCTTTAGAAATCCATCTGACACTACGATGAATCTTAACACCCTCAAATTACAGTCTACTTCAAGCAAAGAGCTGCCTAATAATTGCATAAATACCCAATAAACATGCATTTGTTTAGAGAATCTATAAAACTTAAGGCCGTTGCGCCCCGTCTAAAATAATATTTTAGAGAATTAGAATTTCCCATGGTAAAGTACTACGATATTATGCAACTTTTGCCCCATATCCGAATTCGAATTTAGATTTTCAAAAAAAAAATGACCTCTTTTCACTGATTTACAAAATCTATCAAACTTAAGCCCGTTTGCGCCCCGGCTAAAAATTATTTTAGAGTATTGAAATTTTCCATGGTAAAGTACTACGATATGATGCAACTTTTGACCTCTATCCAAAATCGAATTTCGAAAAAAAAAATTTTGGCCTCTTTTCACTCCACCCTACTGTTTAAGCTCCATTATTAGTTAAAATGTTGATGCGAACTTGGGTGTTCCAACACATCTCGGATGAAATTTTGCACGTACTGCTTGTATAATAGTGTTCATTTATGTCCTACAACATTACTGTTACACAAGTAACATATATTTTGCATATTATAATACCTTATACATATTATGCATTATTTACATGTGATAAAGAAGGCTTTCCGTGTGGGGTGAATATATCGACATTTGATTTCCAAGATTGTTGAAATTAACTTCTTGCTATGCATTACCACTTTTGCTCTATAGCAATCACCGTGAAAACTGGAGGTTCTCAATTTTCTCATGCATAGGAAACCGCTTTTCATTATGCATTATTATTATTATTATTATTATTATTATTATTATTATTATTATTATTATTATTATTATTATTATTATTATTATTATTATTATTATTATTTTAACGGAAATCACCTTGAAACCCGAAAAGGTTTATATCTGAAACTTCCGATTTGAATATTGGGTTGAGAGAGATTATGTTTCCTATTCTTAAAGCTAAATCGAATTAGAAAAAAAGTAAAATAAAAATTTAAAAAAATAAACTCGCCATCTCTTATCGTTTTTGATCTATCCAGATCAGTACTCAAAACCGGAAATTGTAGCGAATTTCTAGTGTTTCCAGTTTTAGTAAAATTAAAGAATATAGATTAAATGTACTCTCGGAATGCTTAGTCGATTGCAGGAAACCGCCCTCCATATATATATATATATATATATATATATATATATATATAACCATTTTCGCTCTGTAGGGAGCAACGTAAACCGGTAGTTTTTCATTTTTATTAATGCCCTTTGCATATTGGGCATTGATAAAAATGAAATATTAATGCCCTCAGTTCCATAATCGAACTCAATTCCTAAGTTTTAACTCTCTACGTACTGAGCAAATTTGACGGTGATCCATAAAGAAATCCTTGAGATGTTTTCATCTTGTGGACGGTCGAACACAGGGATAAGGTAAATATATAAAAGGGTTTAGGTAAACCAATCTCCTTTACAAAATTTGTTCCTAATTGTAGTACCTTCGTCTGCAAGATGAAAGTTCTTCCTTATTTTTGTCCTCACGGAAATTCAAAAAGAAAAGTATAGAGAAGGAAAATTTACCCACTTTTAAGGTGTAAATGTTCGTATTTTCCCGAAAGAAGTCTACAACGGGACAAATGTTTTAGTCAGGAGGAAAACTCTGGCACTTCCCTAAATTCGCACACTGGGAAGCATAAACTATGTAACCCGTTTCAGTAACAACTTGATTGCAACTATATGCCCTTAACAAAAAAAAATAAAATAAAATAAAATAAATAAAATAAAATAAAATAAAAAAAATAAATTATCAGGTTGTTGCTTGTTTTGGTGTTTGGTGTTGAATATCAGTTAGGGACTTTCTAAAGCACTACTTCTCCTGAAGAAAGTAATAAAGAAAGAATCCATAAAATCAGAAACTGTATACCAGGAATAGTGGAAAATTTTAACAAAAAATAAATAAAAGTATCCAGTGGGATTGTAACTAGATTTAAAATTTAGAATTACAACACACAAAAAGAGCTAAAGATGCACGGTCATCGAAACAAATTGTGAAACTATCTTTCAGTTGTATTCATAAATACGGAACTTCGTAAAATCTTTCTTGTTTCTCACAATTCGGAGGGGGGGGGGGGTAAACGTATGTATGTTTTCTTTAACCCTCGCACGGCCAAGTGGGGTTCCTAAGGTCCCCCAGATTACTATTTTTTGAAATCATTGTCTGTGTTAGTTTCTTTGAACATTGTTTCTTTAGCTATGTTAATATTTTCGAAGTATGCATGTGCTCATGTGACGGTCATAACACCGAAGCTCTTGGTTTATTTCTTTTATATTCCTTTATTATAAGTTTAGTTCTTAAGATATGTAAATATTACAATAATGTTTAAGGGAAAAAAATCACATTTATATGTAATCAGTATGAAATGAATGAACGAGCTTGCTGTATAATCAGGCAGTTCAAGGTTCGAATTCCGGGATCGGCCATCATTACTGAGACTTTCTTTCTTGTCTACAGTCTCACACAGTAAATGCTAAGAAGCTACTTTTCATTAGAATTAGCAGTATGTCTTTATGCCCACAAAAAATAACTAAACAGTAGTAACTGATTAAACCTGTAAGACAAACCACATGGCACAACACCCCTAAGGGGTTGAGGCCTGTTGCGCTGCTTTTTGTGGGTGACACGTGGTCAGCGAACCACTAATTCCAACGTGTGACATTCATAAGTCTTAAACGGCGCAAGTCCTAAACGGCATAAGTCCTATAAATATAGGCACTAGACCAAAATTTTAGGTCTTGTGCCGTTGAGGACTTGTGCCATGAAATTATTTTTAGGACTTGTGCCGTTTAGGATTTGTGCCGCGAAATCATTTTTAGGTATTGTGCCGTTTAGGTCTTATCCCGTTAGGACTTGTGCCGTTTAGGTCTTGTGCCTTTTTCATTCACTTGCTTTAGTTCTGAAATTCACCACCACGACACGAAATCGCAACGATGTAGTAACTAGTTGGCAATAATGTTACAAACGTAGCTAATTCCAACGTCAACAGCTATATTTGTACTACTAAGATTATTATTATCATTATCTGTTCTCCACTTATAAACAAATTACATAATGTAACCAATTTCATTCTAAGAATTAATTATATAATTGGTTAAGAAATTCGTTTCTTTCAAATGGAGATACGAGAATCCCAAAACAAATTCCTAAAAAAAAAAAAAAAAATGTTTAAACAGCAGACTTCTGAAACCAACCAAACATTCAGAATTGCAATATATAGTGTGTGGAGTGTATTTGATTAAGAGAATGACAAATATCCACCAAAGTTTACTTAATTAGGACAAAAGCTCACTAGATATTTCACGAGTGAACATTAAATACCAACTGTATACATTAAAAACGCAGTAAATTTAAAATTGAACAAAGAACTTTTATAATGCATACAGTTAGTATATTTCACAACGTGCTTTGATAGAGTTGATATGTATAACCAATAAATAAATAAATAAATAAATAATAATAATAATAATAATAATAATAATAATAAAAATAACGCTAAATTACTAGTGTAATATGCAACAAAGTACGTTTGCAGAAACCACTACATAGTCATTTGAGGGTGTAGCCTGCATTTTTTTCTAGGGGAGCAGGCTTTTTACATATTAAAAGCAAACAAAAATTTTATTTCATGATTACGAAAGCTTCAATAATTGTCGTTCTGAATAATCTTTCGAAGTGGGGAATTCTCTATAGAGAGGGATTTCTTTTACGATTTTTTCTTCTTAATTATAAGAGATTCTGTAAGAAGAGTAACTATTTCTTTAGGTTTCATCATAAATTTTAAATGTTATTCTACTTGTTCTTCTCGGAAAAATGAGTAGATACAGTTTTGTTATTAGCAGTAATTATTCACATCTATTTTAGTAAAAATGAGTGTGATTTTTTGTAATACCTGCAGATAAATGGAAAATAGATTGATTCAGTTGCAAGAAAGTCGTTTGACATTGTAACTGAAACAAACATAAAACAAACTTAATTCGGTCTAATATAAAGTCATTTCAACACAGCACGTTGGACAAGAATTACTGGAAAACTGATGAAAATTTTAAGGTTAGCAGTAAATAAAAGGTATTATATTTCAAATCTCCAAGCCATGTTTTGCCATACACTAAATAAATAATCGAAGAGGGTAAATAAGACGGCCCTTATCCCCGATTATCCGACCTTCTGATTTGGTTGGAACTCTATAAAAACATACAAGTATTTGAATGTGTGATATTGCTATTTTGTGTTGGTGCTATTTACAAGCTTTTACATTGACAATACAAATATGATAATAGAAGTATGTTGTCGCATATAGTATAGAAGTATGTATAGAAGACAAATCAGCTGATAAGGTGTTGCTCAAAAAGGATGCTGTGATGTACAAGGTCCTCCTTATGCGTTTTCTTGCATTCTTTACTTAATATGTGGCCCAACATCTCTTGAGGATGCGAACTGTGACACATTTTACGTACTGACAGCTTTAGCATGTTGGAAATGAACTTCCGGAAAACTGAATAAAATGTTGGTTTGAAATGACTTGATATTAGGCCGAAATAGGTTTGTTTTACATTCGCTTCAGTCACAATGTCAGACGGCTTTCCTGCAACTGAATAAATCAGTTTTCCATTTCCCTGCACGTGTTAAAAAATAACATTCATTTTTAATAAAGCAGATGTGAATAACACTGATAATGACAGAACCGTATCCTAGTAATTTTTCCGAAAATAACAAGTAGAATAGCATCTAAAATTTATGATGAAACTTGAAGATATGGTTATTCTTCTTACAGACTTTGTTAGAATTAATGCAGGACAAAATCCAAAAGGACACAACCTTGAAAATTCTGACAAAATAAACTAAAATCAAGAGACAGAATCATAGGCACAACCTAATAAAAGGACGATTATTCTTGTCTTCAACTGTCACACATCTTTGACAAACGGAGAGGCGAAGGAGACTACAATTGATGGACGATATCAAAACAGAAAAATCGTACGTGAAGAGAAAGAGGTTAGCGGAAGACCGTTGAGCATGGAAGCTTCTCAGTTGCAGGTAAGTGGCCTGCCAATAATGGCAGAATACCTATGATGATGATGATGCCATGCACCTAAAATGTTATCTGTAATTCTTCACTTTATTGAAGTAACATTTTTTTTTTAATACTAAAAACTCAATAAAACACGTAAGACTGCTGTACAGACGTGTTCAAATTAATTGACTCACCCTCAACAGTTCAAAATAGCGTTTAACAGTTCAAATGGGTAAGTTCAAAGTGATATTGGCGTATTTTGTGCATTAATGTTTTACTCTATGAAGTCATGTAATAGCGGCATAATTTGAAAAACCAGAGACCTTTCTTCCCGTAAAGTGGAAGTTGTAAAACACTTTTGGCGGAAGGAGAGTGTGTTAGCGGGAAACTGTATTGTTAGGAGAGCAGCTTGACAAAGCAGAGGAATATACTCTCTACGCAGTGTCTTATTTGTTGATGTTTCGATGAGGATTGAGTACAGTGCTCCAGTTGCAGAGAATGGTCACATGCTGGGTGTACCGAAAATGAAAATATTGATTACTTCATTTGTGAAAATTGTAAGCAGTGAGCTTACTAAGGTGAAGCACTTAGTTTGAAAAATAATTTGGCTTTAATTTTCTACAAATTATTGTTACTATAGTCTTAGTTTTATTATTATTGTAGAAGTTTCTACAATGTTGTTTGTACCAATGGTTGTAACAGTAGTCACTTTTGTGTACAATTTAGTAGGGAGAAAAACGTTGTTGCGGTGAAATACTATATTATTTTGCTTTTTTTTAAATTTTCTACTCAATTTTCATACTTTTATACCGAAAATACTAATAGATGGTATAGCTCATCTTGTCAGCTAATATTGTAAGAACTGAATTACGTAATACTATTAACTCTTAGAGTGCCAAGCCTAAAATGTTACGTACTGAGCCTGGGCCATTTTGACCCAGGCGTGGTTTTTGTTAAATATATATATATATATATATATATATATATATATATATATATATATATATATATATATATATATATATATATATATATATATGTAGATGCATATATTACCTGCAAGTTCTGAAAATTTCATTACTCAACACGTAGTAATTTTCTTGTTATTCAGCAAAAAGTGAGACATCGTTATCTCTGAATTGCGGCGGTGTATTAACAATCTGAAAAAAACTTTTAGAAAGATCTTAAAGTAGCTTTTTCAACCAAACTGTTTTGACTTGTTTTAAAAGATAAACAATCACAAATATGACATTATGATTTTCTCTGCTTTGCGCCCTTCGCTATCGCAGTTTATACGGAGTGCTACGTTGCCACATTTTCCTGACGCGTATACACTCTCAGCCGGACGGGTATTTAAACTTGTTATGCACTGTCCGTCACTTTTTAGAGATATTTTAAAAATGTAATGTCTCCACAGATTTCAAACCAATTTCTTAGAAATTAACAGGATATACAGTAAATGTACCAAGTGTTCAAAATTAGAAAAGCGAACTCTTATCTTGTTTGGATTTGCATGTGATGGTCCTCGAAAATTTGTTGATTTTTGTCAGTTCTTCACTTATTGCACGCAGTACAAAATACACTTGCACAGAAACAGAAACACGCACAAAGTTTATTATATGATACAACCTTAGTTGATATGTAATATTGAGTTTACACTTCACAGAAAATCTGTTTTCAGATCTAAGAGCTCCAAGCTACATTAGAATCTGCCTTTGAATAGGAATGACGCGTTTTTTTTTTCGGTGCAGCCTCAGGTTTACTTGAAACAGAGTTACTATCTTGTTCACTCCCGGATACGCCACTGAGCACAGAATAATCAATGTCCTTACTATTAATTACTAACTCATAACCGTCTGAGTCAGAGTCATTCATCAGTTCTGCAATTTCATTATCGCTAAACATTTTGCCTCTCCTTTTTGTAATACCGCTGCTCGTGAAGGAATATCCACTTTTTTTTAAAAAAAATCAAAAGCACAAGATATGCTCACGAAAATATAAATGCCCGTTCGTCCGTCTCATTGCAATGAACCCATATGATATGAATGCGTGTGTAAGCTTTGACGCCTACGAACCGAAGGGAAGTATTGAAGACTTAATCAGTGCGACGTGATTAGACGCAAATACAACCATCGTCACCTACTCATTGCATTGTTTTCTTTCGTTGAAAGAAAACAAAGGACCCATTCTGTGTTACTGTACATTCGGCAGGGGAATTGATCGCAGAACTTGGGTGAACACGTGATTGCCAAGGCAATATTTCTTCTTAACCTTTAACATGTTCGTAAGCTGGAGAGTGTGTATGCTGATAGATCTTGAGGTAGAAATGCAGCAATTGTTTATAAATATTAGGGAAGATAGCAGGAGCAGCGATGAGTCAACAAAGTCATGACGAAAGTGAATGAAGTAAATAGATTAAGAGATGAGTTTTTGGATGTGTTACTTCAACGTTTTATTTCGATTACATTGAGATGTGTACACTCATGTCCAAAATTATTGTCGCATATCTATAACTGTTTTCTTGTAAGAATATAATTTGATAATGATTTTGCAGGGTACTTTTAATACTGATACTATATGTAGAGTCGGGAAATGTATATTTGTGGTAAATTTCATAGGAAAAGAATACGAAAATTAGCATGAGTAAAACAAAATGTTGCTAAATGGATAAGAAAATTTTAGTTTCGTTTTATTGTTCTTATTTACTGCTCTTTTGACATGAAATTTTCCACATAGCCTACATGTCTTTGCCGATTATACACATACTAACATTATAAGAAATACCAGACGAATTCGTTATCAAATTATATTCCTACAATAACATATTTATAGACATGCGACAATAATTTTAGACATGAGTGTACATGCATTAATGTTTTTATGATGTTGTGAAAGGTTATAATAAATACTTTTTCCTATTACATTCTTATGAAGTAGGCTTCGCGCTACAAGCTTCCTGAACGCGACAACACTGCACGACAGCGTTGCCGCACTTCCATTTACTGTATGCTGTTTCTTCATATAAGCGCGGGGAATTTAAAGATTGGGCTGCAACATGGCTCACCGCTTAACGCAGAGAACATGTTGAAGTAAACATATTTCTTTAAAAAATAAATACTCTACCAACTAAACCCTTTTTTGTTAATAGTTCCAAATATTTGGAACACTAGACTTCCAAAGTTTCGAACAGTATTTTGTACGTTTCTCTACCTACCATGGTAAAGGAGATCAGAGCTTCGCACATTTGTTTTAATTACACAAAAAATATCAAGAGATGAAAATTGAACTTTTCACAACTTACAGCTAATGGATGCAGGTACATATTGTACACAGGAAATTATTTCACGTGATCTCTTTTCTGAGATATAGCTCTATAAACATTGATCTACCAAAAAAGTACGAAAAAATACGCACTTTTTCATTAATTTTTATTTTTTCTCACTACATAATACAAAGAAAATTTTTATGTCTTAAGTATTAAAAAGACAACATTCCAGCAATTCCAACGAGGTACGACAATGCAATATAAGTTTTGACTGGACGTCACGGCAGCACCGCGAAGTCAGGGGCCTATCTTTATGAAATGGATAGTAGTTCCCTCATTGCCTTTCCGCATACCTTCAAGCATAGCTTGATACTTCCCCATTCATTGAACTCCAAAGTCATTATTCTTCAGCGACACAAAACCAAGGGGAACACAACAACAAGGGGTATTTGACACACGATCAAGAGAGGTGCAGGATCGACGAGAAAAGCGGATCGCACCGTTGGAGAATAACCAGCTCCATAGTCAAGAGTGCCATTCTGTTGGTTTATCACCGCAGACTCATTAAGCTTCAGCAGACTAGTAGAATGAAGGTGTAGGAGGACATTATCGTAAAGACGCATTATCGACGCCCCTTGCAGATCAACAGGATAGAGATCCAGATGTTGACTATCTCCAGCTTATCCAGGCTCTTCCAGGGGAAAACATTCATCGTTCCAGATGACTAGGACGACGCCAGCTTCGTTGGATCTATCAGGTTAGTGCTCATCCTTTATCTTTTAATCATAACCTTTCTCTCTCTCTCTCACCTTTTCCCCAACTAGTCATTTTGAAATTAGAAACATTTGAATTTTATTTAAATTCAATCATAATTTAGTTATTAAGTACCGTGTTGTGCATCAGTTCCATCCCCAATAGTTACTTTATTCTATGAGTATTTTTAGAGATTATTCTCAGTTAGAACTGATGGTACAGCACCGGCACAATATATATATGTATATATATATATAATGTTTGACCAGGAAGTTAAAATTTCCGGAGTAAATGAAAAGGTCAATGTACGTGATTGTTCTTTATGTTATAGTAAATTGTATACGCCGTATACACTGTCAGTGGAGGCTCGTGACACTTTGGAATAATACGTACCTGAACTATAGTACTATAATATTAGAAATTTATACATACAAGTGTGCTGTTTTTATTAGGATAATCTCTGACACACATGGTATTTTGGTTACACCTGACAGTCCTTTCAAAGCGGTTCGCTGGTACAGTGTGCTTTACATACAAACTTGTGGCAGATTGCAGACTTTTGAGAGTACTTCTTGTCATTTCCTTCACAATACACACATCTGCCACTTTTCTTTGCTCGTTGTGTGACGAGTTGTATATGCTTTCTTCACATTCAGCTTCCTACCACAGAGTTCAACTGTTTTCATAACATGGGTAGTGTATTGTGCTGGGTTATTATCGATGTAGCAATTGCTGAGAAAGAAATGTACAGCGGTAGGTGTAGAGGGGAAAATGATGGGAAAAAAGATTTTGCAAAAATATAAGTTTTTAGTTCTCTCACCCCAATCAACGCTCGGTGAAACGGGAAATTAATTGTTGTAGGTAAAAAATGCCGCTTCAATCAGCAAAATAATAATAATAATAATAATAATAATAATAATAATAATAATAATAATAATAATAATATGTTATTTTGTGTGCCGTGTCGCGGAGTACCAAGGCTGGGTCAAATTGACACAACTACAATTTCTGTTATATTTTGAGGTATTTTGTATTTATTTTATATATAAATTCTACTAAAATGGTTTTCAAAGTAAAAATTGTTGTTGATGGAGAAATACCTATAATATTGGCCCACTGCGGATACTTGAAATTATAGCATTTCTTTATAAAAGATCATCTGGGCCAAATTGACACAGTCTTGGTACTCGAAGGGTTAACATAGCAAATAAATTGTATTTCATAACTACAACATATCGTTTGCACCACTCCTCGCTTTGATATTTATAGTAATATGTCCGGTACTGGGAACAGTTTTCTGACCAACGCCATTTTCAGCATTTTAGAAAATCGAAAAATTTAATATTGAAATCTTATAATAAAAATGTTATGCTGTGATAATTATCAGTGTGTTTTCTTGTATCGATTTGTTAATTGGTTCTTAAGCAAATATAAAAAAAAAAAATGTTTAGGTGTCCGGTACTGGGGCAGGCTCCTCTATATTGGAAGGAACAATGAAGCACGGCCAATACCTACATATACTTCAAAAAGAACTGCTTTCCCAGACTGCAATCTGGTTTGATGACGCACACTTCATCTTTATGCATGATGGAGCCCTTTGCCATCGTCGCAAAACTGTGACAAAATTCTTCGAGAACAACGAAATTAGTGTTCTTACGTGGCCGGGCAATAGTCCTGATATGAACCCGATTGAAAACCTCTGGAGCTTCATGAAAGAAAAGCTAAAGAAGAAGCATATTACAACAAAACATTAATTGATCGAGGAGATCAAGAATTTGTGGTATTATGATTCTGAATTGAAGTCAAAATGTGCTAAACTCGTATATAGCATGCCACAAAGGATAAAAGACTAATTAAATAATAACATATATCATACGAAATAGTAATCTCTGTGTGAGAGATAATTTTATTGTAAGGATTCCATTTCATTTTTTTGCTTCCAATTTAGATACACACACTGCATGGTATTTATATTTAAATGCCACTTACGCGTTTGTTTAATTGATACTGAAAGGCATGTGCCATAACCAAAAGAAATTAGAAGAGAAACAGAACAGTAATTTGGACTAAGTTGAAATGCGTTTTCTGATGTAATATTTTAAGAACTGTAAAATATTCAGAAACTGAAAGTTGAGTCTAATAATGTGAAGACGTCTGTAGTAAGTATAGGCTATTAAGTTGCTTTTCAGAATTTAAATAAGTAAATATTTATACAACGCTCAAAATAAGACTCCTATATTTTACGTCATGAAGATGAACATTAAAAAATAATCAAATAACATCACAGTTAGTTTTCACGAGTCGGCATGACGTTCTCGTAGAGAGCTATTACCACACCAATGCGTGTTCATAGACACGTAGAATACATGTGAGGGGTGTGCGTATCGCAACACGAAATTAGCCAAAATAAGGAACACACTAATATATATGCATATATATATATATATATATATATATATATATATATATATATATATATATATATATATATTGAGCAATTCATCATCTAAGAACACTACAGTGTACTATTAGAGTATTGAAGAGAAGCATAATAGCTATCTTGAATGAACGCTGCAAAAATGAGTTCAAGTTTTTTTTTTTTTTTTTTTACTTATTGTGTTATTTGTACGAATTATTAAATAACTTTGTTTTACATTAATGAATAATCAAACGTCAGCATCATGTAAAAGTTTGCTTCAAATAATGTTATATAACCATACTTTTATGTTGAGAAAAAAATGACCAGAGTAACAGACAAACCTACTCAATTACATTGTGTTTTTTTTCCCTAAAGCCTGGTCTTTCATTCATAGTGCTCACTGAAAATTTTATAAACACCAAGTAGAAATATTCGTATGTATTTATCATATAAGCAATATTTATAACAAGTAAATAGTAATTTATATATGAGTTGATTTGTGTGATTCGGTTAGTTGTCCTCTTTCTTTTACAGGAATTTAGGTCCCGAGAAGATTGCAGGTCTATTGATGTCTGGTATTTTTTTATTTGTGTTAATTTGAGAGCATATATTAGTTATAAGCTGGTGTTTACAACATGATCGGATAAGTACGTTCAAAATATAGTCTATGCAGTGCTTGACTTGAGAAACTACTTGGGTGGAAAGAATGACAAATTTCGTGAAAGCACCATTCCTGTAATAGTATATATATTAACCTGACTAATTGTTTCCGAAACACGATTAAATAAATACAAATATTTAAAGGAACTGGAATTACTCTATATACAGCTTCTCCTCAAGCTAAGGCACTGAGTGTCCACAAGCGAAATGTATACGTGTTTCACATGGATCTTTGTTTCTTATTTCCTTGATCTCTCGTAATTTATGTGCAGTACATCATAAAAAAAAAGGTCTGTACCAAATTACTCAGCATCACGAAATCAATGTTCTTAATTAGGTGTTGGGAATCACACTTAAACAGAGGAATTGTCAGAAAGTTCAAAATAAGGAATTAGAGAAAATTCCATATTCCATTACTTACTACATTGTGACTTCTATTCTATGGAGCATACGTCAAGAATCTGCGGTATAAAGTTACTATTTTCAGAAATGTTTCCACCTATGTGATAATTTGTCTGTTGAAAGTGGGGACAGTACCACAAGTTTCCAGGGTCTGATTATGGAAACATTCATCTTTGCTCATAACTCATAGCATTATAACTTCATCCTATAAAACATACGACAATAAGAAAAAATATAAACAAAGCTGAACACTTGATGCTAATTGTCATGGGTGCATTGACAGCTACAGAGATTTTCAAAGTTAATGATTAGAAGACATTTCATGCTCCTTTCTGATTAGTTGCATAATTGATTGTTTTCGTTCGTGTCTAAGGTCTTCCCCTAACTCATTGAAAGTCGTTTTCATTATTTTTTTCAACTGTCTTTACGTACGTCATGATAAATATTTATATTGACAACTTTACAAATGTACCATATTAGATTTATAATGCTCATCCACTCATAAATCTCAAGGATATGATTGTCAGGATTAGGATATCGGTACTGACGAAGAAGGAGCATCAGCAGCAGGCACAGATCACTCGACTGGAAATGATACAAGACTTTGCCACTGAAATTGCTACATTTTGTCTTGCAGGTGCATATGCAACCGTTATACGTTGACTAAATGCAAAGTATTGTTCTCAAGAAAATATATTACCTACAGGAGTGGTTCTCAAAGTGTGGTCCGTGACGAGTAGAAACAAAAACTATTCATCATTTCTAGTGCTCAAGGATTTCATTGATTCTTAAGGTGAAAAACTCTGTGCTGAAATGCACAAAATACTTGTATGTCACTTGAAAGCATTAGCTGCAAGTTTTCGAGAATGTTTCCTTGTCCCACAACCTGGTAATGGTTAGATTGAAAATCCTTTCTCTAATGTAGAAATCCATGACATACAAGGTATGAATCTCTAATACACAACAAGAACAGCTATTGGAACTATCCTACGATACTTTATGGAAAAACGTTTAGAAAGAAAATGAACTTTGTTGTTTTGGCTGTGTGTGCACTGAAAGTATGAACATTTGATGCTTTTCCCTACCACTCACTTTTGTGAGCAGACCTTTTTCTGCTTTTTGCAGTATTAAAACCTTAAAGCAAAATCGTCTTAATGTGGAATCGGACCTAAGATTGATGGTAACAAAACTTATTTCAGATTTCAATGTAATTATGGAAAAACACAAAGAATTCCATTCCTCACATTAATAACCCCACAATTGAGAACATTGTTTATCAAGTAGATTTAGTTTCAAAAAATAAGATAAAAAGACATTGATTTTCAGTCTTGAAAGTTACTGTATTTCCAATTGAAATTTCGTTCACTAGGAAGCAATCATGCATCTTTAGAACTGGATGTAACATCATTTCTAAAAACAACTGGACACAAACACCCACACACCCACACCCACCCACCCACCCACACCCACACACACACACACACACACACATATATATATATATATATATATATATATATATATATATATATATATATATATATATATATATATATATATATATATTAGTTTACAATTTGAAAGAAAAAAAATACTGTGGGGCAAGGCACCCCTAGGACAAGATAATCTATATTAGTGTCGAATCCATAGTTTTGGGTTTTGCTGAGAATAATAGTGTCACTTTCGATGCTACCTAAGTCCAAGTTTGGCCCCCGTCCGTTTGAGGTGGGTCTGAGACGGTGAAAACTATAAAATATTCGAAATGACCAAGATTATCATCGGATCTCTGTTTTTTCAGGGCAACGAAGCTAATTGGTGATAGCCCCAATTATAATTAAGTCCCAGTTCGCTTAAGAATATGCATGTCAGGTGGACCAGGAATTGAGAGAGGCAACGCCAGGGGCGTTGCTCGTTGTTAATTATGTTACTCAATTCTTTATTTTTGGCAAGGACAACACCGAAAGGGTTGCTATTCGTATTTATTCTAATGTTATTTATTTTCAAATAATGTGCGTGAACTAGCAAAGCTGGGCACTTCTGCTACTTTATTATGAATACTCAAACCGGGATACTCAAAACGATGCAGTACTCCGAGAGATAAAAAAAAATGTTTACATATCTTAAACAGCATTTGTCGTCTTTTCTTATAACACAATACACGAGATTTTTACTTGTTTGTTTGTCCGATTTTCGTGATTTTGAATGACATTTTGAAACCTTATAAAAAAAATCTTGGACTTATAGCTAAAGTAATAAGACAAATATTGGTCTTATGAAGAAAACAATTATGATTTAGGATTTTAAATAGTGGTTTTAAAATTGACTGCCAATGATTGGCAATACTATAATATGAGTTCCCAAAATACGTAAGGAAAATTTATTATTTTTTTTCTAGTAGCCTATGCTGAAGACAAAGTATGTCCTGGGAAGTTAATATTCAAATCGAGCGAGAAATAAAAAAACAACGAAGTTGAAATGCTGCATATTAGAAAAAAAAAACAAAAAACAAAAAAAAAACAATGAATTCGATGTGTACATAATGGTGTCACTTGGTAACAACGGTTGAACTTTCAATAGGAAAGTATTTTATACGTCATGATATGCTATGTTAATGGTTAGCACAGGGGAGTCCTACACTGATGGTGATAAGTTCAATTCCTTTCAGCAACATTCATTTTGAGAGTTTCTCAAGTTCAAGTTTCTCGTAGTCAGTTTTAGACGGAACTTTTTTTCGAAAATGATATTTGTTTATTTTTTTTATAATATTGTTTTTAATTGTGCCACATACGAAGAATAAATTAATACACGATTATTTATCCCAAACCATGAAAGGCCAATAATAAGCAAGCATTTTCTGATTCATGCGTTGTCAGTATTTTTATTTATCTGAACATACGGTATATAAAGAATAATACATTACATACAGAGCAATGTTGAGAATAATGTATGGTGTTCATTGGACAACACGCTTTGACATATAGAGATTCATCTCAGAATGAATAACTGTTTCGTGCGTCATCTACTCGCAATTTTACTTGAATAAAAACCTGATTCTGGGCTACCAACTGCTGTCAATGCCGAGAAAAGTTACGTGTAAGCTGGGTTGCATCTCTCCAGGTGTTTTTCAAACTGGAAAATTACCTGGAACAAAATAATGGATTTAAATCACTTAGGGGAGGAGATACTTTGGCTGGTGTCTGTACATAACACCATGAACTTTTTCACTTGCAACTTGTAGTGTTGCACTTTTTGCAAGAGCAACTGAATAATTCCCAACGTGCACGAGCTGCTTCAGGAAGAGTTGTCTATGTTGGTTCCCAGATCCAGTTTAGTTTCTGTACCAAACTCAAAGGCCTGGATCAGGTAGGGTAGGTTGTTTAAGCAAACTCTGTCCCCAACAATAGCCAGCTTGATAAACACTCTTCAAGACACGTTGAAATAACTTTGTTGGTTGTATTCTTTCCTTGGAACACTCTTTCTTTGTAAAGAGCTCTTTCCTAAACTCGTTAATGGTTCTATGGCATTATGACTTATCATACATCAAAACAACATTTTTTTCAACTTCGTCCATAAACATTTCAATTTCGGCAGATTGTTGGGACAAAATTTGGAATGTATGCGTGATCTTCGGGAGATTTCTGTATGTTTTCCAAGCGGATTCCCCCCATAACCAGCAAACGAGCAAGTTTTGTCGCAACCCGAAAATGCATAGAAAAATGGAAGGGAAGTAGTTTTGTTCGACTCCAAGCTTGGTAAATAATACGTCAATTGTAATGTACTCTGAATTGTTTCCAGCGCCAAATGCAATCCATGAGAATTTGTTTAAGTAGTTGATTATTTAGCTGTTGAAGTAATTCAGTATTTGATTAAATGCTGCCAAAGAAAGCACTACAACATAAGTGTTCAATGTTCGAATGATGATAGATTTGTGTCTAGCTTGACACGCTTCCTTGGCATGAAACAAAATTCTTGTATCCGCTTCATCTTGAGTGTATGGCTGAAGATCTTCATGGGTACCAGCTTTCATACTATCAGATTTGTAGTTATCCCACACAATGTCTATCCTGTCTACACTGTCCCATTCGTGAAGAACTACGCTGGTAAATCTCTCTGCGTACTCATCAAAAGTCTTGGCATCTCCAGGAGGCATCATGTGGAGTAAGGCTGAGCAATCCAGTATCGATACATGATGCTGAAAGTTTGTCACTGGGGTAATAACACAATTTCCGAAATATTGAAGAATATAAGATTTTTTTTTTTTTTTTTTTTTTTTTTAGATTTTCGAAGGCGTCCACAGTCTGACAAAGGAGGTGGAAACGGCTGGTTTTCATGGCTAAAAAATGTCAAGATCAGAACCTCGCTGCTGACATAGGATATATAATTTTGCAAAACAGGCAGGCATAACCTCTTGAGCTTTTCATCAGCAATTGGGATATGCTCTTGATTGGAGTTTTCATTTTGAACAACTTCCCTTGACTGCGTTTGATCGGTTTCTCAATTGATACTACTTGTTGCTCAAATCTGTAGCTGATAAATTCTTTAAATTGGTGCATTCCAATTCCTCTTACTTATCCTAAAGCCACAATTCCTCTTTGAGAAACAATGGCTTTGTTATGTGTATTTTGCAAGTTTTGGCTGCTGTCTTCAAATCGATTGCTAAAATCTTGAATAGTGTTTTTCAAAGTATTCAAGTGTTTGAAAAATAAAGACTGGGTTTTTATTGAGCATTCGTGTTGTTTCTGTGGGGCTCTGTTAGGCATTTTAAACCCTTCTTCAAACTTTTGTATGAATATGTAAAGTTGAAAATTCGCGACACACCACCCACTTTCTGGTATCCATTGCTCGTAATTCACATAAAACATAATACTCGCGCTTTTAAGGACTTTTAGTGCATTGGCGTAACTAGGATATTTTTTCTACGGGGGGGGGCATGGCCCCTTAGTTCTAAAAATTGGAAAACTATTTTAGAAGACCTTGAGTCCCCCTTTCCCCGCAATCATTAACAGCTCTTCAAGTTATTTAGTTCTCCTAATTCGAGATCGTCATGTAACAGTTCAGTGAAAATCTATTACGTCATAAATTTGCTTAAAATTGTATATTTCCTATAGGTCAGTTGCTACTAAAAAACTACCTAAAATCTACTCTAATTATGAAAACTCATAATTTTATATTAATGTTTTACTTGTGCAGTTCTAAAACAAGTACATTATTCGTAAACGTTAACTATCATGTTCTCAGTTTACTATTACATGTAATAGAAACACACATAAATATACAAGCAATTAGAATTTAAAATTATAACTTTTTAAAAGTCAATCGTGGGCTAATATTATTCATTTGAATATTTAAAGTATAAAATCATTTCATTTTATGTTTTACAATCAATCATTGTCGGTTACTAGAGTTGCAGCTTAATTACACAAACCATTGCGAACAAAGAAATACAATCATTTTTATACACAAAATAGTTTTTCTAAAAAAATGGTATGTAAAACTACCGAATCGGAGAAATATCGTTGGCTAACTTTTCGTATAACTTAAACATTAAAAAATGCAATTAGAAGTGAAACAGGTCAACAATATGAGAGAAGAAGACTTGTAGCGGACTTGAGGGACACCAATATCAATCAAATTAAATTTGTAGTGAAAACATCACGTTTATCAAATGCAACACATCTAAGATTGGTAGTAAATGCAAATTTATATTAGTTACAATACACTTAAAATTATATCTTATATAAATAAAGTCAATAAAGATTATAAGTGGTGTTGCCTACAAATTCACGATATAAAAAAATAATCAACTACAAAAAATCTAAGCTACGCATTCATACACTGCAACATTTTTAAATATTAATATAGTCTAATTGCTTAAATTGCAGTTAGCTACAAATTTTTGTGATTGTATAAGCAGTACATTCAACATTTTGCAGCATATATAAGACAACTCTAGTATATTCCTGAATTACATGTGAGCATCTTAGCGTACTGTTTTAGTCGCATCATTACTAGTTAGTTAGTTATAAAGTAGAGGAAGTCGGAAAATATTGTTACAGCCAAGGGGAACACGGAGGGGTCCACCAGATTCTCAAAAGAAATATTATTCTTCTTTCTTTAATGATTGTGTTTTGTCGAACCAGGGCGCACTCATGGAAAGTCGAATCTGGACCGCATGCAATCTTATTAACTTGGCAGACATTTGTGCACTTTCTTAATAAAACTATACTTGCTTTAGCAGTGAAATTATTAATCTGGCTTAAAGATTTGGACTTACACTATATCTTCATTATTTCCTTTCTTATAAAAATGAATCTAGTCCTTTATTTTTTTTTTTTTGTGAATATAGGTGAAGTAGGGGAAGTCCTGCGGTCCAACGATACAATGTACCAGGGGACGCAGCCAGAGTTGTGTAGAAGGCCGATGTCCTTCTCCATCATCTGCATATCGAAATGCAGATGAGGGGCACATTTGCATATGTATATGTAAATATGATACTTTTGTGGTATAATTAATTGCTTAACATTAGCATATTCTGTGCATATTATTTTAATATTATTAGTAATGAAGTGAGAAACACCCAGCATAGTACGTAAATATTAATACAATATTGTATTATATTGTATTTATTTCATTGTGTTTATTTCATTTATAGGCATTATATAGTGTATTAATGGGTTGCATATAATTACTGCATCATTGCATAATGTATAACTTACTGGGGATGATGGAAGAAATGATATAAAAAGCATAGTATGAAGGATTAATTAAATAGGAAATGAGCAGATTCTATAGGAATCATACATGAATTTCAGAACGCTGGAAGAGAGCGAACGCTGAGAGAAGTTTTTTTTTTCTTTCCCGACTTGCTGTCGCCTAGACTACAAGATGTGAGGTCCTTCATGACTCACCATGGAAAGAAATCACCAGAATAGGAACTAAATAAGAATCCTTATACACAGGAAGTAGCCTATGGACTTCCTTGGTGGAACTACACTGAGTTTGATACAGTGTGTTGAAACACAGAGTTTGTATTGTTTCAAATGCCATAAACTTTTTCGCTTGTACATGCGAAATTTTAGTTTTCTATAGGTGTGATTTCCAATGCAGCGAGCTCAAGCGTCATTTCCTCCCCCCTGCTCACCAAAGACCAGTAAACCTGGCCAGCGAGCCTTTAGTTAGTTCCCGAAATGCAACACCAATTTGAAAATGTATACTCTGATTTGACTTATTTTCTGTGTTTAATATTAATATTTACGTACTAAGCTAAACACGTTCTTGGAAATACCGCACAAAATTCTGATTTATTTTATCAGCGTGTTTCCCTTATCGAACAAGACACTTGGATCTTGTATTTGTGAAAAATAAAAAAAATAACAAAGATGTTTCCTCAATCTCTCTCCAAGCAAATATGGCTGCATTAGTAGCAGACAGTTTTGAAACACAGCCACAGGAATTGGGTGTACTGCTGCTTCTGAGAGAGATGACAGTTCCTAAATTGTATAAATATGTATTCTTTGTATATTTTCCTTTATTTTGATGTATAATAACATATGTTTCTTATATTTAATTTATGTGTAACAAGTGAAGAAAAACAAAAGTTGTATTAAAAACTCTCATAGTTTCTGCTGGGAGCAAAAGCTTCAGTGTTGGCCGTCCTTGGAGAAGGGGCAGCACGTGTCAGCGAGGAAAGGGTGAATTTGGCTACGGAAGGTAGCTGAGAATGTGTATTGGCAGGTCGGACCACCTGCAATATCGCCGCAAGGCAGAGAACCCTTTGTCATAGGTTTCTTGCGGAAGCGAGTTTCTTCGTTTCCTTGTTTTAGGTAAAGACATATACTCGTTTTCATGAGAGAACGAGGTAGTTCAAGCTAGAATCGAGAGGCGACAAGATATAGTTTTTCGTTTAGAAGGAAGTCACCTGACTTCTCTTACAGTGAGTTTTGATACCCGGGACAAGGTGAGAACAAAGTGTTTCCGGTTCCCCTGGATGGTCCTGTGAACAACTGTATACGCGAGTGTGTAGAACTCAGTTTTCTATATGAAGTTATAATCATTTTACAGAATGTGTAAGATATGCACATATCTGTAGTAAATACGTCACAGTGGTGATTATTAAATCTAGTGGAAATATGAAAGTAAACTTTTACGTTCAGTGAATCTTCACTCATTCTCTGAGTGCTACGGACACTCAATAGAGACCACGTAGTTTGAATCTCATCGAACATCCCATTTTTAGTATGGGAAAACCCAGTTCTTCCAATATGGGAGAAATACATAACTTAAGCTATCTCAAGTAGAGATAGTAAACATAGGCCGGTAACGCCTTTAAGCCGTGCCTGTCCTTGGACACTTAGAACAAGGCTCCAAGCAATTATTTTGCTTGTTTATAGGAACTACTAGAAGTTCCTTCATAAAACATTTATATTCCTGTGTACCATATCTCATACCGAACATTGTATTTCGCAGTGGAATGAGAATCTAGGAGGACACTGTGACATTCCACTTAGAACTTGTGTACGTCGAGTGAATATCTGAACAGTGAATCAGCATATTAATCTTGTTTTATTGTTTCTTCAATCTGTGTTGTTTATATTCACAAATAGTGAAATATGTTTTCAGTGAAATACATCTCTCCTCTAAAAACTGTTAGAGACTAGAAACTCATGAATATGAGGAGATAAAAGAAAGTTGTATATATCTACATATTTTTTTTTATCTATTTAAAGGTCAGACAGACCTTTGTAACTTCAAGTTTTCATCCTCCCTCTACTTTTATTTATTTTTATAATGATGAAATAGTGTGTTAAATATATCAAGCATATCAATATATAATAAAGTGTGTGTGTGGTAGTGCACTACGAAAAGGTGATAAGTATTTAGTGTATTGAAGTGTGGATCTCTTCACATCTACCATATCTATGTTCCTGTTTCCTATGTGGAAAATAAAACTGCCAGCTCTTACCAGAACCAATGTCTATTCAATTTGCTGTAAGGTGAGTACCTGTGCTAATGATATGTTTGTTTCAGGAGTGTGATTCAAGGAGGCATTTTCCCCTTGATTTTGTATGTTGACCACCTCTCTGTATGGGGGCTCAGAGAGAATATTCTGCCCAAGGAACCAAATAACAGCCATGAGATAGTGAGCTCAAATACAGGCTGCTACCTGTAAAATTTAAATTTTTTTTCTCTTTCTTTTAACCTTATTTGAAATCTGAAACTGACTCACTATTGTAGCATCTTTGAGCATGGTTGTTATGCAGATGGCCCTGAGATCTGCTGTTCCAACAACTAAATAATATTGCTCTACCGACTTCATAAGGGAGTGGCGGCCCTTATAGGAGAGAACTTTATCTCCAAGAGGGAAGAAATCATTTTTACATAGTTGTAATTTGCATTCTATGCAAATATTGCAGTTATTTTGAATATTCCCAGTCACTCCACTTACATCATTTTTTTTTATTATTATTTTGTGTTGGTGTTTGTAGGTAACAGTAGTTTCGACTCTGGCTACCTGGCACCTCACAAAAGAAGTGGCTACCCAGCTGCAGGGCTCGATACGTCACGCTTTGCGCCAAAGACTTGGCACCATCAGCGTTAAGGGCATGAAGTATATTTTAGATACTTTCTGGTCAACATACAGTTTGTGTTAAAATTTCGGTATATGTTTTATTTCTCTTCCCGAAAAATTTCCAAGAACGTAGGTGTCTTGTGTTTTGAAATTTATTTGTATCTTGAATACTCTTGTTTTACCATCACTGTGTCTTAGAGAATTCAGTTTTTTTTTAAACTTTGGGGGGAAGAAACCTTGTAATTCCGTTTGTTTTTGTAAATGGTTGTAACGCGAGCACAGGCTCGAAGAGTAGGAAATATGGACACAGAGTTAGTATTTGAAGAGTTCGCTCAGAGAGCTGGGGAGCTCTCCGAAGAGAATAGTGTTGATGACGCGCAGAGCGCTAGCGAGCGTCCGGTCAGCGTTGTGGGAGACGCTGATGCGGTGGATACCGTTCCGCCAGTCCCCAGTAGGGAACAGGAAGTACCATTGCGGGAGGAAAGGGAGGTAACCACAGAAACTACGAGAATGCCGGAACATAGTGTTAGCACCGCAGTCAATGAGAGTAGCGTGGTGGAAAACAGAAGTTATTTGAATATTGAGGCCATTTTAAGCGAGATCTTGCAAGGACAAAAGAAACTAAAGGATGAATTAAAGTTAGAAATAGAAGAAAATAATCGAAGTTTAAAGGAAGGTTTGAACTTAAAGCTAGTAGAAAATTCCAGGGGCTTGGAAAAGTTAGAAAAGAAAATAGAGGAAAGCACCTGTACTTTAGAGCAAGTCCGTACGGAAACTAGACAAAATAGCGAAAGGCTAGAGCAGGCTATTGAGTCTAGCAATGCTCGTCTTGAACTCCAGTTGGAGTCCGTGAGTTCAAGACTTGAGCAGAGTGAGCGTCAGCTGACGGAGCGTCTGGAGATCACAACTGCAGAGCTTAGGGGGGAGCTACACAATACCAGAGAAGAAATGTCTACTCGTGTAACCGAAACTGCCAGTAGGTTAGATGAAGTACAGGAGAATGCTTCTAGCATAGCCAGACAGTTAGATGAAAATTACTCAGAGCTTTCCGAAAGTGTAAAACAGGTCTCGTCTCGCGTCGAACAGACCACGATAGCATTGAATAACCAGGTCAGGAGAGTGGAAGTGAGTTTCGCTTCCCAACTAGCAAGGATCAGGGGGGAACTAGAGCAGGACACGCCACTTGAAGAGAGCAGATCCGAATGTAACGGTAGCATCCAACAGATGCAAGATACCGTGCAAGAGGTGTGCACGCAAGTTGAAAAGAAGATGGAGGAGTGGAGGAACTCCATACAAAAGGAGACGAGCGAGGTGATTGAGGGGAAACTCGCAAACATCTCGGTCTCCAGTGCACAAGAACGTCCTACATCACCAAATGACACCTCGAGGCGCGATCTGCCCGGTTCTCAACCTGAGAACCTCGCTACTTCCCGCGAGACAGAACCTGTGCCATCGACGTCTCGCTCATGTAATCATGAGACGAGACAAAGCTTAGCTACAGCATTAGGTCTCATTCACAGGGATGTCACTCTACCTGTGTACATGGGGACCGAATCAGAGACTGAAACCTATAACTTCCTACAAGATCTCGACCGGTACTTTGAGGTCACGGGAGTACCGGACGAGATGAGACTCAGTTTCATACCTCGAGCTATAAGAAACACTTGCTATCAGTGGTTTCAAGTTAACCGGAACAAAATCCACTCATATGAAGATTTTGTGCAAAATTTCAAGCAGTGTTACCTTAGTGAAGAGCGACTGGCAAACCTAAGGGCAACTATTCTCACCTCCCACTTCGACAATCGTGTACACAAATCCCCCGCAGAGTATCTGCTGGATTTGTTACACAAGAATAGCATATTAGAGCCAAGAATGTCTGATGCAACATTACTTAAGGTACTTCCGCGGCATTTCCCGAACTGGCTATTTAGGGCGATAGTCTCGTCTCGCCCTAAGACAATAGCAGAACTTTTAAATCTAGTACAGGAACTGCAGTCGTCGATGACGAATCGCGACCAGTTTTATCAGAGCAACCAGAGGAAAGGGGTCAACATGCTCCAAGTGAGCGTGGAAAATGAGGACAATAACCCCTCTGGCCACAGTGGTAAGCACGCTGCTCGTAAGAAGAATAGAACGAGAGAAAACCAGCGTCCTTACCAGAGACAGAGACATCCGAACACGAATCAAAACAACCACCAGCGATCCCCGCCTCGCCATCAGAGCAGCGGAAGTGGGTCGTCTGGCTGGTCACGTGGGGGGAACTCCCACTCCTCTCACAACAACAACGTTCGTGGAGCCCGCGGTAGGAGGGGAGGAATGCGCAACACGGATAGACCACCAGGAAATTCCTTCCGTCACGAGGACGAGGAAATTCAGCTGTAGGAACGTTATGACCGGGCGCCTCCTTCTACCAGCCAAAACCAAAACAATACCAGGAGTAACCAATCCTCTTCTTCTGCTCCCAGAGAATGAGGATTGTCCGCATGTGCTTGGAACAACGGTAAGATGGGTATGGAGAATACGAGTACATCTGAGTTGACAAATGTAAATTCCAAGTATGTGCGACATTTAGAAGAGAACGTAGAAAATATACATTTATATGAAAATTCATGTGAAACCGCAGTTAAGGAAATTTTTGAAAATGTAGAAGAAAAAGAAAAAGAAAATTGTGAAATTTGTTTAGAAATTAAGGCAAAGAAGCATTTCAATGAAGGCATGTTGGAAAATAAGTTAACTTTATTGAGTAGGACTGGAGAACACATCGATTTAGATAGGGCTGTATATGAAGAGGCCAATGGCATTTTTAAGAATTTATTTGATTCAAGTAATGAAGAACTACCCAGTAATAACGTCATCTCACTACCAGAGATTAATGTACTTTTGTTTGGAAAGGAAGTTAATTCTTTATTAGATACAGGGGCTACTTGCTCCGCCATTTCTAAAGAAATTTGGGACTCCGTCTCAAATAGCCACCCCACACCCGCATTTTTGAGTGCTAAGAATATACGGTTTACGTCTGCTTTCGGAAGTAAATCAGCGACAATCATAGGCCAGACGCTGTTAGTCATTCAGATACATGGGAAGGAATTTCATACGCTAGGCATCATTATTTCAGGTCTGAACAGATCTTTGATTTTAGGTTCCAACTTCTTTACAGAATCTCGTGCCGTGTTGGACTATGACACCGGCCTTCTACATCTCAAACATCCTCATGATGTAGAAGTCAAGTTTAGATCAGTAGATTGCGAGACTGAGGATCTAGTAGTTCGTTGTTTAGAATTGAATGGTGAGTGCGAGAAACCATATAGTTTCATAGAGGAAGTAGATACTTTTGAGTGCAATTTTTCCCCGTCAGATGAAGGACGGAAGGCCATACGGGTTAGCGCACAGAATGAGCATAAGACCTGCAGAGAAAAGGCTGCTCGTGCCCCGAACTTGGATGATGGTAGATTCCCAAGTGCCCAAGAAATGGCAGTTCATGTATTCCCACCAGAAGAGTGGTTGAAAGTGAACACACGTGCCTCCCATTCAGATATAGAGGAGTTTGTCTCGAACTACTCAGATCTCTCAGCCTCCCAAAGAGATAGTTTGAAAGCTGTTCTTTTAAAGCACCAGGCGCTTTTTGATGTCAAGCCAGGTTGCATAGCTAACTACGAGCATGAGATTGGAGTAACGGACGAACGTCCCATCAAAACTAAATTGTATCCTTACCCAAAGAAATTCAGGAATTTAGTATCGAATGAAATTTCGCGTTGGGAGGCCTGGGGTGTGATCAAGAAGATGCCTACAGCTTATATAAACCCTCTGGTAGTGACGCCGAAGAGTGACGGACGCATTCGAGTTTGTCTTGATGGAAGAGCTCTGGCCAAAATTTCAGGGGATCTCTCTGACAGACCCATGCCACCCCTATCTGTTCTCCAAGATATTTGCGACAACTCTTGGTTCAGTTGCGTAGATGCAACCGAGATGTTTTTGCAGATTAAAGTGAAAGAAAGTGACCAGAAATATCTTGGGTTCCTACATGAAGGAATTTCGTATGTTTTTCAAAAACTACCGTTTGGGACAAAACAGAGCCTTGCTTCTTGCGTAAGAGCATTAGATATGCTGATTGGATCAGAAGCTAGAGAGTACTGCAGCGCTTATGTTGATGATTTAATTTTAGCCGACAGGAGCTTCGATGATCACTTAGTACACCTCGACAGAGTGTTGGGTCTACTCACTGCGGGCGGCCTAACTCTCAGGCTGAAAAAGTGCAATTTTGCCAGAAAATCATTGAACATACTTGGTTTCCATCTTTCGCAATCCGGTATCGGAAAAGATCCGGCGAAAGTGAAGGCGGTGTTAGATTTTAGGACACCACGGAATGTAAAGGAACTGCGTTCCTTCATTGGCTACTGCCAGTACTATCGTTGTTTTAGCAGGAAGTACTCAGAAGTTCTCCATCCGTTGTTCCAACTTCTAAAGAAGAATGTTAGGTTCAAATGGGAACCAGTACATCAGGCAGCGATGGACAGGATCAAGCAGATCTTCCAGGAGGAAGTAGTACTGAAAACCGTCCTGCCTGACAAGCAATTGATTCTTGAATGTGATGCGTGTGATATTGCGTGTTCTTCTCTATTGTACCAGCGTGATGACAATGATGACATTCGTGTCATTGCTTTTACATCACGTGTGTTCAATGCCGCGCAACGAAATTATTCTATAACGGAAAAGGAATTTTATGGACTAATAGATGGGGTTGTGAAGTTTAAACAGTACTTAGTTGGTACTAAATTCATAGTACGCAGTGACCACCTTGCTCTTAAGTTTATTCTCTATTGTAGACTTACAAACCAGCGCATCACCCGGTGGGCGATGTTGCTCTCCAATTTCAATTTCGAATTTCAGTTTGTCAAGTCCAATGAGAATCTGAGTGATTATCACTCTAGGTACCCTCCTCACACAGAAGAAGACCTCAGTGTTGCACGGAAGCCTATCCTCCAGGAGTCGCTGATGTCCATCCTGACGGAAATCCCATGTGAGTTGAGGAAGATGATAGCCATACTACCGGAGATGCAGTCTTCAGATCCTGTCTACGGCAAGATCAAGAAAGATGTCGAAGAGAAGACGGACTCACCAAAGGTGAATGGTGCTTGTCACCGTTTTGAAGTATTGAACGGGCGCTTATGCAAGCGTGACCGGGAAGGAGTCCGAATTTGCATCCCAGAAGTGTTAGTAGTTCCACTGCTCGCTTATTACCATTCAGATCGAGGGCACATGTCGGCTAGCAAACTACTTCCGCTTCTATCAAAATTTTTCGTATGGCCAAAGATGAGGGCAAGTGTGAGGCGTTTTTGTGCTTCCTGCGAATTATGCCAGAAAAGCAACCCTCCCCAATGTTATCGTCCGGGACCACTGAATCCCGTCGTAGTGGAGAAGCCAGGCTACTTGGTCTGCGCTGACTGGTTAGGGCCTCTAACCAAGGGAATTGGGGGAGTCCATTACATATTAGTATTTTATGATGCATTTTCCAAGCTAATTGGCTTGTACGCATGTAGAAAGGCAAACACAACCACTGCCATAAGGAAACTGAAGGAGTATCTGAAAGTTAACCCTAGTGTGGAACTAGTCTTAACAGACAGAGGGTCACCTTTCCAGTCTAACCGCTGGAAAACTGAATTAGCAGATCTTGGTATCAGGCACATCACGTCGACGCAATATTATCCGCAAGGTGAAATGGCAGAGGTAGCCGTCAAGGCAACAGTACGTTTACTACGTAAATTGTGCCATGATAACCAGAGATTGTGGCCCAAATACTTGGAAAAAATAGAGAAGTGCTTAAATTCGGCCAAACACCTGACCACTGGCGTGTCAGCCTTTGAGTGTCACTTTGGGCAGTCTATGTCTAGAGACATAGCCAGGCTGTTTGAAATCCCAGAAGTGGATCAGCGCCATGACGTGCAGTACTATGTAGAAATTGCAAGAAAGAACCACAAAAGGAATGCTGCTGCACGAAAACGTAACTTCGACAAGTCACACCGTACTGTAGAGTACAAAGTGGGTGATCTTGTTCTAACTAGAGTTTTCCCCAAGTCGGATGCTCTAGCAGGTGTGTCGAAGAAGCTCTTACTCTTGTACTCGGGACCATGGCAGATTGTCGCCGCCACTGGTCGTAACATGTACACACTAGGGGATCCAGCGACAAAAGAAGTCAAGATGACAAGAAATGCTTTTCTATTGAAACCATATGTTTCTAGAGAAGAGAAGGATCACAGTGGTACTGGTCAATAGAGAGGAAACAGATCACACATATAAGCATCACCTTACCGGATTTGACAAAATGTGTATATAGTGTTAGTGTTTAGTATATATTTCAGTGAACTAGTGTATTAGTGTATAAGTGTATGTATGGGACTTATGTCATTTATATTTATGTAACTTAGGGAACACTGAATTCTCTTTATTTAGCTTTTGTGTATTGATATTTCATTTATTATGGTTACTGTGTTGTTTAACTTTGTTTTTTTTTTCTTGGATGTATTGTGTACCTATAATATTTCAGGAACGATAATGTGCCCTCCGTATGATCTACGTCCTGTACTAGAAAGTACAGCACCTAGAATCATAGGGGGGAAATTACTGTAGAAGGCCGATGTCCTTCTCCATCATCTGCATATCGAAATGCAGATGAGGGGCACATTTGCATATGTATATGTAAATATGATACTTTTGTGGTATAATTAATTGCTTAACATTAGCATATTCTGTGCATATTATTTTAATATTATTAGTAATGAAGTGAGAAACACCCAGCATAGTACGTAAATATTAATACAATATTGTATTATATTGTATTTATTTCATTGTGTTTATTTCATTTATAGGCATTATATAGTGTATTAATGGGTTGCATATAATTACTGCATCATTGCATAATGTATAACTTACTGGGGATGATGGAAGAAATGATATAAAAAGCATAGTATGAAGGATTAATTAAATAGGAAATGAGCAGATTCTATAGGAATCATACATGAATTTCAGAACGCTGGAAGAGAGCGAACGCTGAGAGAAGTTTTTTTTTCTTTCCCGACTTGCTGTCGCCTAGACTACAAGATGTGAGGTCCTTCATGACTCACCATGGAAAGAAATCACCAGAATAGGAACTAAATAAGAATCCTTATACACAGGAAATAGCCTATGGACTTCCTTGGTGGAACTACACTGAGTTTGATACAGTGTGTTGAAACACAGAGTTTGTATTGTTTCAAATGCCATAAACTTTTTCGCTTGTACATGCGAAATTTTAGTTTTCTATAGGTGTGATTTCCAATGCAGCGAGCTCAAGCGTCATTTCCTCCCCCCTGCTCACCAAAGACCAGTAAACCTGGCCAGCGAGCCTTTAGTTAGTTCCCGAAATGCAACACCAATTTGAAAATGTATACTCTGATTTGACTTATTTTCTGTGTTTAATATTAATATTTACGTACTAAGCTAAACACGTTCTTGGAAATACCGCACAAAATTCTGATTTATTTTATCAGCGTGTTTCCCTTATCGAACAAGACACTTGGATCTTGTATTTGTGAAAAATAAAAAAATTAACAAAGATGTTTCCTCAATCTCTCTCCAAGCAAACATGGCTGCATTAGTAGCAGACAGTTTTGAAACACAGCCACAGGAATTGGGTGTACTGCTGCTTCTGAGAGAGATGACAGTTCCTAAATTGTATAAATATGTATTCTTTGTATATTTTCCTTTATTTTGATGTATAATAACATATGTTTCTTATATTTAATTTATGTGTAACAAGTGAAGAAAAACAAAAGTTGTATTAAAAACTCTCATAGTTTCTGCTGGGAGCAAAAGCTTCAGTGTTGGCCGTCCTTGGAGAAGGGGCAGCACGTGTCAGCGAGGAAAGGGTGAATTTGGCTACGGAAGGTAGCTGAGAATGTGTATTGGCAGGTCGGACCACCTGCAATATCGCCGCAAGGCAGAGAACCCTTTGTCATAGGTTTCTTGCGGAAGCGAGTTTCTTCGTTTCCTTGTTTTAGGTAAAGACATATACTCGTTTTCATGAGAGAACGAGGTAGTTCAAGCTAGAATCGAGAGGCGACAAGATATAGTTTTTCGTTTAGAAGGAAGTCACCTGACTTCTCTTACAGTGAGTTTTGATACCCGGGACAAGGTGAGAACAAAGTGTTTCCGGTTCCCCTGGATGGTCCTGTGAACAACTGTATACGCGAGTGTGTAGAACTCAGTTTTCTATATGAAGTTATAATCATTTTACAGAATGTGTAAGATATGCACATATCTGTAGTAAATACGTCACAGTGGTGATTATTAAATCTAGTGGAAATATGAAAGTAAACTTTTACGTTCAGTGAATCTTCACTCATTCTCTGAGTGCTACGGACACTCAATAGAGACCACGTAGTTTGAATCTCATCGAACATCCCATTTTTAGTATGGGAAAACCCAGTTCTTCCAATATGGAAAAAATACATAACTTAAGCTATCTCAAGTAGAGATAGTAAACATAGGCCGATAACGCCTTTAAGCCGTGCCTGTCCTTGGACACTTAGAACAAGGCTCCAAGCAATTATTTTGCTTGTTTATAGGAACTACTAGAAGTTCCTTCATAAAACATTTATATTCCTGTGTACCATATCTCATACCGAACATTGTATTTCGCAGTGGAATGAGAATCTAGGAGGACACTGTGACATTCCACTTAGAACTTGTGTACGTCGAGTGAATATCTGAACAGTGAATCAGCATATTAATCTTGTTTTATTGTTTCTTCAATCTGTGTTGTTTATATTCACAAATAGTGAAATATGTTTTCAGTGAAATACATCTCTCCTCTAAAAACTGTTAGAGACTAGAAACTCATGAATATGAGGAGATAAAAGAAAGTTGTATATATCTACATATTTTTTTATCTATTTAAAGGTCAGACAGACCTTTGTAACTTCAAGTTTTCATCCTCCCTCTACTTTTATTTATTTTTATAATGATGAAATAGTGTGTTAAATATATCAAGCATATCAATATATAATAAAGTGTGTGTGTGGTAGTGCACTACGAAAAGGTGATAAGTATTTAGTGTATTGAAGTGTGGATCTCTTCACATCTACCATATCTATGTTCCTGTTTCCTATGTGGAAAATAAAACTGCCAGCTCTTACCAGAACCAATGTCTATTCAATTTGCTGTAAGGTGAGTACCTGTGCTAATGATATGTTTGTTTCAGGAGTGTGATTCAAGGAGGCATTTTCCCCTTGATTTTGTATGTTGACCACCTCTCTGTATGGGGGCTCAGAGAGAATATTCTGCCCAAGGAACCAAATAACAGCCATGAGATAGTGAGCTCAAATACAGGCTGCTACCTGTAAAATTTTAATTTTTTTTTCTCTTTCTTTTAACCTTATTTGAAAACTGAAACTGACTCACTATTGTAGCATCTTTGAGCATGGTTGTTATGCAGATGGCCCTGAGATCTGCTGTTCCAACAACTAAATAATATTGCTCTACCGACTTCATAAGGGAGTGGCGGCCCTTATAGGAGAGAACTTTATCTCCAAGAGGGAAGAAATCATTTTTACATAGTTGTAATTTGCATTCTATGCAAATATTGCAGTTATTTTGAATATTCCCAGTCACTCCACTTACATCATTTTTTTTTATTATTATTTTGTGTTGGTGTTTGTAGGTAACAGTAGTTTCGACTCTGGCTACCTGGCACCTCACAGTTGGCGTCGGTCAATGCAAACTTGACCCACGACCCACTGACACACCATCCACCATGACCCACTGTGACCCACGATGACCCACCATCCATGGTGATCCACCGTGAACCACCACCCACCGTGACACACTCTGACCCAATGTGACCCACTCTGACCCACCACCCACCGTGACCTACTCTGACCCACCGTGACCCACCACCCACCATGAACCACTCTCATCCACTTTGACCTACTCTGACTCACCAAAATCCATCGTCATCAACTCTGAACACGATCCACGCCCTCTTCTGAAGTGACTAAAGAATTTACACTTTAATTCAAGAATGTGAAATTATCACTAATCGGAGTTTGAATTTCTAGTCAATCGCTCAGGCACCACTCTGTTACAATAACGGTGGATCTGACCTTTATAATATCAAATGGTAAAGTGTTTATCAGTGAGGAAATTGAAACAGATCGAGGTGGGTGGAAATTAGTGTGTGCCTAAAATATACTTGCACTAAGAGACTATTCTTGCAAGTGTTAATTTCCCAACGCATTCCACATGAAACTTCTATTCGCAGGAAAATACTCCTGTACAATATGGGAAAGGTTATGGTTTCTCAGTTCACAGTATTTTTCTCACAAAAGACTTGAAAAATCAGTTTTTCGTAGTGTATAAAGGTGCTCGGGTACCCTATGTGAGAGCATCTTCATAAAGTATGCTCATAATTGTAATTTGTGTAATCACTAAAACACCACGTTAAATTTAAGTTCAAATATGCATAATTACAATTATTATGAATATTTATTCAAAAGTAGTTTACCTAAGGCAAAGAAAAGACTTACTAAAAAGTAGGTACGAAGTTGAATAACAAACATAAGACATTAGTAATACAAGTATACATTTTCCGTAACTCGTAATTTTCCACCTTAAAAAAAATCTTAAATCGGATTTATTTCATGTTGGTAACTTTTTGGCGGTAAATCATCCGGAGTGGAATGGTGTCCATCCTCCAGCCAAGAAATAACTAGCTCGTCTACTTTGAGCTTGTCTAGCGGTGGGCCATTAACATTGGTGAACAACAAGTTAGACAATGTTTGAGTACTTAATCTATTTCTAACATCAGTCATCTGTAAATTCATAAAAGGAAATCCCCTTTCGCACTCTGTCGTGGATATTGATAATACATCTACCCGATTTCTGCAACTACTCATCTACAATCTGCTTGTTAGAGTTAAGTCTGATAACGAATTTTCTTGGTCAGGTTTGAAATACTCAGCAAGAAGTATCATCTCTCTATCACCATACAACATCTTTTTGCATATCAACCATGTCAGTTAGCAATGTCTACCCATGTAGAACAGGAACTTCATCTACCACGCCTTCGATAGGGAATCTTGTGAATAAAATATCAATTAAAGCCTCATAAACTGAAGATTTCTTATTTGTTTATAAATTTAATTTTTGTAATTACACATGAAGGTTTGATAGCATTACCAAGTTCCCTCCCCCGTCTATAATGCGAAAGGGAACGAGGTTTCTGGAAAGTATTCAGAGGTGAATGGGAATTTCCTTCCTTCTTCAACTTCAATTACCACACTGCTGTTTGCCATGTGCTAAACTACGATGAATTTCAATTAAATTATTATAGTATAATTATTTCCTTGTTGAATTATCAATACTTTACAGTGGGAAAAAGGATGACATTTCAAAGTTCCAAATCAAAATAAGCAGACCAACGTAAAGGGAAAAAAAGTGTAAAATTTTCCATACAATTATGCGTAAAATCCAAACTTCAAATTTCCGTGTAATTAAGCTTACAGTACGAGTTTTATGCCTATTTTTCTCACAACTTTATGGGTTGATTGCCTTGTGCTGTGAGCACTCCATACAATAAACATAAGCTTCAGCAATTATTATAGCAGAAAGCAACGAATAGGGTCTATATGAAGCCAAACAATGTACTTGTTGTTTCTGATTTTTTTCTTAAATAAGATCGATCGTTTTCGATCATTTTTTACAAACAAACTCACTACCAATTTTTCCGTATATAGAAGGTGCCCCCACCCCCATATAAAGGAGATTTTTTAAAAAAAAATGCAATAACGCATTCTGTTTATTTTCAAAAAAAAGAGTTAATACACTGAATTTCAGCTCCGTAAGTTTAACGGCTTGCGAGATACTCATTTTTTTCCGCAAAAATTCGGATCCTCACTACCTACTTAGGATATTATGCATTATAATAAAAGCAATATAACATCCCAATTTGGATTAAGCCCTAACCATATACCAAAAGTAATTTAATTTGACTTTGCAATTTGACCGTGATAATCAGGCACACACAGTTACATTCAATTTTTTATAAATAATTTATATAATACAGTGATTCAAAAATGTATTTTTTCCAGTAGTTAGCTCCGAAAACCCACAGGTCTCGGAAGCCAAGTTGTAGTGTAAGTCCTATTACTATTATTACTATTAAAAATAACAATATCCAAAAGTGCCTGAAGTTCTTTTTTCACTTGGTTAGATATACTCACCGCAGGTAAGTAGACAGAAACAAGTGGAAAAGAAAGGGAAATGAAGGTTTTGAAAGTAAAACGGAGACAAATTTACCAGTCTTCAGAAGATACTGCTTACAACGCAGTGAGCAGAGAGGGTCGGTAGATCATACTGAGTCGGTGGGTCGTAGTGGGTCACGGTGGGTGATGGGTCACAGTGGATCATGGTGGGTGGTGGGTCACGGTGGGTCACACGCTGTTGACCCACGAACCACTGACCCACTCAGAAAACTTGACCTACTTGACCCACTCCATCTCTGGACACAGCATCTACTGCTCTCCTGAATTTTGTACCAATTTTTCCTTCCTGTCACTGAATTCAGTTTTCTATACTTCATTTGGACAACATAAAATAACTGCATACAGAGAGAAACAAGTGAACTGGGGCAATATGTTTTTCGTATAGTAAAGTATTTCTTTTTTTTCCTTGCTGACATTTGGATACATTTTCTTCCTGGCGCATACGTGGAAATAACAAGTAAATACTCCAGCATATTTAAGATATGTATTGCTTCTATATTCTGGTTACTTTAATTTATTATGCACTCCTTTCGTTAAATTATTTTATAAATATTGACACGAATTTTCCAAGGGAGAAGGGACACGAATTTTCATGTACCAAGGAACAATACTTTGCATATGGTAGCTATTTGATATAGCCCTAATATACATATAGACTTGATTTTTTTTTTAATATGCCTAGTTAAATACTCATTGCATGCTATTTCATCAAAGAATGTGATAAAACTGCAATATTATTTGTTTTATTTTGCATTGTATTCCTTGTATTTAGAAAGTTACTTGACAATACAAAAATTCAAGTTCTATTCAGACTGTTCAATAGAATTCCTATTATATTGTATTTATCACTGTTTAATTTAGCAATCATCAGATTTATAGTTGTTCCTAGGTACAATAATTTAAGTCCCGTGGTACATGCTCCCCCCCGTACCAAGAGGCGAGATGACTTAATCGGTTAAAATTGCTCTGGCTCTTGTCGTTACTGCGATACCCATGTAACTTTTACAATGTGAAGCTAAATTATGAGGTCATCAGGAACACATTTCTTTTTTCTTTAGCATAGCACAAATATACGCCCTTTTCAAAAGCAAAATATAAAAAGTGTACCTGAGTTGCACAACTTCTGATATTTGGAAATTTTTATCATTTACTCGGGTGCAGAATGACGTCGTGTCTGTGTCTTGCAATATTGTACCCCTTCCAACTTTCGATACTCTGCACAAAAATGTCTGTGTGCGCGCCTGGTTACAGTTTATGTCTTAAGCACAACTTCTGTTCATACTTACTTTGCATATTGCGAAAATCTGCAAAGGTTCCATAAAAATTACAATATCACTTTGTTCTTGATACTTCTACAGTACGTTCGCTCTGTTAATGTAACAATACATTGTTATCAATTTTTCATACGCCCGCCAGAAGGCAGAAAGTAGAAAAACAAAGGGAACCTATCACATTGTCTTTAAAGACTCCTATTAGGGCTGCATAATAATAATAATAATAATAATAATAATAATAATAATAATAGCAATAATAATAATAATAATAATAATAATAATAATAATAATAATAATAATAATAATA
The DNA here is from genome assembly GCF_964235325.1 of Thermobia domestica. Classification (NCBI taxonomy): domain Eukaryota; kingdom Metazoa; phylum Arthropoda; class Insecta; order Zygentoma; family Lepismatidae; genus Thermobia; species Thermobia domestica. Next base: position 253,684,353 of record NC_137459.1, on the reverse strand, counting down.
ATAATAATAATAATAATAATAGCAATAGTAATGGTAATAGTAATAATAAATAAGGAAAAGCAACAAATTGTATTAACTAGTGAATTTTGAATGGGTATTATATATGCATGTAGTAGAAGGCAACAATCGCTTTGTGTTTAGCAGTTGAAGAATTCGGCTTCTTCTTTCTTTCCTTTCTGTTGTCTTCTAGTGTACCGTATCAATTTGCTCTGAGAATCTTAACTATTCAAACATTACTATACTATAAATAAAATAATGAAAATACAACTCTCCTTTAGCCTAACCGGGACGTAAAACTCAAAAATGACACTGGTCTATAATACATATATAGCAAGAAAAAAATACTACGTCAATAACGTTAATTACTTCAAACAACTATTAAACATGTCGAATGCAAGCATCACTAAAATTGTTATGCATAAATTGAAGTAAATTAATAACATTATTTTCGTCCAGTTAAAAAAAAAAATTCTGGGGAGGGCCACCTTTGCTTCTAGGGGGGCGGTCCTCCCTGACCCCCCTCTAGTTCGCCTATGTTTTAGTGCTTTGATATTCAACCCACAGTAGCAGTGTTGATCTATGATGAAATATCTTTTAAATAAGAGTTTCGAAAAACACTGCAAATGATCCGATCCTTTAATTTATCGTAGTTGTTCACACTCTGACAAATGAAGTGGAAACGGGTAGTTTCAATGCTGCAAGTTGTATGAATGTGTTAATAACGTGGTATGAATGAGTCGACAATGGGATTCAAAACGCCAGAGTTAACTCTTACGAAGTGCTGCTAAAATGTTATTTTGACCTTGTAAACAAGATTGGAAAATTATTTTTCACAACGTTGCTATATATGATATCGGAATGGTATTTGGCAGAAACAATACCAATACTCCAATGCATTTTTTCAGGGAACATCGAGGTTACGTTCTTTCACCGGGATCATTCTAAGAGCAATAAACATTTTCAAAGAAAGGTTCTCAGATATATTTCCCGATTTTCCCCAAATTCTCCTTTTCCCATACTTCACATGCATGGGCGCCCGAAGGGAGGACAGGGTGGGCCTTCCTGGCTCAAGAAAATGCATAAGTAACAAAGCAAACTACGTATACTTAAATACCAGAAATATCAGACGTAATATAGCAACCACGGAGATGACCCCCCTAGAAAATTTTCCTCGGTCGCCCCTGCTCACAGGGGCATAGACAGTATTGCAGCTGAGAAATTGTATCATTTTAAAGAAAATGATGTACTAGCCATGACATTCGTTGGAATATTAATATTTAATCAGAAATTTTATATCGAAATTTTCAAAACTAGTGTAAGTTTTCTACTTTCAAACAGGATTAGCAAATATTTTTTTCTCATGTCATTATAAAACATAATCCAATATTATTTGGCAAAGAGGTTACCTAATCCTTTGTATTATTTCCGGGTACATTAGGGTAGCATACTCACACCTGGGGCCGCTCTAAGGGTGCGCACACTTCCAAAGAGGTTGTTTTTAAGAGAAAAATGTCCAATTTCCTAATAAATTCCCTTTCCCTGTACGCCATACGGACGCGCGCCGTCTTGCATTTAAAAGCCAGTTTAATTCTGAAGAGACTGAAATATTAATCATGAAATTCGGATAAATAGTGTTGACGCAGTATCTACTTAAAACAGATACCGGTATTCTGAAAAATTGTCCTATTTTTCAAGATGGCGGCCATTTTCTAATATGGCTGCCAAAAACATTGGGCACTACCTTTAATTTTTTTTTTCTGCCAGGAGTAAACAAGTATTTCTGAAAGTTTCATTTTTTTTGCCCACTTAACCTCCGCACTAGTAAGTTGAAACACTGCAAAACATAAGCAAAGGAACAATGTAGGTGGGAATAGTATAAAGAAAAAAATGTTTGACGAAACATCGCAAGGATGTCAGTCATCTTGAAATCTACTACCTTGAATTTACACAAATGTCTTAAATAGAAATCATAGCACGCGATATATAACTCTAATAGCATTTTTTTTGTTGATGTTGAAATTAAATGACACTGCTATTTTTGTTTTCTCTGGAGCTATCTATTACGAAGTTATGGTTATTGCTTTGTTTGCATCGTTGGAGGTAACTTACTGACAGAAAATGGCCTTGACTCATTCAGAGAGTATTGAGATCGCGAGATTTCTGGAAAACGAAACACAAGGATGATTGGAGACGATTTTAACTACCATCATGCGGAAAGGACTCTCATCAGCAATGCTATTGTGATCACGGTCTTTGCATATACCTAGGCACGATGCCCTTTCGCATTTCGCCACCTTTCATGTATTTGCACCACGGATTTTCATATTTCATACCGGGATGGCAAGTGAGACCGCTCATGAAAGGTTAATAACTGTACCATGTTCTACCAACGATGCCTACAATTATTAATGATATGCCATATAATAAATTTTATCAGTGCATTTTTTTTCTTGTTCTTGCTAAAATTGATTCAGAATTTAAACAGTCATAAATAATTTCCAATAATGAATTAATTTCCGTCCATATTGCATATCTTACATTTGCGCCAAAGTAGACAAAACTGGATATTTCTTCATTGCTGCAAACACTACAAAATCCCAACCATTAAAGTTATGTGAGAACACATGCAACTAACATCAACGTTGCGTTTTTAATCAGCGTGATTATTGCTACTTTAACTTCCTGAAGAAAAAATGATATTACAACCGCTACCAGGTTATATAAGTATCTTTTGTGGACACTCTGTATATTTCGTAAATACAGTGATTATTATTTTCGATTTGTACTTTATTCTGCGTCGCATATAAGTTCTTTCTTCGGTGGGAACTGCTTCCTTCCCACACAATTGGACAAAGAAGTATCTCATTGTTTTTCATATATATATATATATATATATATATATATATATATATATATATATATATGAAGCATTGCTTTTGGTGAGAACATTTCAGTTAGTGACGAACCATTTCAGTGTTTCTCCCTGACTTATTATGATGCACAGTATATATTCTACAGTTATTTGGAACTGAATTAAGTGCTTTCTTTAATCGCTTATGGAAATATTGCAGTAGTTTAGAGACATACTGGCTGACCAGATGTCCAAGTGACCAAAGTGACGCCAGTCACATCAGTTTTGCAGTTCCTTATTACTACTTTATCAAGTCAGAGTTATCGCAGTGTCTCGTGCATCGTAGCCAGTAAACTGAAATTGACATAAATTATTTTCCGTATTCTATTTGCATGTGCACACAGGTGATCTAACTGAGTGGTTTTCGGAATAAACTGCCAACCCTCTTCAGTCGACCATTGCAACCCGTACCTTGAGCTTCCGTGCTCAGGGAGTTTGACTCCGATATTGTGTGCAGCCACCACGCACGTTGCGTCGGGAATCATGTATGATTTTGTGTTAAGGGGCACAAGCTATTAGCCGGCGAAGGACGTTTTCTTACGGCTAGCCCCCAACTAGTGAAGTCCCAGGTCCGCAGACCTTTGCGTACACGTCAGTTATATACGCGCCCTCCAACATCAGCATTCTAGTTTGGAGGCTCTCTATTTCAATTTGCTGAAGACTCATCTTTACGCTTCAGGATTGTTTGGCGCAGCAACTGGATATTTATGTGGGATTATCCCTTCAACTTTTTCCCCATTGCTAATCCCCTCAAGTGCGTCAAGGTGTGAGAGAAGCATTCATGGTGAAATTTCAGATATAATTTTTTATATATATATATAAAGGGCTACATTGCATCAGAAAGGCAAAGTGTGATTTCAGTGATGAAAATTATCACACTTATTCCGTGTTAAGTGTTGTGTTCATTTCTCTTCGTTATTTTTTATTATATTAGTATTCTAATAAATAAGTATAGTGTTATTTAATCCAGTGTGTGTTCGTTGTTTGTGTGAGTGATGTTTGCGTGCGTTATGGTGTGGATGACCATCTGCTCCTCCATGAGGTTTTCGAGACGAGCTACCCGAACCACTCGGCGCCTAATGCTCGTCTCATCATTGAGATCGACGAGCGATTTGGAACCAATTTGTAACCCCTTCTTGGATAGGTATTTCATCGTCCTATCCAGGTAAGTTCTGGTCTCAGGAGAATACTTATTGGCAGGACAACGGAGGACAGAATCACGAACAGAGACCTTGAACACGGAGTGATTACAAATAAACGTCCGCCCGAACAGAGACCTCGAACACTTAAGTTGGTTACAATACTTACTCATAAAGCAATGTTTAGACCAATTCAGCATAAGTCACCACTTTGGTATAAAAATATCGATAACAGAGATCTAACCTTCACTGTATCAGCATATCATATTAACACAATACATGAAAAATTATTTGCATATGACGTTGCATTTGATGTGTTGCTTTCTAGAAAATAATAACTACTGTATTTCTACACGCAATTCTATATGCCTATTGAATAAACCCGTGTGGTTAACAAGTTCGTGAGTTACTTAAAACAAATCTTACCGACGTCGCAGGCATTGACATTATTTACACAAACAAGTTTGTTTAAAATATTCAAAGTTTAGAAGGAAGCTGACTTTTTCTCTTACTCTTTTGTGAACTAAACCTTTAGATGCGAAGACAAAAAGAGTAAGAAGTGAAAAGGACTGTAGAGAAGCTGATGGTCCCATGGGAAGGCAGAAGATAAAACAAGATTCGGAGTCCATCAGACGCGCCTACTACTCTTTCTAATTACGTTATGTGTTCGACCAATCCCGTGCGTGGCTTTAGCTACTTGAAACTATTTTTTTCCTCTTCCTCCTTGAGACACAGGGTCTGATTCTTCATTAGAAAGCAAGTAGACCCGGCAAAAGGTTAGTTAAAGTGTCATCTCCTGCAATCTTCATCACCATGGAAACCGAGATTTTCTTTCTGAGGGTGCTTTCTTCCTTGTTCCCGTTTCTGATATTGAAATGTGGAAAAGAAGAGAGAATGCAAAGAAAAATATGGGACTTCATTGTGTGGTCATCGAACGAGATGTATGATATACTATAAGTTTTTGAAGTTGAAAATATGGTTTTCTAGGGCATCGACGTTCTTTTGGTGATAAAAATATACATCAAATTGACCTGTGAGTTTCATTGTTCAGAGTAGGAAGGATATTCTCACGTATAATGCTTTGACGTCAACATCCTGAGAATTTTTTTCAACGTCATTAAGAAAATTAAAAATATCCAGCAATCTATTGCAAGTAACGACAGTACGCCATATAGATTTTCAAATCAATTGGCGTTACAGCACGGCAGTTAATACTGATTATAGATCTCTGCATGGTCGTTAGGGTACTGATATTTACCTTGGTTACATATATGGAGTCCGTCACACACACACACACCTGACTAACACTGTTATCAACATAGCATACAACTATATTGTTTTCAAATGGCAATATGTCAGGATATTACATGTTAGAAATCTGCATGTAAAATAAAGACTTACGATATCACATTTGTCATGCAGTGTTGCATACCGTATCACACATATCGAAAAACTACCAAATTTGTAAGGGTTCTTTAAACAGTAATAACACACGTGAATCGGACGGTGTATTGCAGATTCATCCTGTGTAGTATTTCGAACAACTAGAATCAAGGTTACAATGTATAGAAGTTTGACGTATTTCAAAGAACTTTATTTCGAAAAGACGTTTATATATCATCGATTTATGTACACTCATGTCCAAAATGATTGTCGCATATCTATAACTGTTTTCTTGTAAGTAATAATTTGATAATGATGTTGGTGGGAACTTTTAATACTGATACTGTGTACCTAACCGGGAAATGTATATTTGTGGTACATTTCATAGGAAAGGAGTTATAAATGTGAAAATTACAATGAGTAAAGCACAATGTTGCTAAATGAAAAAAAAAAAATATTTTCGTTTTATTGTTCTTTTGACATGAAATTTGCCACATACATGTCTTTGCCAATTAGACACATGCTAACATTGTAAGAAATACCAGGCTAATACGTTAACAAATTATATTCCTACAAGAACATATTCATAGACATGCGACAATAATTTTGAACATCAGTGTACATGATTGTCAATAAAAATAAAGATTATAATCCCGTTTACGGCAAATTGATATGCAAACCATTCGGCAGATATGAAAAGAAAAACATAATAAAGTTTGATATATTGTTTAAAATGGTGGTTCTTGTTACATTCTAAAATAGTCTTTTTGTATGTAATTTGCTTTCATACCAAGGCAACAATTTCTTTTATTAGTTGCAATTACAGTAAGTTCTCAGAGTTACAAAATTGTAACAGTGTTGCTAACTTACAGTTCTTTCTATATTTCCAGAACGATTTGAGATATCAAATTGCTATAAAAAGCACTGTAATCTTGCATCTATTTAAAACTACCTATGCCAGTGTTTCTCAAACTTTCCAATAACGCGGACCCCCTGTGCATTCGGAAAGTGATCCGTGGACCTCCTTACAATGCTATCTGAAATTTCACATGGTATTAAAAATTATACTGATTAGAATTACCACTGACAAGAAAAAGATCAAGAAAAAAATTGCAATAAGTAATTTATTCTAAAGATACAGGATTGTTTCATAGTGAACGAAATTTCAATTGAAAATACGGTAGCTTTCAAGACTGAAAATCAATGTACTTTTCTTTCTTTCTCTTTCTTTTTCTTCTTTTTCTTTTTTTAAAGGAAATTCTCTTGATAAACAATGTTTTCAAATGTGGGGCCACTAATATGAGGAATTAAATTATTTCTGTTTTCCATAATTGCACTGAAATCCGGAATAAGTTTTGTCGTCATTAATCTTAGGTCCAATTCCACATTAAGACCATTTCGCTTTCAGGCTTTAATACTACAAAGAGCAGAAAAGGTCTGTTCACATAAGGAAATGGTAGGGAAAGGCATCAAATGTAGCAATGCCTTTTTAGACAACTCTTTATACTCACAGGGCAGAAATTTAGTAAATTAGGAAAACATTTAAATTTACAAACATAATTATAATTTCTAAATTCCTTTCTTTTTATTAAACGAAAAAATGCTTTTTTGTAAAACAGCTATGAGTTTCATTTTATTATAACACATTTCAATTTTTAGGTATTGCAAACCCCTGGCTACGTCCTACGGACCCCAGGGGCCCGTGTACCCCACTTTGAGAATCACTGATCTATGCGATTGGACGAGGTGTTTATGTACAACAGTTTTTTTTTAATAAATGCTTCTGGAAAAAGAGTCAAATTTCCAATTCCTTCTAACTTCGTTCGTATTCATCCATATCATTCAAATCCATCAGACTATAATCGTAATATTGAACACCAAAGTACTTGGGATAGTCGTTTCAATTTTTTGCCTCATTTGCGTTATTACTGCTACAGAGGGCAACTGAAATTGAATGTCTGTGACACTGGAGCTTCCTTAGCTTGCAATACTACATAACAAGTACTGAATTGTAACTTGTTGGACCTATATTTCAAATATATAATAAGTTGATAGTACCAGCTGAAAGAAATACAACTTTATGTTGAGTTGGCAGCACTATTAACTAGATGATATTACGTATGGGGCATGCAGTCAAACGGAATGAAGAAAAATCTAGGTGAAGAAGACAGGAGCATAGTCAGAAAATGGAAGGAAATACGATGCATAGAAAAGGCTAGTGATAAAACAATGCACTGGAATTCAGGACTTGACATTGACCAACAGTTGAATAAGTTATTTAACAAAAATAACTTAAAATGTAAGAATTGAATATGTAGATTTATTATGGTTGTTTATATACATATAATTATTTTAATTATTTAAGTTAAATAATTGTTAGTTTTGGATTAGTTTAGTTAAGATTGTCATTTTGTGTTATTGACAACAATAGAAAGCCTCTACTGTATATAGAAATTTAAAATCAATATGCTTGAAGGGGATTCGCAGATGACTGGAGCCAATCAGAGGCAAGATTTCTCAGCGGTTGTTTGTATACAAGATTGCACAGTCCGCAGAAAAAAAAACTGCAACATGAGCATGTAAGTTTATTGCGAAACGACGAAGTCGTTTGCTCCAAAATAGTTGTGCAGGGCAGAACGCCGAGATTTCTCCTGGCGTGATTCGTGCCACTTAGACGTTATGTTGATTTCCTGCGCTGTTAGGCGTAGTTTCACAATAAACTTATATGCTGATATTGCATTTTTTTTCCTGCGGATTGTTCAATATACCTGTATATCACAGTGTCTGATGAAGCCAAAATGTTATTTGGCGAAACTGTCACAAGTATTTAGTTTTTAAAAGTGAATATATTTTGTTGTTCAGTAAATAATAAGTGTGTGTGTTTAATTATATACAAAGCAAAGTTTATACTTATGGAAAATATGACAGTTCTTTTAGAATATAAAATATATAGAAAAGAACCTAACACATTACAATAAGACCCTGGATCTTTATCCTTAAGGTACTCATTTTAACATTGAGTATGCTTGTTCAATTAATTACCCAAACTATTATCAAGTGTATATGGCAATGAAGTATTGTAATGTTGAAGAAGGCAAAAGATGATATGCATAAGATGTTGAACATATGTTTCATTATCGCTGTAACTTAGGTCAATCCGGAGTCTAGTTATAACGAATCGCAGATAGAAGCCCGCGGGATAAAAATTTAAAATTCAAAGGATATTTATTTTATTTAGTATAATTACTAAATTTTGTTGTATGTCGTAAAACAGTTGATTTGCATAAGCCAAAAATGGAAAAGAACAATTCAAGAAGTAACGATGACGGCTAGTATGATATACAACACAATATGTATGCAAGACGTGACCAACAAAAGAATGGTCATTACATTGGCCACGTATGCAGGAACCACTACATAGTCATTCTGTGGCTTACCCAGCAAGTTGTTCTAATAATTTTGCAGTATTTTTTCTAGTTATTGCAGTAATTTCTTTGATGTAAATTATTTATTTATTTATTTTTTATTTATTGCATGATACAGATGTGTAGATACGAAATAGATAATCCTTGTCTTTGTCAGCATGGTCTTTTTAAATGAAAGTTTATGTTACTCATTTATATATAAGTATGGAAACACTGCCAGATTGTCTATATAGGGGGCATTTCCTTCCTGATAAGACCGTTAGGCGTAATGAGAATTAGGCCAAATGGGAATTGGCATTTCGCGTAAAGTGATGAATGTGATTTCTATATGTGATTAGCAGCTGGTAAAGTGTTAGGCAGAATGGAGACTAGGCAAAGTGGGAAGAAATGAAAATTGAATCATACCAGTAACTAATAACGAACACTTTGCAACCACATAAATTTTTAATTCAGGGTACTATAACTTAAGTTTTGTTTCTTATTTTATTTTATCCCCTTTGTTTTTAATGCAAAGCATTTGTCTAACGAAAATGCATCTCTTCATAATGCTACATTTTGCAACATGCTCCGTACGCACAAGTATTTATAGAATTCAGGGTAGCTAATAATTACATGCATACGTAGTGCCTAAATTATTAAGACAAGCATAGTAAAAATACGATCCTGCTTGTAAAGGTGGTCATGTTCCTAATCCATCCATAAATGTAAGCACGAAATGATTAATGTATATACAGAGCTGTCACAGTATCAATTTCCTCATTTGCATGAATACGAATCACATTCGAAGCTCAAAGGATCAAAAACACTCAGTTTGCTTTGAAATGTTCATGTTAAGATTACTTTTGAAAACAAAGAAGAACGTATTTCCGGCAAGAAAAAAGTATTTGTTTTTGTTTTTCATTTTCTTTGCTACTTTCTTCCATTATTCTGATAAAAGGAAACAGAAAGAAATAAAAAAATAAAAAGAAACTTGTACATTTCGAGTCATCCCTTTAGTCGTCATGTGTTCATTTTCACTGCTTTTGAAAGCTTCCGCCATCCATGTTTGTTTCCTCTTTTTCTCAACATCTCCATTCTTTCATTTGTTAAACTTGCAGGGGCTTGTAAGGATGGAAACTTTCCGCGACTTTTAGCCCAGACGAAGTAACTTTGCCATCAGATGTTTTCGTGAAGCCCTTGATTTACCCGGTGGTTGGTAGAAGCGACAGAAACAGGAAGGGAAAAAAATCTCCTTTGTAAGTGCAACGGACTCGAGAGAATATTAACAAGTTGCTCAGAGTCGACATTAAGCAAAGAAAAATAACAACTTGGCTTTGCTCTCTTATCAGTTAATTTGTTTACCGAACTGTGCATATGCCTCCTGAGTTTGTTATAAACACATAAAGATTCAAATCCAATTTCCTACAAAGGGAAGTTGTAAAGAGTACAATAAACGTTTTAAATTCCATTCTGACTGAATAGAAACAAAGTAAAACTAGACGACTTTGCTCAATGTCTATTGTCTCAAATATTGCAATCATCTAGAATATTAATTGAAACTAAAGTTTGAAAGCGAAATAAAGTTACTGTTTCTATAGAAATTGAAATATTAATGTTGAATTTAGATTACAGAGCAAGGTTTACTCAGGTACTAAATTCAAGAAAAAAGAAATCAAGCCATGAATTTGAAGGATTAGTACTGAAAAAAGGACTATTAATTCATTTTCACATACGTTAGCAATACTATTTAAAATATTTGGAATAATTTAGTAGCGTATAGCGTGTTAGTATAAAAATGGCGTTCTTCGACTTCAGATCGATATTCTTTGTTTGTTTGTTTGTTTGTTTTAAATATAAACTTTTCTTAAAAAAATATAGATGAACTGACTTTAAAAACAGTTACTAAAAGCAAAATAATAATAATAATAATAATAATAATAATAATAATAATAATAATAATAATAATAATAATAATAATAATAATAATAATAAAGTCCACGAAAGCGGAAAATAATTTATTACAATTTCTGTAAAAATATTTTGAAATCTTACCAAGCTGAACAAGTTATTGCCTAATGTAAGATTATGTCGATGATAATTTTGAGTCATTAATACTGTACATTTAGTTTGGGATTAAAAAATAACTTTCAGCTTCCAAGCGTTTTATTATTGTTATTAATACTGTCTACCTTTTAGCGCTTTTTCTCACTTTTGTCTTTTATTGTTTTCTGAAGTTGGTTCATATTTTTCTATTTTTTTCTTTTATTTTCGTGCGTTTTTGAAGCCACTTATTTTTCTTTCTTTGTTTTATTTTTATTTTTCATTTTTCCGTTACTCAATAGTCTGGTAGATACCCAATCTGAAGGTAAGACTAAGTCCCTATATTATGGTACCCCTACAAAACATTGGTAAATACATTAATATTAATTAATCAGCAAATTATTAACTTCTTTTTAATTATAGGTAACAGCCTTCCTTGAAAATAGCTTATTACATAAGTGTAAACCACATCAAAATGTCACGTAGTCTAAAATAAAGTTTTGGCGTGAGATGGCGTTAGTGTCCCAAGTCGCAACCGGACTGGTCCAACATCATTTAACAGATGATACTTGAGGCTAGTATGTGCAAAGTGTTGGAATTCCTAGAATCAGACGTCTTGTATTGCGCCGTGAAGATGAGTAAATTATACAAGAAACTGTGCTACGTTTTACAAATTCGTTTGGCAAAGTATTTTCTAAAGCCGGCATCGTCAACTCATTGCTGATCTAACGCAATATACTCCTTGCATTCATAGATAAATTCGCCTGGACTCATTTATTTAAAAAAAAAAGCTACTGAAAGAAATTGCTGTTTTTTTTTTAAATGATAAACTTCCTTTCTTTCTCAGAAACTAAATGCAAATGTTCATATAAGGGAAGATGAGGTAATAAGAGAAAAAAGTAATTTATAATGTTAACAATTTTCAAGTCACATTGCTGATTTTTTGCGTATATATACTTTGTTACTGGGCAACACAATATAAAATTGTTTTATTTCTTCCAAGGTAAAGGAAGACTGGGAAAAAATATTTCTTCTAACATTTCAGTGGTTGTCTCTTATTACCCCGTATGGGGTAATAAGATACGCTGCCCAGATTTATTTCATGCTGTGTGTTGTTATTCAACTGGGGTTACAGTGGATATGCCTAAGATATATTCTTTTGCTCTGTCTGTTTACGTGTTTTTATTCTTGCTACTTTTCTATCAATTTCCATGTGAAAATTAATTTTAGTGAAAGTTGTACTTGAAAGTTGAATGCTTTCAATTACAAACTATAAAAATCACAGCCTTTCATAATTTGTAAAGTTTTTGACTCATTCTGAATATTTTGGAATGACAAAATTACACATTGTACTCACACAAACATTTTTTTTTGAATTGAAAATGTAGAGCCTACATAGCAAAACAACACTTTATGCTACAGCGACTTCTTACACAGTAGGCTATACAAAATTAAATAGGCTATACCAAAATGAAAAATAGCCTGTTTGAATACTTTTAATAATAATGCGATAAAACTTTAAACCCTAAAACAGAAAACAAGATTAGACCAAAACTTTTTAAACTAAACATTGTATCTTTCTAACAATAAACCCTCTCAATATTTGAAAATGTTCTGCTCTTTTAACAATGAACGGATCATTTTCTAATAAAATCACAGCACCAGCATTCAGGAAGTGAAGCATTGTGACTACCTATATACAGTTGAATTGAATCGAATCGAATTGAATTGAATTGAATTGAAAAAGGCTATATAGTTAGTAGACTGCGGATATTTAGACATTTTAAACAGGAAACATAGACGTAAATGTCAATAAAGCAGTCGCTTTCGTTCTGGAAATCTCGGTCTCCAAGATGCTTCCTACAGTGAGCGACCAATCGCAGAAAAACAGCGTGATATTCTGACAAAAGTTGAATAAAACAGGCAAGTAAACAGTCATAACATCGCTAATGACCTAAATATTCATCACCAGAGTTAAATCATTCGCAGAAAGCTGGCTTGAAAGTGTTATTGTGCCCCAGTTTTATGTAACCCGTTGATTGGGTTAACCTAAAATAATAATAATAATAACTATATTTAGTTGAGTTCATTATCAGTATATCGAACGTTTCAGCAGCGAGAATATATGAGACGTGAACTTACATCCTAATTCGGGATCCGAACTACATGAGCTAATGCCAGGTATCAAACTCGGGTCTCCCAAGTCAAAGCTCTTTTAAAAAAAATAATTAATGAATCATTATTGTTTTTTTTTTCATTTTTTATATATGTACAAAACTGTCCTGGAAATAGCTTATTAATGAAAACCGCATATAAATAAGTACAACGGTTCTCGATATAACCAAGTGCAGCCATGCATATATACAATACTAACATATACATGTACAGGTCAAACTAAGAACCTCCTTTTTCTTGAAGTCTTTTTAAAAATGTCAAAATATGCATACATCTACGCAATAAAGAGGTATGTATAAAAATATTTTCAATACACTGGTGAAAATGAAATATCAACTGCTCAATAGTGGCTTACTTTTAATAATTAACAACTTTTTTCCAGCATATAGATCTCACAAGAGACGTATGTGAACCGTGACAGCTAGATATTTATGAAAATTGGTACCCTGACAAACTGTGGGTCCCTTATCATCATGGTGATAGTCACTCGGTGCGGAAATGCCTCGTTCACCCGCTATGTATAATGCATATGCCAAGCAGTGAACGAGTGAGGCTGTGCCGAGTTATACCCTAAAAACGCCCGGAAAAGGCAGAAAATGAAAATTATTTGAAATGAAGCTGATACCTACGGGAGGGAGACATGTAACCAAAAACACGGCAGTAGTTTCACACGCACAGTATTGCCACCCCAACACAAACTTATAGCTTTTTTTTTAATAGAACGTACATCATGTTATGGCATTAAAACAATTGGCATAAAACGTGAAATAAAATAAGCAAACAGTGGGTTATTGGTGTTGTCAAAAGAGGGAGACACTAGGCTCTAAAGTTGAGAAATCATGGGATTCAAACAGAGAAATGAAAAAATGTTCAACAACAACAAGGCTGTAGAACGAACAAATGTGCAGTAGGGAGTAAACCACAACATCCAGTGACTAACGGGCTTCATATGTGATATCGAGGGTCCGGCTAGTAGGGATGGTATCGAGACGAGACGAGATGAGACTTTGTACAGTCTCGGTCTCGTCTCGGTTGATAAATAACGGTCTCGGTCTCGTCTCGAGTAAAAAGTCATTGTCTCGGTCTCGGTTTCGTCTCGGTCAACAGATGCTTGTCTCGATCTCGGTCTCGGTCTCGAGTACCAAATCTCGGTCTCGTCTTGAAAGTCTCGAAATAAATACTGTGAAATTAAAAAAGTGAAAATATTGTTCTCGTACAATCCTTCGTTTCCGCCTATTTTTTCCTTTCATTTTGACTTAGAATTATGGTATGGTGTACCTCTTCGTAGCTAATTTGCTAGTGTTAATGCTTTCCATGCGCGTATTCCAGGTTCAATGATCAGTGGGTATATCACGCTAAAACCCTAATAGAACCCATATTTCACTTTCAACAATAGATTTTGTCTCATATAGCCTCAGAACTGCGTATACAATTAAACTCTATTAAATTAACTCCAGTACTTAAAGTAGTTTATTTCCTTCCTTTGAATCAGAATTGTTCAATACCTCCTAACGGATAACGCAACACATAGCAGCACGAATGTATTTAATCTTACCGAAATTGAAACTTTACAATTTCTCATTTATTATTCAATACATCCTGCTTTGACTGTCATTTTAAAAACAAAATATAACTTTCATTATCTTAACAAATAGGGTAAATTATTACTACAATATACGTATTTTGTTTGAAATTGAAGAAATGCTATATTACCGTTTCACATCTCCGTGTTTAATTGACACTTTATGACACGAACGTCCTGAACCTTGTGGTGGAAGCTACTACACTCATCTTTGCTATGTGAGGTCTCGAGTTGGATCACAAAACAAGTTAGATTCGAAGTCCGATGTTTCACATAGTTCGCGTCTCATTTTAAGTGCATTCTGTTTCTTATACAAGTTCATAAGATCGTAATGCATTACGTAAGCACATATCCAGTGCCGTAACATAGATTAATCTTATTTCTGAGCTCTCAACGGTGCATGCAATCTTTATTCGAGAAAACTAATCTTGCGTTCATTACGTTGAAATTTTATATTGATTAAAAATTACTTGCGAAACATGGACATACATATTATATAAGTATATAGGCAATTCGAGTTATCTGTCTATTTTTTCTCACTCGCCAAAACAAGTGATTCTAAACTTTCTAGTTTTCTTTTGTATTAATTTTCGTAGTTTTGCTGCAACATGATGGATTGAATAGTCAAAAATATTTTTTTTTTCGCTCTATGACTTTCATTAAATTTTGGATCCATTTTTACCCTACCTTACCTAGTAAAAGTTATATATTTAGTCTTAGTTGAGGAACCGGTTTTTCGCTTCTGTAAAATTACGAAATTATGACTTGGTTTAGTTTACCTCCGAGGTCCAGATATAACAAAATCATCACCATCATCATAATCAACTATTATCAATCCATTGCTAGATGAAGGTCTTTCCAAGTCTTTTCCACAACTATCTAACTTGGGCAATTCTTTTCCAGGTTACTCCTCCGGGGTTGTTGATTTCGTCACACCTTCTTGTATGCGGAGGTTTCCTAGGCTGTTTTTGTCTCGTGGGATCCAGTCTAGAATTGTTTCTGTCCGTCGATCATAATTTCTTCTTGCAATACGTCCAGCACACTTTCCAGCTCATATTAAATTATTTGATTAGCACCATCAGTATTTATTTCTATATATTTGGGCTACAAATAGTTCGAATTCGCTACTTTCGGAGTACAGACACGCTATTTTTTAATCTTCAGATCTGGCAACACTGACTGAATGATTTAAATCAACACAATGTGAGGACCCCCATTTGGTCTAGCGACTAGCACTCTTGATTTCGGTTCGCGTGGTCCTGAGTTCGATTTCTGGTAGGGGTAAAGTTCTTCTTTTTTTAAGTTTTACGTCCCACGGTTATGCCTGTTAGGCTAAAGGAGACGGTGATGATGAGTAATGAATGAAATGGTGGAATGAAGAAAGTGGGAGGAAACGGGAGAACCCCGAGAAAACCCACGCACACGGTGTTTGTCCACCACAAAGTCCGCTGGGATCGAACCCGGGACCCCAAGCACCAGAGGTGAACGCTCTACCACTGAGCCACCGCGGCCCCAGGGGTAAAGTTGAACGACTGAAATGGTTCGGATTCCACTATAATCATTAGCTCCACGTCTCCTTTAGCCGCCCTTGTATAAGTGTGGGATGTTAAACTAAAACAAAACAAAAGAAAAGTGAACACTGTGTATTACTAACTGTAAGTCTTTAAATAATTGCATATAGCTATATTGTATGTATTGAGTTTGAGGTGGTCGGTCGTCAAACTAAAGCAAGTGAAATGTAATTAGGGTATAATTAGAACTTTTAATTAAGCATGGTCTTAATCTAAAGTGTACACCTGTCCTAAGGCTTAGGGAGAACAACTAGTGTTACTGAAAATGTATCAGTTACATTTAATTTCAGTTACAATTTGCATTTACATGTATTGCTGGAACGAAGACTTAAACACTTACATTATAAGTAACCCAAAGACTATGAAAAACGTCATCTCTTGAAAGCATTCTTGCACGATGAAACAAATTACGAGTAATTTTAAATTATTTTGCAGTTTATCTACGTTATTTGCACATATTTAGAATAATATTTAGGAATTTATTTAAGTGGGCAACACTGCTTAAAATAATGTAACTGCGACTTGTTAAAACCACCAAAAACTATTGTTGTAATGTTATAAAACCGAAGGAAAGCAATAATTATTATAAAAAAAAAATACAAATAACGTCATTTTAAGCAGTATAACTATCACTACCAATGTGTTTGGTATCTCTGAAACGATTTGAAATAATTGTTGTAAATGGCATTATAAGCATTTATGCCTTTTGGAAGCATCTGCATGATGAGACGTGATGTCAGCGCGTTTTCGAAGTAAAGTCTTTAGAAACATTCCGTTTCTTGTAACTTTGTTTCTTCATTCATTTGAAATATATTATACCATGATCACAGTATTTGACGCTAAAGTACAGTTGATGCGCATTGCACCGTCCATGCCATTTGCGTTATTAGAGATTTCCAAGCTACACTAAATAATGTATGGGCTATTGTGGTTTTGTTAAATAACTAAATTAGAAATATGTAATATTTTACATTGCGCAATTTGAGAAGATACAACTTTATTTTGCTTTAGCAACATTGCTTGTTTATCTAGTGATATTGCAGAGTATCAAGCAGAATTTCCCAACTTGGTACAAAATTTCAGCCTCGTATATATATCGCAGATCCTAGGGGAGGGCTATAGGGACTACAGCCCCCCTTAACGCTCAGGTATGCACTGGATAAAATGGGCTTCAATCCTACTTTCTTTTCACTGGACAAAGCGGCAAACCATGGTTTAGCCCCTTCTTTGATCATATACTGGTCCACGGAGGAGATATTACTATTTTAATCTTTCCACGGAGATATCTCGAAAACTGTTGAACATAAATGAACCGAACAAAAACTCAAATAGGAAATGCCATGGGGCACACTGAATGGTGTTGTCGCGGCGCCTCCCGGGGCCGCCTTTCATGGGGTACCAGGGCCAAACTTTAAAATTTTAAATGGAAAGATGGGGTGAGTAATACCTCGTTCCTCATTGATCTTTAAAAAGTAAAAAGCGTTGTGGCAAAAGATTTTTCATATCGGTCACCGTATTCAAGATGGCCGCCAAGACATGGTGGTTGTATCTGATAAAACGTCCAGTACCATTAATATGAAAACAGTTGGAGATAAACGAACATGAAAGTGAAACAGGAAAGGCATGGGGCGCGTCGAGTAATGTTCTCGCAGTTCTCCCAGGGCTGCCTTTTAAGAGGGCCAAACTTAGAAATTTTTGAACCGAAATATGGGTCAAGTGATACGTCGTTGGATAAATCTTGAAACACTAAACAGTGTTGTAGCAAAAGATTTTTCATATAAGTCACCGTTTTCAAAATGGCCGCCAAGACATGATGTCTGTATCAGATGAAACGTCCAGTACAGCTAGACCCCTAATATGAAAATAGTTGGACATAAATGAACAGAATTAAACTCGTATAGGAAAGCACAGAGGGTATTTATCATTCCACGGCTCGAGTATAATGCAACGGAGTAAAAGATTATTAAAGTATAATTGACATGATGCAAAAGAGGAAATGATAGAAAATTATCTTTCCGATCTCTGCCCGTAGGTAGGTGAAGCGGGAATGAATGTTAAAATCTCAAATGAGAACTTCAGTTTTATTTGCAATAGATATGGTTTGTCTGAAACACTTGTGTGTACAAATGACTGGTACTATAATTAATAAACATAAAGTGAAATAAGGTGAATAAAAATAAGGTGACATTCAAGTTTTACAACATTTTACCGACTCTTCGCCCCTGATAATTTAACGCATTGCGTGCAAGATTTTTGGGACATATCTGCATCAGTATGTACCGTTTCGTTACTAAGAATCACAACTGAAATTACCGTTGAAAGTTATTCGGAATGTAACTGCGGACATCTCAGTGAAACTCATATGCTATCACATGCAAGAATACATAGAAGGAAAAGAAGCGAATCAATATCTTGCAGACGACTGTTGAACAAAACCAACGTTTGTAAACATTGTTCTAAAATTGCATTGTTCGACAAATTGGTTTCGCATTTCAGTTGATTCATTTTTGCATCAAACCATTGCCCACAATCAAAATGGAAGGTACCATTTAACAAGAATTTTACATACTTTATCCCATTACAGAGACATTTATCTCTTATAAAAACACATTTCAAATAAATTTGTTTCCTAGATACAATTTGCAAACACTAAGGCTCTCATTTGCAATTTCACCGATCCTTCCCGTTTCACTCACGTACAGAGAGAGGTTGGAGCGATACTTTTCTAGGAGTTAGATTTCTTCCGCTCCATTATGGCACTTTCACTCTAATAATCTTTTCGACTGTTGCAACATTCCAGAGCTATAGAATGATAAATATCCTCTGTGATTTCCTATTCGAATATTTGTTCTGGTGTTTTTATATTAGTGATACTGGACGTTTTACCTGATGCAGGTACCATGTCTTGGTGGTCGTTTTGAAAACGGTGGCCCATATGAACAATCTTTTGCAACAGCACTCTTTAGTTTTTAAAGATATGTCGAACGAGGTAACACTCACCCCATGTTTCCATTTACAATTTTGAAGTTCCGCCCTGGGCCCCCATGAAGGGTGGCCCTGGGAGTCTCCGCGACAATATCAAAAGATGTACCACATGACATTTTCTATTTGATTTTTTGTTCGGTTCATTTATGTTCAACCGTTTTCATATTAGTGGTACTGCACGTTTTACTGTATCTCATAGAGGCAACATGTCTTGGCGGCCATTTTGAATACAGTGCCCGATATGAAAGGTCTTTTGCCACAGCGCTTTTTAGTTTTTCAAGATCTATCGAACGAGGTACCATTCACTCCTTGCTTCCATTTAAAATTAAACTTGGGTTCCGGGAACCCATACAGGGCGGACCTGGGTGGCACCACAACCATATATATATATATATATATATATATATATATATATATATATATATATATATATATATATATATATATATATAGATAGATAGATAGATAGATAGATAGATAGATAGATATATAGATACAGATATAGATAGATAGAGAGAGAAAGAGAGAGAGAGAGAGAGAGAATTCTATTTGCATCAGCAGTGGATTTTGTTTCGGGAGAGGCTTGAGGAACGAGTAAGAAACATTTGCGTTGTACGTGCAATGCAAAAAATTATCACAAATTTATTTATTTCGGGAGGGGTTTAAGCCCGATAACCACCCCAAAATTTCGCCACTTTACATCGGTCAACTGTTCTCATATTATCTAACAGAGCAACGAAACAAATTTTGTGTGAAGGCAATTGTAGTATCTATCAATATCAATATTCGAGACGAGATCGAGACTTTCGAGATTGACCTAAGTCTCGTCTCGATTTATAGAGGTCTGTCTCGGTCTCGGTCTCGTCTCGGTATTTAAAAGTCCGTCTCGGTCTCGGTCTCGTCTCGGTATATAAAGGTCCGTCTCGGTCTCGGTCTCGTCTCGATAATTCGGGACGAGACCGAGACGAGACCGAGACTAGTCTCGGTCTCGATACCATCCCTACCGGCTAGGGCGAGAAATGTACGTAATTTGCCATACTGTCTACGTTTTTTTTTTCTGTTATGTGTATTTGCGTATTATGTTAAAATATTTTGCGCCTGTATATTACTGGTAACCTGAATGCAATGTATTTTGTCTTCATAGCTTTCTCACATGTTAACGTTTTCTATACTCTGGATTGACACCTATCACAGATCATTAATCTTTGCGAATCGATTGTGACATACTTTGTTGTTACAGGTTTGTTACCTTTCGTGTCATAGCTCTTCTGTAATATTTTTCAGGCGCTGCGCCGTCATTTCTGTGGTTTGGAAGGAATACAAGATTTTGCGTAATGTTGCATACAGCTCGTTTGATAGGTCTTGGGAACGGCTTGAGATTTTGATTCCTCACAAACGTGATTGGAATTGCTAAGCTAAAGAAGACTTCCTGTTCACATTTCCATATTATGTCACATAGGACTTCTTCTTTCTACGGCTATTCTAATATGTGCCTATTTTTAGGGTGAATCATGTATAAAGCCTGTTAGCTACTTGATACTGTGCATGATGTGGTTTACTCCCTACTGTCTATTTGTTCCTTTTGCAGTCTTGTTGTTATACATTTGTTTGTTGTTTTTTTTCTTATGGACCACATCATTTCTGAAATTTAGAGCCTCGTATCTCCCTTATTTGACAACACTGATAACCCACCGCTTGCTTATTTTATTTCGAGTTTTATGTCAATTGTTTTAATGCTGTAAAATGGTAGAAATTCTATTTGAAAAGCTATAAGTTTGTGTTG
This sequence comes from Thermobia domestica, assembly GCF_964235325.1. Classification (NCBI taxonomy): domain Eukaryota; kingdom Metazoa; phylum Arthropoda; class Insecta; order Zygentoma; family Lepismatidae; genus Thermobia; species Thermobia domestica. The sequence goes on along the minus strand of NC_137459.1, from coordinate 253,663,380 downwards.
AGGTGGCAACACTGCTTCTGTGACACTACTGCCGTGTTCTTGGTCACTTGTCTCCCTCCCGTAGGTATCAGCTTACCTGCACACAGTTTTTATTTTCTACCTTTTTCGGGAGTTTTTAGATTATAACTTGGCACAGCCTCACCCGTTCACTGCGTGGTATATTTATTATACATACAAAGGCATTTCCGCACCAAGTGACTATTACCACGATGATTAGCGACCCACAACTAGTCGGGGTACGAATTTTCCTAAATATCTAGCTGTCACGATTCGCATTCGTCTCTTGTCAGTGTGACCAACTCGCGGAGCGAAAAAAAAAAAGATCGACAATTTCCAGAAAGCGGCAGATAAACATTTGCCATTTTGGTATAAATTTAATTCATAAGGCTTTGATTTGCTTTAATGTGAAATTGTACTACCATATTTTGCCATCCCCATATAAAAATACACTCACATACTAACAAGAATTTAAGTGTCTGGAAGTCATGGTCCAATGAAAATTCACACCAACATCATCAACTTGTGCACTGTTCTATAATTCTAGAACGACCACCAGAGCGCATTAGTGTTGTATGTGACTTTATTTCAGATAAAAGCCTGACTTGGATACATTCACTGATACGAATGGTAAGAGTATCATACAGCTGTTGTGTCTTCTCCTAAGGCAAGCTGCCTACAACTGTTGCAACTGACTCTCAATATCCTGAACATTGGTACTGGGACATAGTGAACGTTCGAACTGGTCCTGCGCAGGGTATATCAGGACAGATTGAAGGATCTCTCTGGCCAAGGGAGTGCCTCAATATCATGAGGCAGTTCACAGAGACAGGAACAAAACTGGCGTGTTTCTCCAAAATATTGACAGAATGTGTCATTTCCCTTAGGTGCCGTCATAACTGCAGCCGATAGTCATCGGATGTAGTGGCTCACCCAGAATGCATAATATGCTAAAGAGTAGCATTATATTATTTTTTCCTGATTCAGCATTACCTCGGATGGCCATCCAATACAAGTAGCCTATAACAGCACTGAGTGGAACGAACAAATTGTGCCGATGTTTTTGAGAGACACATCGGTGTTATTTTTAGCATCATTATGTGAGGAGCCCTCGAGCATGACTTCTGGACATCCTTGGTAGTAATATAGAGAACTCTGATTTCGCAGTGGCATGTCACAGACATCGTGCGTCCAAGTGTGTTACCTTTCATGAGATAGGATCCTGGTATCATACTTCAACAGGACAACACACATATACAGATGGCACGTGTCTTTATGAACTACCTGTATGATGTTGAAGTAATATTTTGGCCAACCAGATCCCCAATCTGTACTCGGAGGGAGTGAGTGGGACAAGCTCAGATGTCGACTATGTCCCAATGTCAATGTTCAGGATATTGAGTTTCAGTTACAACAGTCGTGAACAAGCTTGCCTCAAGTGGGGATACGCCAGCTTCATGACTCTTTCCAAACTGTATTGCAGTCGATGTATCCATGTAACGCATCCATCTGAAATCGCAGATTCACGTAGTGACGACACAAATGCACTCTGATGGCCGGTTTAGCAATCATAGATAATTAAAACCACCTCCCACTGTACGGAAGTTTTGCTCATTGTTACTGCCCGAACTTTCCATGAGTTTTCACATACACGAGTAGCACCAGATTTCGCCGCTAGGCGTTACTACTATATCGCCCCAGAAATTTAGCTTCTAAATGCTAGAACGTAGTTATTTCTTGAATGTTTGTTCAAAGGTACTCTTCAAAGACATTTCTGTGAAATTGTTAGGCCACGTCCGATGAAGTATTCATAATTTTGTGTGCATGTATATATTTTCTTTAATAAAATCTAAACAAGGAGACACTAAATTACTTATCTTCTTGCGATACTGTTCCAGACCGGTAATAAGCATCGCGGTGTATACATTTATGATGCTATCACTCACAAACCAAATATAAGGCAATATCTACACAAAAGTTCACATGAAATTCACAAAAATGTACATAAGAGTTTCATGTATTCCTAAAGAGTTATATTTTTTATAATGTTTTGAGTACTTGAAACATACTTGCATCATTATAATTTCGTGTTCTGATCCAGCGAGAAGGGACTTATGAAGAACAACACTGAACACTTGATATTCTGTTGTTTCCAGTGTATTATTACTTTTTCACTTCATTCTGAAGTTCACAAATCACAATTTTAATATTTTCCGTGAAAGAGATCTTGATTTGAAATGAATTGGTGTCACTTTCTCCGACTGTCTCTTGTCAATGTTTGTAAGAATAGATTTTACGAATTTATGTAGCAATATAGTTGCGACTTAGGATGTGTGGGCAATGACAAAACTAAGAAGGGGCATACGGAGATTGCGCCGCGGGTGCCAGATTTAGTGATGAGCTAATGCAAGGCCAAGACCAAGACTCGGGTGGTCTTGGTCTTGGTCTTGCACATCCAGTCTTGCTCTTGTTCTTGCACTAGAACCTTTAGTCTTGGTCATGCACACCCAGTCTTGGTCTTGATCTTGCTGCAAGAGTCTTGCAAGTCTTGTTTTTAAGAAATCTTATGCTTTTCTCACGTAAATTTTACTCTTGATAAATTATACAGTGCGCCAATAGTGACGGAAATACAATGTATGTTTCTAAATGAAATGTAGTTTACCTTCGTGTAAGTATGATGATAGTATACAACATAGGTGATAACCTTTATTTTATTTTTAATTTACTTTATTTTACTTTCGTCAATGGGTCCCCACGCTTCACTACTTATAAGATAAATTACAACGTTTCGTAATCTTTTTTATATTTTTTAACAGATTCGATACTCTACTGGTTCCCAAATTGGGGAGACGCATAAAAGAAAATCAGTACGGCACAGATTGCTGAAATACCATAAATTGCTAAATTATTTTTACACTCTAAGGGCGTCAGATATATATATATATATATATATATATATATATATATATATATATATATATATATATATATATATATATTCAACTAAGATTAGCTATCCTTTGTATTGAACAAACTTCCAATTAAATATTGAGATTTTATTTTACTGATTCAAATATGTACTCTATGGAATAGAAACATGGATATTACGCAAAATCGATGCAAAAAAAATGGAGGCTTTCGATAAAAGGAGAAAATTAGCTAGGTTGAATGGAAAACGAATAAGAAGGTGTTAGAAATAGTGACAGTAGGGTGGGAAAGAAGAATTTTAAATGTTATTAAGAGGAGGAAAAGGAACTGCTTGGGACATTGGCTGAGCAGAGATGGAGTGGGTTAGTGGGTCGGTGGGTCAGTGGGTCAAGTTTTCTGAGTGGGTCAGTGGGTCGTGGGTCAACAGCATATGACCCACTGTGACCCACCACCCACCGTGACCCACTGCGACCCACCACCCACCATGACCCACTGTGACCCACCACCCACCGTGACCCACTACGACCCACCGACTCAGTATGATCTACCGACCCTCTCTGCTCACTGCATTGTAGACAGTATCTTCTGAAGACTGGTAAATTTGTCCCCGTTTTACTTTCAAGACCATTTCCCTTCCTTTTCCACTTGTTTCTGTCTACTTACCTGAGGTGAGTATATCTAACCAAGTGAAAAAAGAACTTCCGGCACTTTTGGATATTGATATTTTTAATTCTACTAATAGCAATAGGACTTACACTACAACTTGGCTTTCGAGACCTGTGAGTTTTTAGAGCTAACTACTGGAAAAAAATACATTTTTGAATCACTGTAATATAGAAAAAAAATTGAATGTAACTATGTGTGCCTGATCATAACGATCAAATTGCAAAGTAAAATAAAATTACTTTCGGTATATAGTTCGGCCTTAATCCAAATTGGGATGTTATATTGCTTTTATTATAATGCATAATATCCTAAGTAGGTAGTGAGGATCCAAATTTTTGCGGAAAAAAAAATGAGTATCTAGCAAGCCGTTAAACTTACGGAGCTGAAATTCAGTGTATTAACTCTTTATTGAAAATAAACAGAATGTGTTCTAGTATTTTTTTTTAAATTTTCCTTTATGTGGGGGAGGGGCACTTTCTATATACAAAAATTGGTAGTGAGTTGGTTAGAAATGATCGAAAACGATCGATGTTATTTAAGAAAAAAAAATCAGAAACAAAAAATACAGTGCTTGGCTTCATATATCCATTGATTTCTGTTATAATAATTGCTGAATCTTATGTTTATTATATGGAGCGCTTACAGCACAGGGCAATCAACCCATAAAGTTGTGAGAAAAAATAGACATAAAATTTGTACTGTAAGCTTAATTACACGGCAATTTTAAATTTGGATTGTACGCATAATTGTATGGAAAATTTTACACTTTTTTTCCCTTTACGTTGGTCTAATTACTTTGATTTGGAACTTTCAAATTTCATCCTTTTCTCCACGGAAAGGTATTGATAATTCAACAAGGAAATAATTATACTATGATAATTTAATTGAAATTCATCGTAATTTGGCACATGGCAAACAGCAGTGTGGTAATTGAAGGAGAAGAAGGAGGGAAATTCCCATTCACCTCTGAACACTTTCCAGGAACCTCGTTCCCTTTCGCTTTCTAGACGGGGGAAGAAACTTGGTAATGTTATCAAACCTTCATGTGTAATTACAAAAAATAAATTTATAAACAAATAAGAAATCATCAGTTTATCAGGCTTTAATTCATAATTTATTCACAAGATTCCCTATCAAAGGTGTGGTAGATGAAGTTTCTGTTCTCCGTGAGTCGGCATTGCCAACTGACATGGCCGATATTGAAAAGATGTTGTATGGTGATAGAGAGATGATACTTCTTGCTGAATATTTCAAAACTGACCAAGCTAAACTAAAATCAACTCAACTCAAAACTGACCAAGAAAAATCGTTATCAGACTTAAGTCTAACAAGCAGATTGTCGATGAGGGGTTCCAGAAATCGGGTAGAAGTATTATCAATTTCCACGACAGAGTGCGAAGAGGGATTTCCCCTTATGAATTTACAGATGACTGATATTAAAAATAGACTAAGTGCTCAAACATTGTCTAACTTGTTGCTCATCAATGTTAATGGCCCACCGCTAGACAAGCTTGAAATAGACGAGCTAGTTATTTCTTGGCTGAAAGATGGACATGATTTCATCATTCCACTGCGGACGATTTACCACGAAAAAGTTATCAACAGGAAATAAATCGGATTTCAGATTTGTTTTAAGGTGGAAAATTACGAGTTACGGAGAATGTATACTTGTATTAGTAATTTCTTATTTGTGTTATTCAACTTTGTACCTAATTTTTAGTAAGTCTCTTCTTTGCTTTAGGTAAACTACTTTGAAGAAATATTCATAATAATTGCAATTATGTATATTTGTAATTTAAATTTAACGTGGTGTTTTGGTGATTACACAGATTACAATTATGAGCATGTTTTATGGAAATGCTCTCACATAGGATACCCGAGCACCTTTATACCCTATGAACAACTGATTTTTCAAGTCTTTTGTGAGAAAAATACTGTGAACTGAGAAACCATAACCTTTTCCATTTTGTACAGGGATATTTTCCTGCGAATAAAAGTTTCTTGTGGAATGCGTTCAGAAATTAACACTTGCAAGAATATTCTTAGTACAAGTATATTTTAGGCACACACTAATTTCCCCCCACCTCGAACTGTTTCAATTTCCTCACTGACAAACACTTTACCATTTTATATCGTAAAGGTCAGATCCACTGTTATTGTAACAGAGTGGTGCTTGAGCGATTGACTAGAAATTCAAACTCCGATTAGTGACAATTTCACAGTCTTGTTTTACAAGTGTAAACTCTTTTGTCAGTTCAGAAGAGGCTGTGGATCGTGTTCAGAGTTGATGACGATGGATTTTGGTGAGTCAGAGTAGGTCAGAGTGGATGAGAGTGGTTTATGGTGGGTGGTGGGTCACGGTGGGTGGTGGGTCAGAGTGGGTCACGGTGGGTGGTGGGTCATGGTGAGTCAGAGTGGGCCACGGTGGGTGGTGGGTCATGGTGGGTCGTGGGTCATGGTGGGTGGTGGGTCAGTGGGTCGTGGGTCAAGTTTTCATTGACCCACGCCAACTCTGTGGCTGAGGAGGAACTTTATTATGAGGGACATGCTAGAGAATAAGGTGGAAGGAGAGAGAGGGAAGGGGCAAAGGAGATTGTAGTTGAAGGAAGGTATTAAAACAGAAAATTCTTTCGTCAAGACGAAGAGACTAGCTGAGGACCACCGTATATCGAATCTTCTGAGTTGCAACAAATGTCTTGTCAATAATGGCAGAATAGCTATGATGATGATATGTTAGCAATATTGCCCAAAAAGAAAAATGGAATGAAATAAAATGAAATCTTTAAGTTTAACGCCCCACGGTAATGAGAACAAGGGATGAGAACAAGTATTACGCCAGAGGAGAAGTTATCTGTAACTTTAAGGTAAAAACGACGAACTCGGACGAGATACCATACTCGCTCCACATATCTATTGCAAAAACAAAATATAAAAAGTTAACATTTGTCCAAGAGTTATCGTTGGAGTAATGGACGTACGTACTAGCAGTACAATATTATTAGTTCAGCTACGTGATAATAACAATAATGGTAATAAGCGTAGACCCAGAAATGATTCATTTGGCATTAGGGGTGGATGAAAATCTTATGATTAACCCTTTCCGGATTCCGGCTTTTTGGGCTACTTTTTAGACTTTCACTCAAGCAGCTACTGCATCGTCACTGTTTATCCTAGCATCATGGTTCATACCTCATTATCTTCAGAATAGAGCTGGCTTTCAAATGGTACCATTTGCATGCTCACACCATATACCAGGAGAGGGAAAAATGATGACAAAGGGAAAATTTCCGAGGTATTTTTTTTCTCGCACTTTGGGCACCTCTGGAGCGGCCCTGTGTGAACGTAGCCATCTAAGAAACTCTGATAAATAGTACTTGGTATACTGAATGTGTGTGTCAAATTTCAAGTTTCTATCTTGAATACCAAGGGCGGGAGAAATTTTATCAGGAATCCCCACCATGCCCCAAATTACCGTAAAACACCATGATCTCAGGTAAAAAATTTCCTGAGACATCCCTAATTACCCTAGAGTCATGTTTAGCCCATCATTCTCTTTATAATAGAACTGTCTTTCAGGCGGTATGACTCACGTGTCTCCATCATGTATCTAAGGCGGGAAAATCCCGAAAAAGGGATTTTTTGGGTCTAAATATATTTTTTTCAACTTTTAGCCCCCCCTGGACCCCCCTGTTTTAACGCAGAGATCAGAAAAAAATCTGGTAAATACTACTCGGCGAGCTGAATATTTATGCACAATTCCAATTTTCCAGGTGCAAAAGTAAGCCCGCCAATATATATATATATATATATATATATATATATATATATATATATATATATATATATATATATATATACCGACAATGTCCCATATTCCCGTATACAGAGGGAAATTTTTAAACATTCCCTGAGACATCCCTAATTACCCTAGGGTCATGTTTCGCCCATCATTCTCTTCAGAATAGAACTGCCTTACAAGCGGTACCATTCACTTATCCCCATCAAGTATCTAAGACGGAATAATCCCGTCAAAGGGATTTTTTAAAATAAAAAAATCCCATTTTGAACGATTTGCCCCTCTGTACCCCCCTGTTTTAACGCAGAAATCTGAAGAAAATCTGGTAAATACTACTCGGTGGACTGAATGTTTGTGCACAATTTCAATCTTATAGGTGCAAAAATAAGCCTGCAAAAATAATACCGAAAATGTCCAAAATTTCCCTATACAGAAGTATATTTTGATAAAAATTCCCTGACACTTCCCTAATTACCCTAGGGCCATGTGTCGCACATCATTCTCTTCAGAATAGAATGCCTTTCAGGCGGTACCATTCACTTTTCTCCATCATGTATCTAAAGCGGGAAAATCGCGAAGAAAGGTATTTTTTGGTAAAACTATCCCTTTTTTCAACTTTTTGACCCTCTGGATCTCCCCTGTTTTAACGCAGAAATCAGAAAAAAAATCTGGTAAATACTACTGGGTGGACTGAATGTTTGTGCAAAATTTCAATCTTCTACGTGCAAAAATAAGCCCGCCAAAAATACTTTACATATCCCCCCCAAAAAGATTACACGAAAATATATATTTTAGATTTATGACGTCATCACCTCCTATCACCGGCATCACCGTCGTCACCGTCATCACGTCATCACCTCCTATAAAAAACCGGACGAAAAAGCTCAAATAGGAGGGTTATAACGCAATGTACCATGAAACACCCGTATGGTACAAATTGTACCATGGAATCCCCAAAGGGTTAGTATAAATGACTAATATCCAAAGCACATTATAAACGACTAGGCAGGGTTGTATTTACCACTAGGCCCTGGTCTAGGGGAGCAGCATTTTGAGGGAAGCAATTTGAACGAAAATTTAATAAGCAACACGAAGAAAAACGCTAAAGTATAATAATAATAATAATAATAATAATAATAATAATAATAATAATAATAATAATAATAATAATAATAATAATAATAATAATAATAATAATAATAGAAGTCAAATTACACACTCTTCAAATAGTAATTGATTTAGCAAGTATATCAGCTTCAATCATTGGTCGTCGAAGCTAAATGGAATTTTAACATTACGAAGAGACCGGTGAGTATGTTGTACGTCATATCCCACGTATCCCTCCTGTGCATGTACTTTCGTCAACACTTTGTCACAATATCAATTTAGATAAATTTCAATAAACCGATTATTTTAATTATTTTTATGAAATTATAAGTGTTAGAATATTCAAGGCATTACGACCGAAAATTCAAAACGAATTTCTATCATTATCGCACCAATGCATATTGTAAAACTCAAACACTTCAGTCTCTGTAACTTTCAAATAAAACATCGTGAATTTGCAGCAATTCAAGTCATTCTTCACAGCATAGCAAAATGAAGATTCATTAAAATTTATAGAAAAAAAAAACGAAATAAAAGTATGCATAAAATAAATGTTTTCATTATTATTATTTTCTGTGTTAAAAATTTCTCCCATCAGGGAGGACTGAAAAACTAGCGACTAGTGTAAGACGGAAAGGTCTAGTGTGCATGTTTCGTCTGATCATCCATTTTTTTTAACATACATTGACACGAACATACACTCTGGCAACCGTTTTAATTGACGGGAACTGCAGATGCCTCATACGAATAGTACAATTTAAAGCAATGCTTCACAAGCAATTTTGTCACCGAGTTGCGCCACTCAGTGACTGCGTATGAATAAGCAGTTAGAAATAAAAAACACAGCATCAAACTCCATGTTATTTTAAATAACTGTACAATATCACTCTTACTTATAAACATGAAATATTTATTGTTGTACACTCAGCAAAAAAAATTGCGACAGCTAACGCCCTGCAGTTAGGTCACCCAATACACACCTTATCCCATAATCGTGTCAGCAAAGGAGACCCCCTCTCTCTCCTCGTTTCTTTTTCCCATACTAAAATTAGCTAACAACATGAGCGCAATTCTGATTTCAAACAACAAATGTATTAGTTTCCATAAAATGAAATAACAAAAGCGAGACGAAATAAGATTCATAAGTTGATGTAGGGACAAACTGAAACACACACAATGAAAAGTTGAAACCAATGAATGTATATTACACAGAGATTCAAAAATGAAGTAGAGAGAGAGAGAAAAAAGAAGAAAAGAAAAGGAGAACATGAAACTGTGGAATTCAAACGTAGTAAGAAAAGAACCTAACATTATAAAGTTCCATTTCCAGAAATCCAACAGTAATATAGAAATAACGTTTGTTTTCACATATTCTTACAGAAATATTCGAATATATAGAGGAAGATTCAACATTCATTACGTCACTTTCATAACGATAGCATACTCAATTTCCAGCAGAACTATATAACTTCGAGACACATCTAGAATAATGCCAAAAGTTTAACACACATGTATTGTTTCCGTGTGGTCCCATGGCAAATTCGGAGTGTTCATTGGACGTACTGATCCAAAAACACATTCTAATATACCCACTAGATATCGTTGATCATATCCTCCATTTCAGACTACTAATGCAAACTGAACAAAAAACAAAAGGAAAGGAAAAAGAAAGAAAGAAAGAAAGAAAATTGAAGATTGCTATTTTACTGCTAAATTTCTATCAGAAATACTCTGTATTAAAAGTCCAAACTGCATCGGAATGAAAAGTTTCAAATGTTGGAAAGCAAAAGTTCATGTTCCACTTAGATGTAGCATGTTTCAATTTTCAACGTGAATAAAACACTTTGAATTATAGGATGTACATAAATTTTGTGTCGAAATAGTATAAATAAAATTATATTTTCAAATAACCAAAGATGTTACCATTTTCTAGTCTTTTCCGAAGATTTATCTGTTCCGAACATCCAGCATTGATTTAATCTCTTCCGGATATAACGTAATTTGCACAGATAAAATGAACACGCTAAGAGCTCAAACGTATCATCGTGCCAGACGGATGATGTAGCCCACCGCTGGGCAGATGATTCAAATCCGTAGTGACCCGGTAATTCGACTGAGACTCGGTAACCAAGTGGATAAAAAAAGAGATTTTACTTATGTCCGTGCGTTTAAACCAGGACTGGAGATGTTAACCCCAGAGCACGAAATCCGCAACGACGAAGTTCCCAGTTAATTAGATTCTCTAGACCAGGTATATCGAGCTATTGCTCCGTTTTAACTTTGGTACATGAAGTGCGTGTGTACGTATGAGAGAGCGGGGGGAGAAGTGAAAGATGCAACAACAAGATACGAAAAGTCAGGAAAGTGAGAGAGGGACGAATATAATAATGAAACATACTTATCATTGCAGTGTATGATGTAGAACGCACACACTGTTTTCTAAAGTTATCTCCAGGAATGCTTTGTAAGTTCTGCATCAGAAGATAAATCTCTGTTTGCATCCATTATTTTATGCGAAAAAATAATTCTACCTGACGGGGAATCGAACCAAGATTTCCCATTTGGAAATCTACCATGCTACCACTACACCATCGATTGCTTTAGCTAAACTTTGTTTAACAAATGGTGTAGTGTTTCCTTCTGAGAACGATAACACGAAAAGTATATACTGCAGATCAATGTTGTCCTTGGAATGTACTGCTAATTCCCTTGCCCTTTCCCAAACAACATTTGTAAATCCTCTATCATGATACATGTGTTTCTTTGTCCAGTATAAGAAGTCGATTCTTCACAGTCACTTTGGAAAAATTTAACTTTAGCGTAAACACGATTTGAACCTATGTCACATACCTGTATTATCCCTAGGCCATTACGTTACCCGTACACTAGCGGGCCACCTAAAATTACAAGCCAAATATTACTTAGTTTAGAACTGGTCTTTGGAATGAAACGGCATCTTCCTGTAATGTTATTAGCACCGAAGTGTACAACGAAATTCATTTATTCGACGGCCTAGAGAGAAATTAATGCCTACTAATAAAGGAAAACATACAATCCAGAAAAAAGAGAAATAAAACATATTTTGCAGTAAATTCGAGGTGCAAGTTCAAAAGTACGCAAATAATAATAATAATAATAGCATATATTTTAAAATTGAAAGTAACTATGTTTGTGGCTTCTAATCTCTTGAACCACCCAACCGATCTCGATCAAATTTTCAACATTGATAAGGTTCTGGCCTGGGAAGCTTATTTATCATTTCATTTTAACGGTAGAACTTACGAGGGGGAGGAGGAGTGGAGGGTTGATATATAAAAATGAAAAAAAAAACGTAATAATTATAGAACCACCAGACTGATCTCTATCACATTTTCAACAAAATTAAGGCTTGGATATGGGACGACTTTTATCATTTCAGTTTGACTGTGCAACGTAGGGACAGGAGAGAGGGAGATATATGTAAAAAATGAAAATGAAAGTGACTGTTTCTGCGACTTCATCACTCTTAAACCACTTGACCGATCTCGATCAAATTTTCAATATAAATGAAGTTGAGGCCTAAAATGATATTTATCTATTTACATTGACGATATAAGTTGGGGTTGAGGAGAAATAGTAGTTAAAAGAATAAATAAAAATAATAAATAATAAATAACTCGTGAAACAAATGATCAATCTCGATCAAATTTTTAACATAGGTGACGTTCGGTTCTGAGATGATTTTTAACATTTATCTTTCACGGGAGAACTTGGGGAGAGAAATGGGAGAGGGAGATATATAAAAATAAATAAGACTTAATGACTCTTGAACCACCAAACAAATCTCGATAAAATTTTCAACCTAGATGAAGTTCGAACCTCAGATGGTTTCTCTCATATCACTTTGACGATGTAACTTAAAAGATGCGGTGAGGAAGCCACATTTAAAAAATAACGAAAAACGACCAGTATTAGTGGCGAAACTATAATTTTTGTAGTCGCGGAGATTAACAGTGAAACATCTCATGCTGTTTAAACCCAAATTCAGCCAAGCAACTTGGAGGAGGGGGAGATATGAAAATGATCGAAATAACCAATATCAGTGTCGAATTCATAGTTTTCCATCTCTCTAAGATGAACAATGACACTGCAAATGCCGGGCCCTACAACATAGGGTGGGGAGGAGATGTATAAAACTCATCAAAAATGACCGATATCGAAGAACGCTTTAGTAATACTAAACAGTGACTGAGTAACGGAACATATTACTATTTTCTCTCAGTTTAACCCAACTAAGCGGGTAATTGATAATAATAATAATAATAATAATAATAATAATAATAATAATAATAATAATAATAATAATAATAATAATAATAATAATAATAATAATAGACGACAACTGTGAATGTGAACATGTATTATTATTATTATCATTATTATTCACGTACTTGTGAACTTGCACGGCGAAATTACTGCAAAATGTGTTTCATTTCTGTAATTTTTAGGGGATTGTATATTTTTCCTTTATTAGTGGGCATTAATTTCTCTCTAGGCCGTAGAAGAAATGAATTTAGTTGTGCACTTTGGTTCGTTCCAAAGATCAGGGCTAAAGTTAGATGTTCTTATATTTGGCGTAGAATTTCAGGTGGCATGATAGTGTCATTCGTGCTCGTGCTTTCGAGCAGTTCAGGTTGCAAAGCCTGCTGGGAGCATAATTCCTACGATTTTCACACATTGGTAGTGTGGTGAACTTAGTGGCATCTTTTTTTGCCTATTTAGGCTCGTACGTTTGATATTTGTGGTGATTCCAATTTCTGTGTCTCGAGAATTTGAGCGTCATGTCTTATAAGAAAGAATTACAATACAAATTCATGTTTGATAAGCGTTATCGAAGTTCTCGACCTAATTCAAGTCAAGTGTACCAATGGCTGTTGGAGAAGTTTTCTCGCCTGTTTGGTCAGATTTGTGCTCTTCAACTTCATGAAGAAACTTTTAGTTTTTATATTAAGTTTAAATCAATCAAAGATTATGACCAGTTTGCCTCGACAGTGCCTGAGACTGTGACCTTTACTCACATGGACGGTAACGTAAGTACCGTAAGAATTTTACCGGCTGAGAATCCTGTAAAATTGGTGAGAGTTTATGATTTTCCATTGGAAGCTCCAGTGCAATTATTGGAAGAACATTTTCGTGCCTATGGCTTGGTAAGGCGAGTAGAACGACAGTATTGGGCGGCACCGTTTACTACAGGCATTGACAGTGGTGTGCGGGTCATACATATTGAGCTAACAAAGCATATTCCGTCTAGATTGTTCGTTCAAGGTTACAAAGTGAATGTTTCATATGAAGGTAAGCCAATTACTTGTTTTTTTTGCCAGAGCACGTCACTTACCGTGTCTAATTGTCATTTGAAGAAGAAAATTAGTGCTATGGGGGGGAAACCGACTCCGCCGCCAGCGATTATGACTGAATTGGGGAAGGTATGGCGATCTAATCCGCTTCCGGCTTCTTCCGATCATGTAAGTGACGAACCAAGTTTATCTACAACTGGGTTTGCAAAGGATAACAGTGTTCCCGACGAATCTCAGTTTCCTGCTTTACCACCGAGATCCGTCGCGCCTTTACCATTACCAACCATGTCGTCAGTATTGGAGGAGAAAAAATCTTGGTGTCTGAGCAACAGCCCTCCGAGTCGTCTCTGGTCTCCACGATACATTCGGAGAATCTCAAGAATGCAGTTGTGACCATGTGTCCAAGTGAACCCCCCGTGACAGGGTCTTGATCCTCTTAGCAATTCAGTTATATCACCCAGTGCTACGATGATTGCCGTTGATCCGGCTTCCCAACAAAAACGCCGAAGGGTATCTAGATCGAGTACAAGAAAGAAAGAACATACAGCTGTTGTTGGTGGTTCTCAAGGTGCGATACAGTCCAATCACGTGATCACAGCCTCAAAGGCCGTGCTACGTCTGATTCCGAGATATAGCGTGCCTGCATAGTGTGTTTGTTTTTTGTTCTTTTTTGCGCCTTCAGTTCACGAGTGTTTTTAGTTGCATTGAGTTGTGTGTTTAGCAAGGTGAAGATTTCTTTTTCAAGTTTTTATGTGTTATACATTTCTTGTCTACTGCAGTGTCTTTCTATGGGCGATACAAGTAAGTTTTTGTTTGTTCTGCTGTTAGTGTTTTTGTGTGGGAGTATGGCGCAGATCAATGCATTTACTTTAATTACTCTCAACATTAATAGAATTAGTTCAGCACAGAATTTAGCGTTATTACAACAATTTATTGAACGGAATCGTGCAGATGTTTATTGTTTAACTGAAGTCACTTTTCATACATTTGACTTTCTCTCTGACTATAATACTATAGCGAATTCTAAAAAAAACACTGGTGTCGCGATGTTAGTACGGAAGGGTCTACCTTATGATAGGGTTATCTCCGGATGGGAGAGCAATCCGTTGCTATATTCACGGTATATGTATTATATGTTTATATGCCCCTAGTGGATTTCTTAAAACACGAGAGAGGGAAGTTTTTTTTCCAGTGTCATTCCATCGTTATTACCTCCCAGTCTTACTTATTGTTTATTAGCCGGCGATTATAATGCGGTGATCGACGCTCGTGATTCGCTCACACCATCACCTCCCTGTCATGCCTTAGTTGAGTTGGTGAGAGTTCTTCAGCTCCATGATGCTCTTCTAGCACCTCACTCTAAGCATGCAATGACGTACAACTGTACTACGACACAAAGTCGCTTGGATAGGATTTACGTCGATGCTCGCTTAAGTAAGGCTGTCCTCGCTGTCCATACACGGCCTTTATCGTTCTCAAATCATGCAGCTGTATTAGTTCATTTTAAGCTGCCTTTTTTTCTTCCGGCGGGAAGGGGACGTTCCTTCTGGAAGATCAACAACGAAGTGATGTTAAGAGACGACAGTGTTGAAGAGTTTACCGAGCGTTTTAAGTACTGGCGTAAAATGCAACGTTATTTTCCAACGGATGTTGCGTGGTGGACTACTTATTGTAAACCCAAATTCCGTAGTTTCTTTCAATGGAGAGGGAAATTGTCCCAACAACACGATCGTCAGCTATATGAGTTTTATTATAGGGCACTATGTGACCTCTGGGCTGCAGAGCCTTCTCTACTTAATCTGGCTTGTATTAACGATATTAACGGTATTAACGATAGAATGCGTCAAATCGATACTCGAGTATTGTTGCAGGCGTATTTTTCAGAAGATCTATATCATTGTTTTCCGGAAGAATCGTCTTCCTTGTATCATGTAGATCTCCTATTTCGACAGCGACAAGCTGCATGTATTGAATCGTTAGTATTGGCCAATGGCGATACCATTTCTGACCCTTTACAGATCGTACAAGAATTTACGCAACACTTTATAGCCTTCAAGAGCGCATCGCATTCGGATTTTCTTTTTGCTCCTGAGTTTCTATCAGCCCTTCCCCAGCGGCTGCCTGCAGACGCTTGTCAGGCTTTATTGCGCCCAATTACGGCTGACGACATCATGGCGGTTCTCAGTAAGTCTACGGGACGTTGTTCTCCCGGCATCGATGGCTTGAGTGTATCTTTTTACCGTCATTACTGGCCTATTCTTCGTGGTACCCTTGTGACACTTTTTAATTCCTGGTTGTCTAATGTGCCCTTTCATTCTAATACTGCGGTTGTCGCACTTATACCCAATCGTCCAAGGCGAGGGTTGTGGCTGATTACCGCCCTATTTCTTTATTGCCAGTTGATTTGAAATCATTTACTAAAGTTCTTACAGCCCGATTACGACCTATCATACAGAAACTTATCAGTCAGTATCAAGCAGCCCTGCACGAATCGAATAACATTCAATTCACCCTTCGTACTCTTCGAGACCTTTTTGCATACTTTCAGTCTCGCGGTGTCCCAGCCGGAGCGTTAGCAGTAGACCTAGAGAAGGCTTATGATAGTGTCGACCACAATTTCCTTCGTCTAACCCTCGACGCTTGGGGTTTTCTCGCAGCTTTCTGTCAAGTAATTTCGAATTTATACACCACCTCCACGTTTCGTCTCCAATATAATGGACATCTATCTGATCTCATTCCCTTAAAACGAGGTTTGTGCCAGGGCTGTAGTTTAAGCTCTATTTTGTTTTCTTTAGTTATAGATCCTCTCCTCCATCGTTTGGCGCTTGTGTCTCCCCCAGGCCCTACCCTCTTTACTTGTCAAAACATCTATTGTTTCGCTGATGATCTGACTATCACAGAGGTCGACGCGGTTGCTCTTCAGGGTGTCTTTCCGGTTCTCAAACGATTCTCACGTTGCTCTGGCCTTCAGTTTAATGAAAAGAAAACTCAAGTGTTACAATTTCACGGATTTCAGTTACCCTCTCCTATCCCAGGTACGCAGCCTATACCGCATGTGACATCCTTAACTATTTTAGGCATTCCATTCACGTCACTTCCCACTCCCCATTATGAGGAAGTTTGGCAACCTCTCCTTAAGCAAATTCGAGGGTTGTTCTTCACCCTCCGCTTTCGCCGACTTCATTTATGGCATCGTATTCAATTTATCAATATATACGTGGCATCTAAGTTGCGGTATAGGGCTCGGGTATTTCTCCTCCCTGAGATTTACGCCAAAAGATTTGAATCTCTGTTCCTTTGGCACATATGGCGGGGTTACTATTTTCGCATTCCCAGAAATGCCATTTACCTCTCACGTTCCCGCGGTGGTTTCGGTTTAGTTCATATCCGTCTCAAATGTCAAACTCTCTTCATGGCAGATTCCTACGTGGGTCTTTCATCGTCGACTCTATTACGAACTATTGGTTTAGTTGTTTTTGGCCGGAGTACGCTCACCCTGTCAGTCCCCATTTTATTTAATTTGCCGATCAGTGTCCGAAATGTGTTTGGATCTTTATTCGATATTGGATTTATGCCGGGGTGCCTTTGGTCCCTCAGCAACACAATGCTCGCTCATTATATTCTGTTCTCTTCACATTGCCCTCTCAGCCGACTCAGTTACGAGTCGTACAACAGTTTCCACATATAGAGTGGCAGCAAGTGGGGCTAACATTTGGAACCCAATCTTACCTTCCTATATGCAAGTGTTGTGGTTTCAAGTAGTCCATCAACTTATCCCAACACGTGCACAGCTTTATGCAATACAACGAGCACCTGATGCTTTGTGTACTATATGTCGTTCTGAGGACACTGGCTCATCCGTTTACATCATGTGAGGGAGCGCCAGTGATATGGAACGCCTTGCAGGTGATGGTGGGTCGTATCACTCGTCGTCCGAGTGCACAGTTTCACATTGATCATCTGCTCCTGCCGGACTTTCATTTTCCCCCCACTTAGCATCGTACAGTGCTTTTCCTGCTAGCCAGCACTTTACTATATTTCCAGCGGCATATCACGTTACTGGATGCACGCACTTACTTAGATTTTCTTCAACGTACACGCCGGAAATGTTATTCTCCACAGTAGGAAAGGATTTTTAGTAGGTTTTTAGAAGTGCTTTTGTCATGAACTAAAGTTCCTCTCTCGTTTTTTTTAATTATTATTATTATTATTATTATTATTATTATTTAAATATGCATTTATTTATTTCTAGTTCTCTGCATTTATAGTTGCAGACCCAGCATTGGTGATTTTTATATTTATGTATAGTGCTTTTTTTCTTTAGACTCAGATAATTGAGTCCATTTTGTATTTTTCAAGAAGGTAATAATAAAACTGATAGTGTAAGGGTAACGTAATGGCCTTATGAATAGTACTCCTATCTAACATAGGTTCAAATCCTGTTCAATCCAAAGTTAATTTTTCACAAAGTGATTGTGAAGAATTGAGTTATCATACTGGACAAAAAATAAATAAGAATATGGACGCAATCACTTGTATCATGATAGAGACGATTTACAAATGTTGGTTGGGAAAGGACAAGGGAATTACCAGGACATTCCAAAGACATCATTGATCTGCAGTATACACTTTTCGTGTCATCGTTCTCAGAAAGAAATACTACACCATTTGTTAAACAAAGTTTGACTAAAGGAATCGGTGGTGTAGTGGTAGCGTGCTGGACTTCCAATAAGTAAAATCTGATTTTTGTCCTCTGGGTTACCGAATCTCAGTCACTACGGATTTGAATCCTCGAACCAGTGGTGGTCTATAATATAACCAAAATCATCCGACTGACACGATGATCCGTTTGAGTTGTTAGCGTGTTCATTTTATCTGTGCAAATTAAGTTATATCCAGAAGAGATTAAATCAATGCTGGATGTTCGGAACAGATAAATCTTCGGAAAAGATAGAAAATGGTAATTTCTTTGGTTATTTGAAAACATAATTTTATTTATACTAGTACGACACAAAATTTATATACATCCTATATTTCAATGCGATTTATTCATATTGAAATTTGAAGCATGCTACATCTAAGCGGAACATAAACTTTTGCTTTCCAACATTTGAAACTTTTCATTACGATACAGTTAGGACTTTTAATACAGGGAATTTCTGATAGAAATTTATCAGTAAAATAGCAATCTTCAATTTTCTTTCTTTCTTTCTTTCTTTTTACTTTCCTTTTTTTTTGTTCGGTTTGCATTAGTAGTCTGAAATGGAGGATATGACCAACGCTATCTAGTGGGTATATTAGAATGTGTTTTTAGATCAGTACGTCCAATGAACACTACCGAATTTGCAATCGAACCACGCGGAAACAATGCATGCGTGTTAGACTTTTGACATTATCCTAGATGTGTCTCTGAGTTATACAGTTCTGCTGGAAATTGAGTATGCTATCGTTATGAAAGTGACGTAATGAATGTTGAATCTTCCTCTATATATTCGAATATTTCTGTAAGAATATGTGAAAACAAACGTTATTTCTATATTACCGTTCGATTTCTGGAAATGGAACTTTATAATGTTAGGTTCTTTTCTTACTACGTTTGAATTCCACAGTTTCATGTTCTACTTTTTCTTCTTCTTCTTTTTTCTCTCTCTACTTCATTTTTGAATCTTTGTGTAATATACATCCATTGGTTTCAACTTTTCATTGTGTGTGTTTCAGTTTTCTCCCTACATCAACTTATGAATCTTCTTTCGTCTTCGTTTTACTTCATTTTATCGAAGCTAATACATGTATAGTTTGAAATAAGAATTGCGCTCATATTGTTAGCTAATTTTAGTATGGAAAAGAAGAAAGGAGGAGAGAGAGGGGGGTCTCATTACCTGACACGATTATGGGATAAGAAAGTGTATATTGGGTGGCCTAAGTGCACAGCGTTAGCTGTCGCAATTTTTTTGATGCGGAGTGTACAATATTATATCGCTCAATCCTCGTGTGCCATATACCTGAAGAGGCTAAAACTTATATTGATAAAGAATTATTCAACGTATAAGCACCCGCCCATGAAAGCAAACTTACGGTCACATACATAAGTTTTGGTTAATGTCATGAAAATGTTATTTCGATATCAATTTTTTGAGCACACATTAGAAATTTTTAACGGATGCTGGATCCTTGGAGCCGAGGCCATACCCATATAGTCGAGACCTATGGTGTACGGAATTACTGATGCTCAATACTACATTTCTCTTTAGTTTTAGAAGAAGAGTACCATTAATATGTTTTGAAATGTAGCATCTAGTTTTACGTGCCACGGTTATGCACCGAGGCTAAGAGAGATGGTGATGATGAAAAATTAATGAAATGGTGGAATAAAGAAAGTAGGAGGAAGCGGAAAAAAATTAGAAAACCTACGCACACAGTCTCTGTCCACCAAAAAGCTCACATGGTGCAAGCTTGAATCGAACCAGGGACCCCTGCACCAAAGGTGAAAGCTCTACTACTGAGCCGGAACTTATCAAGACTCTTGCGCAAGAGTTTTGGTCTTGGTCTTGCATCGGGATTCCTGTTGTTGGTCTTGGTCTTGGTCTTGCATGCAAGACTCTTGCAAAAACTGCAAGATCAAGACTCTTGCGCTCATCATTAGCTAGATTGAGGGTGCATACTTGGCAAATATTTATTTTCACTATAAGGCAAGGAAAGCAGTATATCAAACTAAAGATCATTAAAAAAAAACTCAAAAAACTTAACAGGACAACAACTACTCATCAACCTTAGGATCATATACATAAAGTGGTATGTTAGCTTTAAAGCTATCTTTTGAGAACATTGTAATAAAATCCTTGCAGCCAAGAGAGCCTGCGAAGTTTAGCTCCAGCATTTTGTGTTTTCATTTAACTTGCATCGGTTTAAGAGATTTGTAATATGTCCGACTATAATACTCGAGACAACAGCTTGAGTGTTTGTCATAATGAAATATTCTATTCTAAAGCAACAGACTGTTCATTAATTCTACACATATACGCACGCACATATAATACCAAGAACATTGTGATTTAATGTTATTGTTATAATACTATAAGAATATGTCAAGCATGCTACTCTCATGTTATTTGGCAATCAAATAATAATTAGTTGGGTGTTTCATCTTGTATTAAAAATTAAATTATGTACTGCAATTTTGAAAGCAAGCTCTACGATTTAAAGAAAAAACAAAAGTGGAATAGGAGCATTATTGTGTGATGACAACATTATGTGCAGTCGAGGAACATTTTAGTTTGGTTGGTCGTTGGGAGGGGGAGATTAGTCGAGTTATTGTCCGGGCGACAACTAGCCTACTTATGTAGCTCTGTGTGCGTTGTATCTTTTGGGCAACTGAACGCGGTTGGGGGAGCTATGTAATGACATAGTTTGGAAAAGGCAGTCTGACTTTTTGCAATAGGGTAAAGCCGCTTCAACAAATGTCTGGATATTTTTCACAATTCGCAGAAAGTGAAAAAGTGGGGTAACTAAGTCCTCCACCGAAATATTTTCGACACATGTAGTGCAGCCTGTTTTTCTTCAACTACATGTACCAAATATCCTGAAACCAAAGCTGGCGCTGCAGTTTCCAGATTTGCATAAAGGGGCATTCTTGGCTATTAAATTTCCTCTAATATTACCAGAAACGAACCTGGTAGTTCAGGTATTGGCGGTATTATAGTATTCGAATTCGGATTGATTGATCCTGAGGTAGAGTCACAGTCTTTGTGGCATGCAACATTTGCATCTTTTTATGCGAGAGTAAGCCCAGATTTTACAATTATTTTTTATGCCATTTTGCGCTGTTCTGGCATCATGCCATTCCTTCCACCACCACCACCCCTTCTTACACAACTAAAAAACGCTTGATATTGCTTTCAACCACTTCTGCCTGAGTTCAGTTTCTGAAACTATTTCATGAAAAGATACACCATAGAACTTTGGTTTTCCTTGTTTTGATTTACAAAAATGAACGTAGCAGTATAACATTTTTTTTAAAAATATATCTAACAAGTACCAGCACATCGTAAAACCATTATAGAAATATACTTCACTCTGTGTGGTGATACGATGTGAAGTTTGGGGTAGAGTGTGCTTGTGCTGCGCTCCAGCGTCAAATTTCGAAAAATATTTTCGGGGAAAACAATAGGAAGAAAGGACTTTGAGCAGGCAGTGAATGATAGCAACGAGCGAACCTCTCATCCAGCGGGCGGTGATTAAAACTAATATTTTATCACATATGTATCCACCAATAGAATGCACGCGATTGAAAGTATGTCGACACCGGGCCTTTCCTTCCAGGAGCTTAACTTTTTTTTTGTCAGTGGGTGTAAAATACTCAAGAACTCATACATTAAATAAGTAAGTTATCGATATCAACGCATAAACGGTGTATATACATTGAGATCAAGGGAAATAAATTGGTTAGATAGTATATGGGAGCCAAGTGATCTGCATTTCGAAAAAAAAAAATAACTAACGTATCATTACTGAATCATTATTCGGACTTCGGACGTAAAGAAGAAGTTAAAAGTCATACAAGCAACAATAAAGGAATTAAATAAATTATTGTAAAAAAATAAGTAACAATAATAATTAAAGAGAAACTAAATTGACATTAAGTTGGATATATCTTTCAAAATTAAATGAAATATTGTGTTTGCTAAAATAAAGGCAAGTTAATAAATTAAAAGCATTTGGATATTATTCAAATGTGTTATATATACAGGGTGTTTCAAAACAAAACCGAGTGTTTCAAAACAACACCGACAACGTTTGGGAGGTGATTCCTGACAACAAGATAAGACAAAAAGTACAGACCAACCTCGGTGAACAAATGCTTCCTTTAGCAGTTATGGCTGCCGAAAACATGAAAAAAAAATAAAGGTCCATAGCTCAAAAACTACGAGACCTACTGTAGTCGGGTCAAGACTTCACTTACTTGTTAGAACTAATATGTGTGCTATCCAAAAATAAATGTTTGAGAATATTAAGGTATTCAAACAACAATTTTTGTAGAGATAGTTGGTTACGGGTATATAATTTGTAGTACTCACCAATTACCTCTATAAAAAAATATTGCGGAAGTATCCCAGGATTCTGAATCATGCACTTCTGTTAGGACACATATTAGTTCCTAAGTGAAGTCTTGACATGACTATGGTAGGTTCCATAGTATTGGGGCTAGGAACATTTATTATTTTTTTTTAATGTTTCCGGCAACCTACATCTCCGAAAGGAAGGATTTGTGCACCCGGGTTGGTCTATACGTTTTTTCTTATCTTGGTGTCAGCAATCACTTCCCAAATGTTGTCGGTGTTGTTTTGAAACACACTGTATATTACGCAGAATTATATTTAAAATAATCGCTTACATGGAACATATTATATTTGTTTTCAACTAGCGCAACAGTGAAAGTGATCATTTGTAAGTTTCACAAGAATAAAGAAGAAATTATAGAATAAAAATGCAAAGACTGTAACAAATATCATTCATTAAGGTTACTGAGGTCAAATTATATTCTGTTCGGGTAAATCTAATCCATCACAGAACACATATCTGAAGGCGTACAATGAATTACGTTTGTGTGTAAATTAATGATTAGGAGAATTGTGTGGTTGGCCCGGGTTTTTTTTGAACATAAGCAATCATGGTTGGTATCGATATTATTCTGAAACACATTCCAAGTATTGTTTACAAGAAAAAATACACTATTATTATGTTTATTGTAGGAACTACTGAACCTATTTGAATTATCACTCGTAATATTGGAATGATTATTTATAATTTGTGTCATGTTGCTTCTGAATAGGGTACACAATTCATTTTATTGATATTGGTTGATTTTGTTATTAATTTGGATTTCAGCGTCCCGTTTAGTTCCAAGGCCATATGAAAAATATATTTATTAACAACCTAACGTAGGATACCAACCACATGAGCTCCTACTCGGAATAGAATGTGGGTCTCTCTCGTAAGTTTATTGTCTAACAATAAGGGAGTTCTACATTATTTGCATTGTTGCAATTGGTACGATTATGATATCATCATTGTTCTGATTAATACAGTTATAATTATTTTGACTACAACTACTTACTGGATCTATATTGTTCCTAAATTTAAAGTAAGTGCTGTTCCTGAATGTTTTCTATTTCACTATACTAACATTTCACTGATAAAATATTTGATCCTCTATGAATAATATTGAATTTTACTTTGTAGATACTGGTATTTCTGATATATGGCTGATATAGATTGCTCAGTTTGAACTTATTGTAAACGGAAACCACAAATTCAGTGATATTATTATTTACTCTATGATGACAAGTTCGTATAAATTTACGAATTCGTATCTAAGCGACCCAATTAACCAGAACAAAATCGTTCTTAGAATTAGATAGTTCGGAAATTTCACCATATTAAAGATTCTATGGATTCTATGTGTCGTATTGATTTTACCATACACGGTTGCAGAATTCTGAAAGTTGACTTCCAGTCATGTATCATTGTAGATAAAGAATGCAAATAATCATCAAATATAAATGAAAAAATGTAACAAAAAGAAAATGATGCACTGTTGGATTGAAAGTCTTATCTGTAAGGAGTAAGACCTCAGGGTGTAGAATGTTCCTTCGGTCGATATTACGAAACCGATTGTAAGCAAAATGAAGCTACTGTTTATAAAACGAACAAGGCAGGCCTTTTCTCATTTCCAATATCGAAAAGAACAGGAGATGAGGGTGTAGACGGGGAGATGGAGAGAACTGGGTTTCGTGCCAACTCTTTAATTACTTCACATTCGATCAGACAAAACATCTCCAAAGTTCTTGGATTCAGCTCTTACTGCAATAACCACCATCAGTACAAAAAAAAATCTCTGAGCAGCTTGTTTTGATGAACAGTTCCCGGAGGCTATTCCTATTATATTTGAGCACTTTTTTAATTAGCAAAAGAAAAACTGAAATTGCCAGAAGTTATTTTCTTTCCTTCAATGGAAATAAAGAGAAACATTACCTTAATGTGGCGTACTATACCTAGTTTACGAGAATTTATAGGTTGAATATTTAATTTTATTTTTTAGTATGCAATTGTATCAGTGATAATTCCACACGAAATATTAGTTGTAGAATTTTTAAATTCGTTGTAAATATGATTTGAATTTTCAAATCTCGTAATTATCATATTCACTTCTTGCTTCTTTTTCGAAAATGGCACGTATTACGGGAAATTATTGTGTTAGTTTATTTTCTGAGATGTAGTTCAGAACTTGTTCAGAACAATAAGAAGGAAAATAACGTAAATGTTTGAACGAAATGTGTACATGAACCGTTACCGTTAAGTTTATGATCAGGACTTTCAGAAATTGTCCGAGCTTTAGCTGATATAAAATGTATAACTATTTAGTATCATGTACTATTTAGTATATGTACTTCATATAATTAGCTTACAAGGGAATAATCAATGAGCTCATATCAAAACCTACCGTAACATTTCACTAAGAGGAAGGATGTCCCACAGAAAGACCACAAAAAAATGCGTTTTTGAGTTGAGTTGATTTTAGTTTAGCGTCCCTTTCAGCAGCGAGGCTATATGAGACGTGGACCTACTGATTCACGTGGAATCCGAGCTCACCACATGAGCTCCCGCCGGGAATCGAACCCGGGTCTCCCACGCCAAAGGCGCGTACGCTAACCGCTTAGCCACGGAGGAGCTCAACTGCGTTTTTGAAGTGGAATTCACCAAAATGGCAGACTGAAATGTCGAGTATCCATGTCGACAATTGCACAATACGTTTAGTACCAACCCTTGTAAGCTGTCTGTGAATAATAAAGTCAATAACAACAATGTGGGTACATACTGTACCTAAAGAGAAGTGAACGGTAAGGTGAACCTACGCGGCTGCCATTTTGAAATCCGCCATTTTTAATGCAAGTCAAGTTTTGTAAATAGGAGTAGGGCAACATGATACATGATTTTGGGCTAGAATTTAAGCAGAAAAACAATGCCGGCAATAGTTTTAAGATACGTGTATTTGCTAAAAAGTTACAGGAATATTTATTGTGTATGCTTCCATGTGCACAACTCCCGAATGAATCAGCTGTCCAACAATTTGTAAAATACAAAAATATAGGAAACGCCCTGTATATTTTCCCAATTTGTCCCAAACGTTGGTGAGCAAAGTTACACACTTGTAGGAAATTGGTCGCCAAATTTGATCCAAATTGGTAGAATAGAGGCGAAGATACAATCCTCACAAATCGGAAATTCCATTGGAAAAGTACAAAATACTTTAAACACCATCTATATGTTTTCTGATGATTTGTTTGAAATCATGGTGGTCACAACTAAATACTTTTGAAAACCTACTCTGAAAATTCGGTTCAAATCGGTTGAATAGGAGCGGAGATAGATCAGATAATAGGAAAATTTAGCCAAAATCGCTGATAACAAAATTCTTATATTAAAGG
Source organism: Thermobia domestica (assembly GCF_964235325.1). Taxonomy (NCBI): domain Eukaryota; kingdom Metazoa; phylum Arthropoda; class Insecta; order Zygentoma; family Lepismatidae; genus Thermobia; species Thermobia domestica. Next base: position 253,637,068 of record NC_137459.1, on the reverse strand, counting down.
CTGTATGTGCAATTTTCCTCTGATCTGTCTCAAATTTTAGTATGCATAGCTAATACCTCTAGAAGGTTACTCGGTGAGTTTGGTCTAAATTGTTCTCGTTAAGCAGTGCTTCGTACCTCTTTATTATCAACTGATTGGGAATAGAGGCATACGTCTAACAAAGCTTAAATCAACTAGTTCCTAGATTCGACAATAGATGGCAGCCTACTTCGTGTCGAATTCATACAGTACACATGGTTTCCATGTGCTATGAATAAGTAATTGTAGGTAAAACCTTCCGTGAAAATGTGTTCCGTTGTGAACCCAGTACATACTCTCCAGTTTGAATTGCGTCATTTTCATGTGCACGGGATTTCGGTGTCAGAAACATAACCTGTGAAGAAAAGCAAATGGGGCAATATGTCACTGAATTACTCGACAAGCACCGTACAAGTACTAGTGTTTCGTCGAAGATAGTTCCGGTCATAGAAAACGAAAAGAGTGAAAGTAATACAAGTGAATCCTCCCTGTGTGAAAGTCCTGTGCCCAATGTTAGTGGTGATACGGTTCCGTGTTCGATACTCGAATCCGAGTCTAGTGACATTACAAAATCGTCCTGCAAATCCAGTATTATAAGCTATGTCCCAAGTCCAGAGAGAAAAGAAAAGGGCAACATTAGCTATGAGAACTGTAACATTTTGGTTGAATAACGATGGTAAAAAGCGATTTTCGTTACCGGGGGTTAGTAAGAAATTTCGTGCAGTGACGTCAGTGCGCCAACTATATGCGTGGAGAAAACAACGGGAAACTACTTCTGGAAACCCTTCGAATATAAAAAAAAAATGATGTCTGAGAAATTATATTTTCGTTTTGTAGATGCTCGACAAAACAAACGTAGGGTCGATGATGTGGACTTACGAATGTGGGCTTTGGATACTGCCAAGGAACTTGTAATTGGCAGATGTAAGTTCAGCGCATCCCGAGCGTGGATAAACAGCTTCAAGAAACATTTCCTAATTAAAAGCAGGAAAATTACAAAATTCATATCTCGCGCTTACACACATGATGAAGAAGAAATAGACATAGCCGCATAACAGTTCGTGGACGCAGCCAGGGAACAATTTGTGAGCTACACTCCTGCTTCGATTTACAACACGGATCAAAGTAGTTCTGTCTGCGAAATGCGATCGAAACGGACACTGTCTTTGTGAGAGAAAAACTCACACAATCGGCCTCTCAATCGACTAATGCAATGTTTCATTCATACAAAATAATGACCATTATTGTTGTGGATGGTTCCCCTCTTCCAAAACTATTTGTTGTGCTTCAGGAGGCAAGTGGAACCTTTGTTCCCAGAGTTTCCAAACAAATGTTTCAGTCTGACAATCTCATTGTCACTGCCACTAAATCTGGGAAAATGGGGAAATCAGAATTGAAATATTGGTTTGAAGAATCTTTTTCCCCTTTCTGTGCAGTACAGTCTGCTCTGGTTCTAGACCCTTGGACAGCTTACAGTGATACCGTTTGTATTGAAGACATTCCTCCAAATAGCACTATTACTCTTCTCCAGATACCTCCCGGTGCTACAGGGAAAATCCAGCCATTGGACACATTTTTTTTTTTCGACAGTGGTATTCTATTTAACGTCGATTGACAGAAATTTTGATCTCGAGAGACGATATACATTTTGAAGTTTACCACAAAGACAATGTACTGAAACTGCAGTCTTGCATTCATTTCCAGTTTTCTTCTTCGCGGTTCAGGGACATGATTTTGTATTCATTCTATGCAACTGGGTACACACAAGAACGGCCTCCTTCGTTCATAGCGCCAGTGCAATATTGCCTCCAGACTACTATATGAAGGGCAGAGTGAGAACTAAGTGCTTATGCATTGTGCCTGGTGTCAACGGAATTCGTGTTTCTCTCATTTCATCGATGAGCCTCATTGCTGCTTTTCTTTCGCCCCTCATTGAAATGTATTGTGGAACTATCGAGTAGAGTTATATTTCAATAGCGACAACTTTTTACCAAATGCCTATATGCCTGTAACTTTTTACCAAATGCACGTATCTTAAAACTATTGCTACCATTGTTTTTCTGCTTAAATTCTAGCCCAAAATCATGTATCATTTTGCCCTATTCCTATTTACAAAGCTTGACCTGCATTCAAAATGGCGGATTTCAAGATGGCTGCCGTCAAAGTTCACCTTACCGTATGACTTCCCCTTAGGTATAGTATGTACCCCTATTGTTGTTATTGACTTTTTATTATTAACAGGCAGTTTGCAAGGGGTGGCACTGAATGTATTGTGCAATTGTCGACATGGATACGCGACATTCCAATTTGCCATTTTGGTTAATTCCACTTCGAAAACGCAGGTCCTTTTTTGTGTCTCATTGATAATTCCCTTGTTAGTTTCATTATATATATTAAAGTTATATTGCATTATATATATATATATATATATATATATATATATATATATATATATATATATATATATATATATATATATATATAATGCAATATAACATTAATATATAAGGGTGTTTATTAGTTACGTAGCAAAAATCTACTGGTGAAATCCTCTCACCTATACAAGCAAACAAGTCAATATGGACATAGGGCGAAAACCGCATTGTTTCAAAGTTACGCGATGCCGGAAATGAGAAAAATGTAACTTTGAGGCTGACTACCTCGAAAATTATAAGACATATTAAAGGCGGTTAGAGAAACATCACAGAAACTAGTATACTGAATACCTTAAGATCCATTTTTGAGAGTTAGGTCGTAACAGCGCAGCAAAATTTATAGAGGTACCTGGTCTAACAGAACCCTGATTTAAGTATGGATAGTAAAAAAAAAAAAAATGTTTCGAGAGAAAATGTCTAATTATCGGTAGATTAAGCTGTCGTGTGTATGAGTAATATCATATGTAAATTTCACATTATCACTAAGTTTAGTATTTACAAGGTTGAAACCACACATAATACAGCTTAACATTAAAGAAAAGTGGTTGATAACATTTGCAAAACAAGTTGCAACCTTAAATATAATTTGATGACGGTCACCTAAGCAAGAAAAACGTCATACAACTAAAACATCATGAACAAATGATTTTAGAGATACAGAAATCCGAAATGTTATCAAAGCGGACATCAGGGAAAAAGATTCAAAAATCTAGTTAGCGAAGGTTCTGTAGTTCAGAAGAATGTTACATTTATGTTCACAAAGTATGCACGCGCGTGCAGGACAAAATGAACATGGAAACGTTATTTAGAACAAAAACGAGAATAAGTGTAGTCAAAATAAGGTTTGAGGTAGACATTTAAAATAAAAAGATGGAACCTTCTGGAGTTTGTTCGTAATTTCTTCCTCAATAACCTCCAGAAAATAATTTTAAAAAAAATCCAGTTGGAGGTTTTCCGACATTTTGTATAAATAGTCTGCCATCTAGGATTCCTCACATGCATTTAGTTTATTCCACATAACTTCTAAACTAATTGACGTAGAAGGATCATTATTTCTTTATTGTACTTCTAATGTTCTAGGCAATGCAACAAGTTATTATCACTTTCCTCCGAGTAACCATTGTTGCATAATTCTAGGATAAAGTGAAAAATTATGATTTCTATTAGTGGACATATTTTTTTCATTACCTCATAAAACTTAACAGAGTAGAAATATGAAACAAGTGCTCGAATAAAAGTTGTTGGATATTTCATAAGCTTTAAAACGATGCATATATTGTAATTATATACAATGTCAGAGGTGCGCAATGAAGCTTCAAACGTCATCAGACTACGCATAATTTCTGTAGAAACATATGAATGAATCATTCAACATGAAGAAAAAGATATTTAGTGATTTCGGACGACTTTTCATTGCAATTTTCGGTAAGTATCAATAGGTTTGGAAATCCATCTAGTTTAATATATAGTTCGTAAATAGTAGCGTCGGCAGGGGATGCACAAGAACCTTGAAGGTAGATTTTCGCACTATCTTTCTGTATTTATGCCTATGTGTCCACTGAAATTAGTGTTTCAGATAAACGTTTCAAAAAGAAGTTGAAATCTTATTAAAATATGTTTTACTGATGTTGTCGTGTAAAAAATCCAGTTGCTGGTTTTCTGCCTTTTTGAATAAATAGCCCTAGTTCAGTGCAATTATGACAAAAATCGATCAAACTTAAAGATTAAAAAAAAATGATTGAACCTGTTAGAATATGTTCTATGTGTTAATATTATACTAAAACAGTCCCAAAACTCTAGTTGCTGGTTTCCCGCCATTTTAAATAAGCAATACGCCGTCTTGAAATTTTTCCCAGCACGTAGTTTTTGCGTTATGGCCCCTACGCCAATAAATGTAAAAGTATCATTGTTTCGTTTTTATACTTCTAATATTATAGGTTAAATAAGTGATCACTTTCTCCGCGTTCGTTACTATAAGTTTAGTATAACTTAAAGTTTTATCTATTAGTGATTGAAAATATAACTTTAGGAAAAATAAAAATGGTGATTTAAACAAGGGATTAATTGTTTAAAATGAAGGAAAATCTACTTACCGGAATTATTTGAAGTAGTAGAAAATGGATCGATCTGGGCCAACCTAGCTCAGCGTTAGCCAACTCACAAGCCCCTGGGAAAATGACCACCGTGCACCGTGAGCCCACGGTCTTTTACGACCTCCATTTTAGGGGTGAATTTGTTCCCTTTTATGACCACTTTTTAGGGGGTGACCTCGTTCTCTTTTACGACCTCCATTTTAGAGGGTGAACTCATTCCCTTTTATGAGCATATTTTCCAACCCCTACGAACACATAGCAGAACATCAGACTACGTAACATAACGAACACACAGCAGAGCAGATAACACATAAGACTCGTTCTCTTTTACGACCTCCATTTTAAGGGTGTGAACTCGTTCCCTTTTATGAGCACTTTTTCAACCCTTATTTTAACATAGCAGAAATTACGAACACATAGAAGAGAAGATAACACATAACACTACGTAACACACAGCAGAACAGAAATGACATAAGAATACGTAACATAGCAGGGTATACTCGTTCTCTTTTATGAGCACTTTTTCAACATAGCAGACAAAGAACATAGCAAAGGGGTACGAACACATAACATAACAAGGGTGTACTCGTTTCCAACCCCTATTTGAACATAGGAGATAACATATAAGATTACGAACACATAGAAGAGAAGATAACACATAACACTACGTAACACACAGCAGAGCAGATAACACATAAGAGTACCTAACATATCAAGGGTGTATTCATTCCCTTTTATGAACATATTTTTCAACCCTTATTTTAACATAGCAGAAATTACACTGACACTACGTAACACACAGCAGAACAGATAATACATAGCACAGCTAATAAAAGAACATGGCTTATTTTCCAACCCTTATTTTAACAGAGCAGAAATTACGAACACATAGAAGAGCAGATAACACATAACATAGCAAGGGTGTATTCGTTTTCCAACCCCTATTTTAACATATCAGATAACACATAAGATTACGAACACATAACATAGCAAGGGTGAACTCGTTCCCTTTTCCAACCCCTATTTTAACATAGCAGAAATGACATAAGAATACATAACTCATTCCAACCCTTATTTTAACATAACGAGCAAGGATTACAATCGAACACCCACGGTCTACAGATAATCATTTTAGATGGTGTATTCATTCATTCTCTTTGATGACCATTTTTCCACCCCTAATGAAATTACATAGGAGAGCAGATAATACATAAGATTCGTTCCCTTTTATGATTACTTTTTCAACCCCTATTTTGAACATTTTAACATAGCAGAAATGACATAAGCATGTCCTCAAACTACTGGCCATCGTGAACAAAAGGTCAAACTAAGAAACGAAACAACATATCGAGGTGCTGTTTCCACATTTAGCAATTGGTCATCAAAAAAGTACTGACCATCCAGGTCAAAAATTAAAACTCGAAAACAGAGCCACATTTAGCAATAGGTCATCAGGTACTACAAGTTCCAAAAATAATGACCATCGAGGTCAAAGGTCAACATACTTAAAACCTAATAACTCGAAAACTGAGCCAAATATTGAGGTGGTGTTTCCAAATTTAGTAATAGGTCATCAACGACTACAAGTTGCAAAATACTGATCATCGAGGTCAAAGGTCAACATACTTAAAACCAAATAACTCTTAAATGGATCCACATACTCAGGTGCTGTTTCCACATTTAGCAATTGGTCATCAGGTACCACAAGTTCCAAAATAATGACCATCGAGGTCAAAGGTCAAAATACTTAAAACCCAATCACTCGTAAACTGAGCCACATATTGATGTGGTGTTTCCACATTTAGCAATTGGTCATCAACTACTACAAGTTCCAAAATTAGTCGCCATCGAGGTCAAAGGTCAACCTACTTAAAACCTAATAACTCGACAACTGAGCCACATATTGAGATGCTCTTTCCAAATCTAGTAATTGGTCATCAAATACTACAAGTTCTAAAATACTGGTCATCGAGGTCAAAGGTCAACATACTTAAAACCCAATCACTCGTAAACGAAGTAACATATTGAGATGGTGTTTCCACATCTAGTAATAGGTCATCAACTAGTACATGTTAAAAAGTACTGATCATCGAGGTCAAAGGTCAACATACTTAAAACCTAATCACTCGAAAACGGATCCACATATTGAGATGGTGTTTCCACATTTAGTAATTGGTCATCAACTACTACATGTTCCAAAATAACGACTATCGAGGTCAAAGGTCAACATACTTAAAACCTAATATCTCGAAAACGAAGCAACGTATTGAGGTGCTGTTTCCAAATCTAGTAATAGGTCATCAAGTAGTACATGTTAAAATGTACTGATCATCGAGGTCAAAGGTCAACATACTTAAAACCTAATAACATGAAAACTGAGCCACATATTGAGGTGCTGTTTCCACATTTAGTAATCGGCCACCAACTACTACAAGTTCCAAAATAATGATCATCGAGGTCAAAGGTCAACACTCAAAAAACGGAGTCAAATATCGAAGTGGTGTTTCCAAATCTAGTAACTGGTCATCAGGTACCACAAGTTCCAAAATTAGTGGTCATCGAGGTCAAAGGTCAAAATACTTAAAACCTAATAACACGAAAACTGAGCCACATATTGAGATGCTGTTTCCACATTTAGTAATTGGTCATCAGGTACTACAAGTTTCAAAATAATGATAATCGAGGTCAAAGGTCAAAATTTAAAACCTAATAAGTCGAAAATGGATCCACATATTGAGGTGCTATTGTCACATTTAGTAATTGGTCATCAACCACTGCAAGTTCCAAAAATAATGAACGTCCAATGAACCAATGAACGCGAATAACTCTTAAACAGAGCAACGTTTTGAGGTGCTGTTTCCAAATCTAGGAATACGTCATCAACTACTACATGTTCTGAAAACACTGACCATGGAGGTTAAAGGTCAAATATTTAAGCTTTAATAACTTTAAACAAAGCCTATGTGACCTATTCAGTTTTGTACCAAGCAGAGAAGTGAAGAATGAAAAAATATGACTGGTTTACTTCGAGAAAGAAAGCAACGATATACATTTTAACTAGCTGCGTATTTTAAATCATTTTGTACTATTTAAATAAACAATCGGATAAATTTAACCGGCTCAGAAGTTCAATACTATTTTGTACTCTTGAGTGAGCTTTCCAATTTTGTAGCAAGAAGGACCATTTTTTAAACTAACTCAGAATTTCATTTCATTTTGTAATACTCAAATTTGGATGGAGTGTTTAGTTTTGTACGAACCAGAAACATTTGATTGGATTATTTCCTTATGTACCAACTGGAAAAAGTGAAGGGCCATTATTCAAATAAACGAAGGAATACCAACTAGAAAAAAATAAGTGAAGAATGAATAAAATTTAGGTGGATTATTTTCTTTTGTACCAACTGGAAAAGAGAAGAAGAGCTACTTTAACTAGCTCATTATGTACTGTTTAAAGAAACGAAAATTGACTATTTAACTAGCTCAGAATTTATGTAAAAATAATTTCGATGTTCTACTTTTTATACCAACGAGAAAAAATGAACTAGCTGAATATACGAAAGAATAAATTTAAGTGACCTATTCAATTTTGTACCAATCAGAAGAAAAGCAAAGATATGCCATTCTCAGACTTTTATACCATTTTGTACTACTCCAATAAACGAAGGAATACCAACCAGAAAAAAAGAAGTGAAGATCAGGTGGATTAGTTTCTTTTGTACCAACTGGAAAAGAGAAGAAGAGCTATTTTAACTAGCTCATTATGTACTGTTTAAACAAACGAAAATTGAGCATTATGTAACTTTTGAACTACTGAAATGTTCTATTTTTGTATCAATCAGAAAAAAAAACGAAGAGCCATTTTAACAAGTTCATAATTTCTGTAACGAAAGAATAATTTCGATGTTCTACTTTTTATACCAACGAGAAAAAATGAACTAGCTGAATATACGAAATAATAAATTTAAGTGACCTATTCAATTTTGTACTACTCAAATAAACAATGGAGTATTTAGTTTTGCACCATTTTGGAGTATTCAAATAAACAAAGGAATTATAACTTGTGTCAACTCTAAAATTAATTAAACGAAGTAATGCATTTGAAAAACCGAAGTTGAGTATTTTATACCATTTTGTATTATTTCAACAAACAAAGGAATAAGCAAAAACAAAGGATCATTTTATATCATTTTAAACTAGTCTATTTAATTTTGTAGCAACCAAAGGATTTTCACGAAAGAACAAAATTGTACTAATCAGAAAAAGCGAAGAAGACCCATTTTAACTAACTGAGAATTTCTGTACCCTTTTGTACTATTTAAACAAACGATGGGATAAATTTCAGTGACCTGTTTTTTGTACTAACCAGAAAAATCGAAGAAGGTTCCTTTGTACTAGCCCAATGAACGAAAGAGCAAATTTGGGTGTTCTACTTTTTTATACCAAACAAGGAAGAACCATTTTAACTAGCTCAAACACAATTTTAACTAGCTCAGAATTTCTGTAACGCAAAAATTAATTTGGATGGAGTAACAAGAAAGAAAGCAAAGATATGTCATATTAAATATTTAAATAAACGAGGGGATAAATTTAAGTGATCTATTCCATTTTGTACCCATGAAAAATGTCATTTTAACTGGCTAGAATTTGAGTGGTCTAAAAAAGGCGAAGAAGGACTATTTTATATAATTTTACTACTCAAATAAACAATGGAGTATTTAGTTTTGTACCACCGAGAAAAACAAAGAAATTGTACCATTTTGGAGTATTCAAATAAACAAAGGACTTATAATTTGTGTCAACTCTAAAAAGGACCATTTTAAACTAGACTAATAAACGAAGGTATAAATATGTGTGACCTATTCACTTTTGTAACAACCAGAGGATCATTTTATACCATTTTGTACTACTCAAATAAACGAAAGAAAAAACGAAGAAGGTCCAATTTAGCTAACTCAGAATTTATGTCCCTTTGTACTAGTCCAATGAACGAAAGAACAAATTTAGGTGTTCTACTTTTTATACCAATCAAAGAAGAACCATTTAGGCTAGCTGAGTATTTTATACCATTTTGTACTACTCAAATCTCTGAGAGAGTTATTAGGTAAAGATAACAATTTGGTAGTGGTGAACCAATTACACCACCATTCTGCGACAATGTTGCGAACACATTTATACCATCTAATTTCTCACATTTAAGGTTAAATTAAATGGGAAAGAGCTGTACAACAAATTGTGCAAAAGTATTTGGGAGATATAAGTAAGAAGTATTAGGATGGAATTAGCAGATGTACTAATAGAAAAATTTACAAACAGAATATTACAGAAGATGTTGCAGGTATTTTAATTTTTGAATGGAAGGACAAACCTATTGACACTATTTGTAACAACGATGATTCCGTGGGTGTAGATTGTCTTAGATGGAATACAGGTAATTTTTCCATTAAAATTTACATCTAATTGATTTTGTTCATTGTTCAGACAAACTTTACAGGGTATTACGAGATTGGAAGCAATTATCTTTAACTACTATACTGATGAGTGGATCAAATACCAGACTGTTTAGAACTAATTTTACACACCAGAGAATATTTTACAGATATGGATAAAGTTAACCGATGCTTATTGGGGTAATTTCCAAAGTAAAGTTGTAGGATAAAACAGAAGATCGAGAGAATCGAATCTTGTTGCTCTTGGTCTAAAATGCAAGAATTGAAAGAGCTAAAAACACAACAAATGCATGCTGAAGACCGTAGAAGAAAGAATTTGTTTTCTAATTTCTGGAGTGAGGCTAAGAAGCTTGTTAGTTGTATAAAAGGTGGTCATAAGAGTATGTTTTTAAAGTTATAATCCAAAATGGATTTTGTTTACTAAAGCATAACAGGTTCACTGCGAACGATAAATCGACGTCCTACTAGTGGGTTTCTAAATACTGATTGGCTGGAATAGGAGTTTAAAATAATGCTTGGTCCTCTTAAGTCTGCTCCAAATAAGCATAAGGAGAAAGTAATATTTTTTGCCATAGTGGTTTAATCCGTATGTATTCGAAAATGAATTATTTAAGCTATTAAGTCGCAATTCGTTTTACTTTAATGCCATACTGTTTTATTTTTTTAATCTATGTATTAATTGATCTACTCGCAGCAGGATTAGTTAAAATGAACCTCCTTCTGATTGATACACATATAGGCCACTCAAATTTGTTCCTTCGTTACAAAAAAGGCACATACATTCTAAGCTAGTTAAAAATGGTCTCTCTTTGCTTTAGAGTAGAAAAAACATGATTAGCGCAAAAAGTAGAACACAGAAATTTATTCACTTTTTAATTGTTAATACAAAATTAAAGAAGCCGGCAAATCTGAATAGGTTTCTTTATTTGAGTAATACAAAAGATAAAATGGTCTTTCTAAAAAAGCCAACAAATTTTCTGGTTAGTACAAAACTGAATGGGTCACACAGATTTATACCTTTGTATATTTGAGTACTACAAAATTAAATAAAATGACCCTTCTCCGTTTTCTTCTGATTAGTATAAAAAGTAGAACATCCAATTTTATTCCTTCGTTTATTTTAGTAGTATAAAATGTATATAAATTCTGAGCTAGTTAAAATGATCTTTTTTCGCTTTTTCTTTCGTTTATTTGAGTAGTACAAAATGGTATAAAATGATCCTCTGGTTGTTACAAAAGTGAATAGGTCACACATATTTATACCTTCGTTTATTAGTCTAGTTTAAAATGGTCCTTTTTAGAGTTGACACAAATTATAAGTCCTTTGTTTATTTGAATACTCCAAAATGGTACAATTTCTTTGTTTTTCTCGGTGGTACAAAACTAAATACTCCATTGTTTATTTGAGTAGTAAAATTATATAAAATAGTCCTTCTTCGCCTTTTTTAGACCACTCAAATTCTAGCCAGTTAAAATGACATTTTTCATGGGTACAAAATGGAATAGATCACTTAAATTTATCCCCTCGTTTATTTAAATATTTAATATGACATATCTTTGCTTTCTTTCTTGTTACTCCATCCAAATTAATTTTTGCGTTACAGAAATTCTGAGCTAGTTAAAATTGTGTTTGAGCTAGTTAAAATGGTTCTTCCTTGTTTGGTATAAAAAAGTAGAACACCCAAATTTGCTCTTTCGTTCATTGGGCTAGTACAAAGGAACCTTCTTCGATTTTTCTGGTTAGTACAAAAAACAGGTCACTGAAATTTATCCCATCGTTTGTTTAAATAGTACAAAAAGGTACAGAAATTCTCAGTTAGTTAAAATGGGTCTTCTTCGCTTTTTCTGATTAGTACAATTTTGTTCTTTCGTGAAAATCCTTTGGTTGCTACAAAATTAAATAGACTAGTTTAAAATGATATAAAATGATCCTTTGTTTTTGCTTATTCCTTTGTTTGTTGAAATAATACAAAATGGTATAAAATACTCAACTTCGGTTTTTCAAATGCATTACTTCGTTTAATTAATTTTAGAGTTGACACAAGTTATAATTCCTTTGTTTATTTGAATACTCCAAAATGGTGCAAAACTAAATACTCCATTGTTTATTTGAGTAGTACAAAATTGAATAGGTCACTTAAATTTATTATTTCGTATATTCAGCTAGTTCATTTTTTCTCGTTGGTATAAAAAGTAGAACATCGAAATTATTCTTTCGTTACAGAAATTATGAACTTGTTAAAATGGCTCTTCGTTTTTTTTCTGATTGATACAAAAATAGAACATTTCAGTAGTTCAAAAGTTACATAATGCTCAATTTTCGTTTGTTTAAACAGTACATAATGAGCTAGTTAAAATAGCTCTTCTTCTCTTTTCCAGTTGGTACAAAAGAAACTAATCCACCTGATCTTCACTTCTTTTTTTCTGGTTGGTATTCCTTCGTTTATTGGAGTAGTACAAAATGGTATAAAAGTCTGAGAATGGCATATCTTTGCTTTTCTTCTGATTGGTACAAAATTGAATAGGTCACTTAAATTTATTCTTTCGTATATTCAGCTAGTTCATTTTTTCTCGTTGGTATAAAAAGTAGAACATCGAAATTATTTTTACATAAATTCTGAGCTAGTTAAATAGTCAATTTTCGTTTCTTTAAACAGTACATAATGAGCTAGTTAAAGTAGCTCTTCTTCTCTTTTCCAGTTGGTACAAAAGAAAATAATCCACCTAAATTTTATTCATTCTTCACTTATTTTTTTCTAGTTGGTATTCCTTCGTTTATTTGAATAATGGCCCTTCACTTTTTCCAGTTGGTACATAAGGAAATAATCCAATCAAATGTTTCTGGTTCGTACAAAACTAAACACTCCATCCAAATTTGAGTATTACAAAATGAAATGAAATTCTGAGTTAGTTTAAAAAATGGTCCTTCTTGCTACAAAATTGGAAAGCTCACTCAAGAGTACAAAATAGTATTGAACTTCTGAGCCGGTTAAATTTATCCGATTGTTTATTTAAATAGTACAAAATGATTTAAAATACGCAGCTAGTTAAAATGTATATCGTTGCTTTCTTTCTCGAAGTAAACCAGTCATATTTTTTTCATTCTTCACTTCTCTGCTTGGTACAAAACTGAATAGGTCACATAGGCTTTGTTTAAAGTTATTAATGCTTAAATATTTGACCTTTAACCTCCATGGTCAGTGTTTTCAGAACATGTAGTAGTTGATGACGTATTCCTAGATTTGGAAACAGCACCTCAAAACGTTGCTCTGTTTAAGAGTTATTCGCGTTCATTGGTTCATTGGACGTTCATTATTTTTGGAACTTGCAGTGGTTGATGACCAATTACTAAATGTGACAATAGCACCTCAATATGTGGATCCATTTTCGACTTATTAGGTTTTAAATTTTGACCTTTGACCTCGATTATCATTATTTTGAAACTTGTAGTACCTGATGACCAATTACTAAATGTGGAAACAGCATCTCAATATGTGGCTCAGTTTTCGTGTTATTAGGTTTTAAGTATTTTGACCTTTGACCTCGATGACCACTAATTTTGGAACTTGTGGTACCTGATGACCAGTTACTAGATTTGGAAACACCACTTCGATATTTGACTCCGTTTTTTGAGTGTTGACCTTTGACCTCGATGATCATTATTTTGGAACTTGTAGTAGTTGGTGGCCGATTACTAAATGTGGAAACAGCACCTCAATATGTGGCTCAGTTTTCATGTTATTAGGTTTTAAGTATGTTGACCTTTGACCTCGATGATCAGTACATTTTAACATGTACTACTTGATGACCTATTACTAGATTTGGAAACAGCACCTCAATACGTTGCTTCGTTTTCGAGATATTAGGTTTTAAGTATGTTGACCTTTGACCTCGATAGTCGTTATTTTGGAACATGTAGTAGTTGATGACCAATTACTAAATGTGGAAACACCATCTCAATATGTGGATCCGTTTTCGAGTGATTAGGTTTTAAGTATGTTGACCTTTGACCTCGATGATCAGTACTTTTTAACATGTACTAGTTGATGACCTATTACTAGATGTGGAAACACCATCTCAATATGTTGCTTCGTTTACGAGTGATTGGGTTTTAAGTATGTTGACCTTTGACCTCGATGACCAGTATTTTAGAACTTGTAGTATTTCATGACCAATTACTAGATTTGGAAAGAGCATCTCAATATGTGGCTCAGTTGTCGAGTTATTAGGTTTTAAGTAGGTTGACCTTTGACCTCGATGGCGACTAATTTTGGAACTTGTAGTAGTTGATGGCCAATTGCTAAATGTGGAAACACCACATCAATATGTGGCTCAGTTTACGAGTGATTGGGTTTTAAGTATTTTGACCTTTGACCTCGATGGTCATTATTTTGGAACTTGTGGTACCTGATGACCAATTGCTAAATGTGGAAACAGCACCTGAGTATGTGGATCCATTTAAGAGTTATTTGGTTTTAAGTATGTTGACCTTTGACCTCGATGATCAGTATTTTGCAACTTGTAGTCGTTGATGACCTATTACTAAATTTGGAAACACCACCTCAATATTTGGCTCAGTTTTCGAGTTATTAGGTTTTAAGTATGTTGACCTTTGACCTCGATGGTCATTATTTTTGGAACTTGTAGTACCTGATGACCTATTGCTAAATGTGGCTCTGTTTTCGAGTTTTAATTTTTGACCTTGATGGTCAGTACTTTTTTGATGACCAATTGCTAAATGTGGAAACAGCACCTCGATATGTTGTTTCGTTTCTTAGTTTGACCTTTTGTTCACGATGGCCAGTAGTTTGAGGACATGCTTATGTCATTTCTGCTATGTTAAAATGTTCAAAATAGGGGTTGAAAAAGTAATCATAAAAGGGAACGAATCTTATGTATTATCTGCTCTCCTATGTAATTTCATTAGGGGTGGAAAAATGGTCATCAAAGAGAATGAATGAATACACCATCTAAAATGATTATCTGTAGAACGTGGGTGTTCGATTGTAATCCTTGCTCGTTATGTTAAAATAAGGGTTGGAATGAGTTATGTATTCTTATGTCATTTCTGCTATGTTAAAATAGGGGTTGGAAAAGGGAACGAGTTCACCCTTGCTATGTTATGTGTTCGTAATCTTATGTGTTATCTGATATGTTAAAATAGGGGTTGGAAAACGAATACACCCTTGCTATGTTATGTGTTATCTGCTCTTCTATGTGTTCGTAATTTCTGCTCTGTTAAAATAAGGGTTGGAAAATAAGTCATGTTCTTTTATTAGCTGTGCTATGTATTATCTGTTCTGCTGTGTGTTACGTAGTGTCAGTGTAATTTCTGCTATGTTAAAATAAGGGTTGAAAAATATGTTCATAAAAGGGAATGAATACACCCTTGATATGTTAGGTACTCTTATGTGTTATCTGCTCTGCTGTGTGTTACGTAGTGTTATGTGTTATCTTCTCTTCTATGTGTTCGTAATCTTATATGTTATCTCCTATGTTCAAATAGGGGTTGGAAACGAGTACACCCTTGTTATGTTATGTGTTCGTACCCCTTTGCTATGTTCTTTGTCTGCTATGTTGAAAAAGTGCTCATAAAAGAGAACGAGTATACCCTGCTATGTTACGTATTCTTATGTCATTTCTGTTCTGCTGTGTGTTACGTAGTGTTATGTGTTATCTTCTCTTCTATGTGTTCGTAATTTCTGCTATGTTAAAATAAGGGTTGAAAAAGTGCTCATAAAAGGGAACGAGTTCACCCCTTAAAATGGAGGTCGTAAAAAAGAACGAGTCTTATGTGTTATCTGCTCTGCTGTGTGTTCGTTATGTTACGTAGTCTGATGTTCTGCTATGTTTTCGTAGGGGTTGGAAATATGCTCATAAAAGGGAATGAGTTCACCCTCTAAAATGGAGGTCGTAAAAGAGAACGAGGTCACCCCCGTAAAAGTGGTCATAAAAGGGAACGAATTCACCCCTAAAATGGAGGTCGTAAAAGGCCGTGGGCTCACGGTGCACGGTGGTCATTTTCCCAGGGGCTTGTGAGTTGGCTAAAACTGGCCCAGATCGATCCATTTTCTACTACTATTTGAGATGCATTTTGTCTCCGATTTACATAAATACCATTATATCCTGTTTTATGATTTTCACTATCTCACTATACTTACTAGCAGTTATAATTGTACTTAGAGATTATTCTGCGCATCTATTAAACTGATAAACTTGAAAGTATTGTAGTTATAAATAGGAAGACAATATAATCTGATCACCAGTTGAATTATAGACACCTACCTAATAGCGTGTAACACCACCTTTCGCTTTGATAACAGCGTGAACTCGCCGCGGCATGGATTCCACGAGGCGCCTGAAGTGTTGTTGTGGAATCTCAATCCATATATGCTGGATAGTTGGAAGAGGGTCCACAACCGAAGGCTTCGTTCCATGGCGTCCCAGATGTGTTAGATCGGATGGCCGTGTTGCCAGATCAGAGGAGTGCTCATCAAACCAGTTTGCTAGCATCGTAGATGGGCTGGCGCATTGTAATCCTGCAAATTGAAGTCACCATCTGGATGTAGCAGCCGAGCAAATGACATGACATGGTCGTCCAGAATGTCGCAGTAGCGTTTAACTGTGAAGGACTGTGTTACACGTGTTAGGAAACTCATTTCAATCCAAGTAAATATGCCCCAGATGAGAATACCACCACCACCGGCCTGCACAGTTCCCTGCTGTCACGATGGATTCACTTCCTCTTGCGGTTGGCGACGCTCCCTTACCGATTCATCTGCATGTGCCAATGTGAAACTATCCAGGCAACGTTTTTCCACATTTCCACGGTCCAGAGGCAGTGTTCCTTTGCCCATGCTAGACACTGTTTCCTGTGTTGTGCTATTAGAAAGCATAGTCGCGTGGGTCGATGGCTTCTGTACTCCATGGCTAGCAGGTGGTTGCGAATTGTGTGGCTGCTGACGTGGCGTTGTTGTCTTGCACTGAAGCACTCCTCGATTTGACGCACTGTGGTCCGTCCCCTGACCGTGACAGTTTGGCCGTGTGGGTGCGGTTTTACCGGAATCCAGGTACTCACGATACACCTTGACACAGTTGCCTTTGGATATCCGAGTGCCGCAGCGACTTCCGAAATCGAGCCACCCAGTCTTCAGGCCCCTACGATTTGACCACGGTCAAGTGCACTCAGGTCCTTCGTTTTGCCCATCACACACTGCATTGACACGGATATCAAGAGAGGAAGTACACAGCGGCAATACTTTCGCAATGCATTTTATTCACATGCACTGGTGGAGCATCTGTAGGGTTTCCTGCTGTTTCTAGTTCAACTACTGTTCAAAGTACCATAAAAAGTCTTGCGATGATAAATAAACTCAAACGAAAGTTCTAAATATACCTGTGTACTTTGAGACTTACTTTTCTCAATGGCGTTTTGCAGTTGAATGTCCAAAGTTTTGGTTAACTTGCTTCTCAAAGAAGTTGATTTTGGTGATAGCTTCAAAATCACTTTCTTCATCTGCATGTTCGATTAAAGTAGTGCTATTACCACATCCTTGTCCAATACTCTGCCCACAAAATGATGTACAACCTAGCTATTTTCGTTGCACCCACCAGTGTTTCCGCAGTTTGCCTGGCACTTGCATGCTATAAACTTTAACAAATCTTCTGGAGCAGGTTCTTTAAATGTTGTTACAGGAAGATGGTAATCACCACAAATTCCCTAGCGTCATTCAGTTGGACTCATCTTTTGATTTTTGCACTGCTGATCTTGATAGAACACATGGAGACTATGCTGGTTTGCAGCAGCTATTGTTGGAGATAGCATTGCTAAGTTAAAAGTGTCAGTAATGCGTTGATTGGATACAGTCTTTTTGCACATGAAGAATCTTGTACAATCCAGATTTTCCTTCTCTGTACATCTTTATAACACTAAGAATGTTTTTATTTAGCAGCTACCACACAATCAGCAGATGATGTTGGGATGTCGAAAACATCCATTTCTCGACGCAGTTCTTCATTTTTCAGCAGTATGTTGTACGTAATTTTCTTTCCTTTACTGTGTAAGGCAGAAGTTGTATCACAACCAGTGAAGACCTGCGGAAATAAAATGCAGTTCACCATATCTTCCAATGCTCTCTGAAGTTTAGTACTGCTGTATATCTTATGTGGTTGCTTTGGACCAGGAATGAACATGTAAGTCTTAGCTGTTGCCAGTGCTACCATCAGAACCAAAATATTTGAATCTCCTCAAACTAGTACTGACGAGCCAGATTTTGCAACATTTGTTGCAATTAACACAACTAATGTGTCTGCGTCTCCAGGTGATTTAAGTACCGTACAAGCAGATTTCTCGAGATATTTCGTCAGAAGTGAAATCAATTCGGATTTGTTCTTTGTGTTAAAAAGAATTTCCTGTTTAGTTAAGCGAACAACGTGGATGTTGACCTCAACGATTGCGCATATTCATGGTTTCTTTGTTTATGCCCATTGTTTTATAACCTTTATGCTAGGTGCACCATCGTAGCCATCAAATGCAAAACATTATTTACCATAGTGTTTTCTGATAAACCTCACACATTGCTCATATAATTGGCCGCAAAAAATGTGGAAAACAAGCAACTAGAGTTTTGGTACTATTTTACTATAATATCAGTACATAGAACATATTCTAACATGTTTAATCTTTTCCTTAAATGTACTTTTGATTGCTTTTTTTTTTTTTTGAAGTAATTGCACTCTATTAGGTCTATATATTCAAAAAGTAAGAAAACCAGCAATTGGATTTTTTTTTGTAGGATAACAACATCAGTAAATCATATTTCAATAAATTTCATCTTCTTTTAAAACGTTTATCTGATACCCTAATTTGAATTGACACATAAATATAAATACCAAGAGATAGTGCGAAAGTCTACTCTCAAGATTCTTGTATACCTCTGCCGACGCCATTGTTTACGAACTACTTATTAAACTAGACGGACTTCCAAACCTGTTGATACTTACTGAAAATTGCAATGAAAAGCCGTCCGAAATCGCTAAATATATTTTTCTTCATGTTAAATGATTCATTAATATGTTTCTGTAGAAATTATGCGTAGTCCGATGACGTTTGAAGCTTCATTGCGCATCTCTGACATTGTATATAGTTACAACATATACATCGTTTTAAAGCGTATGAAATTTCCAACTACTTTTATTCGAGCATTTTTTTCATGTTTCTACTCTGTTAAGTTTTATGAGACAATGAAAAGAATATGTCCCCTAATAGAGATCACAATTTTTCACATTATCCTACAATTATGCAACAATGGTTACTCAGAGGAAAGTGATAATAACTTGTTACATTGCCTATAATATTAGAAGTATAATGAAAAAATAATGATCCTTCTACGTCAATTAGTTTAGAAGTTATGTCGAATAAACTAAATGCATGTGAGAAATCCAAAATGGCAGACTATTTATTCGAAATGTCGAAAAACCCGCAACTGGATTTTTTTTTTAATTTTCTGGAGGTTATTCAGGAAGAGATTGCGAACAAATTCCAGAAGGTTCCATCTTTTTATTCTAATTGTCTAGGTTTGACCCATTTTTGATATAATTTGACTGGACTTAATACCGTATTTAAGATGAGAGTTTATTCTACTTGTGTGAGTATGTAAATACAAACTAGAACGATGTCAATGGAAATAAACGAAGTATTTCATTTAATGTTACAGTTTCTACCCTTAAGGTTTAACAGTTAAATGAATGTTCAAAGTAAATGATTACGGAAGTATCTGTGAAATAGAAAAATAAGAGGGAAGGGAGTAAGTGAAATGTGGTGAAGACGAAATATTCTTATTTTTATGAGGGTAAGGTTAGGTTTGAATACAAATTAACATCTTTAGAAGAAAGTCCCATTCTCTAGGTATCTGATGATTCGTTTCTTTAAATAGATACATTTTCTAGCACGTTAAGACCAATCGATTATGCACTATTTTTTTATGATCGAACAAAAATGATTTGCGGATTCCGTAACTTCATTGAACTTTGAGTAACAAGGGGAAATGTACATTAAGCAGTTTATGTATAGATATCAAAAACATATTAAAGAAACCGGTTATTGTTGTATTTGCTGCCCACACCTGAACTTATTTCATCTGAATAGACGAAGCTCGTATCGTTCTCTAATAGGCGTGTCCGATTTTGCGATAATTCTCCCGGTAGTTTCGTTCAATAGAACACATGGTGCAGTGCCTGGCGTTAGTTGTTTTGATGTGTGTTAATCTCGTGTGTGGTATTACTCAAATGATATCAGTGTAGGCGTACATGTTTAATGAAATGACAGATATGCGTCTTATGTATGGTCGTGCTTATGGCCCCACATGAAGCACAACGACTATATCATGAATATTTTCTAAATTATATTCTTCTCAACTGTAGTTCCTTTTTCCTATCGATACAGCATGTGCGTGCTACATATGATTCAGCCAGGTGACCACGGCCAGTCTTGACTCCTGATCGAGAAGAGGCATATCTTCAGATAGTTGAAGATCGTTGTACCAGTACAAAAAGACTAGCAATGCTAGAAGGTGTTTCCCATGGGTCCATGTGGAAAACATTTTGCGAACAACAATTGTGCCCTACCACTTGCAACATGTTCAAAGAATAGAAAAAAAATATCCTCCGCGAAGACACTTTTGCAAGTGGTATCGTAATTGTTGTGCGGAAGATCCTGTTTCCTTTATTAATGAATGAGGTTGGTTTCACGTGAGATGGTGTTCTCAACATCCACAACGAACACAAATGCAGAAGAATACTATAACGGAAATTTATCTACGCGACTCCAACATCAATTCTCGATTAATGTGTAAGCTGACATCTTGGGGTACGAAATTTTAGGGCCATACATTTTTATCACAAAGTCTCACAGGGACAACATACTTTCAATTCCTTCAACAAAATTTTCCGAAATGGTTGAAAATGTTTCTTTCTCAAGAAAGTCTCGATTTCGATTGATGCACGATGTTACTCCACTACATTTTCTGTGGAACATTTGTGTATTTCTTGATCAGTACTTCCAAGACAAATGGATAGGACGAGGAGGATCCATACAGTGGCATCCTCTCTCCCCTCCCCTAAATCCTTCGGATTTTTATTTGTGGAGACACCTCTAAAGCATACTGTACAAAACGAATACAAACGAAATACACGGATTGGAGCAAAGAATTCGTGATAGATTTGCAATGATTCGTAATAAGCCCATGCTTTTCAATCGTGTACATGAATCACTTTCAACTCGTGCAGAGTATTTTGAGGTTGACGAAGGACACATAGAGCATCTGTTATAATTATTATTGTTATCTTAATTCTTTTTCAGCATAATACACAGAACACAAAAGATGCATGCTCTATTAATATGTCATAGTACAGTACGTAAATTTCTGGTGGACGACATCGTGTTAGTGGCTTTACTCGAGATCTCTCGTTTCCTCAAACTTTTAATTCTATCATTTCTTTAATTATAATTCACTAGTAATATTTACCGTATCTACAGTTGGATAGAAAAGGTGAAATGTCTGTGAAGACACCATGCTGTATCCGCACTTCGACAAAGAGTTTTCAAATCTTTTGTCCTGATGCCCGGTTTTAAACATTTTGGGTTTCTGTATCTGTAAATCATTTGTTCATGATCTTTTATTTGTATGACTTTTTTCTTGCTTAGATGACCATAATCAAATTATATTTAGCGTTGGGACTTGTTTTGCAATTGCTATCAACCACTTTTATTTGATGTTAAACTTTGCTATGTGTGGTTGCATAATCCTAAATAATAAAATTAGTGATAATGCGAAATTTACAAATCATAATACTCATGTGCACGACATAACAACTTAATAAACCGATAATTTGACGTTTTCTGTCAAGACATATTTTCTTTTTCCTATCCATCAGGGTTCCGTTACCCCAGCTTGTGCCGGTAAGACCGAACTCTGAAACATGGATCTTTAGATAGGGAGTGTACTAGTTCCTGTGATATTTGTTTAACCGCCTTTAATATGTCTTATAATTTTCGAGCTTGGTAGCCTCAAAGTTACACTTTTCTCGTTTTCGGCATCGCGTAACTTGGAAACAACGTGGTTTTCGCCCTTTGTCCATATGGGCTTTTCACTTGTTTAGATGAGAGAATTTTACTAGTGGATTTTGACTACATTTCTAATAAATGAACACCCTATATATATATATATATATATATATATATATATATATATAGGGTGACTGGTAATTCGGTACTTTGGAATATTTTCACATATGAACCTGGGGTCGCAAATCAATAGTTTCTAAGTAATTTCCACATGTGTGATTTCTTTGAAATTTGCAAGCTAACGAGAGGTACGCGAGAAACTTTGATCCAGACTCAGTCCCACAAACCGTAGAGCAATGAAAGTTCACATGTGTAATCCTGCATACCTGTGTAGGTCATATGGTAATGTACTGCTCGTAAATTTGCACCGTTGCTGTGTTATAAATCCGAGCATGATGTAAGGTGTAGTGCAAAATCCATTACTGCACCTCAGAATGCAGCGTGGCAATATCGCAGAAGAACTAGCCGCTAGGAAATGGCTGCATGGTTTGGAAGAGGTGGAATGGAGATGGTGTGTGTGATCAAGAGCAAACGCGAACTGTGAAGGATTCCATACCCATGGTACTGCATCTGTCTGGCCAACATTGGAGCATGAACGGGTGCATTGTTTTCCAGTACGTGGACACCTTTTGTCGGCATGCTACGCTCAGGGATTTCACAGAATCCAGCAACGCACGCAACAGTAAAGCATAGTATATCTTGGTAATTGCAGTACTCTTTGCCTGGAAATCAAGTCGTAAACCGCACGCTGATTCCAAATAAAAATGATCATCACTTTTGTCGCTCAGAGTTGAACATGGACTTCCTTTGTTGGTGGTACCTTTTGTTTTCAGATACTCAAGAGAAGTATTGAATTGATATTTATTTATTTATTTATTTATTTATGCAAGGGTGTGGCTGAAATATGGGCTCGGGTCTCCAACTCCGGGGTCACATCGGTCTTGTAGGTGCGTCTGGGATTTGAGAAGGAACTGGTCCTGGGCTTCTAGAAGATAAGAAGGCGGCTTTTGCCTGGTGGGACTGAAGAAAACCAGGGAAGATCTCTCTAAAGCAGTGACAGCGTGCCGACGTACCGCTACCGAAGGAAATCCGTGTTTATCTCTGAGCGACTAAAGTGATTATCACATTTATTGGAAAATAACATGGGGTATTACTACTTGCTTTCCAGGCAAAGAATACCACAATTACCAGGATATACTCTAAATCACTCCTACGTGCATTCTGTGAAATCGCAGAGGGTGACATGCTGAGAAAAGGTGTCCACCTCCTGGAAAGCAACGCATCTGTTCATATCCGAATGTTGGTCAGACAGATGCAGGACCCTAGGCATGAAATTCGCCATAGTCCGCGTTTTCTCTTGATTACGTACTATCTTCATTCCCCTCTTTCCAACAATGCAGTCATCTCCTAGCGGCAAGTACTTCTGCGTATTGCCACGCTGCTTTCTGAAGTGCAGTAATGGATTTTAGACCACTACACCTTACTTCACGTTCGGACCTATAACTCAATAGCGGAGCTAAGTTACAAGTTGTACAATACCATATGGCGTACATAGATACGCATGATTATACACGTACAATTTCAACGCTCTACGATATGTAGAATTGGGTCAGGGAAAAACTTTCTAGCACACCTGTCGTTAGCCAGCAAATTTCAAAGAAATCACACATATGCAAAATACTTAGAAACTATTGATTTGCGACCCCTGGTTCATATACGTGAAAGTATTCCAAAGTACTTGAACACTGAGATGCATGCATTATCCGGACAGCGGTATATTGTACAAATATAAGAAATCATTACTTTTAGTAAGGAAATCTGTACGGAGCGTACATTATCCATACACTGCATAGCTACTGCCTTTTACCCGCTTATATGCTATATCGTGTCGCTGCAGGATGTCTGATATCTACTAGTCTTCCTTATTTAAATACTTACAAGTATCTTAAATACGTGAGCTATATGTTATATACGTCCATCTGTTTGTGAGCTCCTGACCGCTTATAGACAGTTTGCCAGTCAGTTTATAAGCAAGGTCGTTTACACAGGAAAAAGAAGAGAGGAAGGAAACAAAAGCCTGTCTAAGTACAGTTCGCGGCATAGAAATTGTTACAAAAATTCTAAGTCGAAATTAGTAACAAAATTTTGCTCCGTTTTCTTATGCACCCAGAAATGCATGTCTCAATCAATTAGTTGCTTCAAATACGATCCAACTACAGCTCCTACTCTTCTCCACCTCTCCATGTCTAAAGCAGTGTCTGTGACGTAGTGCACTCTTTCCATTCAGATAAAAAAAAAGAATAAAGTTTACTATGTTATAGCTCTAAAACAGTCTTTTTCATTCGTTTGTTCTGAAATATCTTTTAAGAGCCTATAATACCTTTAGTTTCATTCTTTCCGTTCTATAAAGACTGCAAGCTAGCAAGATGCTCCCTGGGAAATCTATGCCAGTAGGTTTTGTGGTTTCTAAAGTCTGTAAGGCACGCACAGACCTCTAAAACATCTGCTCACAGAAATGAGTGTTATTCAATGATTCATTTCATTTCTTTCAGTAATTTCAAGCAAATGTTCCAAGAGCGTCATTTGGGCAGGACAGGAAGGAGTAATTTCTCCTCCCTCGAGCTTCATAAATACATGCTGTTTGATCAAATGTATAGTAATACACTAATAAAAAGGTGACAATTTTCTGTAGGCGGAGACTCCCCACCCGAATAAAATCTAAAATGAAACTGCTTTTAGCAACAAACCTATAGAATTACGATACAAATTCCTAGAGAGCTTACATTTGGTTTCAAGCGTCGAATGTTTGATCTCAAACCATATGAGCTCCTGGGTGACATTGAGAGAGAAAGAGAGAGAGAGAGAGAGAGAGAGAGAGATTAAATATGGAGACAGAGAAAAATGATTTATATACACAGACTTAGAACTGGGGAATAATGATCGGACAGCATTCGTGTTATGACGAAAAATGTGATTTTGTGAAACAGAGGAAGGGAAGATTTCGAACTGCAAAGATCACATTAAACGGTTGTCGAATTAATGTGGAGAACAGTTTTTATAGCATCAGATGATTACAAATGGAGAGAAAGATCTTGAGAACTAAGGAATTAAAAATTTAAAAGATCTGCAGCTTCCCAGACGGGTTTCCAACCGGGAACCTTGTAGTTATCGAATCATGAATTTATCCATTCTGCTACGGAGAACTGTGTACTCATTCACATACGTTTCCTTTAGTTACGTTCAAAGCTAACTTAATGGGATATTCCGAAAGTTGACTTGGTGGATGCACAGTTCTGATAGCATGTAAACCTCTTGTAACTTAGTTACAATGTGCATAATTAACTCTCCTTGTTCAAAACACCTTTTAAGGCAGTAAAATTTGTTACTGTTGTGTTAATTGGGTTACATTTGATAGAACCATCTGATAAAGTTGTGCCAAACTCTGAGCGTCATTGTCTGTTAGGTGAATGGTTAATGTAAGTTACTCCTACGTGTATGGTCCGAGCTTCGAACCAAGACCATTCTTATTGATTATTTTCTTTGAGCTAAGCCCACACTGTGCATTCCACAAATTCAAATTTGAAGTAATGTAGTCACAGCTAGTTTAATTCGAATTTGTTTTCAAATATGTTATTAGTTATTGCATGCGTTTCTTTAACCTGCGATGTTTCAAACTTTATATTAAATCTTACAACCTTAATGTAACTCATTTCTCCACGGCATATCATCATGAATGTTTGCGCAACGACGACAGTCAGGCGTTAATATAAAATTCAATTCTTACTGTAATGTATGTATACATATTTAGAAAGTTTGACTCAGAAAACAACGTACAGTGCAACATTGACTCTTGGAGGAATTTCAAACGAATTTACTATACGTATAAATTACCACCTCAACAATCTACTGTGAGGGTTAAGACACTGAAACCATTCCAGGGAGGGAAAGGGGTTATAGGTAAAAAAAAGAGTAATAGAATACGAAAAATATTGGTGTCAAATTCATAGTTTTCTGATTCGAAGAGATGAATAGTGGCTACCAGAAGCCACTCCTCAGTTGTTTGTAGCCTTGCATAAATGGAAAATTGTTTTAAAAGTATATTTTACATTCAAGTATGGTTGTTTTAAAAAAAAGCTTGTCCTTCAACATTATGTTTTATAACTATTTTCTACTGTATTTCTTATTTATAATAACATATTTTCTATACATATTGTATTCTATGTTATACGTTTCCTAATTACATTTTATGTCTTACATTTGAAGAGGAGCTTATGACCATTCAGAGCAGCTAGGACTTACGGTACACATAATACAGACCTTGGCAATCCAGAGCTCCTGCCCCACGAAATCACTACTTTTCTGTAAATTATATCTAATGTTAGGGCTGGTGATAGACATTTTAGTAAAACATGCCCTGAGAGAGCCTTGTCTACGACCCTGCATAGCAGTGAAAATTTTAGAGTGAGCAGTTAGTAATGTTTACCCAGAAGTTAGATCTCCGATTTTTCCGAGTGTGATATCACTATTTGTGCATTATCACTTTTCACCCACAGTGTATTGAAACACACTAAAAAGAAACTGTTCTGATGTCTTCACTGGTTCCCACTATGACCTCGTGCCAATAGGGTCTACCTTGGACATATCCACATCTGAAATATCACCTTTTATCTCAGTGATTCCTAAAACTATCCATTCGACACAAATATTGAATATTTTCGATTGTTTTTGTCTGTCACTCTTCCATTGTCAACTCTACGCCAACCAACGCTTGATTTGGAGTTACGCAGCATCCACAGGGTCACTATTCATCTTTGTATATGAACTCGACACTAATATCGTTCGTATTTGACGTCTTTTACATGTCATATTCACCTCATGGTAGGAGTGGTTTCAGTGTCTCGCCCCCATAACTATGGAGAAATTTCAACCAAAATAAGTATAGGCCTTATTATAAATTACCATTTGAAAAATAACTCTATAAGTGATCTTTTTTGAGAGGAATTCGTTAACTACTTTTTCGATATCAATGTATTGGCTTTGCTGTGTGAATTGAGTTGTATTTGTTAGATTTTTTTTTTAAGGAGACGAAAGATCCTACACTCAAACACAAATCATGTCTTTCAAAGCTCTACTTGAAAACAAATCGAATTATCATATACATGTTAGGTTTTTGAAGAGAAAAAGAGCAAAACATTGATTGCACAAACATGTAATGGTATCATTTGCATGCACATTTATAGCTTATAAAACGTGTTGGCTTGACAGATGGTGGTCCTACGTTCGAATCACGTCCATTCTTGTTGCGTTTTTCTTTTAGCTACACTGAGTTTGTGCATTCCAGGTCTTCAGGCTTGAACCAAATCTAATAGCAGTTAGTGAATTAAAAGTAGTTGACATTATTTTCAAATACGAGACTTTATTACATGCTTTTCATTAGCTTACAGTACTCAACTTTGATATCAACTCTTCCATCCTTCATTTAACTCATTTCTTGACGAGTTTTGTTACAAAATTCATTAGTAATGACGAAAAAAATGCTTTACCAGTTAATGTTGACTGCTTTGAAAGCAAGTGCAACGTAAATAAATTAATTTGTCATATCTGTAGTTTCGTGTGCAGAAGAAACAAACTTCTAAACCAAAGGTTTAAGAACAACTTAAATTATTAATATAAGCTTAGCCGAAGACTATTCACTTATATCATCATAAAAGAAATACGAAAGACGTTCTGAAACGAAGAAATATAACATGCAAATTTGCTTCGGAGGCAAAGGAACCTAACGTAACAAGACTAAAGACGAATTACTTGCGGCGTAATGATTGTGGTTGAGTGGTCAAGGCACTGGTCAGTAAACTAGAGGTTCATGGTTCGACTCCGCTTCGGGCACTTTTTACTTTAGGGTTTTTGATGGCGATTTATCGACGATGACACATGTTTTATTATATTCAGATATACTCGGATGTTTCAATACTTCAACTATCAAATCTTCAGGGATAATAATAGTAATAGTAATACTTATTATTATCTCGTAGAACATTAAAAGCTAGGAGCTAATTATCGCTCCGGTCATACAACAGAAACGTGACATTTGGCACAAATATTTCTGTTTTGTTTAAGGTTGCCCACGAGAAGAGAAATTTATCATATTGTTTCTAAAACTAACAAAATAAAATGAGAATTAAAATTTTACATTCGAGACGGGATAAGGGTAACTCAAATTATCATGTCACTTTAGATATGAGAATTGAGACGAGACGAAAATTATCGTAAACATTTCTCGTCTTTTTACGATTCTCGAAATTGTGTATGTCAATTCTTTATGTAACAATTGTTCAGTAGACTGAATCTTATAGGCTTTCTGTTACTTTTTATTTTACAGCTCATTGAATTATGGTCTGTGTAGTTTTATAATTAGCTCCGAATATCCTAAAAAAATAGTTTATATCATGCCTTTCTGTTGAGTGATATTCAATTATTTCTATAACAGTTATTTTTCTTAAAACATACAGTAGAACACTTTCAATATGAAACGTTAGTGGAAAGCTTTTGTTTAAAATGTGGGTAGTTGCAGAGGTGTATCTTGAATGTACGGAACTCATTTCTCCCAAATCCCTAGGTTTAAGTAAGTTTTTCCAAATTTTAGGGCAACTTTAATACTTTTAATACCATAATAATAATAATAATCATAATAGTTATTATTATTATTATTATTATTATTATTATTATTATTATTATTATTATTATTATTATTATTATTATTATTATTATTATTACTGAAGTGTTGTTAATTTAGTGGTTCACCCTCTTCCACCCAGCTCCCGCCTAGTGGGCATTGTGCTGAATAAACACCGTGTGTTTAGTTTTCTCCGGATTTCGCTTCCTCCCAGTTCCTTTATTTCAATATTTCTTTCATTCTCATCAGAAACGGGGAATCGTAATTCCAATCAAAAGTGAAACAGCAGTCTCATAATATCTTCACCTAAAACGAAACACGATTACGATTCTTCGTTTTTTCTGCATATTTTTTGTGAAAACATTTTAATGAGCAATAATATGCAACTGTTTTGATTCAGATTGGTTTGGGTTAACAGCTAGAAAATGTAATATTTACGTATAATGTCCCACGATAAAGCCTGTTAGGTCGAGGAAGACTATGATTAAAGAGAGTGAACTATGATGGACAAATTGATAGAATCAAAAAGTGGGAGTGTCCCGAGAAGATCCACGAGCTCGATGTTGTCCGTCTCAAGCTTACTTGCCTTGGGAACGAACCATGCACCCCACAAATCAGATAGTTCAATTAGCGGGGTCTCAGTTTCGATTCCCGATGGGAGAACCTTTGAAATATTAAATGTACTCGATGTGTTTTTGTTCGTGCCTTTGTCGTTCAACGTTACTGGAAACAAATGTAAAACGAGAATAACCGAATATAATAGAGGTAAGTTACGGAGATACTTTCGGTCTTTTTTTTAAAAAAATAAACTTAAATTTACTGGACTATAGTATTTTATCATGACCGAAATCAGTGTTTCATCGCTAATAAAATATTGCAATCTTAAACGTTTGCAATTTCTTATATAGACGAGTGTTTCTTGACTCTTACTTAAAAGAGTAGTCTTAGGGTAGTGGCTTGAGGAGTCGTTTCATGAATCAGAAGTCCGCGGCTCGAGTCCCTCCGACAAAATTCATAAACATTTTATGATTTAAAAATTTGATATTTCTGATGTAATATAACATGAAAAATTGTCAATTTCAATCGTACTTACAAGTTAGATATGAAGCGACTTCCTTCACAGGGGAGAACTAACATGATGTAATAGTCTACGCTCTCGATTCCTACTGCCCCTAAACTTCGCGTGTTTCGCAAACAATTCATGAATGCAAAAAGGCCATCTTAAGGTCTAGTATGAGTCATAAATTTGTCTGAAACGACATTGTGGAATTGTTTCTACGTTCTTCCACTCTTACGAAAAATAATAATATTTCCGTTCTTCATTTTCAAACACATTCCATATATTCGTTCAACCAAATTGTTAAAATCGACCTATTTTTTGTATACAGTATATATTTTGTTAAAATATCAATACAACACAAACATAATTCAATGTATTTTACAAAAAGAAAGGGCGTTAATATGTATCGTGATGAAGGCAAATCCTACTTAGTTTATGTTAAGGCATCCGAAGGTTCCATTTTCATATTGTCCAGTAGCTGACACATTCTTTTCCCCCCTATTTTCTTTCCAAAGTATCTCTTATGAGGCAATTCATCCTTATAGAGGGTCCAAAATACTTCTTTTGATTTTTTCTTAACTTCAGTATGCTTATTTGCATTGGAATAGGACGTAATATTTAGGTCTAAAATATTCAGTAATAATAATAATAATAATAATAATAATAATAATAATAATAATAATAATAATAATAATAATAATAATAATAATAATAATAATAATGATAATAATAATAATGCTCTTAAAACTTTTAAAGTAGGCCCAAAATTTGGAAAAAAACTTACTTAAACGTAGGGATTTCCGAGAAGGGTTTCCGTATTTTTAAGATACACCTCTGCAACTACCCACATTTTAAACAAAAGCTCTCCACTAACGTTTCATATTGAAAGTGTTCTACTGTATATTTTAAGAAAAATAACTGTAATGGAAATAATTGAATATCACTCAACAGTAAGGCATATAATATACTAATTCTTATGATATGCAGAGGTAAGTATAAAAGCTTTGCTGTAAAAAAAATGCCTACACAGACCTTAATTCAATGAGCTGAAAATAGAAAGTAACAAAAAGAAAACAGAACAAACATATTCTTGCCAAATGTCACGTTTCTGCTTGTAACGGTATGACCGAGCGATAATTATCTCCTAGCTTTTAATCTTCTACGAGATAATAATAAGTATTATTATTACTATTGTTATCCCTGAAGATTTGATAGTTCAAATATTGAAACATCCGGGTATTCAAATATCTGAATATAATAAAACGAGAGTCATCGTCGATAAATCGCCATCAAAAATCAAAATAAAAAGTGCCCGACGCGGAATCGAACCACGAACCT
Source organism: Thermobia domestica (assembly GCF_964235325.1). Taxonomy (NCBI): domain Eukaryota; kingdom Metazoa; phylum Arthropoda; class Insecta; order Zygentoma; family Lepismatidae; genus Thermobia; species Thermobia domestica. Next base: position 253,605,877 of record NC_137459.1, on the reverse strand, counting down.
CAAGATTACTGATTCACTGCTCAACCACGATCAGTACACCGCAAATAATTCGTCTTTAGTCTTGTTACGTTAGGTTTCTTTGCCTCCGCTTGCAAAGTTGTATGTTGTATTTCTTCGTTTCAGAACGTCTTTCGTATTTCTTTTATGATTATATAAGTGAATAATCTTCGGCAAAGTTCATATTAATAACTTGAGTTCTTCTTAAATCTTTGGTCCACAAGCTTGTCTCTTCTCCACACGAAACTACAGATGATATATAATTCACATATTTTGCACTTGCTTTCAAAACAGTCAACATTAACTGGTAAGGCAATTTTTCCGTCAGGATTAATGCATTTTCTAACAAAACACGTCAAGAAATGAGTTAAATGAAGCACTGAAGAGTTGATATCAAAGTTGAGTACCGTAAGCTAATGAAAAGCATGTAATAACGTCTCGCGTTTGAAAATAATGCCAGCTACTTTTAATTCACTAACTGGTATTAGATTTGGTTCAAGCTTGAAGATCTAGAATGCACAACTCAGTGTAGCTAAAAGAAAAACGCAACGAGAATGGGCGAGATTCGAAGGTAGGACCAGCAGCAGATGAATCCCGTTTACTAACTCCTCATCTAACAAACAAACACGTTTTATAAGTTATAAATTTGCATGCAAATGATACCATTATACGTTTGTGCAATCAATGGTTTGCTCTTTTTCTCTTCAAAAACGTAACATGTATATGACGGGTCGTTTCGTTTTCCATTAGAGCTTTGAAAGACATGATTTGTGTTTGAGTTTAGGATCTTTCGTCTCCTTAAAAAAAAAATCTAACAAATACAACTCAATTCACACAGCAGTAAAACAAAAACTCGTACTGCCTTAGAAAATATTCCTAAAAGGGCGAAGCTGTATCATGCACCCGGCGTAATGGAAGTGTGGTGAGGGAGTCTTACAGCGTAAACTGGCCCACTGAAATTTCGTAATTCCACTTTGGAAGTTTTTATATAATTTCACACTTTTTCCTCAATGTCCAAAATGCAACTACTTTAGCCTTAGATGAAAAATATGTTATGAAGGAGCTATAGACTGTGAAGTCTACTGAAAAGATTTATCACGTTCTTGCAGCAAAAGCTTTAAGTTTCGACCAGTAATGAAGAACAAGATTGATTGAAAGTTTACGTTAGAATGAAATAACTAAAGATCTAATCTTATTCAACTCTCATTAATAGTAATGTTCCGTATTTGTTCAGACGCCTATTCTTTTATAAATTTACCTATGGTGCATGGGGTCCTTGGTTCGATCCTCGCTCGCGCCGAATGAACTTTATTATGGACAAACATTGTGCATGAGTTTTCTCCGGTTTCTCGCGTTTTCTCCCACTTCGTCAGGTATAATCGTGGGACGTAAAACTTAAATATTTCATTTCATTTTTCTTTTATAACTGTATCTCACTTTTCCTGTGACAAGGGCAACATCTAAGCGAGCATTCAGTGAATTGAATCATTAAACTGTATATTCACAGCACAATTGTGCAGATGAAGTTGAGCCCTTTGGTAATTTTTACGATGGCAAGCGAAAAAGGCAATACATTGATATCGAAAAAGTAGTTAACGAATTCCTCCCGAAAAAGATCACCTGTACAGTTATTTTTCAAATGGTAATTATGCTTACTTTGGTTGAAATTTTTCCATAGTTATGGGGGCGAGACACTGAAACCACCCTACCAAGAGGTGAATATGGCATGTAAAAGACGTCAAATACGAACGATATTAGTGTCGAATTAATATGCAAAGATGAATAGTGACCCTGTGGATGCTGCGTAACTCCAAATCAAGCGTTGGTTGGCATAGAGTTGACAATGGAAGAGTGACAGACAAAAGCAATCGAAAATATCCTATATATTGTGTCGGATGAATAGTTTTCGGAATCACTGAGATAAAAGGTGATATTTCAGATGTGGATATGTCCAAGGTTTATCCTATTGGCATGAGGTCATAGTGGGAACCAGAGAAGACTTCAAAACAGTTCCTTTTAAGTGTGTTTCAATACACTGTGGGTGAAAAGTGATAATGCACAAATAGTGATATCACACTCGGAAAAATCGGAGATCTAACTTCTGGGTAAACATTACTAACTGCTCACTCTCTAAAATTTTCACTGCTAAGCAGGGTCGTAGACAAGGCTCTCTCAGGGCATGTTTTACTAAAATGTCTATCACCAGCCCTAACATTAGATATAATTTACAGAAAAGTAGTGATTTCGTGGGGCAGGAGCTCTGGATTGCCAAGGTCTGCATTCTGTGTACCGTAAGTCCTAGCTGCTCTGAATGGTCATAAGCTCCTCTTCAAATGTAAGACATAAAATGTAATTAGGAAACGTATAACATAGAATACAATATGTATAGAAAATATGTTATTATAAATAAGAAATACAGTAGAAAATAGTTATAAAACATAATGTTGAAGGACAAGCTTTTTTTTAAAACAACCATACTTGAATGTAAAATATACTTTTAAAACAATTTTTCATTTATGCAAGGCTACAAACAACTGAGGAGTGGCTTCTGGTAGCCACTATTCATCTCTTCGAATCAGAAAACTATGAATTTGACACCAATATTTTTCGTATTCTATTACTCTTTTTTTTACCTATAACCCCTTTCCCTCCCTGGAATGGTTTCAGTGTCTTAGCCCCCACAGTAGATTGTTGAGGTGGTAATTTATACGTATAGTAAATTCGTTTAAAATTGTTCCAAGAGCCAATGTTGCCATTGTTGCGTTGTTTTCTGAGTCAAACTCTCTAAATATATATACATATATTACAGTAACAACTGAATTTTATATTAACGCCTGACTGTCGCAGTGGGGAAATGAGTTACATTAAGGTTGTAAGATTTAATATCAAGTTTGAAACATCGCAAGTTAAAGAAACGCATGTAATAACAAATATCATATTTGAAAATAATTTCGAATTAAACTAGCTGTGAGTACATTACTTCAAAATTGAATTTGTGGAATGCACAGTGTGAGCCTAGCTCAAAGAAAATAATCAATAAGAATGGTCTTGGTTCGAAGCTCGGACCATACACGTAGGAGTAGCTTGCATTAACCATTCACCTAACACAATGACGTTCAGGGTTCGGCAGTACTTTATCACATGGTTCTATCAAATGTAACGTAATTAACACAATAGTAACAAATTTTACTGCCCTAAAAAGTGTTCTGAACAAAAAGAAGTTCATTATGCACATTGTAACTAAGTTACAACTTACTAGAGGTTTATATGCTATCGGAACGGTGCGTCCACCAAGTCAACTTTGGAATATCCCATTAAGTTAGCTTTGAACGTAGCTAAAGGAAACGTATGTGAATGAGTACACAGCTCTCCGTAGCAGAATGGATAAATTCATGATTCGATAACTGCAAGGTTCGTAGTTCGAATCCCGTCTCGGAAGCTGCATTTTTTAAATTCTTAATTCCTCAGTTCTCTAGATCTTTATCCCCATTCGTAATCATCTGATGCTCTCGAAAGTGTTCAGGACCTTAATTCGACAACTGCCTAATGTGATCCTTGCAATTCGAAACCTTCCCTTTCTTATTTCACAAAATCACAATTTTCGTCATAATACGAATGCTGACCGATCATTTTTTTCCCAGTTCTAAATCTGTGTATATTATTCTTTCCTCTCTGTCTTCATATTTAATCTCTCTGTCTCTTTCTCTGTGTCTCTCAATGTCACCCAGGAACTCATATGTTTTAAGATCAAACCTTCGACTCTTGAAACCAAATGTAAGCTCTCTAGGAATGTGCTATCGTAACTCTATAGGTTTGTTGCTAAAAGCAGTGTCATTTTAGATTGTTTTCGGGAGGGAGAAAGTCTCCGCCGAGAAGAAATTTCACTTTTTTATTAGTGTATTACTATATATTTGCTCAAACAATAAGTATTTATGAAGCTCAAGAGAGGAAAGATTACACACTCCTGTCCTGTCCAAATGACGCTCTTGAAATATTTGCTTACAATTACTGAAAAGAAATTAAATGAATCATTGAATAACACACATTTCTGCAAGCAGATGTTTTAGAGATCTGTGCGTGCATTACAGGCTTTAGGAAGCACAAAACTTATTGCCGTTGTTGGCAATTTCCATAGATTTCTTAGGGAGCATCTTACTATCTTGCAGTCCTTAAAGAATGGAAAGAATGAAGCTAAAGGTATTAGTGAAGCTATGGGGAGATTGTGTGACTTAAAAAGAAAATAGGCTCTTAAAAGGTATTTCAGAACAAACAAATGAAAACGACTATTTTAGACCTATATCATTGTAAACGTGATTCCTGTTTTTTTCTTCTGAATGGAAAGAGTGTACTACGTCACACACACTGATTTAGACAAGGAGAGGTGGAGGAGGGGAGGAGCTGTAGTTGGATCGTATTAGAAGCAACTAATCGATTGAGACATGTATTTCTAGATGCATAAGAAAACACGGTACGAGTTTGTTATTAATTTGGACTTTGAATTTTTGTAACAATTTCTATGCCGCGAACTGTACAATAGTAAACTATTACTTTTAAAAAAAATCCATTAATTATATATTACTTTAGTATAATAGTATATTTTGCTTTAATATAGTACTAACTTAGTAATGTGGTTTATAACTACAACTCTAATTATTCTAAACTCGGTAATGGTTAGAAGAAAGAAGTGGGTGAATTTTAATTTTGAGAAAATCTTTGAATATTAGTGTTTTGAAATTTTTTCGGTGCAAATTGTCTGTGAATCCACATTTTGTAAAATATAGATAACAAATTTGTAATAATATTTTAACAGACTAGTGTGTAAATAATTTAAATATATTGTGTTTTCACCTGTCAGATGCTTGTCTAGGTAGAAATACATTATTTAAAATCTAACGTGTTAAACATGGATTCTGCCACAAGGCAGTTTTTAACTCAGTAAACAAAATGAAGTTACGTATCTTAAATCAGTATGCTAATTCATGACGCGCAATTATAAAAGTGTGTGACAGTTAAAAGATTCACGTAATTCTGAAATTTTATGTTAGTAATGTGTTACGTTACTTTGGAACATAAATACCCAAGCAATGAAAAAATGCCGGGATAATAACGTCTTTATTAACGTACAAATATATAATCCAACACGTAAGGTAAGTGCTTTTATGCTATTTAGTGTATTGAGATAACCTTGTTAATGTGTGTACACAGGTTCGGTAACGCAATTGCTCCCTGTGGACACACTATCTTGCTATCGCTCGGGTTAGATTCCCGGCTGGAGCTCGTGTGGTTCGGATTGCAAGTTAATCAGTAGATACCGTCTTATATGGCCTCGCTGCTGAAAGGGACGTTAAACTCAAAATCACTTCAACAATTGTTCGCTCCTCCCTGACTCGGCTACATAGTATTCGTGCCTTTTAGTAGCCACCTAGAGCAAGTTGGATAGTGTATTTTCATAATAGTTCTTATCATGTACATATACTGAAGCCCTCTTAAAGTAAATCCGTACAAAAAAAAAATGTAAGTCCACACACCCAAAATGATTAACTTATAGAGTCGATTTACTGAAAGAAAAACAACTATATATGAAACGAATTCACATATGGATCCGTGCAATGAATCTGCACCACCTTTTATGCATTCCAAGTTATGCAAATTAAATGTTATGTGTTTATTTATTCCTTTTTATAAGCGGGGCTGCAGTTTCTCAGTGGTAGAATGTTCACCTCTGGTGCGTGGAGCCCTTGGTTCGATTCGCTCCAAATGGACTTTGCGGTCGGCAAACACCGTGTAGGTGGGTTTTCTCGGGGTTCTCCCGTTTTCTCCCACTTTATATATTTCACCATTGCATCCATTTCTCATCATTAGGATTTCCTTTAGCCTAGCCGGCATAAGCGTGGAACGTAAAACCAAAGGATTCTCTTTTTTTTTCTTTTTATATGCGACGGTCCTAGTCAGTTCTACTAGGATATTTGCATGAAAAGTGTTTTTTTAATGTCCTAAAATTCTAGACCAAGATGAGGAAGACGCTGACGATGAGATAGATGGTAATGACCGAATGAAGAAAATGGAAGGACACGGGAGAACCTTGAGAGTAACCACGTTCACAGCGTTTGTCCACCAATAGTCCACTTGACAAAAGCTAAATCGAACCAGAGTCCCAACGTGTCAGAAGTGAGCGCTCTACCACAGAGCCACCGGGACTCCAAAATTTCTTTCGTGAAACACTGTGAAGGGATGGAGTCAGTTAGTGAGTGGTAGCTTTATAGCAGTCATGCCCGTAGCTAGGATGTAGACCAGAGGGACTGAGACCCTTCTTCGATTATCTTCAGGCCTACTTGAAACTTTAAGTTGTCTGTTGCTGTATACTATATATATTAAAGTAAGGTGAACTCAAGTTAGCTTCTACCAACCATTAACTCCTCCCTTCCCACTGTCTTAGTAGTCTGGAATATGAGAAATTAGTAATATAATTTTCCATTGTATTTCGAGGTAATGAGAAACTGGTTCCACGGAATTAGGAAATATAATATTCAAAATTACAACTTTATTATTATTATTGTAATTATTATTATTATTATTATTATTATTATTATTATTATTATTATTATTATTATTATTATTATTTCGTTTTATCGTTTTGGATTCAAAACGCTATATGGATATTTTTCCTGTGCGTTGACTTGATATGGTGTGTTTGTATTTTGCGTTTGTGGCGGAACATTTGATTTGGTTACTAAAGTTGAAGATCATATAGGTGTCCATGCAGCTCTTGAGAGTTGGTAACAGATATTAACCTTAGCAACTGTTCAGGCGTTTGAATTTCACATTTCTTTTGTGGCTGTTGTAATATTGGACTAGCTACACAACCTGTTGCTGGTAAAAACCTAAACAGTTTGAAATGCTAACTTTGTCAGTTGCTATAGATGCCTCATAGTGGAGAAGTGTAGGTGTAAAACTGAAAGATTTTGTTTCACTTCATGTTTCTATGCATTTTCTTTATAGCTGCGTTCAACCTCGTGAGTAACTCTCTGTGCTCATCGCCTACATTTGCCGTTAAGTCACGAACCTAATCGGGTCTACTCCCGTAGTTGACATGGTTTTGGAGGAGCCTTATAAAATTTATCCAGAGATATTAGTGTATGCAGGTAACTATTATAGGTAATTAAATAGGAGAAAATAAATAGAATAGTAATTATTTTGCCATATAGAATACAAACCTCCCTCTCAATTGTTAACGCTATTTTATGATTTCTATTTTACATTAAGTATATTCTTAAGTTGTGTTTTGGGTGCCGCGGAAGCTCGGTGGCAGAGCGTACAATTTTGGTGCGTGAAGCACCTGGTTCGATCCCAGCTCACGCAGAACGGGCCTTGTGTTGGGCAAATACCGTGTACGTGGCTTTTCTAGGAGTTCTGCCACTTTATTGAATCCACTATTTTATTCTCTGTCATCATTACTATCATTTCAGCGTAACCGGCATCACCAAGGAATGTAAAACTGAAAGATTTACCTTGTGTGTTATTAGTTTGTCTTTCTTGAAGTTGCTTATGTTAAGATTTCCAACATAACAATTAGTTGAATGAGTGGTGGCTCAGTATTAGAGCGTTCACCTCCGGTGCCTGTGGTCTTTGGTTCGATCCCAGCTCGCACCAGGTGGACTTTGTGTTGGGCAAATATCGTGTGCCTGGGTTTTCTCGTAGTTCTGCCACTTTATTCAATCCACTATTTCATTATCTGTCATCATTACTAATCTGACCACCAATTAGTATCTATACGAATTTTCGTCCAACTCGGACTCGGACTTAGTTGTCTTATGTTGCGTTTTGTTTTGCATCACCCTGTATATCTCATAAAGTACGCAAAAGCGAATAGAATTACTATTCCCACGATACTCATTGACCTCAAGTTAGTATCTATACGAATTTTCGTCCAACTCGGAACCGTCCGGTTGGGACCATTCTCTTGTCAGTATACACCACCTTCTAAACAATGGTGAATTTGTCTACATTTTACTTTCAAGGCCTCCATTTCTCTTCCTTTTTTCATTTGTTTCTATTTGCTTACCTGATAAGAGTATATCAAAATGAAAAAAAAAAAACTCGGGGCAAGTTGGGATATTGATATTTGTAATAATAGCTATATAACTTACTACTTCGCTTTCGAGACACAGCCTGTGCGTTTTTTTTTGTTTTTTTTTTTTAGGAGCTAGCTACTGGAATAAATATATTTTTGAATCGCCTGTATATTTGAATTATTATATTAAAAATTGAACGTAAATATGTATGCATAATCAATATCGTGGCCAAATGACAAAGCCAAGTGAAATGACTTTTGGTATATAGTTAGGCTCCAATCCGAACGGAGATGTTATTATATCATTTTCATTACAATACATATCCTAAGGGGGGCTGGGGTCCGAAGTTTTGCAGACGTATCTCACGAGCCGTTCAACTTACGGAACTGAAATTCAGTATATTAACTCTTTATTGAAAATAAACAGAACGTGTCCTAACACTTTTTAACATTCTCTTTTGGAGATTCACTTTCTAAGGAGTGCGATTTAAGTTAAGGTTATTGGCGAAAAGCATGCATAAAACAAAAACAACTCATTGGATCTCAATGAAAGTTTCGCCCTTTGCTCGTCAGGGTATGTCACGAGTGTTCGCGAAGTACAAGCGCGTAAACATGAACAGGAAGCAAAGGACAGCCGAAGAGGCCAAGGCTGTCCGCGAACGGCTTATCCAATTCTACGAGAACCACTGCTCTCGTGACTTTACGGTTGCTTTAAACAATTTTAAGTGTGAATATCCTTATAGTACAGTGTATAGGATGTTGAACAATTATGTGGAGACTGGTGGACCATCAAGAAAGAAGAAATATGGTTGCCTAATTTCAAAATGTACACAAAAAGTGAAAATTGCAATTAGACGAGAACTCTCGAAAAACCCTAATTTGTCAAACCGTCTTATAGGACGAAAGTACAAAATTTCTGAATTCAGTGTAAGGAAAATCAAGAAAGAACACGGATTCAAGGTTGAAACATGTAAAAGTGCACTATTTTACACAGACGAACAGAAGAAGTTCACTAAGACCAACTGCCGCAAACTCTCCGACAAGAATTTCGTGAACAAGATTGTGATCATGGATGATGAAACTTACTGTTACCAAACCTTAGCGTTAGCACCTGTTTCCAAGTATGTACACATTTATAAACGTCAGGTTAATCCTAGTAAGTTCGTAAAACCTGAAGACAGGTACGAGAAAAAGTTTTTGAACTGGCTAACGGCAAAGTTTGGCGTGTTGTTCGAATTGGGACAATCAATGGTGACCGCTATTTAGAGTACATTGAAAAAGTTCTGATTCCATGGATATTTAGAGAATTTACCGGACATAACATTGTGTTTTGGCCCGATAAGCCACCCTTGCATTATGTGAAAAAAGTGCGAGACGCGATTACTGACTCTGTTATAGAGTTTGGCGGCAAAAACGAGAACGCGCTAAACGTTCCTCTGGCTAGACTCATTGAACATTTTTGGGGCTCTAGTTAAACGCGAAATGGCTAAAAAGCATATTTCCATCAAGAATGTGAAATATATGCAAAAAAAGTGGTCGGAAATATCAAAAGAAGTGCCAAAAAGAAGTGGACAAGCACTTTTCCGGAAGTTCCGGTTCTAGCTTCAAGGAATCCGCCGCAAGGGTGTCTACAGCATCAAATAGTAAACTACTTCTTTTTTCAGATATAATTTCTCAAGTAGTAAAAAAAGTTATTACAAAAATTCAAAGTTCTCTTAACTTAAATCGCACTCCTTATATATGAGAAATTGGTAATGGGTTGATACGTAAACCTAATCGAAAACGATGTATATTAGTGTCGAACACAGTTTTCGGGTTTGCTAGGATGTATAGTAAGAATTCTGAAGTCCTCCAAGTCCAAGTTTAGCCCCCCCACGGTGGAGATGGTATGAAAAAAATAGATGTTCAAATTGACCGATGTTATTGTCAATTCATATTTTTTTGAGTCGCTAAGATGAATATTGACAATCTCGAATTTATTTAGCTTTAGTTCCTAGCAGCATGAGGAGGCGCGACTTTTCATTAACTGATGGTCTTACGTAGTGAATCGGGTACGTTCGGCTGGTACTGCATAGTATTAACAGCAGAATGTGAATGTTTAATGTGGGGAAATTTCACGCAAATTTAATAATTTCAGTACTGAGATTCGAGGACTGGCAATTAACGGCTCATACACTTTCAGTTGCTATCTTACAGAAAATAAGTATGATTATTGTGATTTAGGTCAGAACTTCTAGTATTATTTAACTTGTAAACTTTTAATAATAACAGCACATATATAGATTAAATCATAACAGTAGTAAGCAAATTACTACAGTATGTTTGATGTATCTACATTTTTATCAAGATCACGCAGTTGAACTTATACTAATATTTTAATGTTAGCACGTCCGTCCGTTCATCTTTTACTTCGCACGATAAATCTTGAACAAAAGGTGTTTTCTTTTTAATTCTTTTTATTGCAATCGATAGCTGGAGTTAATTATCTCGGAGCGGCTCGTGAATGGAAGATATTCACCCACCGGAAGTAGTAAAAATTAACCATTCACAGTTTCAACTTTATCGCTATAGAGCCAAAACTGTAATGACGCGTGTCTACTTTATTTCATATTTCTCCCATATTCACTTGCTAGTGATCGGCAACAGTTTCCACTTAATTTCATACAATTATACGCACTCATCTCAAAATTATTTACTTCATGATGTAGAGGCAGGGGTTACTATTGACCCCCGGTGCTCACTTTAGGAACAATTCGTCTGGAAAAATAACATATAATAATAACCGCCTGTAAATGACTGGTGATAATTCGTGTTGATCCCTTTGCGATTCTACTCGACGAATCGAAGGAGCGCGGACCAAAACGAAGTCCTCGCTGTTACGCGGTGGTAACTTCAACACCCCGACTCTAGATATCTGTTTAGACCCGACGAACCCTCCCGCCAGTTGCACACTAGAGGCAATAATTCGGCACGTCTCTATATCAACGATCGACACTTACCGGCATATGGGCCACTAAGTGTTGACGACGTTTACGGTATTTGGTAATTGAACAGATCTTTCAGAATTAACCAATATTTAAAGTTTGTTAACATATCTAGCATACACTGTAAGAAATTTACAATGTAATTCTTCGCAATTCTGTTCATGTAACAGATAAATTATAAAGAATGTTTCCTACCATCAAATGCAACCCATATCTCCATGTGCGTTTGATATCTAGTCTAGTTCTGAGTGAGGAATAAAAACAATAAAGAGGATTGTGTTATTTCATGCAATTATAGTAATGAAAAGCATTATTATTAGTATTGGAATTAGTATTAATCAATGTGATTTCACCAAAATTAACAGAGAATTACTCACAAAATTCAAAGAAGCTACACACAAAAGGTTTTATTAACATCCCATACAAGGATTCGAAACAACGATCTTTGAATTTAGAATACCATGCGTTACTGATTGCACCGCGCAATATCAGACTGAGATAGTTATAATTTGTTACTTCGTGTTACTTACTTTATGGTCCGGAATAGATCTAAACGTTGAAGATAAAGAGAGAACAGAAACGGCAAAATCATTATAACATTACCTGAATTAAAAAATATTGGGTTGAAATATAACAGTATGCATCGTTTCTTATGTTTACTATTGATTTGAGAAAGAACTAAGAAGAAAAGTGATAGAATGCTAGACTAAAACGGAGGTTTGTTTTTTCATAATGTCTGCTTTTACATGACTGTAGCCTTTCGTTCAAGAATGTTACTTTCAAGCTATTCCAATGTGGTCTTCCTAGACACACGTAAGTAGAATATACTTCTGTCCAGTAAATCTTGACGGAGATACCATGGATTAGGGGAAAGGCGCTGAGCTTCAAATCAAGGTGTTTGCAGGTCTGATCTCCCCTATAGCTGAGATTTAAAAAAAAACATGGTTTCTTCTATATAATGATATAAACCTCTGCATTCAGATCAATTTAGACATCTCTTGAATATATTTGTTAGCCCTGAAACGGGCTGTTTTGATTATCCGAATAGTAGGATGTCCAATGTCCCTTGGCATTAATAATCACCTGGATCATTCTCGGCATTCCTTCAATGAGAGTACGAAGGTCACGCTCACTTTCAGAAACTTCCACCCAGGCATCAGAAATTAAATTCTACAATTCTGTTTTCGTGGTGGGAGACGGATTAGGTCAGTGTTCCTTCATTCTTTTAAGTTTCGAACGCACGTTCTCGATCGGGTCATGTAGCCAAAAAGTGGGAACCAATCAGAACATTCGGATCGCCCTGCTGTGCCAACAAATTCTGAACTACCCCAGACATATGGACGGGTGAATGGGAGCATGACATTCCGAAGAATGTCCACATACTGTTCACCCGTTAGACGTCCCTCTACCTGATGGAGTTCTCCAAACCCCTTTTATATCAATAAACCTCAGTTAAACACAGAAACATGCCCACAATGCCGTCTGTAGTAGACATATCGTGGGGACATGCCTGGTTCCTTTTGGTCTACACACGACAACTGGTCATGCACTTTCAGGGACAAGCATGCACACACCTATGAAGATCATATCGTTTCAATTCCGATGCCTGTTAGTCTCTGCAAATTCAAGATGCAGTCGAATATGATCCTATGAGAGGACTTCCTTTCTTGCAGCATTACAAGCATGAAGACCCACAGTCTTAAGCCGGCTTCTAGCAGTAGATTGTCAAGCAATGAAATTCGCTACCGCTACTGTCTGAGTAGCCGGGTGGTCGTATGTGGTCTCTGCTGTACAACAGCAATGAGTCGATTATCTTGCTCTTGTAGTGCTACATGTTTTCTCCGACTACCGGAACGTCTAGCAGATTCTCCAGTTTCCCGATATCACTTTAGCGATCGTTGAGCAGCCCTTATGAAAACCAACACTTATCACTGTTTGTGCGACGTTGAAGCCGACATTTGCGATGGCTAAAATGCGATCTTTGGATTTTCATCCATTGTCTACAACCAGAGACGTCGGAGCTGCCTGGGCTGCTTGGGCTATAGTCCGATCAATATTAAGGGAAATATTAATTAAAAAATTCACGACGTATTAAAGATGATAATAGAAATCAAGTAATGAATAGCCACTCTCAGGTTTTCCGTGGAATATAATTATTGACAACGATGTAATAATAAAAATAATGTTCTAATTCCAAAGAATGTGTGTGCTGCTTTTTTCTTCCATGATCCTCAGGCTTTTTCCTTTTTTTTCTTCCGCTTTCAACTACCACGCAAACATGGAAGAGACAACAATATCTCAGATAAGTTAGAGTGTAATAACAGAAGCATTGACCGTGTTGTTTCGTTTTCACTTTGTTGCTTGTCTGCTTATCACCCAACCCTGTTGAACTCAGTGTTCATCGAGTAACAACGAACACATACATAAACGAACGAGAAGAAAATAAGCATGATTTTTCGGCACCCTAGAATCAAGTATAACAGAACAGAGCTCTTGCTTGCTCCACAAGCTTCTGCTCTTCTCTCCTGGACTTTATTTAGGTTGATTACGGAACCTTCTGCTTTGAAAAAAAAAAAATAGAACCTTAAAAATTATAGATCTCCTTTGCTGGTGAAATGCTTTCTCATTAATTCTAACGTCACCCTTGGTGCATACCCCATGAATGAACGAGTACGAGAAAAAGAGCATGAAAAAAGACAATAACAAGCACGTGTGTAATAGCATATTTTTTACATTTTTCTTGGCAGAACATTCTTCCAAAAAATCACAGGAAAGTAATATCAGTGCTGAAGCTGAAGTGATGAATAGACGAGCAGAAGTAACGAAGCATTACCTCCAGTCCAAATTTAACGACTTCTTTGAAGTTTAAGATAAAGGTTTGGCGAACGCAGAAGATTTAACTTTGAGTCGTACATTATGGCAGAGAAGAAGTCCTAAAACGGTTGATACGGAAAAAAAATACGAAAGCGATCATGTTCAGCATCGAAAGAATATTACCGTGAAAAATACTTTGAAACCTACCACTTGGTCTTAAACACCATGATCAGAAGATTAGGGGACTATATTTTCTCTGTGCTGTAGGATATTTAACAGTTGCTGATTAATAATACTAATGGAAAAATCTGTTGACATATCCCCAATTCTAATCTAAATATATTCAAAGGACATACATTTTGATATTTTAAAAGCACAGTTATAGATACTTTCCTCGCTACACAGAAGGAAAAATGGTTCTTTAAACGTCATAGAAGGTGTTCAAGATCTGGTTATTTTATTGAAATCTGAACCAAAAGAGATAACTCATTATTTGTTTTCGGAAGTTAACAAGCTAACAATGCTCTACCTTACTGTTCATATGACTTCAGTGACACCAGAAAGATTATTTTCGACTCTATGAAGAAAGAAAACTTATATTCGGAGTACCATGACCCAACATTGATTAGCTACTTGATGATTCTTCATTCCTACAAAGATCTTCTCGAAGAAGTTATGAAATATCTCACAAGTAAACCTTACGTTTGGGTGAATCGAGTTGCTGACTGAGACACATATGAGAAAGTAGTACTAAATGTGGTCAGTATTACAGTGAAGTTTTAGGTGCGAAGCTCCAGGGGTTTAGGAGATACAGCTACCAGAACATCACATGGAAGTACAGAATAGTCTTCATACAGTTGGAGGTAAAAGCTCTGTAAGGCCCCTTGTAACGACAAAAGATGAATAACAAATATATGGGTACATATTAGGACTAGGAGGAAGTCATATAGTAAGGGTATACCTGACGGCGGCCATCTTGAAATCCGCCATTTTGAATTAAGGTTAAGTTTTTAAAATAGAAATAGGGTTATGTGATACATGATTTAAGGCGCAAATTTAATCAGAAGAACAATGGTGACATTAATTTTGATTTACGCGCAATTGGTAAAAAGTTACAGGGAAATTAAATATTGTTGCTTCATATATATTAGTCCTTTACCGCACCTTGTAAATTTTGTGTTAATGATAATAATTAAATAAAAAGCAGATGGATAAATATTAGGTCTATGGTAAGAGTTGCCTTGATGACGGCCATGTTCAAATCCGCCATTTTGAATCAGACAAAAATTTTAAACAAAATGCATAACCTTATTAATAGCAAATTTTACCATAACTCCAACGGTATAACCATTTTTGCTTTATCATTAACCAGCACAAAATTAAATGGATCGCTCCTTACGACTACTGCTTTGACAGAATTGTTAACGACAAATGTGTCAAGTGTAACTCGATTGCCTTTGTCAGGTGTGCTCACTGTGAGCAGAGCATTTGTGCAAGTCATGCACTCTTTTCTGAACTACATGTTGATTGTACTAATTGAGGACTTTTCTGGAAGAAAGACCCAAGTTCAATTATGACTCAATTCCACTTTGGTCGTTTTTCCTTAAATTAGCAAATTGTTTATGCGATAACAAGTGCTGGTTAATGATAAAGCAAAAATGGTTATACCGTTGGATTTATGGTAAAATTTGCTATTAATAAGGTGTCACTGTTATGCGTTTTGTTTAAAACTTTTGTCTGATTCAAAATGGCGGATTTGAACATGGCCATCATCAAGGCAACTCTTACCATAGACCTAATATTTATCCATCTGCTTTTTATTTAATTATTATCATTAACACAAAATTTACAAGGTACGGTAAAGGACTAATACATATGAAGCAACAATATTTAATTTCCCTGTAACTTTTTACCAATTGCGCGTAAATCAAAATTAACGTCACCATTGTTCTTCTGATTAAATTTGCGCCTTAAATCATGTATCACATAACCCTATTCCTATTTTAAAAACTTAACCTTAATTCAAAATGGCGGATTTCAAGATGGCCGCCGTCAGGTATACCCTTACTATATGACTTGCTCCTAGTCCTAATATGTACCCATATATTTGTTATTCACCTTTTGTCGTTACAAGAGGTCTTACAGAGCTTTTACCTCCAACTGTATGAAGACTATTCTGTACTTCCATGTGATGTTCTGGTAGCTGTATCTCCTAAACCCCTGGAGCTTCGCACCTAAAACTTCACTGAAATACTGACCACATTTAGTACTACTTTCTCATATGTGTCTCAGTCAGCAACTCGATTCACCCAAACGTAAGGTTTACTTGTCAGTATCATTGCCAAGGAGCTCATATTAGTTGAGGCGATTTTGGGTTTAACGTCCTTTCAGCAGCGAGGCTATATGAGACTGGACCCACTGATTAACCGTGAAACCCAAACCGCATGAGCTCCCGCCGGGAATCGAAACGGGTCTCTCACCCCAAAGGCGCCTGCGCTAACCACTTAGCCACGAAGAAGCTCGCAGCTCATATTAATAAAGAAGAAAGCACATTATGGGAATTTCAGTGCAGACAACTAAATGCGAGGATTGTTAAATGAATATTTTTCATCTTGAATATATTGTGATAATTGTCAATCTTTTTGATAATGTCATTTTTTTTAATAGCATTTTCTTTTCTGTAACTCAGTAAAGTATACAAGTTAAATTTCACTCATTGTGCATTGAAGAGGGGAAGGAATTAATAAAAAGGTACGATGTAATTTGCTTCCTATAAGATGAACAAAACCTTTCTTGTAAAATTCAGCCCACAGAAATGTTGCCATCTTCCGCCGCCACTGCCTACTACAACGTGGTTTGATTAATCTGTCGCAAAGAAACTTTGTGATTGATAGCTACACAATATATTGACAAAATGAAAATCTTAACTTTAGTACTGAAGCTGCCCTTAGGCAAAAAAGCAAGCTGCCGGCAGGCGTGGCTTCTGTGCCTTGTAACATTGTGTTAAAAAAGAAAACAGACACAAGGTCAGACGTATGAACTTGAGGTTTCTAGAACAGCAAGTTCTGACCACACATTAACATCCTTGATCATGATAATATTGAAAGCCAACAGCAGAACCTCATATGATCAAGGGATGGACTAATCGTAGTTTCCAACTTTATCCAGTGTAAATAAAGTAGGATTGAAACCAATTTTATCCAGTGTATACCTTAGCGTCAAGGGGGCCGCTATAGCTCCTATAACCTTCCCCTTGGATCCGCGCCTGTTGAAACCAATTCATATTTCATAACTTCAGACACGGCACGATCAAGCACTGAATCTATTGAAGTCTTACTACGCAATAATTATAGAGTATCTGTACTTTTTCTATTGAAGCTCATAGTATATTCTATTATAATATAAATTGTCACTCATGTAGTGTGTGCTAATGTAACTCATGATAAAAATATTTTGTTTTTAAACAAAATGAAACGTTTGAGGTGGAATCTGCGAGTAGAAGACATGCAATGTATTAAATCGCCTCACAACCCAATTGGCCACACACTTAGTTTACCTCTTCACCTTTTCTTCATGCTATCTAAAGTATCGGCTAATCTTAAATTCGCATTGCCGATTCGGGATTTCTAACAAGAATTATAATGTTGCAACTTAATTTGGATGTAAAACCTTGACTTAATTAGCATTTAAGAACTTTGCAGCGTGCATTAAATCATGACAGAAATATAGTGAAATATCACTTTCAAATTTCAGATTTCATTTGAATCCAAATACATGTGCTGTCATCTCCTTCAATGTTGGTGGGAGCCGAAAGTTGAAATTGATCACAAATTTTCGCATTTATGCTCTTTAATTCCTACTATTTGTCCAAATTTTTAAAAGAAATATAAGTTACTAACAAGCAACACTTTCCAAGTGTAACTATCGAATTTTGATAAAATTTGGCAGTTAGATACTACACATTAAATAAAATAATACGAAACTGTGAAAAAACGGTTTTAGGGGGCAATTCCCCCACCCAAAATTTTCAAAGTTGATGTCGGAAAAGCAAACAACAAGTTAACCGAAGTCAACGAAATTGTACACACATGTTGTAGATATAAAATGAGGGAAAAAGTGTTTCGTATTTTCCTGAAGAAAACGGATAGGTGGAGCACGGACCCTTCCAAATCTTTCATCACGAAATATTGAAAGTAGTAGTAACCGTATGTCAGATGCGTGTAAAGGGCATAAAGAATTCCAACGAAACTGTGTGTGAACAATACGCAAAAAATAAGCGAATACGTTTTTTTTTATTTTCTGCAAAAAACGGTTTTAGGGGGCAAAAGCTCCAACCCAAAATTTTGAAAGTTGACGCCCGAAAGCCATGAACAAGTAAACCGAAGTCAACGAAATTGTACACACATATTGTAGCCATAAAATGAGGAAATACGTGTTTCGTATATTCCTGGAAAAAATGTTGGGTGGAGCACGGATCCCTCCAAACCTTTGATCACGAAATATCAAAATTGCTAGTAACAGTATGTCAGATGTGTGTAAAGGATATAAAATAATTTCAACGAAACTTTGGGTATGAACAATACGCAAAAAATAAAGGAAAACGGATTTTTTTATTTTCTGCGGAAAATCTGTTTTATTGGGCAAAGGCACCATCCAAAATTTGAAATTTGAGGCCCGAAATGTCTGAGTAAGTGAACCGAAGTTAATGAATTGTGCACAGATATTGTAGACATAAAATAAGGGAATACGGTTTCTTATTTTCCTGAAAAACAAAAAAAAAATACCTTTTAGGTGGGACACAGACCCCTCAAAAACGTTGATCGTGAAATATCAAAAGTGTTAATAACAGTATATCAGATGTGCTTGAAGGACATGAAGAATTGGAATGACAAATTACTTCCTCAGAATACTTAAAAATAAACGAATACGTTTCTTTATTTTCTGCGGAAAATCGGTTTTAGTGGGCAAAAGCTCCCACTCAAAATTTACAATTTGAAGCCCAAAATGCAAGAAGAATGCACCGAATTGAATGACATCGTGCACAGATATTGTAAACGTAAAATGAGATGATTGGTTTCGTATTTTCCTGGGAGAAAGCGGTTGAGTGAGGCACGGCCCTACTTAACCGTTGGTTACGAAATATCAAAAGTGCAAATAAGCATACGTCAGAAGTTCCTAAAGAATATGGAGAATTGCAACAAAACGTCGTGTAGGGACAATTTGTAAAACTATGAATTAAACGTGTTTTAATTTTTACGGAAAAAGAGTGCATGGCCTTAGGCCCAATCCGAAAAAGAAAGTAAATATTACCGTAATAACGCAGGAAAGAGTACATCGAAGCAAATGAAATAGTGTGCATATATTATATAGACCCTATGTAAAATAAGCCCTTTCGTGTTTCTCGAGTTTCCCTATCTGTTTTGCTTCAAATTTGGTACGTCAATAGCAAACTGGAAATAAATCGACACGTGCTTTTGTTTAAGCGGGAAAACGTTGTAAGGGATAAAGGTGCCTCATGAAATACTATAAAATACGCTATTCTTTTTGTGCTTGTAGTTGATCAGAAAAATTTAAAGAAAGAAGACATGACACTTGTGCAACACGGAAACCCACATTTTACATATACAATATCTACACACAATTTTATTCGCTTCCGTACGCTCCTCCCGCCACTCAACGCCAAGGTCCGCTCAACATTTTTTTTTTCTTTTCAGGAAAACACGAAACACGTATTTCCTCATCTTACCTCTACAATATGTGTGTACATTTTATTCACTTCGGTCCACTTCTTCTTGCCTTTCGGGATCAAATCCCAAAATTTTGGACGTTGGATTTTGCCTCCAAAAACCGTATTTCACTCAAAAAAAAAGTTTTCGTTTATTTTTGCTTCTTTTTCATACACAAAGTTTCGTTGGATTCTTCATGTCCTTTACAGACATCTGAGATACTGTTACCAGCACTTTTGATATTTCGTAATCAAATGTATGGAGGTTCCGTGCCCCACAAAACCGTTTTTTTTTTTTCTGGGAAAATACGAAACCCGTATTCCCTCATTTTATGTGTACAATATCTGTGCACAATTTCATTCACTTCGGTTCACTTATTTTTGACTTTCGGGTGTCAACTTTCAAGATTTCGGGTGGGAACTTTTGCAAATTAAAACCGTTTTTTTCCGCAGAAGATAAAAACCCGTATTTTTTTTTTTTTTTTGCTTTGTCCATGCACAAAGTTTTGTTAGAATCCTTCTTGTTCTTCTGACCTACTGTTACTAGCACTTTTGACATTTCGTGATCAAAGGTTTGGATGGGTTCGTGCCAAACCCAACCGTTTTCTCCAGAAAAATAGGAAACCCATATTCCCTCAATTAATGTCTACAATATCTGTGCACAATATCATTCACCTATGTCTACAATATCATTCACCTCGGTTCACTTGTTTTTGGCTTTCAGTCGTCATCTTTCAATTTTTTGGTCGGGTTTTTTCGCCCCTAAAACCCTTTTTCCACAGAAAATAAAAAATAAAAAAAAAATTGTTCGTTTATATTTTTTTCGTATTGTCCATACAGAAAGTTTCTTTGTAATTCTTCATGTCTTTTGACTGATCTGACATACAGTTACTAGCACTTTTGACATTTTGCTATCAAATGTTTGGAAGGTTCCGTGCCCCACCGAGCCGTTTCTTTCCAGGAAAATACCAAACCCGTATTCCCTCTGTTTACGTCTGCAATATCTGGGCACAATTGCATTCACTTCGGTTCAGTTGTTCTTGCCTTTCGGGTGTCAACTTTCAAAATTTTTCGTGGGGCTTTTATATTAAACCTTTACATTATATAACTTTTTCTTTCTTTTTTATGAGATTAATTTTTTGAGGAAAAGGAAAGAAATGTTTCCCTCTGGTATCTGTTTATTGCCATTGATCTCGTTTGAACTGCTTAACTAAGACCATTTTATAACTTTTGATGTCATCCAACTCCGTCACGATAATAAAATTGTCATTCTTAATAATTTGTTTTATTCTGTCATTTGTAGTTTGCCACATTGATATATCTGTGACAAAATTGAGGTTTGGTCCAATGCCTTTTGAATTCGCAACAAACCCAATCGCCGAGCTTTTTTGGGTTGCCTGTTGTTGCAGGAAAATGAGAATAGCAGGTGGTAAAGCACTTTAGAAGTCGTGTATACAATAATAATACTGTTTTCAATTTGACATTTTAAATTTGCCCCTCCTTCCTCCCTTAGGGAAGGGAGAGCAATTCCGTTTTATGTTAGTTGAATAGATCGATTTAAAATATTGGACACGTTTTCAATCTCAAGTGTATTTCTCGACATGTTTTGATTATTATCAACCGCAGGTGACGTACGATAATATTCACGTTTTAACGAATAAAGCCTCATCTAGAAAGATAACGAAAATATTTCAAGTAAAAGTTACGTACCATTGGTCGCAGAATCCAAATATGCAATAAAACTATGGGTTTCCATTCAGAATTTTAAAGTTACCCTCCTCCCCCATTAGGGTGTGGGACGACAACTTTGTTTTATGTTAGTTAAATAAATCTTTTTTTAATGGTGGATACGTGTTTCATAATATATGAATGGAAAAGGTACTTCTCAAGATATTTCACTGTCCCGAACATTTCGTTACACACACACACACACACACACTCATACATATATATATATATATATATATATTAGGGTGTCCTTTATATGAAGCAATTTCTTGTTACGATACACACACCCACAAAATGTATTTTATTTGTCTGTAAACACACATTAGTGGCATAATAGCTCCGTACGAGAACGTTAACCCGTGTCAACTTGACGACAGTCATGAAGAGAGTTTCCTTATTAAAATATAATTTAGAATGTAGAACCGTGATAACGAAAAGAAAAATAATAAGAGAGACAGACAAACGAAACTTTGCAAGAAACAACTAGAGGAAGAAACGCACCTATCTGGGTACTGACGAACATCAGCCGATGAACAATGTTGTCAATCAAAGAGAAAGTTATGTCTTTGTAAATCGAATAACCTAAATTGAATATCAACATTGGAAGCAACAATGAAAATAAATACAAAAGAGATGGTAAACTCAGATCAGTGTTGCAAACGTTTCGAGAAATATGGTAAAATGGAAAGTGTGTTAAATGCAAACGCCGTTGGCGTACCCAGCGTTTCCATCTTTTACAAACCACACTTCTCAGTTTTAGCAAGATATTGAATATATCAGTCAATCCGTGACTTGTCGATTTCACCTAACCAGAGATGGAGTGGGTCAGTGGGTCAAGTGGGTCAAGTTTTCTGGGTGGGTCAGTGAGTCGAGGGTCAACAGCATGCGACCCACTGTGACCCACCACCCATCGTGACCCACTGCGACTCACCGACTCAAATCTGACTTACCGACTCACTCTGCTTACTGCATTGTAGACAGTATCTTCTGAAGACTGGTAAATTTGTCTGCGTTTTACTTTCAAGACTTTCATTTCCCTTCCTTTTCCATTTGTGTCCGTCTACTTACCTGAGGTGACTAGGCTATACCTAAGTGAAAAAAGAACTCCAGACACTTTTGGATTTGATATTTGTAATTGTAATAATAGCAATAGGACTTATACTACTACTTGGCCTTCGAGGCCTGCCAGTTTTTTTTAGAGAAGCTAACTACTGGAAAAATGCATTTTTGAATCACAGTAATGTATAAATTATTATTAAAAAAAGATTGAATGTTACTACGTGTGCCTGATCATAACGGCCAAATTACAAAGTCAAATGAAATGACTTTTGGTATATAGTTGGGCCTTAATCCAAACTGGGATGTTATATTTCTTTCATTATAATACACATCCCAAAGAGATAGTGAGGATCCGAATTTTTGCGGGGGAAAAAAATAGTATCTCGCAAGCCGTTAAACTTACGAAGCTGAAGTTCAGTGTATTAACTCTTTATTAAAAATAAACAGAATCTGTCCTAGCTTTTTTTTTAAATTCTCATTTATCGGGGGGGGGGGGCTTTCGAAATTTTTGGAAAATTGGAAGTGAGTTGGTTTGTAAAAATAATGAAAAACGATCGATATTAGTTAAGAGAAAAATTCAGAAACAAAAAAATACAGTGCTTTGCTTCATATATCCATTGCTTTCTCCTATAATAATTGCTGAAGATTATGTTTATTATATGGAGCGCTTACAGCACAGGGCAATCAATCCATAAAGTTGTTAGAAAAATAGACTAAAATTTGTACTGTAAGCTTAAGTACACGGAAATTGTAGTTTGGATTGTATGCATAATTATATGGAAACTTTTACACTTTTTTTCCCCTTTACGTTGGTCTACTTACCTTGATTTGGGACTTTCAAATTTCATCCCTTTTTCCACTGAAAAGTATCTATAATTCAACAAGGAAATAATTATACTATGATAATTTAATTGAAATTCATCGTAATTTTGCCCATAACAAACAGCAGTGTGGTAATTGAAGGGGAAGAAGGGGGACATTCCCAGACACCTCTGAACACTTCTCTGAAACCTCGTTTTCTTTTGCCTTCTATGGAAGGGAACTTGGTAATGACATCGAACTTTCATGTGTAATTTCAAAAACTAAACTTATAAACGAATAAGAAATCATCAGTTTATCAGGCTTTAATTGATAATTTATGCACAAGATTTCCTATCGAAGATGTGGTAGATGAAGTTTGTGTTCTCCATGAGTCGACATTGCCAACTGACATGGTCGATATGGAAAATATGTTGTCTGGTGATAGAGAGGTGATACTTCTTGCGGAGTATTTTAAAACTGACCGAGAAAAAATGTTTTCAGATTTAAGTCTAAGAAGCAGATTGTCGAGTATTACCAATTTCCACGACTGAGTGTGAACGGGGATTTCCCCTTATGAATTTACAGATGACTGACATTAGAAATAGACTAAGTGCTCAAACGTTGTCTAACTTGTTGTTCATGAATGTTAATGGCCCACTGCTAGACAAGTTCAAAGTAGACGAGCTAGTTATTTCCTGGCTGAAGGATGGACATCATTTCGCTGCGGATGATTTACCACGAAAAAGTCCTGGAGACCAACAGGAAATAAACCCGATTTCAAATTTGTTTTAAGGTGGCAAATTACGAGTTATGGAAAATGTATACTTGTATTACTAATGGCTTATTTGTGTTTTTTAGGGATGGGCACGAGTCGAGCTAAAACTCGACTCGAATTCGAGTCGAGTTACGAGTCGAGAAAAGGTAATTTTCTTGAGTCGAGGTCTGAATCGAGCCACTGTTTTGAGGTCGAGTTTCGAGTCGAGTCGAGTTTGATACATGGCTCGCTCGTTCAGCTCGTTTTAGCTCGTTTTGAAATCATGACCTGACTAGACTGGAAAGCGAAAGCCATGAGAAATATAAGTAGTAAGGTGGATTACTTTTAATGTTGTTCAGGGAGGAACATTGTTCGCCCCTCGTCTCGTCTTGATAACGAGACAATAGATTTTTATAACGAGACAGTCTCAAATGTTCTGAGCACCAATAAAGTATGTATACTGTGTAGATCTTACTATCAAGGCTGAGACTTGTACGGTCGAATAATTGAGCCCAAACTGTGATGTCAATAGGCTCAGCTCGGTTCAACTGAGAGAACAGCTCGATCCGGGTTGGTTGGGATGATCCATCGGCACGGCTCAATTGAACTGATAGCTTAGGCCGGTTTGGTAGAGATGAGCCATCGACTCGGCTCAATTGACGAACGCTCAAGTCGACTTGGTTGGGGTGAGCCACCAACTTGGCTAAAGTGAGTCGATGGCTCGAGCCGGCTCGGTTGGGATGAGCCATCAGCTCGGTTTGCTTCGGCTCTTGTGAGCCATCAGCTCGAGCCGGCTTGCTTGCGGTGAGCCATCGGCTCAGTAGACATGACATGCAAACGATTTTTCTGAGATCAGCTCTGTGGTGAACGAGTCGTGAGCCGACCCATTTAAACAAATTGCACCATTAGAGTCGGCACAGATGATTCAACATGATCAAATGGATCGAGTTTGTTTGTTCACTAGAAGTCAGATGTCGCTTTTATTGAAGTGACTGTATATCTGGATCAATGGATCTTGTATCTGTGTCCTAGTTTAAAGAAATTCTTGGTTCGGATATGAGGAAGACTATTACAAAACTAAGTTCTTGTACAATCAGGCGTAAATTTACAACTCGGTAAATTTATTGAGAGCTACACTAAGAAAAAAATGTAGGAAGCGTACTTAAAAAGGCAGGTTACATGCGTAATTCCTGTAGTTTTTGAACTTAACTTACACCATACTTATAACTGAAAACGGGTGTTTTATAATACTTTCCGTATAAGTGTTCCATGTATAAGTACTTTTCGTATGAAACAAAATAGGCGGTCAGGATCTGACATACAAATGGACGTATATAACATATAGCTGAGGAATGTAACATAAATATATGCATGTGATATACGAAAAAACTGTTAGATGTCAAACATCCTGCAACGGCATGATGTAACATCTAAGGGCAGTGCGTATGTAGCATATGGATAACGTATGCTCCATACTGATTTCTGTAGTAAGCAAGAGGATTCCGTGTATTTGTACAATATACCCCTGTCCGGATAACGGATTTTTCTCATTGCATCTTGAAGAATTAATGTATAGAAGTAGTGATCAGTAGTTTTCGTTGCTTCAAGTTAGTGAGGCCATGGCAGAGGCGGATCTTGGAGGTAGAAACTAAGGGGGGGCGCAGTCGGAACCAAGATTATGATAAGTATACCTTGTTTACTATAAACTTTCGAATATATATAAATAATAGTTTAAATTATTTTTGTCACTCAAAAAACTGGGGGCCTAGGCGCCCCTGACCCCTGCCTAGATCCGCCACTGGGCCATGGGTCCCAAGCCCTCCCTTTCTGTATGACTCTGATACTTTAAATCGTCTCCTTAACTTTGAGAGTTTTTTTGTTCATAAAATGAAATTAAATATTTAAGTTTTATGTTCCTCGATTATGCCAACTAGGCTAAAGAAGACGGTGTTGATGAGAAATGAAAGAAATCGTGGAATGAAGAAAGTGGGAGGAAACGGGAGAATACCGAGAAAACTCATGCACACAGTGTTTGTCCACCACAAAGTTCACTTGGCATGAGCTGGGATCGATCCAAGAACCCCATGCACCAGAGGTGAACGCTCTACCACTGAGTCACTGCGGTCCACCTAGGTGATTTGTCCTATAATATTTTTGTGGTAATAATACCGGTAATAATAATAATAATATTATATTGTGGTACTAATAATGTGGTAATAGTAGCGTTTGAGTCGAACATGAAAAAATATTGAATATTTCAGTAGATTCTGGGGAATGAGTGAGCTAATCTTTTTCAGGACTAAGGATGTAAGAATATCTAGAATAATATGGGAAAAAATATTGTTTATGACACAAAAGGACACTAGAGGTGTATTTCATTTAAGTTTCCCAAATTTTGCCCCGAAACAGTAGTTGCCCTGAGTGACTCTTCGCATCCCCAGTTTTTTTCGAGGGAGATGCCATTGAAGTTATAAATTAAGTGAAGATCAAAATCATCAAAAATTATAGTTCTGAAATTAGAAGGGAACTTCCAGTTGTCTTACGCAAAGAAATCTCGTCTAACAGATTTCTCATGATCTAGACCTATTAGCCTTTTGAATGCTTCTCGATGAAATTTCAATCAGTGCGTGTTGTGGAAGTAGGGAGGGGGGCGCAGAGCAACATTCCACATGACATTAAGTATCTTTAAACAATAAACCATTCTTTTATTTTAAGGTGTTCTGCTATCTAAGCTATTAGGATAAGGGGGAGTGAGCAGTTAGGAACAGATGCTATAATTTTCATTGTGGATGAATTTTAAATTTCTGGGCTTTCGCCATCTATGGCCATTTAGCCCGTCACGTTTGAGGGATGACATGCCTCGGCGAGCACAGTCTCCGGGGAAAGGGAAGGAAGAAAGGATTGGGGAAGGAAGGAGGCGGCCTGGGACCTATATATTAGGTACCACACCGGCATTGGGCTGGTGTAAATGAGAAAAACCTAATTCAGGATGATTGGCCTAAAAAAGCTTTTTACACATTTTCGACCGAGTGCAGCCAGCGGGAAGCAAACCCGGAACCTCTAGCACCGAAGAGAATTTTCATTGTGTAATACTATACTGTTTTCAGTCATTGTGTAGGAAATTAAGCTGATCCGAGGTCTACCAGCTTCTGGTAGAGATGGCAAGGAATGCACTTTCCCTGGGAATGTACTTTATGTCTTAGGGCAATTAATTTGGTGGGTCCTATAAACGCATGACCCCATGAATACCATCACTCTCTTCCGAAATATGAACCCGGAACCTTGTGAACGAAGTCCTTGCCTCTTAGATTTCACGACTACCGAGATTGGCAGTCAACTAGTGTTTAGTATTCAGATACAAACCACTTCATATTTTTACATGATGTTATAATAATAATAATAATAATAATAATAATAATAATAATAATAATAATAATAATAATGTGTTGTAGTAGTATCATTGGTAATAATTATATTGTCTATGTAGGATACTTGAAGAGAGTATTTAGAACTACACACAGGATTTGACTCGTTTTGGCTCTACTCGACTCGAAACAAATTCGAGTAGAGTTGGAGGAAAGTTTTCAAGTCGAGTTCTCGAGTCGAGCTGAAAGATGTACGTTTCGAGTCGAGTAGAGTTTCAAAGAAAATTCGCTCGTATCCATCCCTAGTGTTTTTTTTTTTTTAACTTTGTACCTAAGTTTTAATAAGTCTCTTCTTTCCTTTTCATAAACTAGAAGGTAAACTACTTTGAATAAATATTCATAATAATTGCAATTATGCATATTTGCAATTTAACGTGGTGTTTTAGTGATTACACAAATTACAATTATGAGAATACTTTATGGAGATGCTCTTACAGACAGAACCAGAGCACGTTTATACGCTAAGGAAAACTGATTTTTCAAGTATTTTGGAGAAAAATACTGTGAACTGAGAAATCATAGCCTTTTCCATATTGTACAGAAGTATTTTCCTGTGAATAGAAGTTTCTTTTGGAATGTGTAAAGAAATTAACACTCGCAAGAATACTCTCGTAGTACAAGTGTATTTTAGGCACACACTAATTTCTTCCCACCTCGAAGTGCTTCAATTTCCTCACTGACAAACACTTCACCATATTATATCGAAAAGTTCAGATCCACCTTTATTGTAATAGAGTGGTGCTTGAGCGATTGACCTTAGAAATTCAAACTCCGATTAGTGACAATTTCACAGTTTTGTTTTAATACAAGTGTAAACTCTTTAGTCAATAGAAGAAGCCGTGGATCATGTGTAAGAGTTGATGACGAGATTTTGCTGAGTCAGAGTAGGTCACAGTGGATGAGAGTGGTTGTTGGTGGGTGGTGGGTCATGGTGGGTCAGAGTGGGTCACAGTGGGTAGTGGGTGATGATGGGTCGTGGGTCAGAGTGGGCCATGGTGGGTGGTGGGTCGTGGGTCACGATGGGTGGTGGGTCAGTGGGTCGTGGGTCAAGTTTTCATTGACCCACGCCAACTCTGCACATAACCACAATACTGCTCCTCATGCTCTTCCGCCTTGCATTATAGGTTTTAAACCGCGCTATACTAGTGGCCTTTTCAAAATTATTGTTCCTTTTCCAAACTCAATTTCTCTCTTCTGTTGATGTCAACACTGTTTAAATGAACCTTCTGAACCTTGAGTCAGTGTAAACAGTTTTTTGTCAATATTTAATGTAAGGTGTATAAAACGCTAGTACCTCACTCTCTGTGTGACCCAACAACGTTTGTATTTAACACATACTTCACGTTATTTGTCAAAATGTCTGCAACACTGATCTGTGTTTACTATCTCCTTTGTCTTCATTTCCATTGCTGCTTCGAATGATGATATCGAATTTAGGACATTCAATTTCCAAAATCAAAATTTTCTTTTGGATTGGCAACACTGTTCATCCGGTGTTGTTCATCAATACATGGACAGGAGTCATCGTTTCTCTAGTTGCTTCGTCCAAAATTTTGTTTCTCTGTCTCTTGTTTTTCCGTTATCACGGTTGGACATCCTAAACCTTATTACAGATGCATTCCAAGCGAAATCAATCACTTTTGAAAAATGTTGTAGATTCACCATCTTCGATTTTGCTCGTGTTTTGGTGCGTTATGAGGTATCAAGAGAGGTGTTGAAAAGCAAAGTGGCAGATGCTGATGGTTCATCGTTTCCAAGATAGAGCGCACTGAAAACTTGAAAAATGCTCCAGACATGCATATATTAAACTGTTTGTTTATAGTTACTGTTTGGTGATTGTGAGGACCATGAAACGTTGTCACAGTACACATAGTAATGCAGAGAAACACACATAAAATAAGGAACCAATATCACCAATGCGGCAACCAGATTGGTAATATATATATAATTTACTGTAATCTGCGTCCTTTGCTGTCTTAGCAATATGGGCAAAATATAATTGAATTTCGAGGTGGGTCAGGCTGCTTATGCAACATGAATTTAGTGTAATATAGTAAATCAATGTGTATACCATAGTTGAATGTATCATAAGATAGTATATTCAATACAAAACTAATTGCGCTGCTAAAATGAAGTCATTGTGCGTATGATTGAAACATACAAGCAGATAGGTATATACAAATATAAATACTGGCATTAGTGTGAGGAATGGAATATATTTATTTGTACTTCGAGACTGACTGACAGAATTAATAATCAGATAAATACAAACAGCATTTAACACACATATACAACGTTTATTCGTGTCCATCTTAAAACTGAATCTAGTATAAACAGCGTTAAATAAACATGCAACGTAAACAAATTGAGTCAATATTAAACTTCATGATGATGTTAGAAGCTATGTAAAGCACATATTTATTGCAAATGCAAATTCAAACAATCCATTCTTAATTGCAGTAATTTGCGTTATGATTTGGAAAGTTGTTACTCACACAGAACATAATTATTCTCTTACTTTTATCTACTAAGTTCATATTAATGTTATTTTAATACACAATATACAAAAAAGTCATACCGACTACTTATGAACCTGAATATTACTTAGAAGACAAATTTGTGTGCGTGTGCTCTCTCTTGATTACTAGAAATTTTAAATTCTTGTCTCACTTACTCTGGTTCTTGGTTATAAATTCTGAATTAAATTTCACTTCTCAATGGAAGTACGAAAACCATTATCTATCCATAGAAACAAATTTTATATTATAATTTTAAATTGTCCCTGTTAACCCTTTGACTACCAACGGGATAAATGTGTCTCATGCGAATAATTCAAATATGGTTTGGAATTTGTGTTTAGAAAAATCTAAAAAAAATGCATGTTGTTCTCCCATCGGGTCAGATGTGACCAGGAGACTATGTTTAGTTTCCAAAACCATGTACAGATATCAGGAATACCCCACATTAAAGGAGTCGTACATATAAAAGCATGTTCACACTAAAAAATGGCCGTCAAAGGGTTAAATTACCTTGAGTTTTTTTCCTGAATCATAGCTTTAACAGCTCTTAGGCAGAAAATTCTAATTTTCAAGGGGATAAATATGTGAACTATTTTACTTACTGTTGGAATAATGTAAACTAACTAACTAACTAACTCTATGGTCTATGGAACCCGAAGGTTCAATGCTGCTTTCGCAGTAGCTCTTCATTGACTGGATATAGTTTCTGGTTTGTATTTCTATTTCTGCGAGATCCATCTTATTGTCCTCCGGTCAAAGCCTAGGTTTTTCTGATGGTCGTTTTCCGATTGAATTTCCAGTTAACACTTTGAAAGCACTTTTACGTTCTTCCATTCTGGTTACATGACCTACCCGCCTGAGGTTCCTAGACTTGATTACCCTAATAATGTTTGGGAAACGGTATAAATTATGCAGTTCCTCGTTATGAAGTTTCCGTTATTCCCGTTCCTCTTGGGTGCGAATATTTGTCTGAAGATCTTGTTTTCAAATACTTTCGGTCTACGTTCTTCTATCAGAGTAAAGTACTATGCTTCGGAACCATAGAAAACAACAGGCATGATTATCTTTTTATATATTTAAATTTATAATATTAAAAAATCAATAAATGTTCCATTCACTTTTAACATACTACTCTAATTTTATGGGCTGCGAAATATTTAAATGACTATATATACAATTCTGTCACATCGTAACTCAATGAAATGCAATGGATAAATTAATAACTGCAAAACTGAATGCAAAACTGAACCCTGTTTATCATTATTGCCATGGAAAGTTTATTAAAGAATTAGATAGTATTCAATCTGAAAATGCTAAGTACATTGGACATATTTTCAACCACTACTCCTCAAGGACATGATCTATATCAATCACACAATGAATCCAACTTGGATGTCAATGCCCTCACCGCTTTTCTACTGGCTATTACATGCGACTGTGGTACACGTGACTCCAGATTAGATTCCCGGTGAGAGAACATTAGCATGTGAACACATTACTGTCTCCAGATTCCACCTTAAACTGTAGGTCTACTGTCTATGTCTCCGATAGCCTTGTTGCTAAGAAGGGACGCTAGATTTCAACGAGCAATTACATAATGACAACTAAATCGTGCAAAATGAAAGTATATGTATATACAGACATTGTCAAAAGTTAGAACAGACTACTATTTTTTTTTTCAGAATAATCGTAATAAAACATGTAACTAACTAACTAACTCTATGGCCTATGGAACCCGGAGGTTCAGTGCCGCGTTCACAAAAGCTCTCCACTGACTTCTATCCTTAGCTAATTCCATCCAGTCATAATAAAACATGTATTTACAAAAAAAAAGAAGAAAAAAGAAACTCTGTTTGTTGGACTTCTGTAAAATAAACATTATTGTTCATATACACGTATAGTCGAAAAAAATGTAATATTTCTAATTTAAAAATCCGGCGTAAAATATTATGTGTGTTTTCTATAAAATGGCAACAATATGCCTACTTATGTTGTACAGTATCAGCGCGATCGGTCAACCAGTATTTTAAATCTGCTGTTTTTGTGAGTCTACCTTAAATATGTCTTGCAACTTATACAATGGATAAAAAAATATATTTGCTAATGAGTTTGCTTGAAATTTTGTGTTGTCAAGGAATGTCATATACAGAATCGTTGAATATATTGGAAAACACCAAACGTGAACCAGTTTATACAAACCTCAAGCATAAGGGTGGCACAAATTATTCAAAGAAGTCCAGTAAACTTCTTAAGATTGATTTTTTTTTTCTGGTCATCCTTTAACGCTTTCGACCGATGAAAATATCAACAAAGTGAAAGAAATCGTGATTGAAAGTCATCACGAAATCTTGAAAAAATGGCACTGGACTCCAACATGAAATTGTTCCGTACACTCTTATTGATAATTTGACCATTAAACGCGCTATCACTCGATTTGTTCCGAAAGAATTGAATTCTCAATAAAAAGAACATCGGAAATAAGTTGCTAAAGACATGCTCTCGTCCGGACCATACCCGACCCCACATTCATGAAGCATATTTTTAAGGGATACAAGACAAGGGTATAGAGTTTGACATGCAAACAAGTCAACAGGCTGCTGAATGGAAAGTGAAAAATGAGCAAAAGAAAATGCTTCAAACTCAAGGCAATGTTCATTTTTCTCTCAATTACTGAGGCATTTTAGATTCAGAGTTTATGCCAGAGGAACAAATAGTCAACAAGAGAATTACTTGAGAGTCATGAGGCGTTTACGTTGAAATACCCATCGCGAAAGATCCGAATGATGTAACAACGATAACGCACCACCACACAAGGTGATTATTATTGACAGATGTTTTGGAAATAATAATAATAATAATTTATTATTATTATTATAAACAAAATAAACGAAAATTCATAATCTTTCTACGTATTTAGCTGATTTAGCCCCAGCTGACTTTCTCATATTTCAAATACTCAAATCACCACTATGAGGAAGGCTTCTCGACAGTTGATTCCATCAAACGAAATTCGCTGAAGGAGCTGGTTATTTCGGAAAATGATTACATACAACAACGTTTTGATGATTGGGTTAATCGTTGGCATATATTGGTATTGTTCAAATGGGTCATACTTTGAATACAACAAAATAAATTCCGGTGATTAAAAAATATGTTGTTTTATTGACATATTCCGGGTATATATATATATATATATATATATATATATATATATATATATATATATATATATATTTGACAACTTAGACATATAAACCGACGAAATAAGGGGAAAACATCTCTGAAGATAGGATATCGCGTTCTGTAATTACTGGAAGTTGTTATTTTGACATAAGCATGTTCCTCAAAGGCTTTCCAGGATATAAAAGCACTTTAATTCGCATACTACCCAAATGCTGCTCTAGCATTTATTATTATTATTATTATTATTATTATTATTATTATTATTATTATTAATATTATTAAAGTTATATAATACAATACATATTAATGTTAGAATTCGTTTCAAAGTAAGTATGCCTATTTCGTTATAGTTTACTAAATTTATTGAGTATTGATAGGCACTCAGGCTTTGATAAATTAATAAATAAAATATAGACCCCTATCATCTGAATGAATGAACCTGTGAAAATTTGTCATTATTTCTGTCTAAATTCCCAAAATCAACCATCAAAAATGTATTACGTATTTACCTTTGAATACAGATAATTATACTTGTTGGACCGTTTAACTTAATGTGCCCTTATAATTTCTAAACCAATGAACAAAACAAGCCGAAATTTGATACCATGTAAATGCTGAGAGAGAAAATCGTTTGATATATTTTGTGATATCACAAAACGATCATTGTTGACAACCAAACAAATTTGTATTTTTTTCTTTCTTTTCAATAGCACTAAGTCAGTTCATTACTCATTTCAAATTTTCACGTTAAATGAAAATATACGATGTTGTACCTCTGATTCAGCATTGCAGATTAAGGGCGTTACAGAATCACAAAGACCCGAAAGTGGGTGGCCTTTACAAAAGTAATAAAGCTAGTGATAGTAACACTACAATGCACTTGCAAAGTATCTTAGTATCTATGATATGACGGACTTCAAACAAATACGAACAAAGTTGCAAGAGATTGAAAATTTAATTTTTCAGTGGCCTTTATTTCGAAAAGCTGCTTAGATAAACACCTCATCAAATTGCGTAGTGTTTTCAATATATGCGAAGATTACAATATTGTTAACAATAATTTGATATAACAAATCGTTTGGAGATACTGCAAAATATGTTAAAATTTGCAACACTGCAATATTATGGAATTCCGAGAACTTACTATTTTTTCATCTACCAAATAAGTATTCTTATAAGGATATAGACGCAAATAAAAATTTAAAAAAATATATGTTTTTAAGGGTTCTCCGTAATTTTAAGCAATATATCAAATTTTACATTTTTCATATCTCCCAAATAGTTTAAGATATCAAATTGCTGTTATCGGCATTATAATGTTTATGTGAATTTTAAACCATCCACGCAAATGGATTGAGACTTACCTGAACACTTTTTTTTTTTTCGAAATATAGTTTTTTTAAACTCATATTTTCACTTTCTTATAACTTTGTTTCTTCATTATCGAAATACGTCATGTGATGACGTTAGTATTCCATGTTGAGGTACTTTGGATGTGTATTATCCCATCCGACTCACTTGCATTGTTACAGGGGTAGAAGCCTCCAAAATGTGGTTGATTTCGATGTTCGTGATATCGTAGCACCTTTAGTGTGCAATACTACATAACGAGTGTGGTAGTGCAAGTTTTTTTTTTTTTTTTTTTGTATCCAAATTTGAAATGTAATAACATGATGTCATTAATTTTAAAATAATTAATGTAATGTAATTTTAAAATAATTAAGTCGGGTTGGCAACCTGTTAAACTTATGGGATCACAGAGTATGTCAAATTATGTAGCCTGCCACTATGAAAACAATAAACGATTTTGGTTAGTTTGTTTAAAGTTAAAACACTGTATCAAAATAAATGTTCCCACCCTGTATATAGAATGATTCCTAGTATTTTCATTATGACCTTGATAAATCATTCAATTCTTTAAAGTCATAATTCTACGTGAGAAATATCTTAGACAGCCAGAAGTCATTGAATAAAGGAAATTACGGGCAGCTGTATCTTTAGATCTTCCAGCCATTCCCTAATGAAGAGCTTACAACTTAGGAACTCATCAGCACTAGCATCATTGATCTTAATGAAGAGCGTTTTCCTGAAAAAGAGAACTTAAGCGTTGCTTGATAAAAGGGTAGATAAAGCCAGAAGGATGAGAGAAAGAGAAGGATAAAAACTGGACAAAAATATTATTTAACTAGGTTGATATAATCAAACCTTCAGTCGAAAACATGACTCATTTTTTTACATCATCGTCATCATAGGTATTCTGCCAGTATATTCCGGTCACTTGCCGCAACTGGGAAGCTTCCATGCTTCAAGATCTTTCGCTAAACTCTTCGTTTTCACGTACGATTTTTTTTCTATTTTGATATAGACTGAAATAGTGTGACGTCACATCTTTCACGTTGCCATGGTGATCGCCATTTTATTTTCTAAACAACAAGTAGCCTAAATACCTAAAGAACCTATGTGCAAAACGAAAACAGTGATGAAATATTTCGGAACTGCAAACATTAGAGTGGAACAAATACTTACGTTTCTTTTTAAATATTTCTAATGATTGAAACTGAAAAAAGGTAGAAAAGGTAATTAGAAGAGAAATATGTTAAATAATGTTACGTGCATGACGATCATTGACACTGAAATTAGCGAGTTCACATGTCTTGTGAAATTTTCCCTCTGATGTATATTTTGAGAATTTCTATATTTTCAGGTTAAATTAAACCTTAAAGTGTACTCACCCTGTTCATAATCAGATATCAACTTTAAATAATTCCGGAAAATTTTTGATTCAGTAATATGAGTATGATATACTATTGCAAATTTGAAGAGGATTATTGTTTAAAGTATATACTGAACCATTCATAATTGGATGTGTAATTATTGTACGTTTTCTAATTTAAAAAAAAAAAAAGTTGATAGAGAATATAGGAAAATATGTTACCTATATCAACTGATGATCTGGATTGAATATTTCTAAAGGCTAGCCTTTTCTTTCTTTTGTAATGTATACTTAGAAATAATATTGTGCACTCCCATTATAAAGAGTAGACATTAGAGGTGTAAATGCCCCAATATAATTAATATTGTTCTAGAAGACTTTTTTTCTTTTTTAAAAATCATATATTTTTACAGCTTTCTCTGTGCCGACAGTTTGTCAATCTATATGTTAGGGAGTTTATATTTCGTATAATTGCTTCCTATGGTGGATTACATGATAATTGTGTTTACATTAACTATTCGATTTCTACCTTATTACTTAGGGATATGGAGCTTTAAGAAATAAGCCCTTTAGCTCCATTATCTTCACGCGTTTGTATAGAAGAAAACATGGCGATCACCACGGTAACAGGGAAGGAAATGATGACATCACTATTCCAGTCTATTGTCCATTAATTGTAGTCTCCTTCTCTTCGTCCCTCTCTTTCCTGCCACCATACCATCTAGCACGCCTATCATGATACATTTCCTTCTTAGCCAATGTCCCAAACAGTTTCACTTCCTCTTCCTAATATATGAAACTATTATCTTCTCCTCCATCACTCCTTACACCCTCTAATTCGTATTCTGCTCGATCCAGCTAATTCTCTCCATTCTTCTCCATACCCACATTTCGAAAGGTTGCAATTGTTTTTCATCATTTTTGCGTACTGTTCACATTTCTCACCCGTACATAACAATATGTCTCATATTATTAAATCATCTACTGAAACTCCAAGCAAGTGTGTAAAGGATTTGTCTTTCTGACACTGGTAGACGCCAGAGCGTGCTATGGGCCTATTATTGCAATATTATTCAGCATACAACCAACTGCAGCTCCTGAGCGGCGTAAGAGGGATGCCATGTCGGTAATAGGAGCAAAACTGGCTTTTTCTTTCCGGTCCTCAATGACCTCTGTCATCTTTTGGGGCCTCTAGTGATTTTTCACTTTGAAGGCTTTGTTTAAATTCTGGTAGGAGATAGAACTACTATAGGATAGACATCAACGCATTGCATTATCGCATACCCTGCAGGAACAATATGTCTTGTAAACATGAATACCTGTCTTCCTAGTTAGTTTCATGACAACTTAATTTGAAAATTACTTTGTGGTGGTAAGCCTGGTTTTCTGCGTGTATACACAACTGCTTTGTAAGCATATTCGAATTAGAAGCGCATTCCCAAAATAGTTTAATGCCGTATTTTCCCATGTATTGAATAAATTGACATCTACCCTTGTAAAATTCAACTCTAGTATCATAACCCTATACATTTACACACACACACACACACACACATATATATATATATATATATATATATATATATATATATATATATATATATATATATATATATATATATATATATATATATATATATATAATCACACAAAACTGGTTGCTGCAGGAAGATCTGTCTTGTTTATCAAACCTTTAAAACCGAGATATATTCAGGAAACGGTCTACAGACATTACTGCCCTTTATGTTGGGTTTGAATGCCGATCAAGAAACTTTTTTTTTTTTTTTTTTTTACATATACTTCCCAGTTTTACTCAAGACCGGCAAGCAAAAGCAAGGCAGTTAGTTCAAAAGAATATTTCTTTCCAGTTAATTCTTTTCTTTTCGTGCAATACGTTTACCTTCTAAATTTGTGCACAATATTATCTCGTCGAGGATGTCAAGAGTAATGAATATATCCAATGCAGATGTATCCCTATATCCAAGAGGTAACATTTCTAGCTGCTCCTGGTACTCTCTTTATCACATTATATTTACACGTTGTGAAGTCTTCTGCGGAAATTTGTTCTAAACTCTGCCTTCTTTGGAGGCGAAACCTTTAGTTTGTATAACTGCTTTTTTTCCTTACAATCCGAAAGACAAGGGCTTTATCGTCATTTATCAGTTCCACTACTTAATTCTTCTTCACAACAATCACTTCCGTTGCAAGAATCTGAATCATTTTTTTGTACTTTGTCCTCTGAATTACTACAGTAATCTTCACTATTACTTAGTGATAGTTCGTCCATTATTTCCTTATCTGTAAGTCCATTCATTTATAAAAAGCTAAACGCTGCAAAAGTTACGTGTGCTCATATTTATGAGTCACATATGAGAAACGTTCATCATTACTCGACGATTAGCCACAGCGTTACCTTGAAAGCAAAACTAAATTCTTCGTCTTCATCTTCTTCAACATTCTTACTGTAGTAAGACCATAGTATACCATTCGACATACTGTGCGATGTACGTGCGAATTTTGTTAGTACACAACTTATGATGTTTTGTACAAATTACGGTTCAAATTGACCCCCAAAATGTAAACTCGTAGTAAATAAAAAAAATCCCTACCAGGCCCGTAGCCAACCTCGAAATTTAGGGGGGGGGGCTAAATGTAAATTAGGGGGGGCACACACACAGATATATATATATAATGTCTGTCTCTGTGTGTGATGATGAATAATTTCTTTTGCTCTTAAAACTAAAACTACAGCCTGAAGGAATTACTATTAAAATTTTCCTCTATAGCGTTAGTACAATTGTACCTGAAAGCTAGAATACTGTGTTTCCTTTTTATTTATTTGTTATGGCAACAAAATATTTCTTCCGTTTTCTCATCTTCAAGGAAATAAAGAAATATTAAAAAAAAAATAGTTGGCCGAACGAGCCAATCATTAAAATTTCCAAAGAATTAGTACAGGAAATACGTTTTTAAATTTTTGATGGACTGAAAAAATATTTGTGAAACTCGAAAACATCTAGAAAATAATGAGATTTAATACTATCTTCAAAGAGATTCTACAGAGGAGGGCCTCAAAATCTTAAATCAATATTTTGAAATACATGTGGCCTAAACAAATATATGCATATTGGAAAAACGAAATTAACATCTTACCTGTATTATTATTTACATGTCCTTAGATACGAAACTTTACATTTCTTCAAATATTACGGGCTTTATTTTACACTTGTACTTCTAAACATTTTTTGATCAGTTTTTTTTTTTTATAGTGATGTTCGAAAGAAATAATGATATGTTTATGGGTTTTTGCTATCTACAAATTTATAGATTTTATAAGATTAAGAAACACAAACCAACACGCATATATACACTTTTCATGTTGGCACACTATAGTAGAAACAAGTTAAACATTTGAACAATCACTAACAACACAATCACAGTATAAGTCTCCTTGTTTAGGATGCTGCCAATCTTAGAACAATTGTGTCCAGATCGAGATTTCTGGTGATGTCATTGTTGTAACTCAACAAAACAAGATCGGCACGGTGCAGTTAATGTACAACTCCTTTTGAGAAAATGCCCTAACAAAGAAGGAATTCCTCTCACCTGAAGTAGTCCTACATAACGGTTGACAGGCTTCAGGGCAGAAATTTAGAAAAGAAAATATTCAAATTTACAAACGTAGGTATAATTTCTAATTCCTGTCTTTTTAGTAACTGAAAAAATACATTTTGCATAACAGCTGTGAGTTCCATTTTATCACAACACGTTTCAATTTTTAGACGTCGCGGACCCCATAGCCAGGTCACGCGGACCCCCGGGGTCCGCGGACTCCATTTTAAAATCACTGCTCTAGACTCTTTGGAACATACTATCAACAATCATTTAGGACGATTGCTACTAAAGTCATGTTTAAGTAAAAATAATATGTTATGTTTTGGTACTCGAGCATTCAAATAAGAAATAACTCCAAGAAAGTTCCCTGTTCTAGCGCAGTTACCTTCTTTCTCGAAACGAAATTGACAAGAGAAGTAACAATTCATTAAATTTTCTTTGTATAGTATGATACAATTCATATCAAAGTATACATGAAATTCTTCTTTACATTGTACAAATAAGAATTCGACATCAGTTGCTTTCGTAGGTACTAAAAAAAGTTTAAGTTAAGAACTAATGATTTAAACAGCTATTTACTTATTTCTATTGAAGATATATCTTCTTCAAAATGAAACTACATTAGCAAATTGTTACTTTTGTGGGCTACCCCGTAGCCTCATGGGTACAGCGCTCGCCTTTGGCGCGTCCGGTTTCGGGTTCAAACCGTACTGGGAGTCCTCGGATTCAAACCGATAGTGATTTGGATGTCACTTTAAGCTATAGGTCCCGTGTCTACATAGCCTCCCTGCTGAAGAGGGACGCTAAACTCCCCAACGCACCCTGTTTTAAGTCAAAGGTCAAATTTCAAATTTATAAAGCATTATACATATTATCATCCAATAAGGTTCAATTTTTAATTGAAAATTATGTTTTTCCTATAAGTGCAACTACTACCTCCGTTTAGTTTGCTACATTTTTTGTTTACATACCAGAAGATTGCAAGGTATTCTTTTACAAAATAGTAACTTTGGATGATTAGGTTTACGTCTGATTATCTGCATGAACATTTGATTCTGGCACCAAAGATTGGCAACAATTATTAAATTATTTTAATAAAGTATCTAATAATTCATCCCCGAGAAAGATTAAGTGAATCGAACTTATCTTTAGTTTAAAGATATATTAAAAGTATTATTTATCTATTCCAAGTTATTTAACAAATAGTCAAGTTGCTGATACACTACAATTCTCATTCTTCAAGTCAACTTCGGTTCATCTTCAGAAACCTGTATAGATCAACTTTCAATTACAACCATGTTCAACAACACAACAAGAGTAAACACAATTCAGAAAAGGAAACTTTTCTTACTCCGGTATCACGTGACATAAAAATCCCCCCCCCTCTCTCTCCATGTCCAATATACACAAAACAAACCCATACACCTATGTTATGATTAGAACGAAGCAGTTGCATCCTCCTGTTGAGGGATGCTGTCTTTTCAATCTCTCGCATATTGACCGAAAGCCAATGACTCACAGCAAAAGGATGTTTTCAGTTGCAAATTCCAAGAAGGACAGGAAGAAGTAAACCATAACCGTCTTTAGATAGCTATGAGTAGCTATGAGTAAACTCTTCGCCCGTAGATTAAGGTAAAACTATGTTGTTTCTGAACACAAATGCATGTTTGCCGATAGAATAACCATAAATTATTTTTCTCCTGCAGCGAGGGTCGTTTGCACACGAAGCATTAAAAAAAAAAGATAAATAAACCAGTCTCACGCTCAAAGAAATATTATAATAATTCAAAGAAGCGTAGCGCATAAATAGGCCAATACTTTAAATGAGGATAATAAAACTAAATTTTAATTTAGCACTCTAAAGTACATTTGGAAATACAATTTCTTCCAACATTTCAGTCAGGGTTCGAATTAAACTTTCGAACGAGAGGGTTATGTTTATGTATTGTTGCTGTAAATGTAGAAGGCGAAAATTTATCCCAGAAATGGATGTTATGTTACTTCTGTGATACGAGCCGGACATACATTTTTACCGAAGGGGAATTTCCCCGGCATCCCCCGTTAATTCGAACTATGACTTTAGTAGGGGGCTGCAAAAAATTTAGGGGTTGCTGAGCCCGCCCTAGCCCCCCCTTGACTACGGGCCTGATCCCTACCCTCCCCCATATTAAAATAAGCAGAAAGTGAGTGCGAATAATAAGTGGCAAAATACTTCTATAAGATTCACATAAAGTATATGTGAAAGAGTAAAACTGAGTTAAGTAATTCAATGTGAAGGGGGTCAATTAGATTCCTATAATGCATCTAAGGGATAAGTGGGGAAAGAAAACATTTTCTGTAATTTGGAAGCGATGTTGCCTATTGCTTCTGGTCACATCATGGGGAAACTTTTACGGAATTCGAAATGAATTTTTGAACACACAGTAGTTACTACTACCCTGAGCTGAGCTTTTGCCATACTCGTACTTTGATTCAAGGGCTCATTCTAGTAAAAACGGGGTAAAAGGGGTTAAAATTCATGTAAAAATACATTATGTCATGAGCCCATTAATTTACTAAGTTGAAACTCGGTACATAAACTTCTCATTAAAAGCAAGTGGCATGTTGGGAGGCGCCTCAAGTTGGGCTGCTAAATAATATGTGAAGTGCAGTGGCCAAAGGTAGAATAGGGGG
This sequence comes from Thermobia domestica, assembly GCF_964235325.1. NCBI lineage: Eukaryota > Metazoa > Arthropoda > Insecta > Zygentoma > Lepismatidae > Thermobia > Thermobia domestica. Next base: position 253,563,816 of record NC_137459.1, on the reverse strand, counting down.
TAGTAAGAGGTAGTCGCCCAAACCTACCTCATATCCAAGCATCGGACGGAAGCTTCCACCTATATATATATATATATATATATATATATATATATATATATATATATATATATATATATATATATATATATATATATATATATATATATATAGTGAAACCTGTCTTTAGCGGAATCGAGCGGGACTTGCAAAATTTTCCGTTAAAGTCAGGTTTCCGCTTAGTGGAGGTAGGCCTTTCCTCTTTTTTTAAAAATACATGCTTATAAAGGGGCATACTGAGAAAATATATTGCTGTACGTACATTGTTCGATTACAGTACTTCTTTCTTCTACGAATAAATACACAAAAAAATTAAAATGAATACAAAATATACTATGCACACATTTTCTTTATTTTTCTAATAGCCAAGCAGGGTTTTCTGTGTACATTGCTACTTGGCAGCTTGACTTTCCGGATACACTTTAGCCTGAGAAATTATACCAAGTGAATCAGAATCATTTTTCCGTAAGACAAATTTTTCAATTCCTTTAAACTTCTGAGAGCATCTTGATATGTATTTATTCTACACTCTTCTTCGAACTCGGTATCGTATTCCTCTTCTTCCTCTATCTCGTTTTCTTCTTTCCGACATTCCGTATGATTTTTGATTAAGTTGCGGGGATTAAGGGCAATTTGTGGAGGTGAATGTGAGTAGTGGTTGGGGAAGGTAAACACTGTCCAGAAATATTTAACAAAAGAACTAACATTTTATCGCAGACAGTGTAATGTATATGTCTCATAAAATGTCTAAACATCTTCTAAACGCTGTAGTCCGGAACTCAGAATTTTCCGTTAAATGTTTATTTTTCTTTCCGTTGTCCGTGTAACACAGTTTCCGCTTAATGAAGAGACTTTTTACACGTTTTGTTCTCCAAAATTCATGGGACCGTGAAATATTTCCGTTTAAGACAGTTTTCCGTTTAATAAAGGGTCCGTTGAAGACAGGTTTTACTGTATATATATATATATGTATGTATGTATAATGTCGGATCCAGAATATGATCAAGGGAGGGGCTAAAACATAGTTTGCAGCTTTATCCAGTGTAAAACAGGATTGAAGTCAGTTTTATCCAGTGTACACCTGAGCGTCAAAGGAGGGGACTATAGCCCTTATAGCCGCCCTCGGGTCCTCCCCTGCATATATATTCTGTAAAAAAGTGAATTCCCTAAGAGCCACTACCACACATTATTATACAGAGTAATTACAGTAGAACACCCTGAATGTACCCAGGATTTGGTACTGGTGACACCTCTGTATTCAAATGCCTCAATGAGAAAGAGGGATGTGTTGTACAATAAAGGTGAGAGTAAAATAAACGGAAATAAATATTCTCTCCCCCTTTTAATCAAATAAAACGTTAAAGCATTTAATAATTGGGAATAATATTTTCCTTCTTACAGTATGTACCTGTTCCAGAATACTCGAGTTCATTTATTTCACTTCCTATGTCATATACTCGTATAGGAAGTAGCTCTACATACCGGTACACTGGGAAACGTCTTTATGCACATTGTCCTGAAAAAAAAAAAAAGTCGCAGAAATGGAACAGTCAGCAATAAAGGTACTTATCAGCTCCGCGGGTAAATTAGGTATAGACCGACCATCCTTATGATAAGATTTAATTTCCAACCAGACGAGATGAACACCACTATACACTCATTTTATTTATTTTTTTTTTTTATTTACACTGTGGAGAGCAACACAATACTGACAACTTTCATTTGTATTTAAAACATTTTATCCAGTTTGCAACTTTGTTTAGGCGTTCGGCTTATACCTCAGGAATTATTAAAGCACAAACGATGGGGTTTCGAGCCCAAATGAGCACACATGATGTACTAACGAATGACACTATTTTCATTATTTACTGTTGAAGTCGGGGTCCAAGTTCATGCTACCCCTACCAGCTTCTCGCCTATATCTCTGGAACTAATAAAACACAAATGATGGAGTTTCGTTAGCAATCAAGCAAAAATGATTAATTAACCAACGGCACTATTCCCATTTTTGCACTTCACAATGAGGAAACTATAGATGCATTTAATTTAACAAAGATAATAAAATTTGTATCCAGTTTCCAACTCTGTTTTCAGTTTTTGGCTTATACCTCAGCAACTATTAAAGCACAAACGTTGGAGTTTCTTGCACAAACAAGCACAAACGATACACTAACGAACGACACTGTTCTAATCGTATATCTTTGAAGTTCGGGGGTCAGCGTGAACTTGACTTTCCTACTATACTTTTTTTTTTTTTAATCTCCGGATCTAAAAATGTATACGATAGGGTTTCACGCATAAACGAGAAAAAATATATATTAACGAATGACATTGTTTTCATAATTTGTTTTTGATGCCAGGAACAAATGTAAACTTGACTCCTGCCAGTTTTTCATTTATATCTCCGGAACTAATAAAACGCAAACGATGGGGTTTTGTGCACAAATGAATACAAACATGGGGAGCAATGCAAGAATGTTATTTAAAAATATATATTAAAAATTTGTATCCAGTTTCCAACTCTATTTTCAGTTTTTAGTTTAAATTTCGGGAACTATTGAAGCACAAACGACGAGGTATCGTACACAAACGAGCAAAATCGATGCGCTAAGAATGTCACTATTTTCATCGTTTATGATTGGAGTCCGGGGGCAAAGTTTACGCTGTCATCTTATGAGTTTTTCGGTTATATCTTGGGAACTATTAAAGCGTAAACAATATGGTTTCATGCGCAGACTAGTAGGAACGATCCAGTAGCGAATGACATTATTTTCATCGTCTATGCTTGAAGTCAGGGACAAAGCTTACGCTGAGTCCCTACCAATTTTTCGTTTATACACCAGGAACTAATACAGAACAAACGACGTGGTCTCATACAGTATGTCAGGAAAGTAAATATACATTTTTTTTGACTGGCATTCATGCGTTCTAACCATGAAAAATACAATAATTAAATCAACCAAATATGTAGTAAGGGGAAATTCTAACCTGAACAAGACATTGCAGAATGGAACAAGCTGTGAATATGAATAGTGCTTCGTGTAAATAAAGGATGACATCGAATAGGAAGCCAGAAACAACTGCTAAACGGAGAAAAAAGGAGTAAAAATTGTCGAAGTGGGAACATAAAATACAAATACAAAGGACGTCAGTTCGAAACCACTTCAAGAAAACTTCTTCTTATTTTTGTTAGTAATGCACACAGATAATGCGAGATGGTAAAAGAGATCGTATTATCCGTTTAATATGTTAAATAAAAACGAGATACAAATTTTAGTGACATTAATTAGAGAAGTGAAACCATCAAAACGAGGAAGCAGGTATATGTACTAAGGGTTATGTATCAGAGGGCGGTGATCGGAAAAACAAAATTTTCCCGAATTTCGAACGTGTCAGTCTCTGCAATAGGCAAAGTTCTTCAGAAATGCGCCTATTGCAGAGACCATCATGTCATAAATGCCGCAACATTTCTAGGCACTTTTGCCGATCATCACCCTCTGAGACGAAAATCACCTTCAGTTCGAGAGTTTCTCTCTCTCTCTCTCTCTCTCTCTCTCTCTCTCTCTCTCTCTCTCTATATATATATATATATATATATATATATATATATATATGTATGTATGTATGTAAATAACGATTTTTGTGAATGCCATAACCGCCGTAACTTCCAGTGGATTGAGACCAAACTTAGCACAAACATTAATTGTTGAAATATCTTTGATGAGTTCGTTAGCCAGAATAATCAGATGAAAACATTCAAAATGGTGGCCCTTCAAACTCTTAAAAAGTTCCAAAGGAACCAAATTTCGCCCACAACAGGGTATTCACAATGTTTGAGTGATTTTTTCTCTTTTACTGAAATATTTGTGCGCAGGGACTTATCCTCTTTATTGAAATATTGGAGCCGATTAATCGCCTAAAGAAGGCTCACGCCCTTTCGCTACGTTCAGGCTTTTTTGCCAGGGGAGAACATTTTCCTATCGGAACAAGACGATTGTTAGTGATGATATGAAGTTATACATTGAAAGAGACTTAACTTATGAAGAATTTTATTGGAAAGAATAGTATAATAAGTGTGCTTTCCCCTAACACAAAGACTGTACATATTGTATTCGAGAGCGTGAATGGCGAGGAGTGTTATTTTATTAGCTTTTTATTAACACATTGCATTGCAAACAGTGATAGGCAACATTAGTAGTAATTAAAATAATAATAATAATAATAATAATAATAATAATAATAATAATAATAACATTATTATTATTATTATTATTATTATTATTATATTACGAAAAGATATTTGTGGCAACGCAATATCTTCCTCAATTCTTCATCAAACGTAATGATTGAAACGCCATATCTCCCTTACAGGCAACATCTTAATAATTTATATCGAGAGAACGGGAGGTGGTAGAGGGATGGGAACAACGTTGGACAGTATGCACCCATAGGACTCACAGAAAAATAAGTGATTTCAATGCAAAAATAACGAAGGTACAGTCCGCGGCATAAAATTTGTTACAAAAATTCTAAGTCCAAATTAATAACAAACTCTTGCCCAGTTTTCTTATGCATTCCCGCAATACATGTATCAATCGATTAGTTGCTTCTAGTATTTATTCCAACTCCTCCCCGTCCTCCACCTCTCCTTGTCTAAAGCAGTGTGTTTGACGTAGTACACTCTTTCCATTCTGCTGAAAAAGAAACAGGAATCAAGTTTACAACGTTATAGCTTTAAAACAGTCTTTTCCATTCGTTTGTTCTGAAATATTTTTAAGAGCCTAAATTAAAGGAAAGTCACACAATCTTCCCAGAGCTTCATAAATACATTTAGTTTCATTATTTTCTTTCTTTAAAGAGTGCAAGCTAGTAAGATGCTCCCTAAGAAATCTATGGAAATTGCCAAGAGCTCTAAAATATATACGGACAGAAACGATTTTTATTCAATGATTCATTTAATTTCTTTTCAGTAAGTGCAAGCAAGTGTTTCAGGGACGTCATTTAGTGCAGGACAGGAGGGCGTAATTTTCCCTCTTTTCAGCTTCATAAATAGGTATTTTTTGATCAAATATATAGTAATACACTAATAAAAAGTGAAAATCTTATGTCGACGGAGAATCTCTTCCTCCCCCCCCCCCCCGAATAAAGTCTACAATACACTGGTTTTAACAACAAACCTATAGAGCTATGATAGCACATTGCTAAAGAGCTTACATTTGGTTTCAAGAGTCGAAGGTTTGATCTCAAGCCATATGACTTCCTGGGTGACATTGAGAGAGAGAGAGATTCAAGTATGGAGACAGAGAGGGATGATTTATATACACAGACTTAGAATTGAGGAAAAAATGATCGGACAGCATTCGTATTATGACGAAAATTCTAATTTTGTGAAAGATAAGAAGGGAAGTTTTCGAACTGCGAGGATCACATTAGGCAGTTGTCAAATTAATGTGGAGAACTCTTTTTAGAGCATCAGATGATTACGAAAGGAGAGAAAGATCTTTAGAACTGAGGAATTAAGATTAAAAAAAAACAGATTTCGGCGACGGGTTTCGAACCACGACTTTATCCATTCTGCTACGGAGAATTCTATTACTGGTTCACATACTTTTCCCTTAGCTGCGTTGAAAGCTACCTTAAGGGGATATTCCAAAAGTTGACTCGGTGGATGCGCCGTTCAGATAGGACGTAAACCTCTTGTAACTTAGTTACAATGTGCAAAATGAACTTGCTCTTCTTCAGGACACTTTTTAAAGCTTTAAAATTTGTTACTATTGTTTTAATTAAGTTACATTTGATAGAACCATCTGATAAATTAGTGCCAAGCCCTGTGCGTCATTGTCTGTTAGGTGAATGGTTAATGTAAGTTACTCCTACGTGGATGGTCCGAGCTTCCAATCAAGACCATTCTTATTGATTTTTTTATTTGAGCTACGCTCATACTGTATATTCCACAAGTTCAAGTTTGAAGTAATGTAGTCACAGCTAGTTTAATTCGAAATAATTTTCCAATATTATATTTGTTACTAAATTTACATGGCACTCCTCAATGTTTGTAGCCCTACGTAAATGCAAAATTGTTTTAAAAGTATGTTTTACTTTCAAGTTTTATTGATTTTTTTTAATTGTCCTTCAACTTTATTTTATAATTATTTTCTATTTTTTAATTATAACATATTTTCTATTTATATTCTATTCTATGTTACACGTATATTTTTTATATTTTATGTCTTACCTTTGAAGAGGAGCTTCTGACAATTCAGAGCAGCAGGGACATACACAGGATGCAGGCCTTTGCAATCAAGAGCTTTTGCCCCCACGAAATCACTACTTTTTTTTTTTTTTTGCAAATTATATCTAATTTTAGAGATGATGATAGCAGGGGATTCAGGGGAGTGCGTTCGGGCGATTGCATCCCCCAGAATAGGGAACTTTTTATACTTTTTGTTTTAAAAATAAAACATATCCTAAGTATTTTTCATCTTTGTATTATAAACTTAAATTAAAACCTAAAGTAGATAGGCCTTACTTTCTTAAGAAAGTTAATTCTGCAGAAGAGCTACTTCTCCTTTTCTAAATTTTTTTTTTTTTTTGCAATCCGCTCTTACCTTGATTAGACTTCGAACGACCGCCCTCCCAAACAATCATCCTGGATCCGCCCCTGGATGATAGACTTTTTTAGTAAAATGTGCCCTCAATCGCTTAAATAAATTCCTGTCAAGCTTTCGATCGCTGAAATAAATTTCTGTCTACGGCCCTGCAAAACAGTGACGATTTTAGGGAGTGATCAGTTAGTAATGCCTCCCTGGAGTAACGACACTTCTCCAGAAGTCATATATCCGATCATTCAGAATGTGATTTGTGCATTATCACTTTTCACTCTCAATGTCTTGAAACGCTCCAAAAAGGAACTGTTCTGAAGTATTTACTGGTTGTCCCTATGACCCCATTTCAATATGGCCAACCTTGGACATATACACATTTGAAATATCACCTTTTATGTCAGTGATCCCGAAAACTATCAATTCGACACAAATATAGGATATTTTCGATTCTTTATTCCTGTCGCCCTCCCATTGTCAACTCGAAGCCAACCAAGCCTTATTTTGGACTTACGCAACATCGACAGTGTCACTTTTCATTTTTGCACATGAATTCGACACTAATTTTGTTCGTATTTGACTAATTTTAACTGTCACCTTCACCTCTTGGTAGGGATTTTTTTCAGTATCTCGCCCCCACAACTATGGAGAAATTGAGTTGAGTTGAATTTCAGTTTAGCGTCCCTTTCAGCAGCGAGGCTATGTGAGACGTGGACCTACTGATTAACGTGAAATCCGAACCACATGAGCTCCCGCCGGGAATCGAACCCGGGTCTCCCGCGCCAAAGGCGCGTATGCTAACCGCTTAGCCAGGGAGGAGCTCAACTATGGAGAAATTTCAACCAACTAAGTATAATTATAAATTATCATCTGAAACACAACAGTACGGGTGATCTTTTTCGCAGAGGAATTCGTTAACTACTGTTTCAATATCAATGTTTTTTTTTTTTTTTTGCTCTGCATGCTGGAGATTGCCAAAGAGCTGTACTATTGTGCTATGAATATAGTGGTTTAATTAACTGAATACTCGCTTAGATGATGCTCTCGTCACAGGAAAAGTGAGATACAGTTATAAAAGAAAAACGAAACGAAATATTTAAGTTTTACGTCGCACGTTATGCCGACTATGCTAATGGAGACAGTGATGGTGAGAAACGAATGAAATCGTTTAATGAAGAAGGTGGGAGGAAACTGGAGAAACCCGAGAAAACTCATGCACACGGTGTTTGTCCATAATAAAGTTAATTCAGCGCGAGCTGTGATCTAACCAACAACTCCATGCACCATAGGTAAAGTTATAAGAGAATTGGCGTCTAAACAAATACGGAACATTACTATCAATGAGAGTTGTATAAGATTAGATTTTTATTTATGTCATTCTAAGTTGAAATTTCAATCAATCTTGATCTTCGTTACTGTTCGAAATCCGGACCAACCAGTATTCCCTACCAGGGTAAAGATTAATTGATCGCCAACAGAAATCTAAAATCCTCTGTATAACCCCACGTTACATTATTCCATATACACAATTAAGAGTCCAGCGTAACCTACCAGTTAATAAGTTTTCTTCTTATTATTATTATTTTTAACACCTCAAAAATATCGGCTCATAATTGAACCACTGATTGGAAAAAGGGAATATGTACATAAAAATATATTTTCCACTTTTAAGCTTTCCTCACCAATTGCTGTGCTACAATACAAGATTCTTCTTATTGTCTTAGAGTTTGTCAGTTCTTTTGCTACAATTAATCAGTTATACACTTGTTGAAACAAATACAAATACGCCTCGGAAAGTTTTTTTCTAGCGTTTCTGAAAACTTAGGTCTGATGTACTTATTCCCTTTTGCTGGAAATAGTTGCTGCAAATAGTTGCTGCAAGGACGTGATAAATCTTTTCGGTAGACTTCACAGTCTATAGCTCCTTCACAACTTCCATTTCATCTAAGGCTAAGTAGTTACATTTTAGACATTGAGGAAAAAGTGTGAAATTAATTAAAACCCTTCAAAGTGGAGTTACGAATCTTCAATGTACCCCATTTTGCTGTTGGCCTCGCTCAACGCACTCCCGTCACTGTTCAGGGTGCACGATGGAGTTTCTCCCTTTTAGGAATACTTTCTAAGACAGTGCTAGTTTTTTTCTTTTTTACAGCTGTTTCAATTGAGTTGTATTTGCTAGAACTGTCGGTTAAAGGAAACAAAAGATCCTATACTCAAACACAAATCATCTCTCTAGAAGTTCTAATGAAAAACGAAACGAATCGTCGTAAACATGTTACGTTCTTGAAGAGGAAAACAGCAAAACATTGATTGCACAAACGTATAATGGTATCATTTGCTTGCAAATTTAAAACTTATAGAAGTTGATGGCTTGTTAGGTGAGGGGTTAGTGAACGGGATTTTTGTACTGGTGGGCCAGGGTTCGAATCTCGTTCGTTCTTCTTAAGTTTTTTTTTCTTTAAGCTACACTGAGTTTGTTCATTCCAATTCTTTAAGTTTGAATTAAATCTAATACCAGTTAGTGAATTTAAAATAGCTAACATTATTTTCAAATACGAGACGTTATTACATGTTTATAACTAGCTCACAATACTCAACTTTGATATAAACTCTTGGAGCCTTCATTTATCTCATTTCTTGACGTGTTTTGTTACAAAATTCATGAATCGTGGCGAACAAAATTGCTTTACCAGATAATGGTGACTGCTTTGAAACCAAATGACAAGTATGAGAATTAAACGTATCATATATGTAGTTTGGTGTGGAAAAGAAACCAAATAGCGAATGAAAGGTTTAAGTACAACCACGTTATTAATATAAACTATGCCAAAGATTATTGACTTATATGATTTAAAAAAAATCGATAGAAATTTTGAAAGAACGAAAAATACTAACTTAGAATTTTGTAACTGGAGGCAAGGAAATCTAATTTAAACATACTAAAACATACCATTTAGCGCATATAGAGCATGGATTTGTGCTCAAGGCGCTAGCTAATAATCTGGAGGTTCCCAAGTCGTAACCATGTGTGAATATTCTGTTTAAATTTAGAAGTTTTGGTGATCATTAGTCGGCGATGACACACGTTTAATTGTCTTAAGGTATTTGAATATTTTGATCTTTCAATATTTGAATGATCAAATCTTCAATAATAATAATAATAATAATAATAATAATAATAATAATAATAATAATAATAATAATAATAATAATAATAATAATAATAATAATAATAATAATAATAATAGTTATTATTATTATTATTATTATTATTATTATTATTATTATTATTATTATTATTATTATTATTATTATTATTATTATTAGCAAAGTAATTCAATAACACATTAATATTTTTAATTATTTCTCGATAACTACTCGAACTTAAGACGTCCTCGAATCTAAGTCGCACCCCGATTTCTCTGGGCTAAATTAAAGAAAAATAGTAATATGTTATGGTTTTACTGTTACTAAAGCACTCTTTGATATTGGTCATTTTCGATGATTTTATGTATCCCTCTCCCCTCTCCATGTTGGGGGCACGGTATGACAAAAATTATCCCAGGCCCGAATGTCATGTACGTTGAAAATTTGATCGAAATCTGTTGGATGGTTCAAGAGTTGTTCTATTTATTTTATATATTAATCTCCCCTTCTCTTATTCTCTTCTATGTTTTACCGTCAAAGTGAAAATATTAAAACACAAGTTTCTAGGCCCGAACGTCGTCTATGTTGAAAATTAGATCGAGATCGGTCAGGTGGTTCAAGAGTTGTTAAGTTTTATTAATTTTTATAGATATTTCCCCTCCCCTCCTCCTTCCCTACGTTGTACCATCAAAGGGATATTATAAAAACCACCCCAGGTCCGAATCTCATCTATGTTGATAGTTTGATTAAGATGAGTTCAGTGGTTTAAGCGTAATGAAGTCAACAAGACAGCATTTTTATTTTTATTTTCTTACGTAGTCCCCCTTCCCCTCCCCTACATTGTGCCGTCAAGGCAAAAAATGAAAACATCCCAGGTCCGAACCTTATCTATATTGAATGTTTGATTGATTGGGATCAGTCGGATTGTTCAAGAGTTATTAAGTTTTATTCATTTTCATATATTTACCCTCCCCTCCTCTTCCGCAAGTTCTAATATCAAAATGAAATAACAAAAAGCTTCCCAGGTTCGAATTTCATCTATGTTCAAAATGTGATTGAGAACGATCGGGTAGTTCAAGAGTTATTCACCACCGAACATTATCACGTTTATTTTTTTATTTATAGCTGTTATGTATCTCCCCCCTCCTCTCCATCCTCTACGTTATTCCGTCAAAGTGAAATGGTCAAATCCATCCCTCGCGTTAATCGAGACGGGGACATATAGCCTCATTGCTGACGTCCCCATTAATCCCCCTACTCATACCCTTTAGTGTGTTTAAGTTAGTTTTTTTTTTGGCTTCAGTTGCAAATTTCTAAGTTATTTTTTCTTTGTTTCAAAATTCTCGCATTTATTGTATGATAATACAAGTTAATAATCTTTGACTTGTTTTATATTAATAATCTGAGTTGTTCTTAAACCTTTGGTTTCCAATTTTGTTTTGTCTCTACACCAAACTACAGATATGACAAATTTAATTCTCATACTTTACATTTGATCAAAGCGGTCGCCATGAACTGCTTAAAAGCAATTTTTCCGTCACGAAACACCCAGCAGAGGGCGTACGATATCGTCTACAGCAATGAGAGGAAACTCCGCCTTGTTACGTGACGTCACATGAAGCACGTTCCGTTCAAACACCTAAGCAAAGCTATCATTTTGCTTCTGGTGTGAAAATGGCTCAATACGAAGCTGCTGCTAAAAGCAGCGTAATTGCTTTAATTGAGCATGCGGGCATGAACTATAGCGAGACAGGCGCGAGATATGGCGTTAACCGTGCTACAGCACGGAGGTGGTGGAGGAGATATGAGGAAACAGGAGATGTAAGACGTAAAAGAGGAAGTGGGCGACAAAGAGCTTCCTCTGCCGAAGAAGACCAGAGTTTAATTGCCCAATGCCGTGTGCACCCTTTCATGACTGCCCGACAGTTACGAGAGGAAACCAATTTCCCAGGCGATGTTACGACTGTCCGTCATAGACTCAAATCCTTTCGTTTGAGATCATACAGGGCAGCTGCTAAGGAGCGACTAACAGAAGACCACATGGTGACCGTCTGGCTTTCGCACAGTTAAATATTGCACATGTGTGGGACGAGGTCGTTTTCACAGACGAAAAAATGTTTTACAGTGCACACTTCGGGCCGAAGCGTGTTTACCGACCCCCTGGAAAAAGGTATGCCTCTGAATACGTTTCCCCTTCTGGTCGAATGGGACATGTAACTGTCCACTGTTGGGCATAGATATGCAAGGCTACAAATTTCGGAGGAATCTACAGGATTTCTGGTCGCCTAAACGCCCACAAGTATGTGGAGCATCTTAATGAAACGCTTCCGGAAATAAGAGCTCATGTAGGTGACGGCATATTATATTTGCAACAGGACAATAGCTCGATACATAATTCAAATGTGGTTCAGACATGGTTGCAGAGGCAACCTGATGTCGAAATAGTTGACTGGGTTCCTCATGGAGCAGATCTGAACCCTATTGAAAATATGTGGGCCTCTGTTGCAAGAACATTGCGGGAAACCTGGTCGAACAATCCCCCACGAACATCTAATGATCTTTGGGAGCGTGTTGAAGATGCGTGGTCGATCTGTTAGGAGTTCACTGGCGACGCACAATAAAAGAAACCATAGATTATAATTATTCTCAAGTCACGGCTAAAATAATTTCTACTTTATATGCTAATAAGTTGCGAGACCTTACATTATATGGCCGTGCTTATTTTCTTAATGTATTTGCATTTTCTCAACTCTGGTTTCTTGCTCAAATTTTCCCATTACCAGTCAAATATGAAAGTAAAATCACCATCCATGCTTTATACTTTCTGTGGCATAAACAAATCTTCAGAGTTGCTCGTCCCACTATCTATGAGCCTCTTGCTCATGGAGGTTTACGTATTTTAAATATTCGCCAACAATGCCACAGCTTATTATTACACCGTACATGTGTTTTACTTTGTGTGTATGATTCTTCAATCACAGCTGTGTTACTAAAACAATGTCTTTTTTATGTATCTTTAGATTCGCCAGTCAGTGTTCTACCTTGGTTTCATATGTACCCCCACCTTACTAATGTTATTCTTGATATAAGTTATGCTCTCATCAGTCATGAGAGTATTGAAACGTATACTGTTAAACAATTATATTGTTATTATCACAGTAATATAAGATATGTTCCTAAAATACAGCAGCAATTTCCGACTGTTCAATGGTCGCAAATTTGGGCCAATATTACGGCGAAATTTCTTTCTTTTAGTCTTAAATCGCTTTGGTTTCTTCTTGTACACAATTTAATTGTGACCAATGTACGTAGATATAACATTGGCCTAAGTAATACTATGTATTGTGCTCGTTGCCCTACTGAGGATACAATTGAACATCGTCTTTCAGGGTGTCATGAAAGCAAAGTGATCTGGTCCAAATATTGTTGTATTGTAAGCCGCATTCTCCGTTTGCACCCAAAATATGTCACTGTTACCAACATGTTGCTGCTTCCTGAATATAAACATTTTCCGCAACCAAAGCACAATCTTATTATCTGGTTAACGATAACTACGGCAGCTTTAATACTTGAGGACAATATCAAAGGAAATACTGATCTGTATCTAAAACTTTTAATTTCTCGTATGTCACTTTTTACATCTCAACAACAACGGAAATATTTTGCTAATTATGTAAACGCCATTTATTAACGTTCAAAATTTGTTTTCTGCTTCCTTTTAGTTTAAGTCTGTGCTTAATTATGTAATTGACCTTTTCCTGAATAAAAATTTTAAAAAAAGTGGTATTATGCTTGCTATGTAATCCAAAACCGCCTGTAACAGTGGTTCGAATCTAGTGAAGAAGACCCCTACTTTTTATCACCAGGGATATTTGCAATACGCCTTCTGCTATGTCCGCCTTCGTACGGTCTATTATATGACACATAATGTGGACCGCCATAAGTTTTTACTTAGTAAACAATTTATAAATGTATGAACAAATACCTAGGTATATTAGAGTAACAATGGAATATAGTACTTTCGTCCGACTGACGTCGCTCTGCAAATGTCCATTGTATTACACCGGAAGATGAATTAAATAAAGACTGGAAAATTTGATATAAAAATTGATACGTAATAAGTTAAAGACAAAATATGTAATTATAATCTCATATTTGAAACTAATTTCGACTACAATTAATTCTCTACCTGCTTTCATAAATAATCCAAACCAAACTTCGAGGTTTGGAATGCACAAACTAAGTGTAGCTAAGAGAAAAAATTAACAAGAAGAGCAGAGATTCGAACCCACGACCACCAGCGTAACAATTCCGTTTACTAACCCTTTATCTATCAAACCATGACGTGAACATGACTTTTGTAAGTTATAAATTTGTATCCAAGAAACACCATTAAGCGTATGTGCAACTACTGCTTTGCTCTTTTTCTCTTCAAAAGCGTAACATGCTTAGGACGATTCGTTTCGTTTTCCGTTAGAGTTTCGAAAGAGATTATTTGTGTTTGAGTGTATGATCTTTAGTTTTCTTTAACCGACACTTCTAGCAAATACAACTTAATTCACACAGCAGTTAAACAAAAAACTCGTACTGCCTTAGAAAGTATTCCTAAAAGAAGAAGCTGCATCATGCATCCTGAACAGTGACGTAACTAACGGCAGTGCGTTGAGGGAACCCAGAGTAAAACGGGGCCCATTGAAAATTCGTAATTCCACTATTTTTCCTCGATGTCTAAAATGAGACTACTTTAGCCTTACATGAAAAAGAAGCTGTGGAGGGGACTGCGAAGTCTACTGAAAAGATTTATCACGTCCTTGCAGCAACAACTTTAAGTTTTCGAACAGTAATGAAGAACAAAATTGATTGAAATTTTAACTTAGAATGAAATAACTAAAAATCTAATCTTATATAACTCTCATTGATAGTAGTGTTCCGTATTTGCTTAGACGCCTATTCTTTTATAACTTTACCTATGGTGCATGGGGTCCTTGGTTCGATCCCAGCTCACGCCGAGTGAACTTTATTATAGACAAACACTGTGTGCATGAGTGTCCTCGGGTTTCTCCCGTTTCCTCCCACTTTTTTCATTAAACAATTTCATTTATTTCTCACCATTACTCTCTCCATTAGCATAGTCGGCATACTCGTGGGACGTAAAAATTAGATATTTCGTTTCATTTTTCTTTTAAAATTTTTCATTTTTCATTTTTCATTTTTCTGTATATCACTTTTTCTGTGACGAGAGCAACATCTAAGCGAGTATTCAGTAAATTAAAACACTAAAACCTATATTCATTGCACAATAGTGCAGATGAAGTTTAGCCCTTTGGACAGCAAAAAACGCCAATACATTGATATTGAAACAGTAGTTAACGAATTCCTCTGCGAAAAAGATCACCCGTACTGTTGTGTTTCAGATGATAATTTATAATTATACTTAGTTGGTTGAAATTTCTCCATAGTTGTGGGGGCGAGATACTGAAAAAATCCCTACCAAGAGGTGAAGGTGACATGTAAAAATAGTCAAATACGAACGAAACTAGTGTCGGATTCATATGCAAAGATGAAAAGTGACACTGTGGATGCTGCGTAAGTCCAAAATAAGCCTTGGTTGGCTTCGAGTTGACAATGGGAGGGTGACAGGAATAAAGAATCGAAAATATCATATATTTGTGTCGAATGGATAGTTTTCGGGATCACTGACATAATAGGTGATATTTCAGATGTGTATATGTCCAAGGTTGGCCATATTGAAATGGGGTCATAGGGACAACCAGTAAATACTTCAGAACAGTTCCTTTTTGGAGCGTTTCAAGACATTGAGAGTGAAAAGTGATAATGCACAAATCACATTCTGAATGATCGGAGATATGACTTCTGGGGAAGTGTCGTTGCTCCAGGGAGGCATTACTAACTGATCACTCCCTAAAATCGTCACTGTTTTGCAGGGCCGTAGACAGAAATTTATTTCAGCAATCGAAAGCTTGACAGGAATTTATTTAAGCGATTGAGGGCACATTTTACTAAAATGTCTATCATCCAGGGGCGGATCCAGGATGATTGTTTGGGAGGGCGGTCGTTCGAAGTCAAATCAAGGTAAGAGCGGATTGCAAAAAAA
This sequence comes from Thermobia domestica, assembly GCF_964235325.1. Lineage (NCBI taxonomy): Eukaryota > Metazoa > Arthropoda > Insecta > Zygentoma > Lepismatidae > Thermobia > Thermobia domestica. The sequence continues at coordinate 253,547,913 of NC_137459.1, read as the reverse complement.
GAAAAGAAAAAAGAAAGAAAGAAAGAAAAGAAAAAAACAGTTAATGAGAAAGAGCTCTTCTGTAGAATTAACTTTCTTAAGAAAGTAAGGCCTATCTACTTTAGGTTTTAATTTAAGTTTATAATACAAAGATGAAAAATACTTAGGATATGTTTTATTTTTAAAATAAAAAGTATAAAAACTTCCTTATTCTGGGGGATGCGATCACCCCAAACACACTCCCCTGAATCCGCCCCTGCTATCACCATCTATAAAATTATTTATATATACAAAAAAAAGTAGTGATTTCGTGGGGGCAAAAGCTCTGGATTGCCAAGGCCTGCATCCTGTGTATGTCCCTGCTGCTCTGAGTTATCAAAAGCTCCTCTCCAAAGGTAAGACATAAAATGTAAATAATAAACGTGTAACATAGAATACAATATAAATAGAAAGTATGTTATAATTAGGAAGTAGAAAATAATTATAAAATAAAGTTGAAGCACAATTTAAAAAAAATCAATAATACTTGAAAGTAAAATATACTTTTAAAACAATTTTGCATTTATGCAGGGCTACAAACAAGTGAGTAAATTTAGTAACAAATATAATATTGGAAAATTATTTCGAATTAAACTAGCTGTGACTACATTACTTCAAACTTGAACTTGTGGAATATACAGTATGAGCGTAGCTCAAATAAAATAATCAATAAGAATGATCTTGATTGGAAGCTCGGACCATCCACGTAGGAGTAACTTACATTAACCATTCACCTAACAGACAATGACGCACAGGGCTTGGCACTAATTTATCAGATGGTTCTATCAAATGTAACTTAATTAAAACAATAGTAACAAATTTTAAAGCTTTAAAAAGTGTCCTGAAGAAGAGCAAGTTCATTTTGCACATTGTAACTAAGTTACAAGAGTTTTTTTCACCAAATATCAGAACAGCGCATCCACCAAGTCAACTTTTGGAATATCCCTTTAAGGTAGCTTTCAACGCAGCTAAGGGAAAAGTATCTCTGAAAGTTCTGAAGATCTTTCTCTCCTGTCGTAATCATCTGATGCTCTAAAAAGAGTTCACCTCATTAATTCGACAACTGCCTAATGTGATCCTCGCAGTTCGAAAACTTCCCTTCTTATCTTTCACAAAATCAGAATTTTCGTCATAATACGAATGCTGTCCGATCATTTTTCCCCAATTCTAAATCTGTGTATACAAATCATCCCTCTCTGTCTCCATACTTGAATATCTCTCTCTCTCTCTCTCTCTCTCTCTCTCTATATATATATATATATATATATATCTGTGTCTCAATGTCACCCACGAAGTCATATGGCTTGAGATCAAACCTTCGACTCTTGAAACCAAATGTAAGCTCTTTAGCAATGTGCTATCGTAACTCTATAGGTTTGTTGTTAAAACCAGTGTCTTTTAGACTTTCTTCGGGGGGGGGGGGAAAGAAGAGATTCTCCGGCGACATAAGATTTTCACTTTTTATTAGTGTATTACTATACATTTGATCAAAAAATACGTATTTATGAAGCTCAAGAGAGGGGGAATTACACCCTCTTGTCCTGCTCAAATGACGCCCCTGAAACATTTGCTTGCACTTACTGAAAAGAAATTAAATGAGTCATTGAATAAAACTCGTTTCTGTCCGAAGCTCTCTGAAGCTCTGGGAAGATTGTGTGACTTTCCTTTAATTTAGGCTCTTAAAAATATTTCAGAACAAACGAATGGAAAAGACTGTTTTAAAGCTATAGCGTTGTAAACTTGATTCCTGTTACTTTTTCAGCTGAATGGAAAGAGTGTACTACGTCAAACACACTGCTTTAGACAAGGAGAGATGGAGGATGGGGAGGAATTGGAATAAATACTAGAAGCAACTAATCGATTGATACATGTATTGCGGGAATGCATAAGAAAACTGAGCAAGAGTTTGTTATTCAATTGGACTTAGCATTTTTGTAACAAATTTTATGCCGCGGACTGTACATTGTCATGGGGAATCATGGGGACACGACCGAGCCCTCTTTCAGCAAATTGTCGATAACTTATATCGAGAGAACCGGAGCTGATAGTGGGATGGGTCCAACGTTGGACAACGTGGACCTATAATTCGCATAGAAAACAAAATGAGGTGGCGCCAGCCAGCCTTACTTATTTCCACATGATAATATAAAATTATATTGTGTGAAATATACGCGCGGGTTAGCTAGTAATATTTATTATTATTATTATTATTATCAACAACGTCTTTCCCTTACGTGTGCATGTTTGACATGAAACCAAAGAGAAGATTCATCATTCGTATAAAGAACAAGAATAGATAGTTACTTTCACTGTGAATGACGGCGAAAAATATGAAAAGAGTTACTACCTGTAGCGAAAAGAAACAATACCTTCTCTCAAATGGATAAAAAATAAATTCAAGGTAGATTCGAAGTTGGGTGGCCGGCTCGAAAAGCCAGTGCTTTGTCCACTCACCCGCTGTGTCGTTAGGGGTTACAACTACTACATTAACAGCTATCGCTTCCGTAGGTTGTATACTATGATCACGTGTTCCTTCTTTGCTGGATGTCGACAATGTTCTTTCATGAAGTAGTTAAACCTACATGCTATGTAATACATGAGGAATTTAGACCTACATGCTCTCCATATAATGTAATCAAAGGTCATGCTGGGAATAAGAAACGGAAGATTGCTTGAACAAAACCATACCTATTGGCATCAGACGAAATATTTATCTACGAGGCATGCACAGTAACATAATTCAGAAAAGTTCCAATTTAGTTCACTAAACGAAGAAAGAGGTATAGGAAGCAAACATGCTGCGTCAACGAGATCGACCAGAGTTGAGAGAGGCGGAAGATGTGTAGTAATGCAACAACTTTGGATAAATTGATGATTCGTTCTGTATCCTGTAATATATTGTATGTTATACATCACAACTTTACAGGAGAGTAGAGAAAGACTTACTAACACTATCATATAGAAAGCTTTACTAACCCGATCATATAGATACAAATGGATGCAACCGTGAGTACTACAACTTGGATGTAACGAAAGCCGCTTAGACATTCAGTGATTTGCAGGGTTGTATATTCACTAAAACACAAGGCACAATACAATTCTTTGTACTTCAGCTTCCAGTAGCTAGATACATGTAATTTCTGGTCAGATAATGAAACTGCTGTAGGATTTTACATATATGATGTATTGCAGGATACAAAATGCTTTGCATTACTTGCTTGTTTGTAGGCAGCTACTAGTTTAGTGTTCTGAAAGGGTTTATGTAAACTAGGGATGGCTAATTCCAGAATTTTTACTTTCCGGACTCCCGAAAGCAAAACAGACAAATTCCAGAATTCGCAAAATTATGGATTTCGGAAAGTTCAGAAATTGGAAAAAAATCCGGAATTTAGAAATTTCTCATTTCTTAAACATGCCGTAATTCCGAAAAATCCGGATTTTTTCCGAATCCCGGTTATATTTCTGAATTACAAAATTTTCTAAATTCAGGATTCTTTCCGAATTACTAAATTTTACCGGATTCCATAATTTTCCGAAATCCGGAAAATGAAATTTCCACTTCCGGAAAATGAATTTATCTCGGTTAATATGTGCATGATTCTGTACACACCTTCATCTCTAGATGGTGAACCATGAGCAAAGCGAATTGATCATTAATCTTCTGTGCAGCCATTATTTTATGCGAAAAAAAAATTACCTGGTGTGTTTGTCCTTTCCCAAGCAAAATTCGTAAATCATCTTCGTGATACAGCTGTGTGATTCCACCCTCTTAAGGATTGCTCATTTAGTATAAGAAGTCATTCTTCGATTCTTCACGACCTCTTTGTAAAAAAATCTTTGAGTTGAAAAGGACCTGATCCTAGGTTGATTAGCTGTATTACTCAGAAGTCCAGCATTTTCCCCTACATTATCTTCACACAGGAAATCATAAACCAAATATTACTAAGTTCAGCCATGATGTTCGGAGCGAGCCGGTAATGTTCTTCCTGTAACGATATTTACACCAAAGTGCATGCCGAATCTCATTTATTCGATGAGACCTGGAGACAAATTAGTGCCCACTACTAAACTAAATGACATGCAATGCAGGAAAATTACAGAAATAATAACACTTTTACAGTAATTTAGCCGAGCATATTCAAATGTACGCTAATAATAATAATAATAATAATAATAATAATAATAATAATAATAATAATACATATTCACCTTCACTGTATAGTTTTAACTTCAACGAACTACTTACGTCATCGTGCGCGTGGACATCGGTTCGAGTCCATTAGGGACTATTGAACACAGTGGTTCTTAAACATAGTTTGGCCACAATTGTAAGTTCCGTCATTATTAGGTCAGCTGTTCGTTTTAGTGTTTCGTAGAAATGATTATTGTTAATGTCTAGTACTGATAATACGTTTTGTCTTTGCGTATTGCTTTTATTCTTGTATTCATTTCGGAAGAGAAGAATATCCGAACAAATACCACAATAATTCATCTTATTTTGAATCTAAACGTCATTCGCAATTAGTAAAGAACAAAAATTGAATGTTCCGGCGTAGCCGCAAAACGTAAAAAAAAATGGAAGTGGTTGATTTCGAACCCATACTCATGGTCATTAAGAATACAATAACCACAAGCCTTAAATCTTTTGACTACGATTTCTACGCTGGATAAAATATAACTTATTGAAATTCTATACTGCTCCCGTTATATCAAGTTTATACGGATGTTTTTCTCCTCTTATTACAAAGAATTCGAAGATGTTGTAATAATTTTGATACTTGGCGATCACTGACAAAAAAAACGAGTAAACACTGTGTATGCCCTTTACAATAATTTAAATATAGGGTGCATTTCTTCATTCGCTTTTCTCTCTTCATGTATTTCTTGACATTTCTTTTTCGTTTCTTTATTTCGCTTTCTTCTCTCTCTATTTATCTTCATCTCTTACTGATTACTTCTGTACGCACCTTCTCCCTTCTCGTACCTGTGCTGCGTCAGAGCTAAACCGGACCTCTTTGCAAGACGTATTGACCAGCCTAACCTAAACACAAGCCTGTCAGTAATTACCGTCGAAGTCGTAGTCGAGACGTTTAAGGCATGTAGTGATTGTGTTTTTAATGACCATGAGTATGGGTTCGAACCTCTTCCATTTTTTTTACTTCTTGGAGCTACGTCGGAACGTTCAATTTGTATTTTTAACTAATTGCAAATGGCGTTTACATTCAAAATAAGAGGAATTATGGTGGCATTTGTTCGGATATTCTTCTCTTTCAAAATGAAGACAAGAATAAAAGCAATACGCAAAGACAAAAAGTATTACCAGTACTAAACATTACAAATAATAATTGCTAAGAAATACTACATTCTATCTTGTTTGTCATTTCTCAATAGCTGTATGCATTATTAACATTTTTTTAAAAATCCTAACAGGGGATTTGAACTGACGTCCTTTGCATTTGTAATCTAACACCTTAACCACTACATAAAGATCATTGTTTGGTAAATGTTTAGTTGTTTGCGTATTTCTTCGTATTTGTTTTTTGTGTTCCCACTTTGACAAATTTTACTCTTTTTCTCCGTTTAGCAACTGTTTCTGGATTTCTCTTTCGGTGTGGTCCTTTATTTATATTATGCACTATTCGTATTCACAGCTTGTGCCTTTCTGCAATGACTTATTCAGATTAGACATTTATTTTTGCCCCCACTAAACATTTGATTGATTCAATTCTCATATTCCCCATTGCGAATCTGTAGTATTTTTTAATTGATCTTAAAACAGTGTTGGCCTATTTTGTCAGTTTTCATATAGATGATCCATTTCAATTCTTTCAATAGTTTCAATTGTATTCATATCGATTAAAACTAACCAAAGCAATGTGGCATTTGTTTATGATTCTTTGAATCATATTGGTTTAAGCCACGCGAAATCAACATACAATTAATGTACAAGCAAAAATAATTAATTACTAATATACTAATTTTTCTTATTCTGAAAATCGTATAATCGCTTCTTCACAGTCAATATATATATATATATATATATATATATATATATATATATATATATATAGAGAGAGAGAGAGAGAGAGAGAGAGAGAGAGAGAGAGAGATAGGGGGGAGGGAGAGAGATAATTATTGATTATTATTGTTTCCATATTGACAAATAGTTAGAAAAATGTAACAATGATTCAACATCTTTATGTTATTTTCTTTCTATTAGGAGTTTGTATACCTGATTTCGCATTCCCAGCTTCAGCAAATCCCTATTTCGGCACTTTGTGGATAAATAAAGGTAATGTTCAATATTATTGAAATTGTCCCCTTCTTTCACTTAGAAGCCGAAATCTCAGGAATACTTAAGAGTCAATCAGTTTTGTGATCAACCATGTGCTACTCGACCATCTCCGAAAAAAATCTATTTTTTTGCTCCTAAATTTTTGTCTAAAATCACTTGAAAGGGGTAAAATCTGGGCCTACAGTAGCAACATTTTTGGACATTGAAGATATGTTTGGGAAGAGGAAGAAACTGACGTAGAGATGTAAATGTATCTGTGCATGTAGCCCGGGGTCACAAGTTAATACACACAAAAAAATGCAGATCTGTAGCTGCTCCCAAATAGCAGAAAAAAAGATCGTAAATTTGGGGAATTATGACAATTTGGCATACTTCACTGTCCAATATCTCCGATGGACCTGGATTAAAAAAAAAAGTATGAAATTTTGGGAATAGTTACTCATTTGGTATACCATAACACACAATAAAGCGCGTTTTGTTTTTATGAGAAGAAGGGAGTCAAAGTATTAAGGAATGACGTCATACTCTAGGAGGTGTTTTGTCCACAAATACAACTGGAAATAAGTTGTTGTGAACACTTGCGAGTCTGGCATGTAAAATTTCGGGGAACATCAAAGAAAGTGACTTAAATGGTACTACCTAGCCCAACATGTACATTATCTTCGATTTTATTTCTTGCCTTTCTGCGTACCTTCACGGACCCCCTGAGGTATGTCGAGAACTCCGTTATAATCGTTCCACAGCCTGAATATTATATTCCAAATAAATATAATTTCTATTTGTATGTTATTTGTCATTAGTATATAAGTTAATTTAGAATAAAATATTGAATACTTTGGAGTTCAAAATATTGGGGGGACACGTCCCCCACGTTCCCCGCCAGAGACAACCGTGGTTGTGAAGTAAAATAATGTAGGATGATTGGTTAGTCCAATCAAGGTTCTCATGCTCCTTTCTTTTCTCTAGTTCTGACTCACAGTCTCATCACACTCACAGCAGCATTAGTGAAGAATGTCGCTATAAACACGAGGCAAGAAAGGTCAATATGCACACCTGACAAAAAATCCACAAGTACTCATTCCTGTTGCTGTTTGCTATACCAATGATATTCAATCATGCTTGTTTTAATTGTCAACTCATGCAGGAGGCTGTTGTCCTTTCGCTTGATCCACATTCCCCAGTCAGTGAGTAGTAGGGACCCGCGTTGGCCCGAATGACTCATCCTCACTCTCTTTCATGACCGGGGTGAAAGGTCAATGACCTGGCCCGGGGGCAATGACCTAGGGGTACTTAGGACCACCCCCTCTAAATTTTGGCAGGGGTACCATGGCCCACCCCCTAAATTTTGGCAGGGGTACATAGGACCACCCCCCTTAAATTTTGGAAATTGCCAAATCTAAAAATTTGGTGTGGTAGCCTAGGACCATAGTATGTACCTCTATCAGTATTGGGTGTCTATGTCGTTCCCTTTTATGGGTAAAAAATTGCCAAAAATTCAAATTTCGGGGGTTTTTGACCTAATTTATCCCCTTTGATGAGGTATTATTACCCTATATAGTTATATGGACGTATACAGGGGTCCATTCCCTTTCATAAGACATGGGTATATTAATGCACCCTTGAAAAATTTGGGAGGGGTACCTTGGCCCACCCCTTAAATTTTGGAAATTGCCCAATTTAAACATTGGGTATTATAGTACAGGACCCTAATATCTATTATGATAAATTTGGACGGTCCACCTTGTTTCCTTCTAGGGGTACAAAATTGCCAAAAATATAAACGTAAGCAATACGTTATACCACGTGTTTGGTTTTCGACCTAATTTATCTCCTTGGATGAGGTCCTATTACCTTATATAGTTATATGGTCATGTATAGTGGTCCATTATCTATCATAAGACATGGGTACATTGGTGCACCCCTTGAAAAATTTGGGAAGAGTACCTTGGCCCACCCCTTAAATTTTGGAAATTGCCAAATCTAAAAATTTGGTGTGGTAGCCTAGGACCATAGTATGTACCTCTATCAGTATTGGGTGTCTATGTTGTTCCCTTTCATGGGTAAAAAATTGCCAAAAATTCAAATTTCGGGGGTTTTTGACGTAATTTATCACCTTTGATGAGGTGTTATTACCCTATATAGTTATATGAGCGTATACAGGAGTCTATTATCTTTCATAAGATATGGGTACATTGGTGCACCCCTTTAAAAATTTGGGAGGGGTACCTTGGCCCACCCCTTAAATTTTAGAAATTGTCCAATTTAAACATTGGGTGTTATAGTACAGGACCCTAATATGTATTATGATAAATTTGGATGGTCCACCTCGTTCCCTTTTAGGGGTACAAAATTGCCAAAATATAAACGTAAGCAATACGTAGTACCACGTGTTTGGATTTTGGTCGATTTTATCCCCGTTGATGAGGTCCTATTACCTTATATGGTTATATGGGCGTATACAGGTGTCCATTACCTTTCATAAGACATGGGTACATTAATGCACCCCTTGAAAAATTTGGGAGGGGTACTTTGGCCCACCCCTTAAATTTTGGAAATTGACCAATTTAAACATTGGGTATTATAGTACCGGATCCTAACATGTATTATGATAAATTTGGATGGTCCACCTCGTTTCCTTCTAGGGGTACAAAATTGTCAAAATATAAACGTAAGCAATACGTTGTACCACGTGTTTGGTCTTTTGGCCCAATTTATCCTCTTGGATGAGGTTCTATTACCTTATATGGTTATATGGTTATGTATAGGGGTCTATTCCCTATCATAAGACATAGGTACATTTGTGCACTCCTTTAAAAATTTGGGAGGGGTACTTTGGCCCACCCCTTAAATTTTAGAAATTGCTCATTTTATATATTTGGTATTATAGTACTGGACCCTAACATGTATTATGATAAAATTTGGGTGGTCCACCTCGTTCCCTTTTAGGGGTACAAAATTGCCAAAATATAAACGTAAGCAATACGTTGTACCACGTGTTTGGTCTTTTGGCCCAATTTATCCTCTTGGATGAGGTTCTATTACCTTATATGGTTATATGGTTATGTATAGGGGTCTATTCCCTATCATAAGACATAGGTACATTTGTGCACTCCTTTAAAAATTTGGGAGGGGTACTTTGGCCCACCCCTTTAATTTTGGAAATTGCCCCTTTTACATGTTTGGTATTATAGTATAGAACCCTAATATATATTACTATAAATTTGGGTGGTTCACCACGTTTCCTTTGATGGGTACGAAATTGCCAAATTTTAGTACAACCACGTGTTTGGTTTCGGCTCAATTTATCCCCTTGGATGAGGTCCTATTACCTTATATGGTTATATGATCATGTATAGGGGTCCATTCCATATCCCCTTAAATTTTGGAAATTTTCCAATTTAAGCATTCGGTATCATAGTACATGACCTCAACATGTATCATGATAAATTTGGGTGGTCCATCTTGTTCCCTTTCATGGGTAAAAATTATTAAAATATAAACATAAGCAATATGTTGTACCATGCGTTTGGTTTTTGGCCCAATTTCTTCCCTTTGATGGGGTTCTATTACCTTATATTGTTATATGGTCATGTATATGGGTTCATTTCCTATCATAAGACATGGGTACATTGACGCACCCCTTGAAAAATTTGGGAGGGGTATCTTGGCTCATCCACTCGGTTTTAGAAATTGTTTTAATATAAGCATTTGGTATCATAGTACAGGACTTCAATATGTACCACTATAAATTTGGATGGTCCACATCGTTCCCTTTCATGGGTAAAGAACTACCAAAAATCGAATTTCGGAGGTTATTGACACCTATTTAGCACGTTATATGGTTTATTACCTTTATAAGTTTATGTTCCCTTTTAAATTTGGGAATTATCAAATAACAAAATTCGGTAAACGTTTTCTAGGACCCGTTGGTATTCCTCTTATGGCCAAATATTCAAAATTTAAATGTTATTGACCGGCTTTATTATTGAATAAGTACAGGATTTATTACTTTTTTCATAAGACACAGGTGTATTTGTGTACCAATCTTAAATTTTGGGAGGGGGTACATTTCTTATTGTCATATCAATAATTGGTAATTGTTCTTTGGGTAAATCATTGTGATCACGTGATCAGTTATTGACATATGATGGGATTAGGAGTCCAGGACATTGGTACATTGAAACTTTGTAGGATAATTTGAGAATGCGTCATTGGTATTGATTATTACAGCCAAATATAAACGTAAGCAAGACGTTGTACCACGTGATTGACCTTGAGTTTTAGAAATCTGATAGCTAACCTAATTGAAACTTATGACTCATAGTCTTAAGGGAATACATGCTACAACACTGGCAAAGTTATTGTTGATGCAATTTGATTGGCTGATCACTATCTTTCCTGCAATCTGATTGGCTGATCACTATCTTTCGTGCAATCTGATTGGTTGATGAGTTTCAAATCTTTGCTGAATTCAGTTTTGTTTTAACATTTAAAAAGTTTTTGAATTTTTTGTTTGAAACTTTGGTTTGACATTTTTTCGTGTGATATTTTTAGTTTAAAAATTTTTGTTTCGAAAGTTTTGTTTGAAAATTTTGTTTCAAAATTTTGTTTGAAACTTTTCGTTTGAAATTTTTGTTTGAAAAAATTTTTGTTTGAAATTTTTGTTTCAAAATTTTGTTTGAATTTTTTTTGCTTGAAACATTTTGTTTGAAAATTCTTGCTTTCAAATTTTTTGTTTGAATTTTTTGTTTCAGAATTTTGTTTGAAATTTTTTTTGACAACTTTTGTTTCAAAATTTTTTGTTTAAAATTTTTTTGTTTGAATTTTTTTTCGTTTCAAAATTTTGTTTAAAATTTTTGTTTGAAATTTTTCGTTTCCAAATTTTTTTTGTTTAATTTTTTTTAAGTTTGTGCACTCATTAGTGAAGAACCGAAACTGCTTAAAAGAAAATTTTGTTTGAAATTTTTTCGTTTAAAAAATTTTCTTTCAAAATTTTGGTTTGACATTTTTAAAAGTTTGTGCGCTTATTAGTAAAGAACCGGAACTGTTTAGAACAAAAACCTTTGTCAATATTTGTTTTCATGATGCAATAGTACACGTCAGAACATGGGTTTGTTCTTGAAATGAAAAAACACAATTCATTGAAATGGATCATTTTATTACACTCCACATACATCCATACCAGATAGTGGTTCTGGATATTGTCGATACAATGTATTTTGAACTTCTTGCACTAGTTTATCTTTAGCATATAATTTTAATTCCAGTTGAAGTTTTTTAAGGTCTATTGCAATATCAATTGGTGGAAACTCAATGTCCATTTGATCACAAATAAACTGTTTATCAATACAGGTATGCACCCACGAACGATGTTGACAACCATCACAATATCTAGATACATGTTGTACAATATGCATAACACATTTTTCAAAATAGTACTTTTTCAAGAATATACTTGTTTTGATGCAGACTTCCACTGCATGTTTCACACACTGAAATACGCTGATGAATTTGTTCCATTCCGTTTGCGTTAGATACACCATGTTACGAGGGACATGAAATGTACTCTTTTTACGTAACAACACCATCTTCTCTTCGAGGACTGTACGCAGCACCACTTCATGATTTGAGCCTAATGATTTGACTATGGTCACATTTAGCTCATCATGAAAATAATCGTTCATTTGGTCGATTCGTGCCATTCTTCACAGGTCAGTTGTACACCAAATTGTTCTGCTTTGCCCAATCGAATCACAGGTTCAAATGTTCTAGCACTGATACCAATCATCACATGTTTTGTTTGAAATATATTTATTGGATAATAGCTTGCGAAGATGAACTCTTTATCGTTAGAAGTACACATCTTTCCTCCTGAAAAGCACTTGCTCAAATGATTTCGTGGGATGACACTGTATTTGCTGGTTTATAGTTATTGCTGACGTCATTGGTAAGGAATGTGCTGACGTTTGAATTCATGATTTCATCACAGTTGCTGACGTCATGCCGACCAACCAAATTCATACAACTATGGCTGACGTCATTGGAAAGAAATGTGCTGATTCATGATTTCATCACAATTGCTGACGAATCTGGCTGTGTACTAAATTCAAATTGATGACTTCGACCCAAGAATCCTTTGTAACATAAAGATACAGATCCAGTATTTAAGAAACGCAGCACTTCTTCTTGTTTTGATGCTTCCATGGGTAAATATCTTGCTGGTAAAATTATATTCTTATCATTTTCAAGCTTCACTACGATTCTTAATCCAAACTTTGTAGAGATCATTTGGCTAGCTAAGATTCTATAAGGTACATTCTGTTGTAAATCAGTAATCTTGGTAAATGATTTCATCACATCACGTGTGTTTAGAAACTGCAGACAAGTAGCCATGATGACGTTATCATGAATACTAACTCGAACGATGATGCAAAACTGATGACGTTGCGTTATCATGTTCTGACGTGTACTATTGCACCACATGTTGCCAGAGGTTTTTGCTCTAAACAGTTCCGGTTCTTTACTAATGAGTGCACAAACTTTTAAAAATGTCAAAACCAAACTTTGAAACAAAAATTTAGAACAAAAAATCTTTGAAACAAAATTTTGAAACGAAAAAACATTCAAACAAAAAAATTTCAAACGAAAGAAATTCAAACAAAATTTTGAAACAAAAAAAATTTCAAACACAATTTTGAAACAAAAAATTTCAAACAAAAATTTTTTCAAACAAAAATTTCAAACGAAAAGTTTCAAACAAAATTTTGAAACGAAAAAAATTTCAAACAAAAAAATTTTAAACAAAAAATTTTGAAACAAAAGTTGTCAAAAAAATTTCAAACAAAATTCTGAAACAAAAAATTCAAACAAAAAATTTAAAAGCAAGAATTTTCAAACAAAATGTTTCAAGCAAAAAAAAATTTCAAACTAAAAAATTTTTACGTTTCACGGTTAACCGTCAAACTTTATCCGGTTTTTAACTATTCGATTAACAAATAAACGGTTTTGATCATATTTATCATTGAGTGTAAAATGTTGAACGAAAACAAGATTTTTAAATGTAAAACAAAACTTAAAAACTGAATACAGTAAAGATTTAAAACTCATCAACCAATCAGATTGCACGAAAGATAGTGATCAGCCAATCATATTGCAGGAAAGATAGTGATCAGCCAATCAAATTGCATCAACAATAACTTTGCCAGTGTTGTAGCATGTATTCCCTTAAGACTATGAGTCATAAGTTTCAATAAGGTTAGCTATGTATCCCTGTACACTACCTCATCAAGGTCAATCACGTGGTACAACGTCTTGCTTACGTTTATATTTGGCTGTAATAATCAATACCAATGACGCATTCTCAAATTATCCTACAAAGTTTCAATGTACCAATGTCCTGGACTCCTAATCCCATCATATGTCAATAACTGATCACGTGATCACAATGATTTACCCAAAGAACAATTACCAATTATTGATATGACAATAAGAAATGTACCCCCTCCCAAAATTTAAGATTGGTACACAAATACACCTGTGTCTTATGAAAAAAGTAATAAATCCTGTACTTATTCAATAATAAAGCCGGTCAATAACATTTAAATTTTGAATATTTGGCCATAAGAGGAATACCAACGGGTCCTAGAAAACGTTTACCGAATTTTGTTATTTGATAATTCCCAAATTTAAAAGGGAACATAAACATATAAAGGTAATAAACCATATAACGTGCTAAATAGGTGTCAATAACCTCCGAAATTCGATTTTTGGTAGTTCTTTACCCATGAAAGGGAACGATGTGGACCATCCAAATTTATAGTGGTACATATTGAAGTCCTGTACTATGATACCAAATGCTTATATTAAAACAATTTCTAAAACCGAGTGGATGAGCCAAGATACCCCTCCCAAATTTTTCAAGGGGTGCGTCAATGTACCCATGTCTTATGATAGGAAATGAACCCATATACATGACCATATAACAATATAAGGTAATAGAACCCATCAAAGGGAAGAAATTGGGCCAAAAACCAAACGCATGGTACAACATATTGCTTATGTTTATATTTTAATAATTTTTACCCATGAAAGGGAACAAGATGGACCACCCAAATTTATCATGATACATGTTGAGGTCATGTACTATGATACCGAATGCTTAAATTGGAAAATTTCCAAAATTTAAGGGGATATGGAATGGACCCCTATACATGATCATATAACCATATAAGGTAATAGGACCTCATCCAAGGGGATAAATTGAGCCGAAACCAAACACGTGGTTGTACTAAAATTTGGCAATTTCGTACCCATCAAAGGAAACGTGGTGAACCACCCAAATTTATAGTAATATATATTAGGGTTCTATACTATAATACCAAACATGTAAAAGGGGCAATTTCCAAAATTAAAGGGGTGGGCCAAAGTACCCCTCCCAAATTTTTAAAGGAGTGCACAAATGTACCTATGTCTTATGATAGGGAATAGACCCCTATACATAACCATATAACCATATAAGGTAATAGAACCTCATCCAAGAGGATAAATTGGGCCAAAAGACCAAACACGTGGTACAACGTATTGCTTACGTTTATATTTTGGCAATTTTGTACCCCTAAAAGGGAACGAGGTGGACCACCCAAATTTTATCATAATACATGTTAGGGTCCAGTACTATAATACCAAATATATAAAATGAGCAATTTCTAAAATTTAAGGGGTGGGCCAAAGTACCCCTCCCAAATTTTTAAAGGAGTGCACAAATGTACCTATGTCTTATGATAGGGAATAGACCCCTATACATAACCATATAACCATATAAGGTAATAGAACCTCATCCAAGAGGATAAATTGGGCCAAAAGACCAAACACGTGGTACAACGTATTGCTTACGTTTATATTTTGACAATTTTGTACCCCTAGAAGGAAACGAGGTGGACCATCCAAATTTATCATAATACATGTTAGGATCCGGTACTATAATACCCAATGTTTAAATTGGTCAATTTCCAAAATTTAAGGGGTGGGCCAAAGTACCCCTCCCAAATTTTTCAAGGGGTGCATTAATGTACCCATGTCTTATGAAAGGTAATGGACACCTGTATACGCCCATATAACCATATAAGGTAATAGGACCTCATCAACGGGGATAAAATCGACCAAAATCCAAACACGTGGTACTACGTATTGCTTACGTTTATATTTTGGCAATTTTGTACCCCTAAAAGGGAACGAGGTGGACCATCCAAATTTATCATAATACATATTAGGGTCCTGTACTATAACACCCAATGTTTAAATTGGACAATTTCTAAAATTTAAGGGGTGGGCCAAGGTACCCCTCCCAAATTTTTAAAGGGGTGCACCAATGTACCCATATCTTATGAAAGATAATAGACTCCTGTATACGCTCATATAACTATATAGGGTAATAACACCTCATCAAAGGTGATAAATTACGTCAAAAACCCCCGAAATTTGAATTTTTGGCAATTTTTTACCCATGAAAGGGAACAACATAGACACCCAATACTGATAGAGGTACATACTATGGTCCTAGGCTACCACACCAAATTTTTAGATTTGGCAATTTCCAAAATTTAAGGGGTGGGCCAAGGTACTCTTCCCAAATTTTTCAAGGGGTGCACCAATGTACCCATGTCTTATGATAGATAATGGACCACTATACATGACCATATAACTATATAAGGTAATAGGACCTCATCCAAGGAGATAAATTAGGTCGAAAACCAAACACGTGGTATAACGTATTGCTTACGTTTATATTTTTGGCAATTTTGTACCCCTAGAAGGAAACAAGGTGGACCGTCCAAATTTATCATAATAGATATTAGGGTCCTGTACTATAATACCCAATGTTTAAATTGGGCAATTTCCAAAATTTAAGGGGTGGGCCAAAGTACCCCTCCCAAATTTTTCAAGGGTGCATTAATATACCCATGTCTTATGAAAGGGAATGGACCCCTGTATACGTCCATATAACTATATAGGGTAATAATACCTCATCAAAGGGGATAAATTAGGTCAAAAACCCCCGAAATTTGAATTTTTGGCAATTTTTTACCCATAAAAGGGAACGACATAGACACCCAATACTGATAGAGGTACATACTATGGTCCTAGGCTACCACACCAAATTTTTAGATTTGGCAATTTCCAAAATTTAAGGGGGGTGGTCCTATGTACCCCTGCCAAAATTTAGGGGGTGGGCCATGGTACCCCTGCCAAAATTTAGAGGGGGTGGTCCTAAGTACCCCTAGGTCATTGCCCCCGGGCCAGGTCATTGACCTTTCACCCCGGTCATGAAAGAGAGTGAGGATGAGTCATTCGGGCCAACGCGGGTCCCTACTACTCAGTGTATACAGCGAGTGAGTGTTCACTGACTGGGGGATGTAGATCAAACGAAATAACAATAGTCTCCTCCGTGAGTTGACAGTTAAAACAAGAATGAACATGAGTGAATATCATTGATTTATATTAAAATATATTAAAATACTCTTATATCGACTCAGTATTTCTGAACAAATTAGATTTTCTTGAAAACGTTGACCGGCATTTTTTTTTCGATCACTTAGCATGGATTGACTCTGAAGTATTTTTTATCGTTATTTTAAACTAAAATATGAATTTTAGTTTCAGACCTCTAACTTAAGCAAATCCTCGTATTCGGTACTTTCTGATTATGCAGATGTAAGTTTGAGTATTTTAAAAATATCCCCCTTTAGGCGTAGAATCTTTAGAAACTCTGAAACGTGCGTTCCTTTACTTTAGTGAAGAAATACGCATTTTCGAAAAAAAAAAAAAAAAGCTTCTTTATCCCTTGCTTTCGTGCCACGAGGAGTATTCCGTGCAAATTTTACGTGTCTACATATGGTAGTATGATGTGTGCGAGAATAAGTTAGCGTTTCTACTATTTTATGTAAAACACATAGAGATATACATAGTATATATTAGGAAATTGGGTAGTGTTTTCTTATTATCTTGTAGCGATAACGTTATGACTTTTACGGATATGACTTCCCTAAAGACTATCTCCTCCTTACAAAACATTTCAAAATTTATTGGTATTTAATTTATCTTACTTTCATTAAAATGGAGTTGCATTTTTTTTTCGACTCACGTATGTTTCTAAATGGATATATTTTAATTTCACCATTTCTTTAAATTTATGGTAATTTCCTTCGAATGTAAATTTAAGATTACGAATAAACGGTGGAAAGGCATCAGGTGGTCTGACTTGGTTTAAATGCAAGCAGAATTCGTACGAAGAAACATTCGAAGGAAAAATTGAGAGAATAGTAATACATAGAAAAGAATATTAAATACACACGACGTTATAATTGATAAACATATACAGTGAAACCCCTCTAAGTTGGACACTTGCGGCTCCTTCGAAAAGTGTCCAAGTTAGAGGAATGTCCAAGATAAAAGTTTAGAAGTTTGTATCATAGCCATGTTACGTAAAAAAGCATCCTACACTACTAAATGCATCAATACGCTATATTGTAAACACAACAGTACTTACACATCATGTTGACACTGTTGAATATTCTTACAGTATCTTTATGTAGAAACACATCTTGAATTGAACTGTGCATCACAATACAGGGTGCAATGCAGTTTATAATATACGTACTTATTTTAGCACTTGACTAACACTTAACACTTGAACTATAGCACACACAGTAATAAACACACAAACACAAACAAGCAACATTCAGAAGAAAATATTTAATTATGTAGTATTTGACTGGTTTATATAATTTCAATTTTTCTTGAAGAATTGTTTCCTCTGTAACTTTACCTTCATCTGTATATTTTCAACTAATTTTCTCCCACCAAATATAGATTCGACTATCCCTGGTTCACTGTTTGGAAAGCGTAACGTTCAAGTTCGTCTAAATATTCAACAGCTTTCTGGTACATAACCTTTTCTCGAGAAGCTTCTTGAATTGCTTCTGCTTTATCCTCGCCATTCTCTTCTTGGTCTGACAATGGTATCTTGTTTGCGATGTTGACAACACCTATTTCGCCACTTTCGGTGGAGTTTTCATCTTTATGATGAAAAATGTGTAAAGTTTTGAACTACAATATCGCGTGGATAGTTCTCGGGAATAATCCTCAATTCATCTTCTATTTCATTTCACTATCTTCTTGAATTTCGTTCCCTTCTAAGCCGATGGAAAAGCCAGCATGTTTCAAGCTTTTCTGAATTGTCTTTTTCGAAATGGCTTCCCAAGTTCCTTAAGTCCAGCATACTGCATTCAGAACTATTACTCTAAAGGAATCAGTGTGTTTGTGTCGGGGTCACATCGAAGACTGTTATTATTGATTAATTGATTTTGCACGTATGTCTTTTATCAGCGGACAATGATGTGAACTGTATGTTCTTGATTATTTTTGTTTGTGTTTTGTGAACTTTCGATGTGTTTCTGAAAAAGGACAGATACCTTTTATTATACGATTATAATTACATACGAGAAATAAGTGTGTTACGAACTTGCGCTCTGGAAAACCAGTAACCTACTGATTGATGTTTTGCTGTATCTGCATTTTGTGGATGTAATGTGTTTTATGTAATTGTCTTCACTGTTTTGTAATAAAGTTACGAGAGACATCATCCTGACTCCTCCCAACACCCAAACCACACCTTTCTTGACGTCTGGGACTCGCTTCTAAGGTCTTCTAGTATAGTCACCGAGCCCTCCGCCTCGGGGAATCGGAGTTGGATTCAGATTGGAGTTGGATTGTGGACTCGAGTTGGAATAGGAGTTGCTTTGGACTCCTACTTCGATCCAATGGATGACCGTTGCACCTTGCCAGTAGACCAGGACCTGACCTAGAGAGAGAGAGAGAGAGAGAGAGAGAGAGAGAGAAACGACGGAAACCAGAACACCAAGGAGAATCTGACGCACGCCCGGACGTCATAATGAAGGTATTCCTTTCCTGACCCAATATTCCTCTCCCAAACCTTGTCTCTCTTCTTTTTATAGAAATTCCTCGTAAATTTCTCTTGTATCCCCAATGATCTTACACTTCAAAGGACAGCCGTCCGAACCCAGTACCCGTATTATGAGCTGAATTCCCCACTTTCACTCTTCTGACGGTTTTTGCGTAGGTGGAGTTTCCTTTCATTTTTCCTCCCCCACACACCCTTTACATACACTTTGTGTAAAATCACTCATGCTTTCAGTGTTTTCTGCTGATCTTATAAGAGCAAGGAGTATTTTTTTCTTGTGAAAATTTAATTTGTCATTTGGCAAGTTAACATCTACTGACTTGTGACATTATCAATAAATAAGATAATTTTACAATTTGCGAGTCTTGTTTGCAAATTGGTGTCTTTTAACCACTTCAAAAATATGTTTGAGGTCATCCAGGCTTTGGAATTAGAATGCCAATGAACCGGAAGATCACTTACATAAATTTTGTTTTACTTAAAAGCACGAGGATTTGCTGTATTTCCAATAACAAAGTTTCAATTTATCACTATTTACACCACAACACAGCAAAACCACAATTATTTCTTTTGATTTACTTTCCTCCTTTACAACGGTCTCCTTTTCCCACGAGAGATCGTGTAGGCAATTGCTGGTAAAAGAAACATCTTTTGTCCGAGTTGAAAATGTTCTCTTTTTTATACCCGTCCGCAACAGTAGGCAGAATTTTCTACCAATCTTCTGCAGCTTGAAAATTTCCAGCGGCAGACTGTCCACAAAGAACATTAAAACTTATCTTGTGACGTTTACGAAAGCTATATAATCATCCATTGCTAGTTACAAAGTTACTAACATTTAAATTAACAGTAATTTATTTTGTTTTCTCTTGAAGTATAGTTCCACTTACAGGGATATTTTTGGGCAACAAAGGCGAATAAAATGATCACCATATCATTCACTTTTTCGTGTTGTGTTTTACGTACGCGTTTTCTTTGAGGGCTAGAATTTTGTTCCATGATTTTACAATAATGTTTTTGTTTCTGTTAATATTCAATATTGTCGATTTTGAAAACTGAAATTCATCTGCTAATTTTCTAGAGCTGTCACCGTTATTCAAGCGATCGATGACCTTTTTCTTTCCTTCTAATGTCAGTTCCTTTCCTTCTCAATTTCCGCTTACTAATTTACACAACTTCAAACCTCTTCTGACGCCGATCACACCACAGACAAAACTGTTGCTGGAAACTGTTGCTGAGAGATAACGAAAAATAAAATGGAAATGTGAATTATGGAGCTAAACATTTACAAGAACAATAATCATGCTTATTATCAGAATAGGATTGTTACTAGAAAAAAAGAACTGAATTTCAACTACGAGGCGCATTTCAAAAGAAATGGCCGATATTTTATTATAACTGACTGACAATAGTGATCGGATCACGCTTGCCCAGTAACATCACTTGGTCCATTGGCTATTAAACAACCATAGTTTTGCCAGTCATCTGTTTGTTTTCGTGTGTGCTGGAGCGTGTTAAAATGGCAGCGCGCATATACAATCCAGCCAGGTGCGAGGTCCGCTCTGTGATTAGATTTCTTCATACCAAATGACAAAGTGCTGCTGAAATTCATAGAGAATTGTGTGTAGTGTACGGCGACAGTGTAATGAGTGAAGGAAAGGTACGGCAATGGTGTCGTGCATTCAAAGAAGGCCGTACCAATATCCACGACGAAGAGAAGAGTGGAAGGCCAAGCATTCAGACTGACGACTTGGTGCAGCGAGTGAATGAAAAAGTTAAAGCAAGTCGTCGCTTCACCATTAGCGCTCTGCACATCGAATTTCCAGAAGTTTCTCCTCTTTCTACACCTAAAATAGTGGCTTTCATCTCAACAATTTGAAGAACCTGATGAATTGAAAATGGCAGTGTTGAAGTGGCTGAACTCCCAGGCGGAGATATTCTATGCAGAGGGTATGAAAAAACTTGTGCCACGGTACAGAAAGTGCTTGGAAAATAATGGTGATTATGTTGAAAAATAAAGCGGATATGTACTTGTTTTTACCCAATAAAACAATGTTGCTAAACTTACTTACCTGTTTCCAATTAAATATCGGCCCTTTCTTTTGAAATGCGCCTCGTAGTATGGAAATAACGGATGTTTTTATAACGGAAATAACGTAAACTACTACAGCTTATTATTACCGTATAATACCGTTTCCAACTCCAGAAAGCAACACCTCAGTAGCAGTTTTAAGAGCAAGTGAATGATTAACGTTGGTCTCGTAAAAGGGCCTATCTTGTTTGCCGTAAGGACCAGATTGTCTCACATGATCAGCTCAAATGTGACGTAGCGTGCTAAATCAAGATGTGATGTATTTCAAGCATGTAACCTCCGTGCGGGGCACCCTGAGTAATTCGAAGAAGATGCATATATTTTATCATTATTATCAATTTTATTCAAACAATTTGACTTTGACAATGTTCTATCCATATTTATCTTACGTGCTATACTCGTTTTTAAGCTAGCCGTTATGCCTTTGCAATAAGCTTTCAATTAACCATCTCATTATAGATTTTGCGATATGTGGAAGATTTTTTTTTCACCGATTTTCTATCGACTTTAATGCTCATGTTTCGTGATTGATTTTTTTTTTACTATACCACCCATTTCAGGACATTTTTTAATGTAGAATTTACATAGTCTCTTCTATAATTAAGCTGATTTTAAGCTACCTCCCTTTTTTGTTTTAGATAAGTGGAGGAATTATTTGTTTCTCATTGATTTGCCATGGGCATTAATGTTAATGTTTGGTGCGTTTTGACTATGTTCCATCTATTTTAGAACAATTGGCTTTTACATTGTATAATCTACATTGTCTTTCTATATTTAAGCCGAATTTCAGCCATCTCCATATTTTGGTTTTTGAAATATTTGTTATTGGACGAATTATTTGTTTTTAATTAATTTTCCATTGACATTATTATTTTTTTTTACTATGTTCCATCCATTTTAGGACAATTTTCTTTAGGAATATACAATTTATGTACTGTCTTCTAGATTTGGCTGAATTTCAACCATCTTCCTGTTTTTTTTTTTTTTTTTATTATTTCCTTTTTTGATATGAGAAGAGGAATTATTTTTCATTGATTTTCCATTGACATTAATGTTAATGTTTCGTGATTTTCATGTGTTCCATCCAGTTTAGGACCATTTGCTTTCAAAATGTAGATTTTATATAGTATTTGCTATATTTGAGCCGAATTTCAGCCATCTCCCTCTTTTTTAATAAGTGGAAGAATTATTTATTTTTCATTGATTTCCATTGACATTAATGCTAATGTTTCATGCTTTTTTGACTATGTTCCGTCCATTATAGGAAACTAGCTTTTCGAATATGGAATCTACTAATATCTTCCATATTTAAGCTGAGTTTTAGCCATCTCTCCCGAAGTCTGTTCACATCGTTTGATGTAGTTCACTACTTCAAGACTGTTTCTGCTCTAATGTAATCAAATCATAATTAACCTCAAACAAATATAAAAAAAATACAAATATCATAGGTTGTCTTATTTTCAAATGAAACTTAGTCTGATCAGGGTATATATAATATTTATTCAGGAATGATAAATAAAAGTGATTCGACAAAATTCCCTTAAAAGCAAAAAAAAAAATAATAATAATAAAATAAAAAGAAAAAGAAAAAAGAAAAGAAAAAAATCTGGAGCTCTTTCCCTTCACAGCCCTATTTCTTAAGTCTTCTGGTCATCACTCAGACCAACAGACCCCTACAAATTTATTCAGTCAGACTCCAGGATCCGTCACTCCATCACAGCTTTGTCTGACGCCTACCTCTATCAGGAAAGCCTGACTACAACCTTCCGTGAACAAAATTTTAGAGTGCTCTGTTGTCTATGGACATCTCTTTGCCCACAGAGTTCTCTGGCCAAGCGAAAAAAAAAGCCTAAGAGAAACCTTAAAAGTATTTCTGCTTCTGAGGTTAAAAAATATTCATAACCTACTTGTCATATCTAGAAGATAATGGGAATCACTTAACTCAATAAGCTATCATTCAAGTTTATCACTGGCTAGGCTAAAACATGTTAGCTAATTTGGTCATCACTCAGACCCAAGGAAATTATTCATTCCTTGCTCTAACTATCACTTAGGCTAGTCCCTAACTATTTTCTAGTTAAAAAAAATAAGAGAAATATAAAGTCATCACTCAGGCTCCAGAAAAATAATTTATTCTCTGTCTTCGGTCATCAATCAGACCGATCTCTACAAGATAGAAAAGTTCTTTTAAAAAAATGAGGCAGAACCTTTTAACAACACCGAACGGCTCTAATAGCCATAGGCATTCAGCCTGCTATGCGCTGAGAGGCTTTTCTTTTTCATGGTCGGAGACTCTTCTCTTTTTTTGTTTTACTTATTCTTATTTTCGCTTAAAAAATCCACAAAAAATCTGATTTTTTTACAACGCAAGCCTGTGGAAACTTCCAGCGATCACTATAAGAAAAAAAAATACTATATACAAAAAATGAATGTGTATCTTAAACAAAGCTGAAATAAACCAAGAAGTACACAATTTAGCAAATATACGCATAATAAATCAATACTAAAGATAAAATGTAAAATGTATAACAAATACGTGTATATGTAATTAAATATAAATGTCTGGCCAAACTTACCTTTGTTATTAAAACAATAATTGTATACACATTTACACTAATCCTTTATTCAAAAAAATCAAACACAGTAAGGGCGAACATTCGTTCTTATACGCTGCAACCGGATAGGCCCTTAAGACGTTGACCAGACCAAAGCATCATATAATACACAATGTACTATATAATGGGGTGTTAAAAGTTCAAACATGACATGTAAGAATGCCAAATATACAGAATATGTGCACATAGCGTACCTCAAATTGGAGCCCGTTTCTCTATTGGTAGAACTTTTTTTATAGAAGTTTTGCAGATCGCGGGCTTCATACTTTAAATTTGCTTTATCTAATACAGTCACTTTTATGAACAAACAATTGTAATGGCGCACTTGTAATAAATAGAGAATATCATAATTAGCTAACATAATATAGAAAATAATTTAATGAACATAAAAAATGCTAGTATCCAACATAAAATAATTTTATAATTTTATTTTAAAAAAAAACTTTTGCTACATCTGAATAGTACGTAAAAATATTTAAATAATAGAGATTCATAGTGTTGAATTACGTTTTAACAGAAACAAGTTAATGTGATTGATTATCTTCCAGGATATGATCAAGGGAGGGGCTAAAATATAATTTGCCGCTTTATGCAGTGTAAAACAAGATTGAAGCTCATTTCATCCAGTAAGCGTCAAAGGGGGGGTATATCCCCTATAATCTCCCTTGGATCCGCGCATGTATATATAACGTTGGATAACCGCTTCGCTGGGTTAAAAAAAAAAAAAACTTAAATACACAACTCCTTGTGTCATGTGTTCGGTAAAAATAACAGTAAAAACAGAACATCACTATTGTGTGCTGAATTTTTATCTCAACGGCACCGGAAGTGTCACTCTTCATCTCAGCGACCCCGAAAACTATGAATTCGACACTAATATGGGACACTTTCTATCATTTTATATACATATTTCCTCTTCCTCTTCGCTCAAGTTGCAAGGTTGATTTTGATTTAAACGGCATCAAAAGTGTCATTGCTCATCTCAACCAACTCCAAAACTATGAACTCGACAATATTAGTAATTTTCGACCATTTTACATATATATATATATATATATATATATATATATATATATATATATATATATATATATATATATATATATATATATATCCTCTCCGCCTGCCCCAAGTTACGGGGTTGAATTTGGACGCAATATGAAGTGTCATTGGTCATCTCAGCGACCCGGAGAACTACGGATTGGACACTAATATCGGTTGATTTAACTTTTTTTTTTTTTTTTTTTTTTTTTTTATAAATCAGTTAGAAATTAGAAAGCTATCAAACGAAGACTTGGTTAATGGATTATTTAAAGAAGCTTGAACCTGTACTAATCTATCCAATCAAATGTAAACAAACTACCTTTTAAATGGACAGGCTTCCCAATTAGTCAAAGTCGAACCCGTAGTGAAGAATGATATCTCATTAGTTTCATTCTATTCCTGAAATTTCCTTGAAACAAACTGCATGTCATATGCAAGTTCTTGAAAAAGTTATATACGTTTTCTTTCATCTACCTTTGTTTTACTTCGAGATATCTAATTGTGAAACAATTTTCGTATCCATCAACTATGCCGATATCTCACAAGGAAGGGGCATGTCATCCGCAAATCCGAATCAAACCTAGTTCATTCAATAAATATAACAAAGATGTATTCATGCACAAAAAAAGTGCCACAGACAACTCAGTAAGTCTCTGGGGCCTATAAATCCCGTTAGTATAAAGAAAAATCGTAGACTAGCAGTGAAATAGCTATTGATCGACACTGTCCATAGGATAGTCATGGTTTATAGGTCATTATCTTCAGCATGGAACAATTTTTCCAGAGGTGCTATGCATTGGCGCCCATAACATACTTGAACAAGGACAATTGGAGAATGTCGGGAAAATTCCCTCCAATAATCTCCCATCAACTTTGGGCTTCCTTTGGAGTGGCCATGCGCAAAAGTACACAATCCATAAACATGTCGAAAATACCGTAGGAGATAAGAAATGAGTGTACCAAGTGTTACTTTAATAGACGGAATAGGTATGAGGGGAAAGGTTGTAATACCAATTCGCTCTATACATACGAAAACCGAACCTATTACCTGACCTGTAAAAAGAACATTATATATATATATATATTAACGCAGTAATATTTATTCTGATATCAAGAATTGTACCACATTTTCTGCAAGCGTTTCAATAATTATCACACATTTTGTTCCGTGACATGTGGAGATCGAAATTGAGAATGAACGGCAATAATGTCTTCCAAATGGCTCTATTGTGAAGTTGGGCTTCCTTCGGAGCGACACCGAAGCTGGTAGGAGTCAGTGTGAGAATTAAAATACATACCAACTGATGACAAAATGCACATCCAGGAAATTTAACATGGTGAAGTTCAAAGCTATTGGGATACATCCAATTCTTCAGAGGGTGATTTCCCTCTCATCCCCTCTGATAAGTCGCACACCCGTAGGAGTACACAAAATGTACCTTGAAAAATACCAGGTGGTATACGGATAGAAAGTATATCCTTAAAACAAGGTTGAAGATATCGTATGACAGAATAAGAAGGGAAAAGAGAACAAATGGGTATGGGTAGGGCTGTTGGTGGGTAACGTGGGTTTATCCCAATACAACTGTAGCATAGTTGCTGTGTAAAACTCTTGCTTCATTCTACAGAGAATGTGCTGCATACCTTGATATCTGGATAGATAATAGTACTGCGTTTATATTTTTCATATCATGTTCTCTTTACAGGTCAGGTCATAGGTTCCGTTTTGTATGTATATAAAAAGTGTATTAGTATACAATTTTTCCCCTCATATCTCTTACGTCTATCAAAACAAAATTTGGTACACACATTTCTTATCCCATATATTAATTTCCAAGATACATTTGGATTGTGTGCTTTTACCCGGGATAACTCCAGAGAGTGCCAAAATTAATGAGAGGGTTTTTGGAGGGAATTTTCGAAACATTCTCCAATTTTTATTTTTCAAGTATTTCCATTTTTTATGGGCCCCAATGCACAGCACCTCTGGACAGCTTGTTTTGCACTGAAGAGAATGAACTGTAAACATGACTTTCGAATGAACAGTGTTGATGCAATAGCTATTTCACTGCGAGCCCACAATTTTCTTTACACTAATAGGGTCAATGGGCCCCAGGGACTTATTTCGTTGTCCGTTACTTTTTCTTTTTGTACATACATGAACATATCTTTGTTATGTTTATCGAACGGACTAGGTTTGATTCGGATATCCGGATGACACGTTCATGTCCGTTCCTTGTCAGTTCAGCCCTATCCTCTATGGATGCTTCTCACATATGCTAAATGTGGTTGCATACTGATAATATTCTTATATTTATTTGATTCCGAAAATCACTCAGTTTCACTAAATCACCAATGAACCGCTTACCTTCGCTGCGATTTTTAACAAACTTTCTGAGGCTTTAGGGACAAAATAACAGTACTTCTATATAAGGCTTGACGAGTACTTCCTATTACATCTACTGATCAATGTCTATCTTCTGGGGCCCATGGTAATGGAACTGTGAATAAATTCCTTTATTGCACCAGTACCACAAAATTTTAAAACGTATTACATTTAGATGAAGTACATACCTTGTAAGTAGTTTATTAATCAATTACAGTATACCCAAACATTTTCGGTCTTTACACCCTTAAAAGTAATCTTTATTATTATTATTATTATTATTATTATTATTATTATTATTATTATTATTATTATTATTATTATTATTATTATTATTATTATTATTATTATTATTGAGCCTAAGACTTTAAAAGGAAGAATTTTCCGTTATATGTTAGATTGATAGTTTTTTTTTTTCTCTTTCAACTTTCGAGGTACCCTACAAGATGATTTCCTCTGTTGTTGTATTACTTGTTGATTTATTGCAGTCAAATTCTCAACAGTAGATATGTACATGTTTTGGGAACAATTGAAGCCTTTCCCAGAATGACATTGCACTCTGTGAAATTGAGAAAAAACGACGAAAGCTGAAGTAACCTTCAATATACAGCAATGCAAGCTCCCGAGTGTATTATACAGCCATATTTTAGGCAATAGTGAATTTCAAATGTGCCGCAACGCATTATTCTGGTGATTTTTTTGTTCGAATTAAACGAACAATGTGATTTTGGTGTACAATTAGTTTCATTTAATTTTCGATAGAAAGAATAAGCTGACGAAACTAGTGTGGACAGATGGTTGATAAAATAGTATAAAATACAATTGTATGTCAAGGTAAGTATAATGCTAGACACACTCACGAAGTCCAAGGTAACTGCAATAAACTTGAAGACAGGTATAAAACTGCAAGTTGTGGTGTTTTCATCTCTGTGAGAAGTAAACTAAATCAGAGAATATCTTATATACCTTGGAGCTATTTGGCCTCAAGCAAACTAGAAAAAGAAAAGAAAATCGCGACAATGTACACAAGTATTTTTGGTCAGACATTTTACTCTGCCAACGATGCACAAAAGCATACATGAACGCGACGGAGAATAATATAAACAACAGCCTCAGAGACAATCTTTCCCCATGCGCAAGGAAAAAAAAGCAAAGTTCAGCAACTACGATCCATTTGAAAAATTGCCTTCGGCAGAAACACATACTACCAGAAAATGGAGGGGAAAAAGAGAGGACTATATTTCCCAGACGGAAAATACAACAAAAATAAACTCTGCTGAGAAACAAATGATTCGTAAAAACAAAAAAAAAAAAAAAAAAACTTTTGGTGTTCAAGACATTAAGAGGTTTCAGAAAAAAAATTCGTTAAGAACCGTAAATTTATAAATACTACGTATTTTAGTTGTGTGAAATGACTAGATAAATGAATTTAATATTATATCAATTAACTCCCTAGCGCATAAATTGAGCTATGTCTGGCCACATAATATACATTTAACATGATACCTTAGTATAACGACTCTCACCAGAATTAAGTCAGGCTTCTAGAATATATTTATATACTTCTCTATTCAAGTACCTCACGTTCATTTAACAATAAGGCATCATTAGATGTTATTATAAAATTAAAGAGAAAAAAAATGAAATAAAAAAACTAATACTTATAATAAAAATGTCATAGTGATTCACTAAATAGGAAAGGCTTCATTTCTTAAGCTGGATCGCTAGTCACCTTTAGGGTAATACTTTCTCACTAGATGGCAGAGCACATTGCGATACATGCGATGTTGCCACATGAGTTACGGATAGAAAAGTGTTTAGACACGATAGCATTTTATACATGATTTACAACAAAGAGAAATGAGAGCTTTTATTTCCATTTTACTCAATATTGCTTGCTTTAAAATATGAATTAATTATATTCTTTGATCAAAAGTGATTTTTTAACTCATGAAACGTTATGCATATCTCTCAAACTATATGACTTTACGGTGCAGATTAAGAATGCCTATACTAATACAAAATCATTACATAAATTTCATCTTTTGGACAAAACAGACTCTCAGTACGATCTAAAATGATGTTTTATAAGTGTAGTTGTAATCCTTGGTGTGAAACTTAATTATTTCTAGTTTAGAGATTTAATATATCATGGCTAAAATTCAATTTCTTTTTTCTGGTAAAAGGGCAACTCAATTTGCATTTAGGGGAAAATTATGTCATTTCTATGGTAATAGTTTCTTATAAAACGGCAGTTAAACGTTATACATTTATTTATAATTAGATGCCTCTACGGTACAGATTAAGGATACGTGTACAAATACAAATCCATTACCTAGATAGATAGGACAAAACAGATTCTTAGTAGGTTCAAAAATGTTACCGGTATTTTATAGGCGAAGTTTCAATCCTTGGAGCAGCTTTATTTTAGGGGCTTAAATATCATGGCTAACATTCCAGCGTTTTCTGGGCAAAATTCGACTCAAAACTGCATTTAGGGGTAACGAAATCTACTTTTATGATAAATTTTCTCTACAAATTACAAAGATATACGTTTATCTATAGCTAGATGTCTCAAAGGTGCAAATTAAGAATAAGTATACAAATACAAAACCATTACACAAATCCGATCTTTTCAACAAAACACTTAGTTCCTTCAAGCGTGGTATTTTGTCAGTTGTATTCTCGTGCAGGTATTTTGTAAGTTGTGTTCCCCAGAGCATATGTTTTGTAAGTTGAATGTCTTAGTGTAACTTTACTTTAGATGGCATAATCATCAGGCCCGTATCCAGGGGGTCTAGGCGGGCCAGGACTCCCTAAATTTTGGATGCCCCCCCTAAAATTTTCACGGTAGGCTTGCAAATGAACTATAATATGGTGATGAACTATAATATTGTTGGATCGAGCTCCCTCTAACTTCAGCCGGTCCCCCCTACAATTTTGGAGTGGCTACCGGGATGATAATCATTATGGCTAAAATTCCAGCGTTTTCTGGACCAAACATGGCTTCGTTAAATGAAAACTATCACCAACTTTTACTAGGTTTCTTACTTACATAGACAGATTTGTTCCACAATGCAGGTGGAATGAGGAATCTGAGATAGGGCTTATGCAGAGTCGTTTTGACGTATGATTAGAGTCATACTAAAGGCCTGACTACTGCAGGAAACATACGTTAGTCGAACTCTTTAGTAATCACACGTCAGAATGACTCTGCATAAGTTCCCGCAGCGAGCAAACTACGCGATTAGCACGGGTATTAGGGTGCCGACGGCGCTATTTGAAATTTTCTAGTTTAATATTCCAAGATTATAATCCAAATCTAAAAGGAGCAGTGATGATGATTATGGAAATGGTGGACTGAAGGAAGTGGGAAACACCGAGAAAATCCACGCATACTATGGGTCCTACAGAAAGTCTCCCTAGCGAAAAGTGGGATCGAACCAGCGATCTCGTGCGCCAGAGGTGATCTATCTACCAAGCTATTTACAGCTAATTTTATTAAAATCTACTACTATATTTAACCTACTTCACTTCTCCAAGTGTTTTGCAAGTACTTGCTTTTGCACCTTGATTGCTGTACTTCATATATCACACAGTAGCGTAGCGTTTGTGATGGATGTGTGTTTGAAGGGGGGGGGGGCAAGTGCTTTTATTGGTATATGTAGAGTAATTACAAACAAAAAAATATATAATCATAAAAATACGTATATAAAAGATTACAAACATCATACCATAAGATTACCATAAGATTACCAAAGTACATTGTCGGACTTCTTTGGGGGGTGGCCCCTCTGGGCCCCCCTTCTCTACGCCAGTGATATCACATGATCTTCAACAATAATAAGCTCAAGTACGAATTCTGTAATTCTTGTTTATAGTGACATACATTCAAAACAATTTCACGCTATCTCTTAGTACTGGTTCATACTTGATAGTATGCATACCTGAAGATAATGACAGTACCGAATAAAAACACTTTTATCCGGAAAAACCTGCAGGATTTTTCCAAGGTCTGGGAAGAGGCAAATGTCCGACACATTGATGCGCATAACGTATGATGCAAAACAATTATTATTGAGTTATTAATGCATAACTTTGTGGACTACATTAAATAGGTCTATATTAAATATTCTAGTAGGTGTAACCAAATATAATGTTCCTTCATGTGTGTTTCTGGGTAAAAGCTTTTCGAAAATGCAGGGTAAAGTGATTGTCCCCTTGCCTTCGCTGCGGACGCTCATGGCCTGATCGTTGACAGAGAATACGGGTCGATTGCTTTACTCAATGGTGTCATTCACCTATTCACCCGAACCGGTTATTACTCTTTCTCAGGTTCTTGGAACCGGTTGTTAAAATTGTATCTCCACTTCCATATCCGGTACTTACAGAAACAACAATTTCCTAGTGTTACGAGGTGTCAGAAGACCTTTAAAACTTAAAATAAATAAATAAATAAATAAATAAATATTGAGTAAGTATGGAACAAATGAATTTCATTTTTCTACACAATCCACTCTACGCTCAATATAAGTTTCCCATTACTTACAAAGTGTCCCAATGCCTCTAAAGATCTTCTTCTTCTTTTTTTTTATTGGATACGCAAACAGTCATACAAAATTCGTTTGTACCTCTTCATCAGATTGCAACTTCTTTATTTTTAGTGCCTTTCATCACTGAGGCGAGATTCAATACGAAAGGAGGATGAAATGAAGATTTTCAATGATCGCAGCCATTCCACAAGCGAAATACCGTAAAATATTGTCTGAAGTTTGGCCAATATTTTCAAACAATCGCCATTGAAATCCGTTGAAAATTTTAGAAAATGACTAGCGATGAAATATTGAAACACCGTCTTCCACAATGGATACCATCATGTCCATGGGTTTACTTGGGGTACTCCACTTTCCTCACTTCTTCTCGTTTCATCAATTCTTCCATCATCATTCACTTGCCTTAATCATCGTCTTCCTTAAAGGGTATAATCATCGGATGTTAAACTGAAATATTTCATTTTTTTCACAATGCACAGAGGCCAGCTGGTTTGGAGTCGCGTTGAAGTTAGTCCCGCGGCAAAGCGTTTCGGAGACAAATGTCATTCTTTAATGTTTAGGTGGTCACACAGAAAGTGATATTTGAATGACAATATAGTTGGTTTCAAATAAATTTTATTAGCCTATTTATCCGGTGTGCCAAATAGGATGCAATTTGCAAGTGGTAAGACGCCATTACCCTTCAACCCTTTCCCAATAAATTCCCCTATCTTGCAAAATACGTACGTTTTGACCTCACCATTCCGTCGAGTTCCCAAGAAAACACCCCAGTACCAAAAATGAAGCGTGTATCTAAAAAAAAAAAAGTTTTTTCAAACTTTTTTTCAAAATCTGTTCAATTTTGGAATTTTAACGACCATAATTCGAACAAGCTTACGATCGAGGATTTCTCCGGTTGCCTAATTGTTTCATATGTAAAAAGGAGTCGACCGACTGAGCATAGTATCAATATGAAGTCAGAGTAACACCCCACGACCTTCTCTAGTAAGTGAATTAATTACTATTTTCCACTAACGGGTTCAGGCTACTATTCGTGTATGTATGAAAACTCAAAAACACATATAGATTATTCTCAAGAAGATACCATATTTTACCTAAGCAAATTAAGTTTCAGCAAAAATAAAGAAAAAAAGAAAAAGAAAGAACACATATTTGGCTACATATTTAACGTTCAAAATGATCGTCAAAATAAACTATCTTTGTATTACGTGGAAACAAACAGTTAAAAATTGAAAAGCGCTTAGCTATGTCTTCAATTTAATCCCCCTTTCTCTTTGCTTCCTTTGGCTCTTCGATCTTTTACTTAGAGTTGGATTCTTCTTATATATATATATATATATATATATATATATATATGATTCCTTCCGTTTCCCCATTTTCCACTTTTATTAACTATAATAGTTCTGTCACAATTCACAGGTTTCGCCTCTGGACTTCAAACGCTAACAAGGAATTGCCCTACTACTGTGACTGCAACAGTACACATGTAAGTTTGGCAACGAAGCATTATGGCGTCCTGCGTAAGCATGAGATTCAGCCGCTAAAACTATTTCCGTAAACACAAAATAATATTTTGATATAATGTAAAATATGACACGAAAAACGGTAATATAATATCTATATTCCGTAATGAGATAACTACTTGTAAAATAATTTATGCTTGTAAGTAAAAATTTCATAAAACTGAGCACAGGAGTAGCAAAATCTAACAGCAAGCGCCATCTTGCGTACTCATCTTAAAACTGATCAAGTTTTCCTTTTATATGTTACTTTTTTAGCTAACAGAATACATAAGCACAGAAAATAGTATATCATATTGTAGCTGACGAATAACTCTATTTTAGAGTGTAATACTTATAATATGTGCCATTTCTTTACGCGTTGGTTAAAGCAATGAACTAATGCT
Source organism: Thermobia domestica (assembly GCF_964235325.1). NCBI lineage: Eukaryota > Metazoa > Arthropoda > Insecta > Zygentoma > Lepismatidae > Thermobia > Thermobia domestica. Next base: position 253,514,028 of record NC_137459.1, on the reverse strand, counting down.
TATACTGACTTCCGGGTAGTGATCCACCTTAAGTAATTAAAGAGTTTGGTTTACTGCTATGTGTCCGCGCGAGAAAAAAAAAACTTAAAAGATATCAAGAGTTGCTTGATTGTTCGCCACCAAATTTGGTCAGTATATAATCTAATCAAGGAAATTCCGTCGCTTTTTCACCCACAACTTTCGAACATCGATATGTCAGTCCTGAGTTCGATTCTCGGTGGGGGCACTCAGTCAAAAAAGTGAAAAAAGGCTTTTTCACGCCAATTACCCTGAATGAGGTTTTCCTGGGATTTCCTCATTCACACCATGCAAATGCCGGGCTGATACCAAACTTAAAGGTCCCAGGCCGCTTCCTTCCTTCCCCCATCCTTTCTTCCATCCCTTTTCCCTGGATTCTTTGCTCGCCCAAGGACGTCATAACTCAAAACGTGAAGGGTTAATGGCCTTAGATACCGAAAGCTCAAAAATATAAATCCTAAATCCTACCCAATCGATATGCCACCTAACACGTACATTCATGTCCAAAATGATTGTCGCATATATACAACTGTCTTCTTGTAACAATATAATTTGATGATTTTGCAGGGTACTTTTAATAACGATAGTATATGTATAATCGGGAAATGTATATTTGTGGTAAATTTCATACAAAAAGAATTATAAATACGAAAATTAGAATGAGTAAAACAAAATGTGCTAAATGGATACGAAAGTTTTGTTTTCGTTTTGTTGTTCTTATTTACCGCTATTTTTACATTAAATTTTCCAAAGTAATATGTCTTTGCCGATTATACGCATACTAATATTATAAGGAATGTCGGGCAAATTCGCTATCAAATTATATTACTACGCTAACATATTTATAGACACGACAATAATTTTTGACATGAGTGCATCTAGAAGACCAAAAATAGTCCCCATCAGCATCGATGGCCTTCTTCCAACGTTCTGAAAGGCCATGCACTCCATCGCACTAGAACTTGGTAGGTCGTGAAGCGAAGAAGGTATGAAGTGCATTTTGAACCTCTACTAGGGATTTGAACTAGTGGTGAGCACAAAAACCGTTTTTAAGGTTTCTGTCTTTTAGAAAAACTGAAACCGGTTTTAGAAAAGAAATCAAAAATCGGTTTTCATCGAAACCGATTATCGGTTGTATCTAAAACCGGTTCGGTTTATCACTGGATCCGGTTCATTTTTTTTAAAGGTATCGTTTTCTTTTTCACTGGTTCTATTTCTCACCGGAATAGTACTTTGTTGTTCTCTGGAAACCGATTCCGTTTCCACAGAAACAATTCTATGTGTTTTCCAAAACAATTTTCACCCAAACAAATTTCGGTGAAAACCAAACCAGTTTTGCAGAAAACGGAAAGAGTATCCGGTGAAAAAGCGAACAGGTTTTCGGAGAAAACCGATATCGGTTTCGGTGAGAAACCGAAGCGGTTTTGTAGAAAAACGAAATGTCGGTTTCGTGGGTTTCGTTTTTTGTAAAAACCGGTTTAGCCCATTCCTAGTTTGAATTGGCTCCTCTAAAGTGATTGTCCAAGGAACGAAACAGGTGATAACCGGACGATGCAGGGTACAGTGGACCACATAAATTCTTGAGGTAATAAATCCGTGAGATAGACAACCAAACTAACGCCTGCTCCAAGATTACTTACGACTGGTAGTAGCTAGCACAGCAGCGTGAAGTTGCCCCCACTTGCAAAAGCACAAATCGCAAAGATTAATTTTGCGCAGAAGTGGAACGAAACGCTGGCTGGCGAAATGACAAAAAGGAATCTTTGGATATGTGTACTCACAGTAAACAGCACAATAGAAGGGGAAAAATGTACGGACACCAAATGCGCCAACTAGAAGATAACAGTCGGAGGACTTAATAATCTTATATTTAACTCAAATGAGGGATTATAAAAAAGTTAACTTACTTCAAATGACTATCAAATAATATACGGATAGATTTTGCGGTATAAGTAGTAGGTTATTTTTTCAAGTAAACACAAAGCCTTGCGCTGAGTTTGAAAACTATTAACAATAGTCCTACCTGCAAATCAATTAAAGTATGGATCGATCATTCGGGGAAAAGTCTAGCCTCTAATGAAAATTTTGGGGCTCTAACAGCGCCTGAGCTCCTTGGTTCCGGCGCCACTGATTGATACGTAATACTACTTCGAAAGAAGAACTTGTTCGATTTCATTATGCGATAAATGACTTTTGAAAATGTTAAATATTGGTATGCAATAATCTATTTGTAAATATTAAAAATGCAAAATTCGGTAACATTCAAATGAATTGGAGAACTTATCCCAACTAAGCGTAATTCCCCTTAGGTTGCAAATATAACTGAAGGTTCCTGATTTTACACATTGAGACACAAGGAGAAATGGGGAGAATATATTGTCAATTAACAACAATTTAAAAATGCACAAAATTAACGGGTAATATCAAATATAGAACCATTAACAGAATTAACTCTGTTATTCGTTTTCCCCATTCATGTTTCTTCCTTTATTTCCAAAATTATATCATCACTGAATTTCTCCACTGGATATTATCTTCGTTTAGCAGCATTCAACTGAAGCTTAGCCTTGTAAATGAAATGCTTCAAAAACTGTAAAGGGAGAGGGGGACGATCGAACGGGGACCGGGTTTTTAGAAAACTACAACGCTAACCATTCACCTAAAGCGTTGCTTACTCTTGCTCGCCTAAATAAAGAGCCTTTTCTGTTCGCTAAAAACAGTGGCTTATTTATAGTCAAATTGATTGGCAAAACACAGGAATATGTATTTGAGGACTCTCAGGGCATTATATCATTGTATTCAGTAAATTATCTACATTAGATTAAAAAAAAATACAAAACTCCTTTATTTTGAATCAAATACTGCTCGTATATTATCCCTTTAGTTGGCAAAACATGAACGAGTTGTGTTAAAAAATCAAATTTGGGTGATTTTCATATTTTAGGGACCTAATAGAGTATTTAGGGTGACAATGAATTTATTATTTACTATAAATGAAATATGATAGGTTGCTGACAAGCAACCATGTCAATTTGGGGTATCTTTTTTGCCATGTTACACCTCTTAATCACCTCGTCACTTTTGGCCATGCATTTATGTTACACTCTATATATACAGTGTTCATATTAAATATATATATATATATATATATATATATATATATATATATATATATATATATATATATATATATATTTGTATATTCCAAATATATCATTGTAGAAGAACGTAATCACAATGTAATTGTTTGATGTTTTATAAGATCATAGCCAGCAAAATGTATATATATTAACATGTACTTACATGTATATATACACACACTTGAATAGAAATACATTCATGCATATACATATATATTCTGTCGTACATTCATACACATACCCATACACTTGCATATACAACTTAAGTATAGCCCTATATATTAAATACATGGAATCGATATATATACATACAAGAATATATATAAGAATAGACAAGTAACAAGGTACATAGCCTGTAGAATTAGTAGAATTATTCTGTACAATTATATATATATATATATATATATATATATATATATATATATATATATATATATATATATATTGAGATGTAAACATATTACGTGGCATCAAGAAACCTATATTTTTACCTTCTCTAGTTAAAATATTGTAGTCTCTTGTAATTCTCACTAGTGGTGAGATACGATGTGCAATTGAGTTTGATTTTTTATTTTTTTGTATAGAACATTTGTCTAGTTCGTAAATTAGTTAGCCTAGCATTAAACCTCAATTGTTGTAAACATCCTTCGTTATCAAATATTCCATTTACCATTTTGAAGAGAAACATCAGATCTGCAATTTTCCATCTAGCAATTAAGTTATCACATTTAAACTCATTAATCAGATTTCTATATGAAATATTTTCTTTGTACGAGGAATTTTTGTGCTTCTTGTAATTCAGATACCGTAAGTACTTATTTTGAACTCTCTCAATTTTCTTGACATAACATTGGCAAAAGGATTCCATACCACAGACGCATACTCCAACTTACTTCTAATAAGCATATTAAATAAAGTTATTAAATTTCTCTAGTTTGTTAGATATATTGAATTCCTCAGTAAAAAAAAAAAAAAAAAAAAAAGTTCTGAGCGATTCATTAACGCATTTTTCTATATGTGTCTTGAAATTAAGTTTACTATCTAGTAATATGCCTAAGTCTTTTATAGTAGCTGTTCTGGTAATTACAGTATTATTAATTGTATATTCGAAGTTGACAGGAGTACGTTGCCTGGAGTAAGTGATTGCAAAACATTTGCTAATATTAAAATGTAGCTTATTTCTTAGAGACCAATCATAACATTTATTTAAATCATCCTGTAACTCTAAACAATCAGCGTATTTCGTTATTTTCTTGTATAACTTAACGTCATCGGCAAATAAAATACACTTTGAAAACTTAACAACAACACGAGGCAAATCATTTATGAATAATATAAAAAATGGTCCTAAATTAGAGCCCTGAGGTATGCCAGATCTTACTTCAAAAGTAAAGGATTTTACATTTTTATAAGACATATTGTTTACGATGATTTAGGTAAGAAGATATTAGTTTTAATAAGCGAAAGGATAAACCAAAATTTGATATCATTTGAAGTAAAATTGCATGATCGATTTTATCAAACGCTTTACTAAAGTCCGTATAAATTGTATCCATCGAACAACCTTCATTAAAAGAATCCAGGAGATATTGAGTAAAAGTTACTAGGTTTGTAGTTGTACTCCTATTTGGGTAAAAACCATGCTGAAAGATTTATATAAATGGTTTTACATGAGTAAATATTCGTTTATATATGATTTGTTCAAATAACTTAGAAGGTGCTGATATAAGATATATTGTTCGATATTACGTCTGTTATATTGGTCCAAATCATCTAACTGTGTTTAAAGCTTGTCAATTTGTTTCTGTAATATTACATTTCCACCCTTAAGATTATCAATTGTTTCCATACATGATTGTAGGACTTCAATTTGGTTTTTAAGTAAGTTTGAATTGTCACCCAATTTTTCATGGCATAAATTCAAATATTTACCTATTTCTTCCTCAATTTGTTTATTCGATTTTTAAAGATTATTTAATTTTTCCTTTATAGACAGTAACAACTTATACACTTCACTTAAGGAAGGACACTAAGGATATGGGTCGATAGCTTTCTCACTACCCATACTTCGTCGCTGTACTTTCTCACAATTGTTACAACGACACGTTTGATCGCTTGACCGAATAAACTTTATCCCTTAAAGGATCCTGGCTTTTTGGGCTATTTTTTAGACTTTCAGTCAAGCAGCTACTGTATTGTCACTATTTATCCTAGGATCATGGTTCATACCTCATTCTCTTCAGAATAGAGCTGGTTTTCAAATGGTACAACTTGCATGCTCATACCATATACCAGAAGCGGGAAAAAATGTCAAAGTGAAAATTTTGGAGGGATTTTTTTCTCGAACTTTGGTCCCCCTGGACCCCCCCCCCCTTGTGTGATCGTAGCCATCTAAAAAAATCTGATAAATAGTACTTGGTATACTAAATGTGTGTGCCAAATTTCAAGTTTCTATCTTGAATAGTAAGGGCGGGAGATTTTTTATCAAAAATTTCCACAATGCCCCAAATTACCATAAAACACTATGATCTCAGGGAAAAAAATCCTGAGACATCCCTAGTTACCCTAGGACTACAATCCGCCAATCATTCTCTTCAGAATAGAACTGTCTTTCAGGTGGTACCATTCACATGTCTCCATCATGTATCTGAGGCGGGAAATTCCTGAAAAAAGGGATTTTTGGGGCAAAATTTCCCTTTTTTCAACTTTTGCCCCTCTGGACTCCCCCTGTTCTTACGCAGAAATCGAAAAAAAAACTTCTGGTAAATACTACTCGGTGGATTGAATGTTTGTGCAAAATTTCAATCTTCTACGTGAAGAAATAGGTCCGCCAGAAAAAAATTCCGTACCATGCCCCACTTTTACCCTATACAGAAGTATATTTGGATAAAAATTCACTGAGACGGCCCTAATTACCCTAGAATAATAATTCGACCGTCGTTCTCTTCAGAATGGAACTGCCTTTCAGACGGTATGACTCACGTGGTCCTATCATGTACGTAAGGCGGGAAAATGACGAAAAACGGGATTTTGGGATTAAAAAATCCCTTTTTTTTACCCCTCTGCCCCTCTGGTTCCCCCCATGTTTTAGCACTGACATCGGAACAAAAAATCTGGTAAATACTACTTGGTGTACTGAATGTTTGTGCAAAATTTCAATCTTCTACGTGGAAAAATGAGCCCGCCAAAAAATATTGAACATAGGCTTAGAAATTGAGAAAAGAAATTTTTGACTTATGACGTCATCACCTCCTATGTCTGGACGCAGGATGGTCTGAAACCATACGCAATGTGTTCTACAAGGCCTCTGGACTTGGAAAACAAAAAAAATCCGGACGAAAAAGCTCAAATAGAAGAGAAATAACGCAATGTACCATGAAAAACGCGTATGGTACTGTACAAATTGTACCATAGGATCCCCAAAGGGTTAATCAGCGCAAGTACTATGATACATATTATTACATGATTTACATTGAATTTTCTGATTAATTTCCTGCCGGGCTACTGGTTTCGAGGATTTAATACAAATTCCCATTTTGTGACTTAAAAAGAAAAGAAAGAAAGAAGAAAAGACTGTGGTGAAGATGTGTCCTCAAATGTTACAATTTAATAATATCACTGGATGATATATTTATGCACGTGTATTAAGATATTGCATTTATTTTCGTTAGTAAGAAATTAGTATAATTTAGAGCGTAAAATCAATTAATTTCTAGCACTTTGCAGCACAATCGTTATTCAATACGATGCGATGCGATGCGATTCACAGTATAGCACACCTTCAATACTTTTCGTAGTTCCCAACACTGACTGTCCATTTGCTTACATTTGTTGACGCTACACATACATGTAAAATTACAGTTTACTGGAAAGATTCTTTATATGTTTGTACATACATTAAGCCACGATGCTCCAGAGTACTTACAATTCATTTTACGTCAGTAAAACTCCACCGGTAATCAGGGGGGTATCCAGCAGTTTTATGTAGGAGGGGCCCGTCGTTTTTTTAGGGGGGGACAGTTACAATGTACAAATTGTGCTGCAGCCAGTGCTCTTGAGGCCTGGAAAAAACAGAAAATTTTAGTTTCCTTCCGGAAAACTAAAAAGCTGGTTTTTAGATTATTATTATTATTATTATTATTATTATTATTATTATTATTATTCGTTTTTTCTCCATAAATTATATTCCAGGTAGTTTTTATTATGTTTAACCAATAACTACTGTCCCAGCCAAACGTTATACATTTCTGCGTAACTATTTTAGTTTAAACCCTTGTATCTTCATAAGACTGATTTTCTTTGAAATTTCACTTAATTTCTTTAAAATTTCCTGACTAAAATATTTATTTATTATTCGTCACTAAAAAGGAAAAAAAACAATTTTATTAAAAGCTATATCTCATTTACTGTTTTAGGGGCACTCCACATATTTCGTAACGCTATTTTTGACCAATTTTTACCCCCTTCTCCTCCTTGTCACACTTCGTAACTCAAGGCCGAACCTCTTCAACTTTGTTACGTAACACTTTTTGATTTTTATTTTTTCACCAATTTTGATTATTTGGGGAGTTATTACAATAAAAAATACAATTTTTAATGGTAGAACTTTTTATTACAAAATGTTTATATTATTGTGAATATATTTGTAGCGTTTTTCGCCAACAAATCAAAGTATTAAAAAACGGTAGACTCGTAATAATATTTTAACCCCATAAGGTTGTTTAATTAACCAATCCTAATTCTTCAAAGCTACCGTAGTCTCCGTAAGGGAATCGCACCCATCATTTTAGGTCACTGGTGGTTGGCAAGGAGAAAGTACTGCGGAAGATGCAGTTAAAACAGGATCTAAAGAAATATCATCGACCTCTTCTTCCGAGATTCAGGATGCTTCGTGCATTTGAAGTTCGCCAGTGTCAACGACGCAAAGTTCATTTTCTCGTCGACCACAGATTGAGAAGTGGCTGCACACGTGAAGGAGCAGGGACATCACGTTTGTGAACAATTTTTCGAGCATCTTCTTTGGAATTTGGACTTCAGTTTACCACTTTACAAATTCTTCTTGTCCTAAATCAGTGCGAGAATGCGAATAAATTCGATTTCTTCAGAAATATTCAAATCCAAAAATTAAAAAAAAAGTACGATATTAATATCTGACGAATTATAATATCTTTCGGTTTTTAATATTTTTTGGTCTGCAAATCGTGGATCGTTCCGTCGCGGAAAATATTATTTCACGAAAAAGAGTTTCTTCTGTTTCACATGCGAAACCTCTGAGAAGAAAAGAGTGGGTAACGATCCGAATCAAAATTTTAAATAATATTCTCAAAAATAGCAATACGAGTGGGAACGCGAAGGAATTTAAAGCGGTGGTTACTATCACTAACAATTAACTCCAGAAAAGCGTGTGTCGTAAATGCAATGCTGCGATAGCCACAAAACGGAGTTTTGTTGTATTGCAATACACACAGAGTTCCTCATTAGTCATGCTGGTGTCTAGTGCATCTTAGAATCCCTACTGTATGATTCAATTTATATAGGCTATAGTTCACAACTTTCCAAAATTATGGAAAAATCTATCTATGTATGTATGTATCTATCTATCTATCTATCTATCTATCTATCTATCTATCTATATATATATATATATATATATATATATATATATATATATATATATATATATATATATATATATATATATATATATATATATATATATATAATGAAAGTTACTACATTTGTAAGTTAACTTTTGAACCACCCGACCGATCACGATCAAATTTTCAATATAGATGAGTTTCGGGCCTGGCATAGATTTTATCGCTTCACTTTGAAGGTGCACTTTGAAGAGAAGGAGAAGATATTTAAAAATGATCAAAAATGACCAATATTAATGTCGAATCCATAGTTTTCGGGGTGGCTGATATGAACAATGACACTTTCGATGTCATTTGAATCCAAATTTTAGTCTCCATTAGTACTCCTAAGCGGGATGGTGACGTAAAAAAATTGAAAATTACCGACTAATTGGAATCCAAACTGTAAAATCGAATAACGTTGTTATCACCAAATTTTCCATCTGATATAAATATTTTTTAAACATTAATGACAGCATACGAAAAAAGGTAATGCAGGATTACTTACAAATCAGTTTAGTACCATTGTTGTATGGTAGTATTTATAGTACCTTGTTAAAACATTTGTTTTCAAACTGTCAAATATAAATCGCAGTAAATTGTGTAATCTGCTGTGAAAAGAAAAAGTATACCATACTATTGTCCGATCGGTGTAAGGAAGATATACCATACTATTTTTCGATTGGTATGGTAAAATAGTATTTTTCCATACTATTCTACAGTAAATTATTAATTATATGTAAACTTTGTTATTTTTAAGTGACTGAAACGAGGTACGAGGTAATAATGTTTTAAAAGTTGGTCATTTAGGGGGCAGGAAATCATTTGGGGGGCATGGCCCCGATGGGCCCCCCCTTGGATACTCCCCTGCCGGTAATATTAAGATTCTAGTTAAATTGCTAAATTGAGGAACAAGTAAAGTACACCACACTGCACTAGATACATGGTAGAAGATGGTTGGGTTCGAATCTCTGATTCGTCACGAACGATATCTGATAATACGAAAGAACGCATACTGATTACGGTACTTTCTTACATGCACAGAAACACATATGTTGTTTGCAGCTATATTTCTGATGATACCAAACAATTACACACGGATCACTGTTTCCATTGAATGATGACGTCCTAAGGACGGAAATTTCAATTCAATGTGGGATACGAAACAATATTGAGTCCCCATAGGGAATCGAACCCGGGACTTCTTGATAAAAAGAGTTGAACCTATTCACTTATACACCGGTGATATTGTGTATATAGTAGAAGTATGTAATGTATTGTTCTGCTAACCATAAAATTATTTGAAACAGTTCTCTTACGTTTGTTTCTCAAACAAATTGTCGTAGTAGATTCAAACCCCATAGACGAACCGAGAAAACCAGACCTTGCGCAATCGTAACAAACTGGTAGTTGGAGTAATACACTAATTTTACACTATGTGCAGTAACGTAACCCGAGTTCTGATTTTGAGGGGCATATTTGCAAATGGAAACAGCTTGCCCCCCCCCAAATATAGACAGTTTACAAATAAATATATAGTAAACTAATGATATTTGGGGGCAAGATAAATTTTTGGGGACCCGTGCCCCCATGCCCCCTATCTACATCCTTGAGTATATGGGTGAGTGCTTCCAAGACCGGGAGAGGGATGATTCTGAAAACGCCAGATTTTCAGACATGTCCCATATCACTTTCATACAAAATAATACTGTCTTGAAATACACCTTATTCTGGCACTGTTGCTCTCAAGCAACACAGTTTTCAAAGGCGTAATTTCTACTTTAGTAAGTTAGATATTGCCACAAAATTTTACATAAATATCAAGTGAACCTTCGCCTAGCTTGTAGTTAAACTGCAAAACGAAACTTTATTTCTTCAGTGCTGCACACAATAAAACAAACAAGACGGAAACGCAAGGCGCCAAACGTTGGAAACACGTCAGTACTCTAGTGACATATACGGCTAAACTTTCGAATTTCCGGAGCGCAAAATTTTTTCGACAAAAATCGTTAATTAGAAGACATGCAATAAATATGCTGGTGAAGAAAAATATAGAACTTTCGTGTTGCTCAGGAGCAACAAGGCCAAATAAAAGGTTATACTCATATAGTAAACTATAGACGAATCAAATACCGCGTAGTGATCCTGGTTCAATGGTCAAGACGCTCAACTAGTAATCTGAAGGTTCTTCGAACGAACCCACGAACAGCCCTTTCTATTTTTTTAATAGAATTTTTGGTGGCGATTGATCGGCGTTTTATTATCTTCAGATATTTGAATACTTGGGTGTTTCAATACTTGAACTACCAAATTTACAGGAATAATAATAATAGTAATAATAATAAACTAATAGCAATAACTATTATCTCGTAGAATATTAAAGGTTAGGAGCTTATTATCGCTCAGGTCATACCGTTACAAGCGGAAATATGATATTTGTCAAGAATATTTCGGTTTTCTTTAGTGTTGCCCACGAGAAGAGGAATTTCTCATCTCGTTTCTAAACCAAAACAAACAAAATCGATACGAAAATTAATATTTTACATTCGAGACAGGACAAAGCTAACTCAAATTGTCGTCTGGCTTTGGAGATGAGAATCAAGACGAGATGAAGAGTAACGTAAACATTTCTCGTCTTATCTGTATTCTGGAAACAGTGTATGTTCATTCTTTAAGTAGCAATTGCTATGTAGACTGAATCTTATAGGCTATTTTGTTACTTTGTACCAGGTGTGGCAATTAAATAACGAGACTAGTATAATAAATGTTATGTATTGCAAGGAAAATTACAATTGAATGTTATCCACTTCAATATACTCCCCTCCACTATCTATACACCGGTGCATACGTACCATCCATTGTTCAACCCTAACAGCACAAGATGTGCTAGACATGTACCATTTATGTGTCCCAGTTACATTTTAGGTACGCAACACTTGGTACATATGTTATTCATGTGCTAAGTATGTACTTCAGTTACCTAAAGTTGAAGGTGTTTTTTAAACCTAACTGATATTTGCGGCTATGTACCACAAATGCACTTTATATATCTCGCACAGTTTCGCACCGTGATAGTCATTTGTTCTTATGTCGTACCTTGGAACATATATCTTTCAAGTTCGAGGTACTTCCCTTAGGTGCATAAGTTTTCAGATACTTATGACCAGGAGTAAATGTAAATCTGAAAGGGTAGGGGGGAAGCATGACGTTAAGCCGTCCCCCGTACCTATCTTTGTCCACTGTAGTTTTTAGAAAGTGGGGGATGCCACAAATATTTTCGGGAAGTGAGGGGACGGCGTCTACCTGCCTTTCACTTCACTTTTACCGCTGCTTATGACACATAATTGATATCTGCAGCGACGCACGAATGACAGTCAGCTGTTCGCATTAGCTCATGCGCAGTAACATGCAACAGTTTCTCGCACTTTTTGTACCACTTTCTGTCTTTCTACGAGGCACGTCCAGAAAGAAAGTTCCGTTTGGTAATAAAATTAAATTGTGTACAGATACAGAAAAAATATTTATTTGCACACAATTCTACAACTCTTAAACTACTTTTCCACATAACTGCCGAAATTTTGCAGGCATTTGTCATGGCGTGGCACAAGGTTTTGTATACCTTATTCATAGAAGTTTGCCGCCTGTGTCTTCAACCAGTTGGAAACAGTTTCTTTCAGCTCGTCGTCATTGTTGAAGTGTTGACCGCCAAGGAAAGACGTGAGATGTAAGAACAGATGAAAGTAACCCTGCCGTTTTCCTGGATCTTGCTGTCAATCGCGTGAAACAGTTCTTCTGTAACCAAAGATGGACGCCCACTTCGTTCTTCATCGTTCACGTCACTACGTCATTCATTGAATTGTCGGACCAATCTTCTCACCATTAAATCACTCATCGCATTTTGTCCGTAAACATCGCAAATTTGCCGATAAATTTCACTTGGTTTTACTCGCATTCAGAAAACGAATCACCGCTCTGATTTCACAAGCGGCGGGATTTTCAATCAACACCGACATTGTAAACAAGCACAACAAAGCGTACGTGACTGACAGCGATCTCCAAATGGCGCACGTTTCTTCTCCTTGATACAGAGCGTCTACCGCGCATATGCGGAACTGCGATCGCAGCGCTGCAGCGGAGATAAATTGAAACGGAACTTACTTTCTGGACGTGCTATGTATTATACAATCGCTTATTAAAAAGAAGCAACAAATGCATTAAATTTAGGAGATGAATTTATAAGAAACAAATGGCATAACTGATGAATAGAAATTAGGATGAATCTTTCACACATATGTGAATAGTTAATTATTTACGTACTTAAGGATAAAGAATTGTATTTCTTTTAGATGTCAACTGTCGCCGATCATTTGAAAGTGAATATGAAAGAACCATGAAGTAAAGTAAAGAGACGCCCGTCATTTTGTTATAAAACTACATGGCGAACTGATTTTATCTGATCCCAAACTGTTATCGTCGAATATACAGGGTTATAAGAGCACTCTGATTAACCAAATTAAAAAGACACCAACTATTTATCCTTTTGCAAGCGATATTTTTTTTTCATCACCTTCGTGGCCAAGTCCGAAGAGCACACGTCTAGTAATGAAAGGGTTGGTCGTTCGCGCCCAGCCGCAGGCCCTGTTGCTCTTTTTTTAAAGTGCTTCTTAGATTCACCTTAATGTAAACAAATTACGAATAAAGGCTATTTAACATATTTTGAGGGAGTATTTTTCGCTTACGGTATGGGGAAGAACATACCTAGAACATACTAGGTGAGTTCCCCAGGTACATGTCTGGCATGTGCCTAGTGGCGGACATAGACTGTGACTATCACTTGTCATCCATGTGATTTCTCTCTCATTGCTACATAAGGCACATATTGGGCACATTGCCATGTATCTGAGGGAACATAATAGGCATAAGCTTACTGTTTGTGCTGTTAGGGATAACAATGCTGTAGGTCATCAGATGTCACCCTGTTCAACAACTCTGCCGCTTTTCGTTTCACCTCTCCCACAGACTGAAAATGTATTCCCTTCAATGCAATTTTCACTTTTGGAAATATATAAAAGTCACAGGAAGTTAGATCTGGGAAAGACTGAGGATGGTCGAGTACAGGAATGCGATTGGCTGCTAAAACAAATGCTTAACAGACATGACATTATGGACAAGCACATTGTCTTGGTGGAGGATCCATGCATCGTTCTTCCACAAATCCGGTCTCTTCTTCCTTATTCTTTCCCTCAGCTTGATTTGGACTTCTTTGTAGTAGGTTTGATTCACCATTTGACCCTGAGGCACGCATTCAGTCATGATGATACCCCTGAAATCGAAAAAACGAAGAGCATTGCCTTCACTTTGGACTTGCTCACTCGTGCTTTTTTTTTTTTTCATTCTTGGCGATGTGGGAGTCTTCCAGTGCATGGATTGACGCTTAGTCTCGGAATCATACTGGAAAATCCATGTTTCATCACATGTGATGACTAGACTTCGGAATTTTAGGCACCAAAAAGTTTAATTTTAGGCGCCTAAAATAGGTACTAAAAATAGGAAAATAGGCGCTAAAATTAAAAATAGGCTCTAAAAATAATAGTATAAATTATTACATACCCCTTTTTATTAACATCTTTTGTTTTCAGTGAATCAGGTGATTCATTCAGTACACAACTTGCTCATTCGTAATTTTGGAAACAGTAAATTACCAACAGTTTCTCAAAGTTTTCGACTGTCAATCTCTCTCTTTTGTCTGTAAGGATCATCTTTGCTGCCGAAAACGATCTTTCCACTGAGACAGATGTTACAGGAGCATACTTAAATTTCGATACATTTTTCATTTCCACTTCGTCGGGGATGGTTTCATCCTCTCCCATCAAAACTTTCCCTATACGAGCCAACACAAGAAATCCCTCATTCTTCTTCACTACACTTTCCCACTTACACTGCACTTTTTCCCCAACTTTCCCCGTAGCACTTTGGATTTTCTTTTCGGCTTCGTTAACTACTGACACCTGTTCACTAAGTGGCTTTCCCGTAGCTTCCAACTTAGTGATCGTCGTAGGTAAGAATGAAAAATTTGACTTGATATATACAAGATCTCTTTTGAGAATGGGATCTTTGAAAAGTTCCTTCAAAACTGAAACACTTGCAATGTTTTCCACACCAGGAAGTTCGCCAACAACACCAGCAATAGCGTCCAAGTTCTCTGCGTAATACAAAGCTGCTTCAAGCCATGTTCCCCAGCGCGTTAGGACAGGTTGTGGAGGAAGAGAAATGCCAGGCAGTTTTTCTTTAAAGACAGCGATTCTCGATGGGGCTTTGCAAAAAGTTTTTTTCATGTTAGAAATGAGGGCATTGACTTGAGGAAATTCGTTCCTGATTGTTTCAGAAATTCTATGAAAAGCATGTGCTACACAGGTAACATGGATGAGGTTGGGGTAGAAAGGTTGGGGTTCTTAAACGCAGCAATCATGTAAGAAGCTGCATCTGTGCAAAGAAGAAGAATTTTAGAATCATCCACACCACTAGGATACAGAAGTTGCAAACTTTTGTTCACGGTGTAAGCAATTGTCTGGGCACTCACTTTCTTAATTTCCTTGCTACTTAACAAGTGAGGAGTTGAAGGTCCATCTTCATCAAGTTTTCCTACAACAACATTCACTATGTATCTATTGCATGCATCAGTAGTCTCATCGACGCCTACCCAAATGCTGGAATCGCCAATATCCTTTCTGATTGTATCAAGTGTATTGTTGTATTCAGAATCCAAACACGTTTTCCTGAGTGTTGACTCACACGGTATCGATTGCTGGCACCACTTCTGTAAAAACTGTCGGAATGTTTCATTTTGAAGTGTGTTCCATGGGATGTTGGCAGCGACAAGGGCTCTAGCAAGATCCGCATTAAATGTGTTCGCAGTTCCAGATTCAGATCCAGATCCAGAAGGCTGAGTTAACTGTGTCTGTTTCTGTTGTTTCTTCGCTTTAGATTTGGCAAGATGTCCAGCACCATCAATGTGTTGCTTTAAGTGGCACTTCTTTTCCTGAGAAACCTTAAAAAAAAAAAAAAAACGCTTAGAAATATATTTTCAAATGCTTCTTACAAAACTAGTGAAGATGGTGGCGTTTTAACTTTAATTTCGGTTTCAAATTCTCTAATTTTCTTCGTGTACATTGCGACTAGTATTTTCAAACGGGTCAGTTCGGGTCAGCTTATTGTTGGACACCCTCAGTAACGGGTCGGGTCAGGTCAGCCTAACTCGGGTCACGAGTCTGGTATCGTTAGACCAACTCAGTTCACCAGTCGGGTCGGGTCAAACTATCTCGGGTGACCCGACTCGACCGGTGAACTGAGTTGGTCTAACGCTACCCGACCCGTGACCCGAGTTAGGCTGACCTGACCCGACCCGTTACTCGAGGGTGTCCAACCAAAAGTCGACCCGAACTGACCCGATTGAGAGCACTAATTGCGACAACTACCATCACTGTTTGCTTGCCTTTCTGGTCGTAATGTGCTTTTTTTTTTTTTTTTTAATCGGTGAACGTTACATTATTGATTTAAAGTTGACAAAAAGGCAAACTTGTTGGTCTACCTCGTTAAAGACCAATATACCCCAGTCCCATTTCGAATCAGAACAGATCAAATAAAAGACTAATCGATGAGCATTTTACTTCAGAATAATCCCCAATTTACAGACAGAAGCAATAAAATTGTATATCAATATCTGAGAAATAATATTTAATTTTAAGCACTGTAACTAATTTAATTTTAAGCACTATATTTTATTTAATTTCGAATGCTGACACACTCCAACTTGGCAAAAATTAAAACATAATTTGGCAATATTTTGTTTGAGATTTGGATGCCAAAATAATTGCATGAAAAATTTCAAAATATCGTCCCTTTAAAATTTTCTTTAAAACTGTAATTTACAAAATTTTTAACTGATTTGAACCAAATTTTCCCCAAAATATGATTAAAATGTTTCAGTGTGAAAATCAGTGACCTGTCAAAAATTTAAAATAAGGGCCGTTTTAAAATTTCAAAAATTCAAAATTTTTGCAACTATCAACTGACAGAAACCAAAGTTAGAACGAAAATAAAGTATTAGCAATGCCTTAGTTGAGCGTGAACATCAGCATGATACAATAAATAAAATTGGCGTTTTTTAATTTTTTTTTTTTGGAAATTAGTTGTCTCTTGCGGCCCTGCGACAAAAGGTGTATGGATATTCTTCATCAGGAGAGAGAGAGAGAGAGAGCAATCGATTAGAATTCCTTTTTTTTTTTTTTTTTTTTTTGGCTTTGGGGAGAGAACATCAGAGACAAATTCTTCCTTTCTTAAGATCTGTCCTAAAATAAAATTATCCGCAATTGTAATTCTTGTTAGACGAGTGTCAGACTGTTCTTTTCTTGCCCCTGTGTGGAATTTATTTGTCTGTAACTATGGATGGAAATCAATAGCATCTTAAGACAATAGACAGTAGCACCTCGAGCAAAATTGATAAATAAAAAAACAAAGAGACAAACAAGTTTCTGCTTCGTAAAACAAGTTCTGAGACAATCTATGAACCTCAAACGCCGTTATTTAACTATTAACAGATCTTTTCTTTCTTTTTCGAGAAAAATAACAAAAAAAAAAAAAATGTCCTTTAAACATTTTTCCTATCTTTTATGCTTTTCAAGATATTGACATTTCTAGTTTTTCTTTCAAACTGAAATCCTCGTTTTTAGATATTTTCGGGATGAAAGGATATATCCAGTTTCCTTAACTTTTTAAAGATAATCAATATTGGCATTGCACATTTCTTCTTTCAAACTTTTGGAACTGTTGGCATTTAAAAAAAATTGAATCCCGCCTTTCTTAACTTCTTTCGTATTTTTTTTTTCTTTTGAAAAACGAGATAGCAAAAATATATTTTCTTAAGCTCCTGAAACTGTCGAGTAATTGCTGGCATTAAACATTTTTCTCCGAAAAGAGGACCCCTTTTGGAGTTACTGACACAATATGTCAACTTTAACTTACATTGTTTTTAACCTTTACCGCTTTTTTCGGGGGGGGGGAGTCCTTCGGAAAGAACCGAGAATGCCATGTCCGCTTTTCTCAAGATACCCGAGAATCCCTAAAACTGTTGAATGTGTAAGTCTAGACACTTTCTTCCATTAGCACTTTCAAAACCATCGTTCATATATTTCATTTAAGCAGGCTGCTAGAAGTCTTTACATTTTAAAGATTTTCCTGTGTTACAGGATTATTTTTATGTTTTTTCTTAACTGATCTAAATTCCATGTAAATTAGATTTTCACGAGTTCAGCAGCTCAGTAACGTTGTCTCTTAAAATAGTTAACCTCCCATTGATAAAGGTTTTACTTTAGCTAGCTATACAGAAACAAGGAGGGGGGGGGGTGTACAATTGATTTAATTAAATTTATAAATTCTGTAAATAAAAATAGCTTTTCTTACCTGCTTGCTGCACAATGGACAAAAGATTATTCTTCCATCGTATGTTAGATCTGGAAATTCTTGCAACCACTGGCGAATCAAGGTACTTTTTGAAGACTTCTCCTTTGGCATTGTTGCGTATGATACAAAACTTCTTTTTAAGAATCCTCAAGATCTGTGACTGGGCTGTAAGCCGTTGAGTCCAATTGTTCATGCGTTGTAGAGACGATGTATCGTTCTTGAACTACGTGTTTAAGATAAATCACTGCACTGACCCGAAAATGATACATGGATGGATACTCCAGTCAACTGAACCGCGTCACTTCATGAATCGTTTCTGTTCGTGGACTTTGGTTTTTCCCAAATATTGAAAGCGAAGACCCGAAGAGATTCTTGCTTCAATAGAGCTGTGTGTTGATTTGTGAATGTGTGTGTGTAAACTATTGTCCAAATTCCAGAGAGCTGAACGGATCACAGAAGAGCTGAAGTGAGCCGCTACAGAAGAGAAAAGGTGGAATAGTTCCAAGAATGCAGAACGGCAGGGAGGGGAATATTGGTTACTGCGATATGCACTTAGCAATAGCTTTGGTTTTGCCCCTGGGGAAAGAGAGACAGACAGAAAGAGATAGAGATCTTTCAGTACAGTGTCTGCAGGATGCAAAGGGATGGTTTGTCTTTGTCTTTCACAAATGGGCTTGACCTTGAGCAGAAATAGCTCAACTTTTAGAAACAATTTTTTACATACAACCACCCTCTGCGTTTCACTTCTTCATACGAGTTAGACTAAAATTAGCCTCGACAAACACACTCACTCTGCCTTCAGATTTGTCAATTAAATTTCACTCAACACTAAAAAAAAAGTTTATTTAAAAAATACAGGAATTTTGTATTTTTTGCAGTTTTAGGCATTTTTAGGCCAAAACGGCCAAAATAGGCGCTAAACTCCATTTTAGGCATTTTTAGGGCACTTATAAAGTGTTTTAATAGGCTTAATTCCTCATGATTCGTAAAGATCCGAAGTATTTTTTACTTCCTATAAAGGGAACAAAATAGGCATTTGCCTTAAAATCCGAAGTCTAGTGATGACACGTGTTAGCAAATCTGGTTCCGCTTTGAGTCGTTCCATGACGTCACAGCAAATGGTCTTTCGAATGTGTTTTTGTTCCTGCGAGAGGTTTCCCGGGACAATTTTTGCACAAACTTGTGTCATGTTTAACTTGTCATGCAAAATTTGTCTCACTGTTCTTTGTTAATGTTTGTCATGTCTGCGATCATCCGAATGCTCATATTTCTGTCTTTCCTGACAAGTTCATTAATCTTTTGAACATTTTCGTCCGTTCTTGAACTCAAAGGGAGAGGGGTTGTTCATCATCTTCAACCTCCTCCCTACTTTCTGAAAATCGTTTGTGCTATTCGAAAACTCGCGCATGGGACATAGCATTATCACAATACACCTCTTTTATAACTGCACAACATTCCATCGGTGTTTTGTTTAATTTTACCAGAAATTTGATGTCAATGCGCTACTCAACTTTACTTTTCACCATGATTCCGGCACTACTACAGAACATTGTCCTGTTCATACAAAGCCTAAAAAAAAAAAAAAAAAAAAAAAAAAAAAAAAAAAAAAAAAACGCTTTCAGAATCATAAAACAAACAGTGGCTGTTTAAGATCAACAACACATCATTAGCTACTTCCTCACTACGATCCTGCGCGACAGGAAGTGGGCAGTCTCGTTATTTAATTGCCACACCTCGTATTTTGCAGCTTAGTAAATTTATTATGATATGTGTCTGTATTTTTGTAGCAAAGCTTTTATAATTACTTCTGCATATTCTAAAAGTTAGTTTATTTTATGCCTTACTGTTCAGTGATATTCAGTTACTTTTATTATAATTATTTTTCTTAAAACGCACCGTGGCGAAACGTAATTCTACAAGTAGGATAGGACCGACAAACTAATAAGAAATAACATTTAATGTATCATAAAATGTTTAAAATTATGGTCAAAATTCTATTTTCCTTATTGAGTTAAACAAAAGAAACTACCAAATCTATTTTAAAGAACTTTATAGCTGTATTTCTAACACTGCTTACAGTTAAATTTATGTGCATTTATACATAGTAGTTTTATTGCTGTTCTTTAACCCCATCAGGAAGTCGCGGTCGAAAAGAGGGATTGCCGCCGTCGACGGTGGCAGGCCACCGGACTTTTGCCCCTTAAAACTTTGGGGGGGGGGGGCTTTTGCCCCCTAAAACTGTTATTCCACAGAAAGTTAAAGAACTCGTATTCGTTTATGTGTCGTATGTACCTGCTAAATTTTATCAAAATCGGAGTGCTACAGTTGAAAAGTGTTACATATAAGTCAATTGGTCTTCCTCCTCAGAAAATTCCCAGTAAAATATTTTCCTCTACAATAAACTGTATGCGCTTTCACATTCAGAAACCGGACCTCCTTTCAGATTCAAACAGATGTCTTGCACAAAAGACGAGGATGCTAATAATAATAATAGTAATAAAAAAGAGCATTCGACATATTTACTCCTTGGCCTTATATTTTCTTCGAAACTTCTACATCTATTTATCCTTTTATTACAACACATAAGAAAAACATAATTTTAAAGATCCACTCGCGAAGCCCGATTCAAACCAACAGCAGACGTAGCGTGTGTTCTTTATCTTTAAAATTTTAAATGTGAACCCACATTTCTTATTGCACATTTGGATTCTCCAAAAAAGTGTTCAACGATTTGACCCAGAATTGCAGACAGGCTTTTAACGGATGGCACTTGAATCGACGGACAAAAAAAGCGAGCAAGAAAATGTTATGAAAATATCAGTTACGTAGCCCATCTTACACTTCCCGGTCTTAGTCGTCAAATACTTCACCTTATACGTGTTGAGGGTTTGTTTCGCCTTCTTTTATAAAGTAAAGCTTCTATTTATCATTTTCGAAGTGCTTTTTTTCCTTTTCTTTTTGTAAAAAAAATACTCGGTTTCTTCTTGTTGAATACTGTACTGCATTTGAAGATGTCAAATCTTAAACGAGTAAACACACTAAAGTTTGATTTCGACCCTGTCTCTCAACGGCCAATGTCCCTTGTGGTCAAGCCCGCAACTAGGGTTTCTGTCACCCGGGGCAAACAAACACACAATTCGGTGCCCCCCCCCCCCCCAAGGTTTAGTCGAAAAGTATCACTTATGGATTGCAACTGTAAATAACATTCTTAATGAAACCAGTTATATCGATTTTTAAGTACTTTAACCCTCCAATACGCGCGCGGGCTACCATTGTAGCCCAGCGTTTTTATTTTCCTTGCCGCAAAGTAATTCGAGATGATAACTCAAAGGGTGTCTGTGTACCTTTCTATCAACTATCATTCTGCGTGTTAAGGGTGTGGTCAACGTAAAATCGAAAGGATCTCATTGTTATTCTGCTTGAAAGTTTCATGGGCTGCATCTGTAGCCCGCGCGACTATTGATGTCACGGGTGTTCCAAAGCGTCAAAGTTTTTTCATTATAGTTTGAGTGTTGATCAGATGGTCAATGAGTTTGCAAAATGCCAATTCTGATGAGAAATGTTTTTAAAACCAATATTTACGATCCAAAATAATTGAGAACATAACAATGCAACAATGAAAAGCTTATTTTCATTTCTGTAAATTTTTCGGTGTAATCCTTTGATGTGGAGAAAAGAAGAAAACTTTCCATCAACAATGAAGCACACAAGAACTCCACACTATATTGTTTGTGTACCTCTCGAACTTGAGCACTTTCTGTTAGAGATGCAAGGGCTCGGAAAAAAAACGACTTTTTTGAAAAAAAAACTCGTTTTTTTCTGCTTCGCTATTTTGCTTGGGAAATTTTGGGCTTTTTTCAAAATACTGCTTTAAATGGATAAAACAGACTTTGTATTCCTTCTCTATAACACAAAAAATCATTTAATTAGTGGTTGATGCTGATAATAATATAAAACATCGAAAATAAACTATAAATTTCGAAAAGATATTTCAAACAATTTTTCTTCAAAATATTTACATTATGAATTCCACAGGATTAACCAATGTATATAATAAGAATTGTTTAAACTTCTATATACAAAAGTAAGCAGAGCTGGCAAGAACCGTGGTTGTTTTTGAAAATGCCAAAAACCCGTTTTTTGGGGATGTTTAAACCAGGCTTTTTTGGTTTAAACCAGGCTTTTTTGATTTAGATTTTTTGCTTTATGTATTTATATTACATATTCACAAAAATAAGTTTGTTTCGCCTTGGTGTTATTATGCAACAGCGGGGTTATGCCGGAAGAACTCCCATAAGCTTAAAGAAGTCCGGTCAGTAAATTTCTTAAATTGAGAATCTCCCGCCCTAGCCATTGGGAAAATCCCGTCATTACTTCAATGTAAGACAATAACGGGAAAATCCTTTTATTGCTTTGCATGTAAAATTTAAAGGTCAACGTACCATAATCAGTACGCTAAAACTGAGGTATTAAATTACAAATTTAGTACGTAGATATCATTGAAAGTCCAATCCAAGCTAATGTTGGAAGCTACGTAAGCAATCGATAAATTTTGCCAATTTCTATCAATATATTTAAGCAATCTTGGCTTCTTTATAAAACAACACGCATTTAGGCATGCAGAAATATACAATTTGGTTTGTTTCGTATATTTAGGCTTAACATCCTTACGAAATACCGAGGTTATCAAGGAGAAGACTTTCGCTTAAACTGACATCCGAACCGCTACTTGGGTTACGCATGAAAGAAGGGTTGTGGTTCGACCGAGAATTGAACATGGGACACCTTGATTAAAAGGTGAAAGGGAAATAAAACTATTGCAGGTGGTTTGATATCTGGAAACGTCACCATGAAGTTCACACGATTCGCATTTTTCATTCTTTTTATTTTTGCGGTTTAAACCAGTTATTAAAAAAAAAAAAAAATGGTGTAAACCAGCCAACCCTAAAAGTAAACACTTCTTTTAAAAGAATACACAAATAACTAGCAAAATAGTATGTAGTATTTTTACTTCAAAATATTCCATACCCTCTTTTTGAAACAAAATAGAATTAAAATAAAACATAAGAGAAATACTTAGATTTATATGATACACTTAAAGGCTGCACATCTAGAGCTTTTGGTTCTGTATATTCTTGAAATTCTACAGTTAAGTTTTATAGAACCACCATCACAGTTTACCCAATCCTCAAGTTTTCTGAATTTTTAACAAGAGGGATTCAACATATCATTACGGAATTCCCCCCCCCCCCAAAAAAGGACTACGGAATATATTTAAGTTAAGCTAAATACAACTGCACAACAAACATGACTGAGTGATTAGCTTTTGCGCTTGTATCGGGAAGTCCGGGATTCAACCAGCATTCGACCATTCTGACAAAGCTTTTCTTCATTCCATCTGTGAATGTAGAAATAGTGCGTGTACTGTGAGTTGGGCGACTTCCTTTCTTATTGTTTTTAAATCGTTATTATTATTAATTACCAGCAGTGACGGTTTTGCGAAGGTTACGAGGGCGGTCTTTCGGACTGAAGCCCGTTCCTTAAAGTTACGGAATGTCTGCAACAAACGAAATATCTATTATTTATGCATTTAATCATTAACTTTAAGCTCCCGTCAAATAAAAATTACAAATGTTTTAAAAAACTAAACATTAATAAGAAAAACCCTTCCCAAAATACTTTTCTAAATCCGCCACTGATTCTCAGTATAAAATGATTTTTAAAGTTGTATCCGGAAGATTATTGCTAAACATATAAACGAAACGAAATATTAGTTATGCTTGTACTCATTAACTTCAAGCACCTCCCAAATAAAATTAGGACCTTTTAGGAAACGAAACAATCAGTAAAACCCCTCCTAAAGTACTTTTCTAAATTCGCTACTGATTATTTGTATTAAGTGGTATTGAAGGTTGTGTCCGGAAAATTATTGCTAAATCACTTCACAGCTACAGTATAACAGAAATGTGGAAGTACGGTTTGACGGTATATTGAAAAACGTATGCTTTGACGGATAAGTAGAAAAACGGGAAAGTTTAACTTTTGCGCTAGAAGCTAGAGTACTAAAAGCTCTTAGGAATGAAACATGGATGACAAACTAGAGAAGAAAAAAGATGCCGATAACTCAAAAGTTAAAATAAAGTTAAATAGCCTCTAAAATTGCCCTCAAATACTACATTCTTCATGTTAGCTTTAATTCGTAAAACATGTGCTCCATCCATCTTGATGGTGAATTTCAGAGCGAAATATCACATTCAGGTCATGGAATTCTTATCTAACTATAGAATATACTATAAGAAAGCTATTTAGATAGAAAAATCATGTTGAAAAAAGCCAAAATTTCCAAAATTCTCGTTTTTTCCCCCCAAAAAGCCGGCTTTTTATGTGAAAAAAACATCGATTCAAGAAAGCCGGCTTTTTTGCATCTCTACTTTCTGTACCTTTTGGGCACCTTTCTGTATACTTTCTCTTTCTGTATATATGCACCTCTAAGGTGCACACAAGTGATAGAAAAAACTGATTCGAGCAAAGCATCTCTCTTTACAGTGCATTAACTAGAAAGTTCATTAAATATGAAAGAAATTGCTTCATAAAATATTAATAAATAGATCAAGATATTTAGATTTAATGTATAGTAAATATTATACATTATACACGATTAATGTAAAAAATGATTGAAATTAACAATAAAGCATAATAAAGCATAAGTTGGACTGATAGATAACAATTCAAAATTCCTCGAAAAGCTCTCAAGCAAAACTAATAGATAAAGCTTCATACAGCCTTCACTCGCAAAATCTCTTGGTAGGCGTACAAGAAACAATTAATTACACCGAGGCGTGTAAATTATCTTTTCCGCCACAAAACTGCCCTCTAGTTTAAAAGCATTACAGCAATTGCGTAACATTACATGGAGCGCGTCTGAGCTAAACTCTTCAACCACCAGCAAGCAACAAAAATCGGGAACTTTTCGCCCCCGCCCCTATTGATAACAGCGTTTTAAACTTCAGAGCTGTTCTCAATGGAATTATACAAACAAACAGCTCCTTGTGGTAGCAAAAGGAAAGGGGGGCGGATTCTCTGTGGTCGCCCAAGGGAACAAATGCATGCAATATTAGGTTTTTAATGTATGACATTACACCTATAGTAAATATAATCAAATATATATAATCAACGAAAAGAGGTCCCATGGAAAAGGCCAAGTAAACTTTTGATTTCTTTTAACCTCAAGAATAAGTTCCTCAAGGGAAAGGGTGCGATTTTTAAAACAATTGATATATCTTCTTTCCGGCGCCCCCTCCAACCACGCGCCCGGGGCACGTGCCCCCTCTGCCCCCCCCCCTAGTTGCGGCCCTGCTTGTGGTTCATGAGTGGTTGCAGAATACCTTCTCGTTTACTATTGATCAAGTGTTGAGTATTGAGATTGATATGTATCGTAAGTGCGTTTTTGTCAAACTGGTCTCTTTACAGTTATGTGAGCAAATTCTTCGTGATACAAATGGTGTTGCAAAGTTTAGTGATTCCCAGAATTCATACGATATGAAAGTGACTTGGGCAGGTGTTAGTATTTTAACTGTAAAACTGCATGTTACTCCCTTGGAGTTGACACATACTAATATCCAAAATGACCTTGAAAAATGCGGTAAGATCTATAGTATGCAGGACGAATTTTATTCCGCTGAACATGTCTATCCTGTTCGAACTGGCACTAAATTGATGAAAATGGAACTTAAATATGCCATCCCTTCTTGTATAAGTATTCAGAGTAGTCGATATTGTATTATTTATCCAGGTGAACAAAAGACAAGCTTGCGATTCAATTTTCTTCAACATCTACACTCGGCTTGTCCTCTCCGTCCCCAGGCTCAGACTGTTTCTGCTTCTTCGAGTTATGCTGGACGAGTATCTGTTCCAAAGCCTTCCCATTTGCTATCAACGCCGGATTTTGTTCCTAAATTTTCCACCCTTTACCAAACTATTCCGTAGCGAGGAGCTGAAGTAAGTTTATCCACAGTTTCTCCAAAGGTATCCGCATCAGACAGTGGTAATTATGATATTAATGCTGACGATAACACCATACCTGTTATGAACAATATCAGTGAATTTCCACCGCTCTCGTCTGAAAGTGCTACTGCCCACGACAAGGCCACATTGTGTGATAATGAGACTGACGGCTCTCAGTCTCTGCGAATGAAATTGAGTTAGATATTGTACACGTAAAATAAAACAATTCGGGTTTCCCAATCGTCCTCATCCAATTTGCTTCAAATTTGGCAGATCAAAAGTGAACACAAAATAAATGGACACATGTTTTTGTTTATGTGGCAATTGCTATTTTGTATGTCTTTTTGTACTACGCTATAGTGCGCAATGTTCAGTCTTTGAAGATGAAGTATTGAGGGTAGAAGCAGGGGTCTCCTTTAACCCTTACAATATTTTTCCACATAGAGAAAAACACGTGTCGATTTCTGTTTACTCTTGGTGTGCCAAATTTGAAGCAAATCGGATGGGGACAATTGTAAAACCCGAATTGCCTTATTCTACGTATGCAATATCTACATAGAATTTCATTCGCTTTGATCCGTTCCCTTCTGTACTTCTACGATAATAGCATACTTACTTTCTTCGGAGGAGGCCCTAGCTCGAACACTGCTTCTCCACAAAAACTAAAAACACACGTTCGCTTATTTTTTTGCGTATTGTCTCTACAAAAGTTTCGTTTGCAATTCTCCATATCCTTTCAGTACTTCCGACGTATACTTTTTAGCACTTTTGATAACTCGTAATCAAAGATTTGGAAGGGTCTGTGCCCACTCAACTTTTTTTTTTTTTTTTTTTTTGTAAAATGCGAAACACATATTGCCTCATTTTACGTATACAATATCTGTGAACAATTACATTCACTTCAGTCCACTTCTTCTTATCTTTAGGACGTCAACTTTCACAATTTTGGGTCGGGGCGTTTGTCCCCTAAAACTGCTTTTGTCATTTCGTCAGCCAGTGTTTCGCCTCACTCCTGCACAAAAACACTTTACGATTTGTTCTTTTAACAGGTGGGGTTATCTTCATGTTGCTGTTTTAGCTACTCTACGAGGTGTAATTAATTTGGAGCGGGCGTAATTTAGGTTGGCTAACTCACGGATTTTGTACCTCAAAAATTTATGTGGCTTACTATACAATGCTACAACAGAACAGCAGGAATTGACTTTTATTTTATTTCATTTTTGAAATCATTCTTACTGAGATTTTGTGTGTTGATTCACACGGTGTACTACCAGTGACAACCATGTGCCATGCTAGTGGCACAGTAAAGTTTAGTTCTTCTATTAATACATATATTTGGCAAACTTCTCTTATTTGAAGCTCGTTGGAAAATTTCATTATTTATATATTTCCGTTTAAATTAAAACATTTTGAGTTAAGAATTCACAGATCACTTCTCTTTTTTGTCCCCGCCCGTGACAGACGTTTAGGATTTAATATTTTTACTCTAAACAAAAAAAAAAAAAAAAAAAAAAAAAAAAACTGAAAACATAGCATCACATAGATTAGCAGAATTCACCTTGTATTTTTAGAAATATACAAATTTAAAGCATCAAAAATGTAGTGTAAATGTCCTGCCCGTGATGATGGAATGGTCCTTCATCAACCTGGGGTTTAGCCAGTTTTGAATAATATAAGTTAACACGAACTCCTATAAATGAAATAATCAATGCGTATTGTCAAACAAACAAAAGACTGTCATTGAAGTTTAAAAAGAAAATATAAATAATTAAAATAATCATTTTTTGGACTATGTAATCATGCATAAATCAACAAGCTAAGTATAATTTGATCAAAACATGTCAAGCAACCCCCATTGGCTTACTTCATATGCATTGACCCATATGTTTGAGTTTAAATACAAGAAATAGTATAAATGGACCTATCATTGTACTTTATTTCTCTTAAACACTGGGTCTGGTGATTTGAGTGTGATTTTGAACTGACTATTTCATTGTTAAGTAAAATTAAGTCATTTGAATGTACCACAATATGTAGGCCTACTATCCCTATTTACTTTATCTATACTTGACAATCTGCGTAAGTTTAAACTGGTTTGGCTATGAGTTCCTTTTATTGAACAGGCCATCATGCTGACTAAGTTTGGCCTAGCATGTATAGGTATGTATGGGATAATAAAATTAGTTTTCCTTTGGTGTAACAGTGAGTGATATTTGAGTTCGTTTCAGATATACCCAAAGTTTACATATCACACAATGGTTACTTTAGAATTAGTTTCGGACACTTGTAAGAATATCGAAATAATAGCGGATGGTAACCAGCCAGAGGACTACGTTACCAAACACATTGTGAGAGAGAGAGAAAATAAAACAGACATATCCAGTAAAGTAAATAATATTCGTATCAGTCTTGGCATTAAAAAAATGTACAATTGAAGAAAACATACAAAAGGGCATAAGAAAGTATATCGAAGTTTGTCTTAGTTAAAAATACAGTCCCACTTTTGTTCATGGATACTTCAATAAGCTGTTGCTCGTTGCATCTTTTCTTCTTTAAAAAACGTTGTCTCATCCTTTAGATTCCCTTCCGTCGCTCTCAATTTCTTTCTTTCTCCTATTCTTAGTTTTCGTAAGTAACTGCTCTGGAGGAAGGAAGTAGCTGCCATCATTCAGAAGACTGCCTCCCTGCGGCTGGACGATGAAACATTCATGAGAAGAAATTAGTAATTCCCATACAGCGGCTGGCTCTAACTCAACAGACCCTTTAACCTGATGAGATGGACGAAGCCGCAGTAAAGAAAAGCCGCGAAGAGAAGAAAAGAGGACAGGGCAATGGCAAGAAGTCTTTTTCTCCGTCTTTTCTGAGTTACAGCTGCGAGAAACGAATGAATAGACAAGGGCATTCCCCCATCTTCCTAATCCCCTTCACTGCTCCTTCTGCTACGTTTCTTTTTGATGGTAATTAAGTTTCGGCCTTGAAATAATGATTTTAGACATACCACAATTCTCTAATCATAGTTGTTGTTTCATTATTTTAATAAGACATATATATGTATATTTTTTCTATAGCCTTCCCCTTAAGTAACCCAATATGTGCACATACTATGTATTAGAGGTTCCACATGTACTATATATATATCAGTGGTTTGCGTCTAAAAGGGACAATGCCACTTTTTCGCCAAAATGAGATGTCCTTCAATTTTATCGTTTATAAATGGATGTTTAGAGCAAATGTCATCATGATTTAGTTTAAATATGTATACCATTCATATTAAAATTTGTATTCCTTGCAACAAGAAAATGTCCATTCATAGGCGTTGACGGACATTTCATTTTTTGCCAATAAGTGGCATTGGCCCTTTTAGATGCAAGCCACACCCACCCACCCACCCATCCTTTCTCTATCTCTCTCTACATACATACATACATATAGGTATATATATAACTTTATTCTGCCAATCACTCCATCTTTGAGTCTTTACTTGCTCAATATGATCATCACGAACCACCAATTAAATGATATTCCTTTTCATTGCAAAGAAATTCAACACTACGTCACTTTTGTTGATACTCAGTTACTATAGGACTCTTACTACTGACAATATGTTATTTAAGTTCAACAAACTACTTATGGCAGTGCAAGATTGCATATAAAGTTTATAAACGCATATAGTACAGTAAAACTTGTTCAAAGTGGAACGTGGGAATGATAAAAACGTGTCCATTACGAATAAATTCAATGGTCCCAAACAATAAAATAAGTTATGAAATGTTAATTATTTTTACATAGTACGGATTCTATACAACTCAGAAATGGAAAGCAATACTTGAAGAATTCACTATAAACTACGTGTAATACCTAAATCTTTTCCGAATTACCTACGATAGAGGAATTTTCTTTTAGTTATATTCCGTATTTCAATTTCTTACACCAATTCATATTATGCTGCAGTTATTACCGAAACATTCTCTTCAGAAATACGAACTAAACTATAAGACATTTTCGGGATACTGTACGCTAAGAAAATTAACTTCAAAAAGGAAAATACTCCTTGTGGAATTTTCGTAAGAAATGACTGATATTTCTTATGGTTATTTATTAAATAAATGGTTTATCAACTATCAACTAAATCACATGTGTTGCATTTGAGAAAGTCATTACAAAAGAGAAGCTCACTCCAAACCGCAAATTACTCATAATAGCAACCAAGAAAGTTCTGTCACTTTTTGTGGAGGTATGTATTCAATTGGCCCCCACACCGTGAGTTGAATGCAAATGGAAAGAAGACAAGGATAAGTTGTTTGTGTGGGTATATCCAACATACTACCTGGTTGTGGCAGTTCAGTTACACCATGAACTTGCATAAGGACAGAATGAACATGGGATTTCCACATAGCGTCAAAAGGGCCTGTATCCTCTACGATTTCAAACTGGGGTCAAACTTCGCTGCAGCGGGGCAGAATATATGCCAGGACTTTGGTTAGGGTGCGTAACTGTGCAGACAATGGAGCGGTGGTTGAAAAAGTTTAAGGACGGTGACGAAACATTAGAAAACGCACCACGTGTCGGAAGACAAACACATGCACAACATGAAGATCCTCAGAGTGTGAGCATATCGACATACTACGTGGTTGCGGCAGTTCAGTTACACTGTGAACTTGCGTAAGGAAAGAGTGAACATGAGACATCCAGAGAGCGTCATACGGTCCTGTATCCTCTACGGGTTTAAACTGGGGTCAAATGCCACTGCAGCGGACCAGAAGAAATGCCAGGACTGGTGGGGGTGTCGTAACAACGCGGACCATGCAGCGGTGGTTTAAGATGTTTATAGACGGTGATGAAACACTCGAAGACGCTCTAGGTGCTGGGAGACCAACACATGTACAAAATGAAGATCTTCAGGCAATAATATAGGCATACAAGTAGCCAGACATATGAGGAACTGATACTACAATTCAGTGTGAGTGGGAAAAATATTCGGCAGCACGTCCTCGACCTGGGAAGCATTGCAAGTTGGGTCGGCGGTGCCCACATGATTTGACTCCGGGGCAGAATCCAACACGAGCAGACACTTGTGTTTCCTTGCTGCCTCGACTTGGGAAGGAGCAATTTATGGATAGGAACTTGGCATGTGATGCAAAGTGGGTTCTGTGCGAAGATCCACGCCGCCATCATAATTGATTAGCATCCCACGGAATGGTTCCAAAACAACAGAAACCAGAACTGCACCAGAAGAAAGTCTTCCTGTGTGTTGGTGGACCATCTGCGGCATCCTGCATCGGGAACTACTACCGGCTGGCCGGAATATCAATGCAACTGTGTACAGTCAGCAGTTGAGCCGTGTTCAAGAATAACTCAAAGCTCTGGAGTCAGCACTTCTGAATCCCAAAGGGTTCATCGTGTTACAGGACAACGCCAAGCCCCACGTAACTAGGATGATCCGGGACACCATTCTACGCCTTGGATGGGAAACACTGTTGCATCCGCCATACTTTCCGCACATTGCACCGTCCGATTACCACATGTTCCATTCCTTGGGAAATCACCTTAGAATACCCCAATTCAAATCCGTAGTAGAGGTGCAAAATACAGTTGATACCGTCCGCGTTTCAAGGCCCAGCAAATTCCACCACGATGGAATCCATAGCCTTCCAGAACGTTGGCAGAATTTTTGATTTTCCAGGTGCGTGTTAGGTGACATATCGATATTCAAAAATGGTTGGTGAAAAAGAGACATAACTTTCTTAGTTACCTTTATGCAAAAAAGAACATTTATCGAAAAATAAAATGTCAAGCAGTTTCATAAAATTGTGCAAGAAGAACACTATTTTCTTATCCAGGAATCTGAATCAACTTATATTGAACATGTATCTCCTTTCTCGAGTTCGTCAAATGATATAGCTCAAAGCATAGTTTCTTGCTTGTATGGACTAACAATATTAATTGAAAAACTAGAAGTAGTAGGGTGTGGTGGCACCGTAACTAACAGTGGATGAAAGGACGGTGTCATTCACTGACTAGAATAACATGTAGGACGCCCGCTACAGTAGATCATACCTTCTGCATTTTAATGATCTTCCTTTTCGACACATTTTTCCACATAATAATGTTCAAACTACAGAGCATAAATCTTTTACTGTGTCAATAGGGCAGCAGCTCTCTTACTGTGAAAAACTCCCTGTTTTTGATTATGAACTCATAAATGGTTGGATTCCTGATATAGACAACAATTTGTTCAACAAAGACCAATAATATGTGTTCGACACATCAATAGGAATTACTTCATGACACTGTCCAGAAGATTTTACAAAACAGGACCATGGTTCTTTCTTCCATTCCAGATGGCTAACTACAGCAAACCGAATCCTTGGGTTATTTTTATTTCAAACCAGACAGGCATGTACCATTTCAAAATTAACCTAGCTATTTATTTTAAGTTTTCAGATGGATTTGGTGAATTTACATTCAATCTAAGGATTCGGTTTGCTGTAGTTAGCCATCTGGAATGGAAGAAAGAACCATGGTCCTGTTTTGTAAAATCTTCTGGACAGTGTCATGAAGTAATTCCTATTGATGTGTCCAACACATATTATTGGTCTTTGTTGAACAAATTGTTGTCTATATCAGGAATCCAACCATTTATGAGTTCATAATCAAAAACAGGGAGTTTTTCACAGTAAGAGAGCTGCTGCCCTATTGACACAGTAAAAGATTTATGCTCTGTAGTTTGAACATTATTATGTGGAAAAATGTGTCGAAAAGGAAGATCATTAAAATGCAAAAGGTATGATCTACTGTAGCGGGCGTCCTACATGTTATTCTAGTCAGTGAATGACACCGTCCTTTCATCCACTGTTAGTTACGGTGCCACCACACCCTACTACTTCTAGTTTTTCAATTAATATTGTTAGTCCATACAAGCAAGAAACTATGCTTTGAGCTATATCATTTGACGAACTCGAGAAAGGAGATACATGTTCAATATAAGTTGATTCAGATTCCTGGATAAGAAAATAGTGTTCTTCTTGCACAATTTTATGAAACTGCTTGACATTTTATTTTTCGATAAATGTTCTTTTTTGCATAGAGGTAACTAAGAAAGTTATGTCTCTTTTTCACCAACCATTTTTGAATATCGATATGTCACCTAACACGCACCTGGAAAATCAAAAATTCTGCCAACGTTCTGGAAGGCTATGAATTCCATCGTGGTGGAATTTGCTGGGCCTTGAAACGCGGACGGTATCAACTGTATTTTGCACCTCTACTACGGATTTGAATTGGGGTATTCTAAGGTGATTTCCCAAGGAATGGAACATGTGGTAATCGGACGGTGCAATGTGCGGAAAGTATGGCGGATGCAACAGTGTTTCCCATCCAAGGCGTAGAATGGTGTCCCGGATCATCCTAGTTACGTGGGGCTTGGCGTTGTCCTGTAACAGGATGAACCCTTTGGGATTCAGAAGTGCTGACTCCAGAGCTTTGAGTTATTCTTGAACACGGCTCAACTGCTGACTGTACACAGTTGCATTGATATTCCGGCCAGCCGGTAGTAGTACCCGATGCAGGATGCCGCAGACAGTCCACCAACACACAGGAAGACTTTCTTCTGGTGCAGTTCTGGTTTCTGTTGTTTTGGAACCATTCCGTGGAATGCTAACCAATTATGATGGCGGCGTGTATAAGAATAATTCCTGGATAAGAATTATATATATATATATATATATATATATATATATATATTCATCACAATTCGATTTACTTAGGTGCTTTGAACCATAAAACAAGTTAAAATAAGCAGAGCGTCTTTATATTAAAAGTATTAACTAATTTATAAATTTAAAAAAGCGCTTTCATTTTTTGAAATTTTCAATAACTTTAAATGAGATGCGCTACCGGAAGATGCTAACCGATTTTAATTTTTCTTATGTCGACCTCTTTTCTAACTACAAAAATCTTTTTTTTTTCTTTTTTGCACTAGAGCATTTCGAGAAAAAATATTTTTTTGACCCACGCTATTATATGAAGGTAACCAAGAAAGTTATGTCGCTTTTGGTGGAGGTATGTGTTTAAGTGGAATGCGAATGGATATAAGACGAAGGTCAGCTGTTGGTGTGATTATGTTCAATATACTACCCGGTTGTGACAGTTCATTTATACCATGAACTTGCGTAAGCACAGAGTGAACATAGGACCTGCACAGAGCGTCATGAGAGCCTGTATCCTCGACGAATTGAAACTGGGCTGAAACACCAGTATAGCGGGCGGAATGTATGTTAGGCCATTAAGAAGGATGTTGTGACTACGCGGACAATGCAGCGGTGATTTAACAAGTTTACGGACGATGACGAAACACTCGAAGACGCACTTCGTGCCGGAAGAGCAACACATGTACAAAATGAAGATCTTCAGGCAGAAATTGAGGCGAACAGTGGCAAGATATGTAAGAAACCGGGACTACAATTCAGTGTGAGTGGATAAACCATTCGGCAGCCTCCATCAACTTGGAAATCACTACAAGTTGGGTCGATGGGGCTCACATAATATGACTCCGGGCCAGAAGGCAACGGGAACGAACACCTGTGTTTTTTTGCTTTCTAATCTGGAAAGTTTCCGGACAGGGTGTTGACACGTGATGACAAGTGTGTCCTGTACAAAGCTCCACGGTGCCGTTGTCATGGATTAGCATTACATGACCGGTTCCAAAACAGCCGAAACCAGCAGTGCACCAGAAGTAGGTAATCTTGTGTGACTGATCGCGGGCATCGAGCATCTGAAACTGCAACCAGCTAGTCAGAGCATCAATGCAACTGTGTACAGTCAGCAGTTGAGCCGTAAACTCTGAAGCCAAAACTCTCAAAAACTCAAAACTCTGGAACCAGCCAGAACTTTCTTGGTTACATTCATACATTATTGTCAGATTATTAATGAAATATGTATTTATGAGCAATGAGCAATATCATATGAGTTAGTTTTCAGAAAATCGTCATAAAATTATTCACCACTATAAATAAAAAAACACTCATATATTTTCGCCAGAAAAAAAAATACTTATTTCACAGTAGTATAGAACTATTAATATTCGTACAATATTGGTAAAATAAATATTGAGATAATCGTTACTACTGTTTTCGAGAAAATCGCATTAAAAAAAATCACCCTTCAATAAACTACCCTTACTTTGGGTGTAGAATAAAACGAGAAACTCGACTAGAAAATCTCAAGTTCAAAATTTGTTGGGGGTTCGTTTAGCGATTGATTTCTAGACAAATGAACACATTAAACTGGGACGGACGAATGCATATTCAAAATAACATTTTCGATGTGTTGAGGCCATGAAACGTTTAATTATGTTGGAATTATGTATTCGAGTTTATTCGCTATCAGTGTACTTCTTTCTCTGTTTCATTGTCGCTCGAAAGTAAGAAGAGAATGTATGTGCGGCACACGGGCCATCAAAATTTCAAATTCGAAAATAACGGAACTAGCATCAAATTATTCGTCTTCATTTACAAAGTGCTTTTAACTTTGTTTCCCTTGTGGAACTAAAGTTGAGCCAGCAATTTTGAAATGAGGTAGTCAAGAAAAATAATAATTTTATTCATATCTCACGGTATGTTCACTCCTGTTCAGTCGCTTGTACAAAATCTTTGTATAATTTATAACTTGCGCAAAACCTCTATAAGGTAAGAAAGAACATTCTGTCGCTTTTTCACCCACCACCTGTTAACATCGATATGTCACCAAATACGAACCTGGAAAATCAAAAACAGTTCCCATCAGCATCGACGAACTTCTGCCAACATTCTGGAAGGCCATGGATTAGATCGCGATAAAATTTGGTGGGCATGAAGCGAAGAAAGTATCAATTGCAGTTTACACATCTACTAGGGATTTGAACTTGCGAACAAGGTGATTGCCCAAGGAATAGAACAGGTGGTAATCAGATGGTGCAATGTACGGGAAGAGTGGCGGATGCAATAGTGTTTCCCATGCAGGTCGTAGAATGGTGTCTCGGGTCATCATAACCACGTAGAGCTTAGCTTTTTCATGTAACAGGAGGACACGTTTGCAATTCAAAAGTGCTGGCCCAGGAATTTTGAGTTGTTCTCGAATACGGCTCAACTGCTGATAGTTCACAGTTGCATTGATGCTCTGACCAACTGGTGGTAGTTTCCGTTGCAAGATGCCGCGATCAGCAAACCAAACACAAAGGAGGACTTCTTCTTGTGCAGTGCTTGTTTCGGCTGTTTTGGAACCGGTTCATGGGATGCTAACAAATGATGACGGTGTCATAGAGCTTCGTATAGGACCTACTTCTCATCAAATGTCAACAACTTGTCCAGAAACAGCTCCTTCCTCAGACGAGATAGCAAGGAAACACAGGTGTCTGCTCGCGTTGTCTTCTGGTGGTTCGAAGATGTTGCGAAGTGGTTCCCTAACAGCACAATCACATAGCAGGCATACGCCTATCATGTTCCCTCAGGTACATGGGAATGTGTCTAGTATGCGCCTTATGTACAGTTTGTGGCATATAAATTGTTACAAAAATTATAAGTCCAAATTAATAACAAACTTTGCCCCGTTTTCATATGCATCCAGAAATACATGTCTCAATCGATTAGTTGCTTCTAGTATTCAATACAACTCCCCCCTTCTCCACCTCTCCTTGTCTAAAACAGTGAGTGTGACGTAGTACACTCTTTCCATTCAGCTGAGAAAGAAACAGGAATCAAGTTTACAGCGTTATAGCTTTAAAACAGTCTTTTCCATTCGTTTGTTCTGAAATATTTTTAAGAGCCTAAATTTTAAAAAGTCACACAATATACCCAGAGTTGCATAAAGACCTTTAGTTTCATTCTTTCCCTTCTTTAAATAATGTAAGCTAGTAAGATGCTCCCTAAGATATCTATGAGCATTGCCACATGAGCAGAAATAATAGTCTTGCCAGCTTCTGTCATTGAAATAACAAAAGAAGAAAGAGTTATATTATGCAGTAAGGGGCGCACGCCTATGCCGCCTTTTAGAAGTTCGTACGTAGTTTTCACTGCACTTATAACGACATAATTTAAGCAATTACATCAAGTTGCTCTTTTATTGGAAATTTCACTTGATTTCAGGATACATCATTGTAAAATTTATTTTATTATTATCATTGATATAACTGTGTGCAGTAACTGCACTAGAACACTAGCAACCTTATTCTACATCTTATAAATTACAATACGATAATAAATGGAGAGTTAAAAGATAAATTGTAATAATAATATTTTTGTTACTTTCTATATAAACTAAGTCATAATTTATTTAAATGTTTTATATACAAAGAAAACACATATCCAAAAGATTTTAATATTCTCAGAACATATAACAAAAAATAGCTATATTTTCCTTTAGCAGGGGTCGCATTCACCAGCTTCCTTGTGAATCTGCCACTGTCTCTCTTTAGAGTAAAGTGTTTTAGTCTGACACGACCGTGTTTACTGCGAATAATTATGAGTTACAGCTCTTGCAACATATAAACCTAGTTTCTTACGTTTCCATTTTATTTTAAGTCACACTAAATAGTCTAAAACAGTTTAAATAATTGAAATTTTGGGGATCGAATGAACGTTACTGCTACTACTACTACTACTACTACTACTACTACTACTACTACTACTACTACTACTACTACTACTAATAATAATAATAATAATAATAATAATAATAATAATAATAATAATAATAATAATAATAATAAGCAGTAATAGAATCACAATAACCTAAACAATAACATTACAGAAAGAAAATTAATTAACATGGCAGAACTCGAATCGGGTCACTCACTTAGCAGTTTTAATCGATACCATTATGCTACAAGTCATGTACGCATAGTTGACAAATTAAAATTCTAGTTACGCAGGACATACTTTTGTCACTTTTTTAAACTTTATAATGTACTGAATCCTAAATAATATTACAATTTAACGAAATACAAGTAACATCTACAATATTTTCTCCTTGCTAGGCTGCAAAGCCAACATTTAAACCATAGTATTAACTTAAGGAAAGTTTCAAGACATTTGCTTCATTTAGGAAAATATATTTAATCATTTTGTGAGTTGAATAAGGAAATGATGACTAATTCAACTAATAATCGTCAATTCATGTAGGCCTTAGTGTATTGACTGTCCTACACGAAACGTTCTCAAATAACTAATAATATTGCTAACAATTATTGTTGTGAAGTATCAAGTAATTAATGGGCGCAAACAAGTTGTTACTGCACTGAATTCTTATCCAGACTGCCCAGGTTCGAATCGACGCAGGTCCGAAATTTTAGCATGTTTCAATTTCAATTTGAATCCATACTAACTTGTCAGTATGATATACAAGATCTTTTCCTTTGGAGCAGGAAAGAGATGGTCGAATGACAAGACACATGGGGAATTGAAGTCGGTTCTAAATTGAGATAAACTCTAAGAAACTTGTTTCCTTCAATTGATTCAGATTTGGTATACTCAGTTAATTTCAACGATTATCTTACTCATTTATGGTCATTGCTTCTCACATGCTGTATGTACTGAAATAAAACATCATACCCACAATCAATTATAGTGTCATTGATATATGACACTCGTTGGACAACAAACAACGAGATGAATATTAAATTAAATGCATTACCTGTGCGTCAACTGCACAGCAAAAGTTCGTTTCATTGTTCGACAGACTTAGGTATTGTATTCTTCTAATTGAAACGTTAGGTGCAAATTGGGTTACATCTGCCCAGGCGCTTGTGACGTCAACAGAAGAACTGAACCTGAGTTAATGGAATTATAGCACTCATGGCGGGAGATACTTTTGCTGTTTACTGTATATTCTGGCTTATGAAATATCACTGATGGCCAATTTCCTTGTTCATTTCATTGTTTGTTACATGCTGATACTGTTCTATTTTACCAGGGAAGGGTCCGATTGGGACACTCTAGTTGCCGAATGACATGTATCTGACATGAAAGAGAGTGTGAAACTATGTACACCTTGTCTCAAAAAGGTTGAGCGCATTCTTTATTGGTGTTTTGAGGCAAAAATTTTCTAACTCCAGCTTCGGGTATCTTCGAAAAAAAAAAAAAAAGAAACAGGTTCGAACCTCCAAGCCAGCCTTTGCAATCGGTAAAAAGTTTGCAGATCTGTTTTCCTTCTTTTAAATATAATAAGACTTGCTACCAAGTGTAGAAAAAAAGCAACATTGATTGAAATACTTAATGATACAACATTTCGAAGCCTTGTATTAATGTCAGCACATTCTTGTTTCTGTCATTTAGCTCTCCATACGTAATGGAACATTTAGATACGTTAAAGAATCTTTCCATATGTAAAAGAATGTTCAAAGTTAAGACATAGAACATAATTATCGCTGAGTACTAAAATAAAAGTCAAAGTAGAATAAAAACAGCGTTTGTACTGGATATGAATGTCATAATTATCTTGAGAAATGTTATACATCTTTCGCTAGAAGCATGTTTCCGTAAATCCTTGTGTTAGCTCACTGGTAAGGTGTCGGATTTCAGATCTTAGGGTTACGAGTTCGATTCCCATCTGGGTCAGTGGTTTATTTTATGAAATTGTATTTTCCGCAATGCATGAAAAATTATATAAATAATTACATTAAAAGACCTCAGTTGTATATGTGTATCACATAATCATTGCAGAACATAGTAATTATTATGTTTAAAATATAACATCTGAGATAGGTAGGTGTTCACAGTAGGTCGGTATTATATATGAGAATGTTAAATACAAGTTAGGAAAATCGTTCAATAGCAATAAATAAATTATGTAGTGTATTTATTTGCAGCTATTTGTCATACAGATGTAACTTCTCAATATTCTCATTACAGCATGTTTTTACATTCGTGAAATACAGTATATTCCTACGAATATAGAAAGTGTATAAACAGAGTATCCAAAGTCGGATCCTGCTTGAAGACACAATTTTTCCCGATCACCTTAACGTCACGGGAAGAAACACAAATTCTCTTTAGAACGGAATGTCGTTACTTAGAGTCTCATTCGAATACGTTGAATATGCTTTTGTATGTTCATCTCTCTCTCTCTCTCTCTCTCTCTCTCTCTCTCTCTCTCTCTCTCGCTTTCTTTATGTGTGTATGTGTGTTGCGGAATATCCCAAGTTGAATACACCATTTGCAAAGTATATGAGCATCATTGTCATGGAATACCAGAAATTCAAAATCGTGTTTGGGTTGCGTGTTCATGTTAGCTCCCTTGTAGAGTACGGGCTTGGTAATGAAGAGGTCTTGAGTTCAAAGCCTACAGCGATTTATCGTTTTTTTTGTTAGTAGAATTGCACTGAAATCGGATACAAGGAGTGGTTTACTTCTAGAAATATTTTCAGAAGCGTTTAGGTAGCCCTGAAAAGGGCTGTTTTCGGGAGTTAAGGCGGGGACATTAATATTGTGTCCAAGACCCTTCTGAAATTATTACACGCTCCATTCTTCTGGGCATGGAATCTATTAAATGGGTGACAAATCTATCTTCTTCCCCTACCTCCAGCCATGCTCCGGAAACAAGATGCCACAGGTCATCCTGAGTTCTTGGTGGATCTGCCTCAGGCCAACTGTCCCTTAGAGTACGCTTCACTTCTGCCCACATATTTTCTATGGGATTGAGGTCTGCTCCACGAGGCGACCAGTCAATTAAATCAATCTCAGGCTGCCCTGGGAACCATTCCTGAACCACACGGGAAGTATGTATTGGCGACTGGTCTTGCTGTAACTGAATTACACCATCAGGCTGAAATACTCGTACAGATGGCACCATGATATTACTCATAATGTCTAAGTACTGAGCACTGTCCAGATGTCCTTCAATTCTGTGAAGCTTTCCTGCTCCAATCCATCCCATCCCCAACATGAAATAGATACCTGGCCACTGGGATTGCAAGCAGCCACATATCCAGGGTCATATCGGATGCCTCTCGGACGATACACAAAACGGCGTCCCTCATTTGATGTGAATATGGATACATCTGAGAAAACTACGTTTTCCCAATTGCGACCCACATTCGCCTGTGCAAACGCGAGACGGTAAATTTTGTGGTTGTCTGAGAGTTTTTCCTTCAAGGCAGCAACACAGCCACGTAACCCAGCATGACGAAACCTTCGCAGAGCTGTATGCTTACTACCAGGAAAGAGAGAAGCTTCCCTTAGCTGTCTAGACGTCCTTAGTGGGTCTAACCGGGCTTCGTTTACTAATCTCGCATCTTCGGCTTCGGTTGACACATGCGGACGACCAGGAGATCGTAAATTACCAGTCTGACCTATAGCACCATATTTCCGAATCAATCGCCTTCCTGTAGAGGCCGGGACACCTACTCGCCTGCTAGCTGCAGTTGCAGAATAGCCTTCTAACTCCCATAAAGCAATTACTGCTGTACGTCTATCCATAGTTACCAATGTTCTGAGCTGTGAGCAGGAAGCAATAGGTAAAAGCTAGTACCTGACGTGTGATTGGTTACTTGCACGACACGCCTATTGTGGGAAACGACTTGGTCAACGACTCGCAAAAGAAATCTGAAAATGGTGCGCCGTAATAATAATATTAACAGTTTTTTATAACAGTAACAGTAACAATAATAACAGTTTTTAATAAGGAATATTAATACATACGAAAAGCTGTTTAAAGAATAAATTGTTATACTGACTTTATATGTATAAAAACATATACCATATACCAAACAGATTGAGCGATATGATGATAGCTGTTTTGAGACGAACACTTTTGAAGTCCAACTTTGGGTATCTTCTGAAAACAGTAAACTAAAGCTGCTGGTTCGAACCTCCAAGCCAACCTTAGCAATCGGGAAAAAATGTAGAGATATGTTTTTCCTTCTCTTAAATATAATAAGACATGTTGAAATGGTATTAAGTGTAGAAAAAAAGAACATTGATTGAAATACTTAGATACAATATTTCGAAACAATGTATTCACACTCTTGTTTCGTCATTGTGATTTCCATACGGAAAAGAGCATTTACGTATGAGCTCAGTTATATTTCAGAAGCAGATTCCGAAAAGCGGTAATGTTAGCTCAGTGGTACACCCCGAGCGTTTAAATCGTGAGTTCGATACCCGTTCAGGTGAGATTCTTTTATGATATCATTTCACGACATATCATATCATATTCATATCATTTCACGACATAATTAATACTGATCTTTAAAATATAACATCTGAGGTATTGACAGAACGTCGGCATGTTATGTGTGAATATTAAATACAAATTAAGAAAATCGTGTAATAGCAATAAATAAGTTATGTAATGTATTTATTTGCAGCTATTTTCATACGCAGGTAACTTCTCAATATTCGCATTACAGCATTTAGGTAGAGCATATCGAAAATCGGATCGTGGTTCAAGATAAAAAAACTAGCTAGCCCCAAACTGTCACGTAAGAAATTTACGAATCACAAAAGTAAAGTGAAGAGATTGAGAGCGGTAATACCTTAATCGCTCTCTCTCAACCCTCTCTTATCTGTATTTATACATATAAAAGTGTATGTATGTATGTTCCAACATAACTCATGTATGTCTAGAGCAGGGTTTCTCAACCTGGGAGTCGCGGCCCCTAGGGAGTCGCGAAGATAAGCGGAAGAGATAAATATAGTTAGAATCTAATACCGGAAATTATTTTTAAATATTATTTTGAATTTTGTTCTGATAGGCATACTTTTATTTTTATACATAGGTCTACTGTAAAGCACAATAAAAAATAAGTCTACTGAACATTTTCAAAGGGTGCAGAGTTGTTTAAAAATGAATTTAAATGAAAGGGGTATGATATGAAACTAATGAGAATTGCATATAGAAATGCTAGAAAAATACACAAGGAACAAAACCTGCACATTGAAATACAATTAAAATTGAAACCTAATGAGATACCTAAGCATGGTGTAATTTCACTAGTACAGCAATGCCCGGTTCAATCTTCGTGACGAACATTATCAAGCCATTTTCAACTGATAAGCGATTTCTTGTCTTTGTTTTAATGTTTACCATGAAATAAAACACACACACACACACACTTTTGCACAAGTACGAACTAGCAAATGGAATTATTACTTTTAAAGCAGCATATACCAGACCAGGATATTCTTTTCTCCTCATCAGGCAGAACTTGTCCAAATCTTCGTTACAGAAAACCAGTTGCAAAGACTTGTCGCATGATCATTCGATTATTTGGTCAAGAAGTTGTGGGCTTAGATCAGATACGTTAATGACCTCTTCAACGAAGGAGTTTAACATCCATCTTGAACCAACACCTTCGTCGTTGGGAATATAGATATTACAGTTACTGAATCCACTATCAGTGCCGGGCGCCGAAAAAAGGGGGCACAAATTTCGGAGGAAGTGTGTTACTCATATTAGGAAGGTGCGTGTGCACATGTATAAAATAGAAGGAAAAAGTAATAAAATGTGCTCAAAATCAAGGAAATGCAGGGTATACTTTTGAAAATTTTATTGAGCTTCGTGCCAACCATGGTGGCGCTTCGCAGTTAGTCTGTCGACCTCACTCATATGTACGGAGACATCGTCATATACTCTCGCCCCGGGCGCTGATTTTCCATGCCACGGCTCTGTTCACTATAAACAAGAAATGGGTTCTACTGTTATAGAAATAGGTATGTTAAAAATCCCATACAAGCTTATTATAAAACACAAAATATAAAAGGGTCCCTGTCAAGAGGGTGTGATAAAAGGGGATCGTGATAGGAATTAGATTGAGAACCACTGGCCTAGAGTAATTTTAACCACATTTCTTATAGTCTCAAAAAGAGTGCTGTTGGGTTACCAATGGTGAATGGGAGGGGGATACATATAAAATAATGATAGAGAATGATCGATATTAGTGTCGAATTCATAGTTTTTGGGGTCGCTTAGAGAAATAGTGTGACTTTCGATTTCGCTTAACTCCGATTAGCTCTCATTAGTTGGAATGGGCACGAGCGACTTTTCTTTGAAACTCGATTCGACTCGAAACAGACATCTTTGAGGTCTACTCTAGGACTCGGCGCGAAAACTTTCCTCCAACTCGACTCGGATTAGAGTCGAGTCGAACCAAAACGAGCCAAATCCTGTGTGTAGTCCTACCGAGACAATACATAGACAATATAATTATCCTATTATCAATTATACTACTATTACTACAAATAATAATAATAATAATAATAATAATAATAATAATAATAATAACTCGGTAGTCATGAAGTCTACAAGGCAAAGACATCGTTCATTACTCTAAGCTGTAAGCGTCGGTGGACTACAGATGGTCAACTATTGACCTCTCGCCAAAAATTGGTGGTCCCGCAGTGACGATCAGCTGTGCCACCAGTTCCATTTTGAAAACTTTACTACCATTGGCAGAGACGCGATGAAACGCCAACGAACCACAAAATTACTCTCCCAAAATATGTTAAATTGCCTATATCTGTGATTTGTTTATACTTAGGTAAGTCAAAAAAACACTAAACAAATACCCCGGGGTGGACGCCAACTATCAATATTACGATTACTAGGCACGTGTTCTTCTGACTTCCCCACGGAAACGATCATAAAAAGCTTGCTTGTTGAAGGATAAATTTTTGAGGTCTTAATTTAGTCAATCAGACAAATCCCTACATCTCGAGTTCTAGGAGGTGGT
The DNA here is from genome assembly GCF_964235325.1 of Thermobia domestica. NCBI lineage: Eukaryota > Metazoa > Arthropoda > Insecta > Zygentoma > Lepismatidae > Thermobia > Thermobia domestica. The sequence goes on along the minus strand of NC_137459.1, from coordinate 253,469,068 downwards.
ACCGTGAACCATTTCAGATTTATTGTTTTCTGGTGGGGTACTATCTATGTGCAAAATTTGAGCATAGTAGCCGACATACATCTTTGGTGCCTCTTCTCTTTAGTACAATTTTAACCAGAGATGGTGTGGGTCAATGAAAATTTGATCCACGACCCACCATGACCTACTATCACCCAACACCCAAATGACCCATTGACCCACTCTGACCCATCATCCATCGTGATCCACTCTGACCTACCACCAACTATGAACTACTCTGAACCATTGCGACCAACTCTGACCGACCAAAACCCATCGTCATCAACTCTGACCCATGATCCACGTCCTTCTCTCCATTGACTAAAGAGGTTACACTTGTAATACAACAAGACTGAAATTATCACTTATCGGAGTTTGAATTTCTACCGTCAATGGCTCATTGCACCTCTCTATTACAATATTGGTGGATCTGACCTTTAAGATATACAATGGTAAAATGTTTCTCATCTTCCGAATTAAAATGAATTTAAATTTATCATATATAATTATTTTTTTGTTGCCTTACATACACATTTTAGTAGAAAAAGGGATGAAATTTAAAAGTCTCAAATCAAGGAAAAGTAGACGAACGTAAAAAAGAAAGAAAAACTAATTTTCTATATAATTAAGCATGCCGTACTAATTGAAAATGCCCATGTAATTAAGTTCAGAATACCAATTTTATGGCCATTTTCTCTCAACTTTATGGCATGATTGCCTTATGTTCTGAACGCTCCATATATTAACCACCAGCTTCTGCAATTATAAATAGAAAGCAGTGGGTATAAAATTCGAGGAACTGTAGTTTTCATTACTCAATTTCTTTCTAAACTAATATCAAACGTTTTCGATTATTTTTACAAATCAACCCACTACCAATTTCCAATATATAGAAAATCCCCCCCGCTCATAAAAAATAAAAAAAAATGTGAGGACATATGCTGTTTATTTTTAATAAAGAGTTACATGCTGAATTTCAGCTCTTAGTTCTACGACTTGTGAGATACTCAATTTTTCGCAAAAATTCGGACTTATACTCCCCCCTAAGGATATGTATTATAATTGTTAGGTTTGTTTATTTTTGGTACCTTCAGTGAAGCAAAGTATTACTTTAATTAACTTCTCAAATCTACTAGAGTTTACAAATGAATTATACCATTTTCTTTTCACTGTCAACCTTTAATTGACTTACACCAATACACTCAATTAAACAGGAGCCTTTCTGAATCCCAAAAACTATAACAATAACTATGATCCCACTTGGCGTTACCATAAGCCACTAAAATATCAAAAGCCACTCTTGGCTCATCAACCTACCATAACAGTGTCCACTCTCGGCTCTTCGACCTTATTATCAACAGCCACGCTTGGCTCATAAACCCTAAAATATCAATTGCCACACTGGCTCTAACTTTCCTTAACATAAAAAAGACTTCAGCCACTTATATGGCTCCATTTCTACATCAACACGATTACACATTATTTATTTCTACATAGTAACACCCTTCATTTGTTGTTTCTATTTTCCAACACTTTGTCCGATTATTCAAAATCAACACCATGTCCGGCTAACTAATATAACTCAATACTCTCCAGTGTATTGCCAAAAACAAATTGTCAAAAGCACAGTCTCATCCCGATATTCTCCCGGGGATTACCGAAATAAAACAGCAAAAGAATTCAAGGTCTACATAACTACAACAAAAGATGATCTCTAATTCACGGCTAAACATACGCACTTTTGCTCTCGTCGTCCCCAATAACTACATATTTCTCCGCCCCTTCATCCCTAACTTAAAAATAAAACTTAATTCGAATATGCTTAATTAGTGAATTTATTACAATTAAATACCACTCACTAGATGCTACAGCTACAACTACGTAACAAAAAATAGCAAATGTGAAACATGTTCTGATTTATTTTTAGATTTCTAACGTTAATATTAAACATATTACAATAGTAAAAGAGGATTGTTCCTGAAATAGTATATTTGCTCTTGATTTTTAACTTTTTTCATAAGGAAAAAATTAAAATATTGTTCAAGTTTTAAACTTCTCACGCTCCAAATATGTTGCCAATCATATGTTGCCAACATTATTATCAATCAATTCTGCTGGTTGAATCTTTGTTTCATTAAATGTTTGTTGCTTTATTTTTTACAATCACATCTGCTTGTCCATCAGGGCCACTTATCATACGTCCTCCCAAAAATTGTAAGGTGTGTAATTTAATATTTAATTGAAAAGATAATGGGAAACATCTTTTATAGGAAAACGGGTCCCTCAAGTCCGTCTACATGTCTTCTCCTCTCGTATTGTTGATCTGCTTCACTCTAACTGTATTTTTTAAATATTTAAGTTGTTCGGGAGTTAGCCAACTACATTTCTACCACTGTTTTGTATACCATTGTTTCTGTTTTTTTAGTTAAAAATGTTTTGTGTATAAAAATATATTGCATTTCTTTGTTCGCAAAGATTTATGTAATTAAACTGCAACATTAGTAAACGACAATGAATAGCCCATGACTGATTTTTGAAAAGTTATAACCTTAAATTATGTCACTTCTTGTATATTTATTTGTGTGTCTAAAAGATGTAAGAGCAGGAGTAAAAGTAAAGGGGAACACAGGAGGACACCCTTCTCCCACTTCCAAATCTATCTACGGTGCCCCTCCAATTCCTAAAAAATGCAATGGGAAAGATAGGCACGGAAGACGGTGACGTCAACCGTCCCCCTATTTTTTCAGACCCACTTTTACCCTTGTGTAAGAGTAAACTGAGAGCATGACAGTTAACGTTTACGAATAATGTATTTTCGCTCAGAATTGCTCGAGTAAAACAGTAATAGAACATTATGAGTTTTCATAATTAGAGTAGATTTTAGGTAGTTATTTAGTAGCATCAGAATATAGGGAATATACAATTTTAAGTAAATTTCAAAAAAATAAATTTTCACTGAAATGTTACATGACAGTGTCGTGTTAGAACTGGAGTTGATAATGAGTGCGGGGTAAGGGAGACTATATATAACATCATAAAAAGGTCTTCTAAAAGATTCTTCCAATTTTCAGAACTAATGGACCATGCCCCCCCCCCCTTAGGAAAATATCCTAGTTACGCCAATGGGAATTGAATTGAAAATCTATGTAAAGACTTTCTGCTGTGGCATGCTTCATAAGGACAATTCCAGTCTGCTCACGTGACCTTTGGGGTTCATGAATTTCTTGCGAGCGTTCCGACTTTGGATTCTCTGTTTATACCCTCTCTTTATGCATCGAATAATTTTTCAAGAACATAAATGATATGCTGTAATATTAATATTGAAAAGTACCCTCTATATGACAAATAGCTGCAAATAAATACACTACATAATTTATTTATTGCTATTGAACGATTTTCCTAACTTGTATTTAACATTCTCATATATAATACCGACCTGCTGTGAACACCTACCTATCTCAGATGTTATATTTTAAACATAATACTTACTATGTTCTGCAATGATTATGTTATATATATATATATATATGTATATATATATATATATATATATATATATATATATATATATACATAACTGATGTATTTTAATGTAATTATTTTATATAATTGTTCATGCATTGCGGAAAATATAATTAAAAAAAACGTTGACCGAGATTAGAATCGAACTCACAACCTTACGATTTGAAATCCGACAGCTTACCAGTGAGATAACACAAGGATTTACAGAAACATGCTTCTAGCGAAACATGTGTAACTGTTCTCAAGAAAATTATGACATTCATATCCACTACAAACGCTGTTTTTGAGGCGATAATTACGTTCTATGTCTTAACTTTGAGCATTTCTTTACATATGGAAAGATTCTTTAACGTATCTAAATGTTCAATTACGTATGGAGAGCTAAATGGCAAACTAGAATGTGCTGACATTAATACAAGGTTTCAAAATATTGTATCATTAAGTATTTCAATCAATGTTGCTTTTTTTTCTACACTTGGTAACAAGTCTTATTATATTTAAAAGAAGAAAAACACATCTGCAAACTTTTTCCCGATTGCAAAAGGCTGGCTTGGAGGTTCGAACCTGGTTTACTTTTTTCCGAAGATGCCCGAAGCTGGACTTAAAAAATTTTTGCCTCAAAACACCAATAAAGAATGCGCTCAACCTTTTTGAGACAAGGTGTACATGTGCAAATTTATAGAGGCTGAGGGCAACGTGGAAAATCAGGAGAGCGGGAAGAAATATCGCCGACCGCAGGGCCCTTCAACACAGAAAGCTAAGGAATCACTCGTTGTACACGTCAATAGCCACATAAATTAAGGTCAAATGTTCAGTAGTAGATGCATGATAAGATCTGTTATATATGTAATTAACATCATGGCCGCCATATTGAGTGACCATCTTGAATTCGAATTCACAATGTAAAATAGAAAGTGGTTCATGTGGTATATGAAATAGCACCGAAATTTTGCCAGGAATTCAGTGGTATTAACCATTTTGTAGTAACATTGTTGTGAGTTGAGAATTAACATGCAAGAAAGCAGTAGCAAGCAACTGCGGGACAAAGTTATTCCGGAGCATATTCAAGTACCGCTCACTGTTTACTGTTTCTTCGAAGAAGAATGGCCAATCAGTCCATGGCTGGAAATTGCAACCCACACTGTGATCCTGGGAGCGTGGTGTTGTTTCTCATGAATCAACCGTGGATTTTTATTTGCCCGAAAACGCACATATTGTTTGTTGACCACTCCGTCCAAATGGAAATGCGCCTCGTCAGAAAACCAAACGTTGTGAAGGATTCGTTGCTTTACTCTGCCCATTGCGCGAACACTAACCTCTGCTGCTTGTGATCATTTGTGAGTCATTGCACAACGGTCTTCTTGTATAGATAAAAATGGAGGTCACTCTTCAGAATTCGTTGAACCGAACGTCTTGATGTGCTAAATTGCACTGCTGCCTTTATTGTCGACTTTCAGGGACTCCTCTGCATTGCAACTCTAACAGCTTCAATATTCTGAGGCGAACACACAGAATTCTGTCGAGGATGCTTCGGCTCCAATATTGTTCCTTCCCTTTGAAAGTTTCCATACAGTCTGTGGATGGTTTTGTTGGAGAGAGCCCATCGAGTATTAATCCTCTCTCGAAACCGTCTTTGAGCAATAATAATACTTTTTGATTCATGGAACAAAAGCACGATTGTTGAGCGCTGCTCTGTGGTCAGTCTGCTCTTGTCTGCCATCTTGAAAACTACCTCTCTAGCGGCGGCAGGGTGAATCAGGTGTCAATTTCTTCTTCAACTGTTTTCCCAAACTGTACTGCTACTGCTGTAAAAGTGTACATTGCGATTTATTGTTCCCCTGAAACGATATAAACAAAAAAAAAAAAACAAACAAAAAATAACGAATGGTGGATCATTTCGTACGCCACCCAGTAGGTGTTGTAAGTAATGCTTATAGCCTTTCTCATGTAATTCATGCGTCGAGGCACCATTGGCATCGTTGTGGCAGCTCCCTAATTTCTTTGACGTGGAAAGAACTTATTTGTTGTCGTAGACACTGGAGGACATCGTTCTGCAGTGCCTCATCTGTCGTGAATTTCTTCCCTCCCAAATGGTCTCTGGGGTTCAATTGTGCAACCATGTTTCATGACACGTGATGATGGATTGCAACAATTTATCACCTTGGGTCCGAAACCGATTCAGCTGTTCACAGACCGTCATACGTGTTCACTTCTGATCAAATGTCAGCTGGAAGGGAAATCAACTTGCACATATTTTGCGGAAGCGGAAGTGGTCATGAATTATTGTCTCAATACTCCCGACACTGATATTCACGTCGGCAGCATTATCCCACACTGCTACTCGACGGTTCTCAAGAATAATTTGCTCAACATGTGCGATATTTACTGGTGTGACCACAGACGGGGGAATGTATCCATGCGCTTCATTTGTCACCAGCACCCGTCCTTCGCGAAAGTGTTCACACCATTCGCACACTCTCGTCCGTGACATCGTTTGTTCGCCACACTGTGCTTGCAATTTTCTGAAAATCTCAGCTGGTTTAACTTTCTCCTTCATAAGAAATTTAATTACACACCACTGTTCCACAGCCACAGACACACTGTGTGCCGCCATGTTCGCCGCAACTGCTGAGCATGCGTCAAATATGTCGTGCCGTGCGCTAGTTAGTCGAGAAGGAATACATCACGTCACCTGCAAGTTTCATCATGATCCGGTTATCCATCAATTCTTTATGTACGAAAATCCTGGTCAACCTTGAACGACTCTTGTGTATTGCACTTAAGTTGATGTTAGTAATTTCAGGCATCCTAACATCTCCATCCATTATTACCAGATAAAGGAAATTTTTTTTCTTGAAGATTTAAATCACAAAATAAATGTGGTCCCAGACCTGGATCCAAACTGACAACTTTTCCATTATCAGACCAATATTATATCGCTGAACTAACAAAGAATAGAAACAACGAAGGAAATTGTGAAGTAGGAATATGGTAGGAAACATAAGAAATTCGAGAAAATCCATGGATATGAATGACAAGTGAACAAATAATTATAGTTTTACAAAAGACATTATAAAGTAAACTATTAATTAGCTTTGGACATTTATGGTTATGACCATTATCGATAATTGGTGTTTAATCATATGCAATCTCAACTGCCAACGAACAGTCATTTATGCGTCTTGCTAATATGTAAATGTATGAAATCTGATAAGCGAGCATTACACGCTCGAGGATAATGTTTCAAGTATCGCAAGGGAGTTATAGTTAACTCTGAAGGACTGATAATGAGAAGGTTGTCGGTTTGAATCATGATCGAAGATTATTTATTAAAAACACAATAAATCTTGAAAGAGAAAAGTTTTCTTTATCTGGTAACCCTGAATGGATACATAAGGATTCTCAAGGATACTAAAATTAAGTACACTGCAATTAAGAAAATAGAGAGAAATTATGTTTTTAGATTGGCAATTCTAATCATAATTTCTCCCATCTCTGACTTTTATTTTAAAGTTGAGATACTTGGATCTATTTGCTTATTTCTTACCTTCCTTGTTTCGTCAATCAAATAGATGCTATACATGTTAATCTATTCTTTTGTCTTCTCTATGTTTCATCTCTGGACGAATGTTCCGACAAATAGGTTGCAGAGTCGATTTTCAAAAATAAAAATATCTACACTGTCATTGACAGATATTGTATTGGATGCTTTATCGTATCCGACAAGAAATAATAATAATAAAAAAAAACTGGGAATCAGAATTATTTCAGAGGTGATATTGCACTTATAATGCGAGTCTAAGTCGTAACAAATAGATCTACTTCTTACTTCTCTAGCCAAATTAATAACTCTATCACAAATTCTTATGCAACCTGCCTTCATGTACAATCAACGACAAAAGTTATGAAATTAGTTTCTTAAATAATTTCAAAATATAAGGACAGTTTGAGTACAGTTTTCAGTAAATTAAGAGGAAAGTAATTTTCTGTACGTTTCAGTCCTACCACCGTTATTCCCAAAATTAATTTTACGAAACGTAAATAACTTTTTCCACTAATTGTACATAAGAGTGATCATATATTCTACAAGGCGATGCATGGTGAGCCACTTTTCATAGTAATGACGTAATATTTGCCTATTTCAAAATGGCGTTGACTCTTTGAAAGAGTGTTTGTGAGATACTGAAATTACTTCTTTATTCTGGCTAAGTTTTGAAAAAGTTACTGTGAATAAAGTTTATAGTAATTTGGAACAGAAAGTCTAACAAATACAACATACAAAATCAGTTTCAGTTTTAGTTCGAAGTTTACTAAAAGCATAAATGTTTTAAACGGAAAAAAATGTGAGAAGGTTACCTTCTAAGATTTATGAATATCTTTGCGCAAACATTTTACGACCTCCACTCAACGGTTATTGATACCACAAGGCTTCTCGGAGCCAGAAGTTTCTTTTTGAAAATATTAATTTTCTTCCTTTACAAAATGAACTTCGAAACTGCATATTCATACTACCCATCTAAGGACAAACTAATTTCGTTCGTGGTTTAGAAAAGATTTGAGAGTTTTAAGAAAAAGAAACGCATTTTCTGCCTACAACACCTAGCGGACAGGGTATGATTGCAAATGTTATTTTAATGGTTCTCCAGCACCACATCTTAAGAAGTCCCGATACTCATAGATGTAAAGAGCGTCCTCTAAATATCGATGGAACTGTTTTCATGCTGCCATATCCACGTGTCTTGTGGTTTTCTCTCTGATTTTCCTTCAATCTGGCTGAACGACACGAATCAGCAGCAGAGACGAAACTAAGGGAATCATAATTAACTTTTACAATTAACTCTTTGTTCTTAATACTTTGCCAGCTTTCAAACTAGAAAGTTGAAAACGACTTTGTTTTAGCCAGCTTATCGAGGAAAGTTAGCAAATTAAGTGTGAAAGTTTTCTTAGGTCAATGAGGTGTCAAAGTCAAAACAAGGAAATGGATAGAATGTGTTAGTGTAAAATGGCACAGCGACGTGCGCTAAAAAGGTAATAAAGATGAGAAAAAACACGAGAGCGTAAAGAAGTTTATTAAGTATGCAAAATTACTTCCTTCTTGTAGCCTGAAAATAAGGTATTTTCAAGCTGTTCGTTTTATTTTATGTCAATTTCCAGCTAATTTGAAAGTAACTACTTTTGACTTCTTAAAATTGTTTCTAATGATGACAGATGTCTAAAACATGTATCATTGCTGTCATATCTTTGAACATTTTACTTTGTTTCTAAAGCTTCGGTTGGTTGGGTGGAGTTCAGCGTCTCGTTTAACAGCGAGGCTATATGGGACTTGCGCTTTCAGCTTAATGTAGGATCCGAACCAAATAACCTCTCACCGAGAATCGGGCCCAGGTCATCGGTATCCAAATAATGCAACTCAACTATTTAACCACGAAGGTGCTTTCTAAGGCGTTGTATATACGCTTTCCAAGGAAAATTTTACGCATATGTACGACAAGCACTTGGGATTTCATGAACACATGGCTCAAGGCAGTCCACAGAAAAACTAGACTATATTTAGATTTGTAAATATGAACTGTTTAGCATATTTTCTACTTATTAGTTAATTCAATACATTCACACTTGTCATGCTTGTATTATGCTGTGCATATTCGAAGAACCTGCTTCTCTTTTGAGCGAGAATAGAAAATAGCAATATGCACTGAGAAAATCCGTTATCCGGACATTGGTATATTGTACAAATATACGGAATCGATATGTCTACAACAGAAATGTGTACGGTGCATACGTTATCCATATGGTATATACGTACTATCCTTTTCCCGCTTACATGTTACATCATACAGCTGTAGCATGTCTGACATTTAACTGTCTTCCGTATATTACATAGGTATACGCATGCTACATACGTCAGCTATATGCTATATACGTTTATCTGTATATGAGATCCTTACCGCCTATATACAGTGATACGGTAAGTTTGTATAGAAGGAATACTTATACGGAAAGTATTTTAAAACATATGTTTTCAGGTACACATTAGCTGCAGGGTCTTACATACAGCCGTACATTAAGCCCAAAAAAAGTACAGGATTTGCGCATGCAATCTACATTTTTACGTACGCCACATGCATTTGCTTTTTCTCCGTATGACGATCATGAAAATAACCGAGTCTTAGACTTCCACAAATTTACACTCTTCCATGGCTCTTACATACTTAAGAAAGTGATTGTTTTGTCTATTTGCTTTTCGACTCACCTAGAGGCAATTACGTCGAAAATTCAGGTGAAATTTGAATTTAATTTATAACATTGTTATTCTATTTTCTTTAGTTCTATTCCTACCTATCCCCACCCGAAAAAACGAAGGGTAGGAAACGAACATTACGATTTTCTCCAACAGAATTTGTTTATGACTTACATATTAATATTTCATTAATAACCCTATAATATGGTGTAATTTATTGTTAGAACATACAGAAGGCGTAGTTTATTCTTGAAGCAAGTTATTTTCAGTGAAGTTTCTCTGAAATGGTTAAAATAATTGTGTTCATAATTCATAAACACGTGTTTCGTTAACTAACTATCTTACAATACTAGGTATGACCTAAGTCATTTCTCCTGCCAAAAATAAATAAAATTGGTTTAATTTTAGTGCTAACATACTTCCACTGATCACCAGCGAGAAAATTTTCATACAGTCTCCAGTGGTTTCCTTATCGTTATCAGATTTAAGTCTAACAAGCAGATTGTCGATGAGAAGTTGCAGAAATCGATTAGAAGTATTATCAATTTCCACGACAGAGTGCGAACGGGGATTTCCCCCTTATGAATTTACAGATGACTGATATTAGAAATAAACTAAGTGCTCAAACGTTGTCTAACTTGTTGTTCATCAATGTTAATGGCCCACCGCTAGACAAGTTCAAAGTAGACGAGCTAGTTATTTCTTGGCTGAATAATGGACATCATTCCGCTGCGAATGATTTACCACGAAAAAGTTCCGGAGGCCAACATGAAATAAACCTGTTTTCAATTTTGTTTTAGGGTGGCAAATTACGAGTTATGGAAAATGTGTGCTTGTATTGGTAATGGCTTATTTGTGTTATTCAACATTGTACCTAATTTTTAATGCAAGTCTCTTCTATGCTTTAGGTTAACTACTTTGAATAAATATTCATAATAATTGCAATTATGCATATTTGTAACTTAAATTTAACGTAGTGTTTTAGTGATTGCACAAATTACAATTATGAGCATACTTTATGAAGATGCTCTCACAGAGTGTACTCGAGCACATTTATACGCTATGAAAAACTCATTTTTCAAGTCTTTTGTGAGAAAAATACTGTGGACTGAGAAACTATAACCTTTTCCATATTGGACAGGGGTATTTTCCTGTGAATAGAAGTTTCTTTTGGAATTCGTTGAGAAATTAACACTTGCAAGGATACTCTCTTAGTACAAGTATATTTTAGGCACACACTAATTTCCCCCACCTCGAAGTGCTTCAATTTCCTCACTGATAAACACTTTACCATTTGATATTATAAAGGTCAGATCCACCGTTATTGTAACAGAGGGGTGCCTGAGCGATTGACTAGAAATTCAAACTCCGATTAGTGACAATTTCACAGTCTCGTTTTATTACAAGTGTAAATTCTTTAGTCAGTACAGAAGAGGCCGTGGATCGTGTTCAGAGTTGACGATGGATTTTGGTGAGTCAGAGTATGTCATAGTAGATGAGAGTGGTTTATGGTGGGTGGTGGGTCACAGTGGGTCACGGTGGGTCACAGTGGGTGGTGGATCATGGGTCAGAGTGGGTCATGGCGGGTGGTGGGTCACCGTGAGTTGTGGGCCAGTGGGTCGTGGGTCAAGTTTTCATTGACCCACGCCAACCCAAGTTCCAGTTCTGACTTCCACAGGGTACAAGCAAAGCGAAGGAATTTACATTGAGAATTCTTTGCACACCGCTTTTTTTCTCCACGCATGTTTGCGCCATTATCATATCCTTGACCTCTACAGTTTTGCAATGATAGTCCCAGTTGTTCAATTTCAGTATAAAAAAAATGAAATGTGCTAAGCTTTCTGCTGTAGTTTTCCTGATAGCTATAAAGCCTACAAAGTGCTCCTCGATTTTGCCTGTTGTTTTGTTAATAAATCGCAGTATCAGCGATGGATGTTGAACACGAGCGACATCTGCAGTGCAGTGAACAATAATTGAAAAGTAATTCATCACTTTCTTCACAATTTTAGCTTTAACGTTAGTCGCAATGAGTTGTATAAGTTATCTTGGATATTCTTCCCAAGGTAATGATACTTAACTTCCTTGTTTATCGCTTGTAGCGAAAGATCTCGCAGGGTGGATCAAATAAAACTATTAAGTTGATCAAGTCCAAAAAAATACCACTGGAATCTGAATCCAATTTATCTGTGTCCCATGAATGGTAAATTATGAGATTTTAAACATTGCATGATTGCGAGCGACCTTGTCAAACTTTCTTTCAAGTGCTGCTTTTCTGCTTCAATTTGAGTCTGTTATATGGTTTCGATAGTTGTTTTGTGTTTCAGTCCTTTTCTCTAAATCTAACCATTTCCATACACTCTCTTTATGGGGCTTGCTTCTTTCGTAAGATTTCACACAATCACCAAGGTGATTCAAATCACTCCTTCCTCTATAGCAACCGAAACTTGTACTTACACAAGAAATCAAACGACATGCAAAACAGTAAACTTCGTCTTTTGCTTTGGAACAAATCTTCTAACACCTGTCTTGCTTCACACAATTACTTAAAATTCTAATATACTGAAATTCCCTAAAGTGCCATCCATTTTCATTCACAGGAGACACATCTACACACAGAACCACAGACGCGTTAGTCGACACAAAAAATGCATAACTTTTGTGACTCCAGCAAAACGTTTAGATGCATAATTTTTAAGGATGCAACTAAATGCATAATGAACATTATGTTAATTGATGCACTTGTGTGCATAAAATTCATTATGCAGGTAAACGTTTTGCTAAAATCACAAAATGTTATGCATTTTTTTGTCTCCTACTGAAGCATTTACATGCATTAATTGAAACAGTGGTTTGTATCGCTGGTTGCATATTCCCTAAATATACAGGATTTCCAAGGGTGTGAAAACGATTAAATAAATTTAGAACACTACTAAAAATATGTAATCGAGGCTTTTTGGGTGATGCAGGACAGAATGCAAATATTCCATATTACATGAGAGCCTCTATGGCCATTTTGGAAGTTGTTATACTGGATTTGAGTTAATTAGTGAAATATAGACTTTACGATACACTACTATTTTTGAAATAAAGTGTGATTTTTAAAGACATTAACAAGATTGTTTTGTATATTCTTTGTTAACGAAATTTTGATCTCATAGGTCTAGAACATATACAAAAACTTGTCATTGTAAATTTATGATCATAATTTTGTTCAGGATGCAAACAAGCAGAGAGGAAATTACTATACTATCGTTACGAAATCACACCTTATTTCAACAATAGTATCGGAACGTAAAGTACCCATTTCACTGAATTAATTAAAATCCAGTATGATACCTTCCAAAATGGTCACAGAGGCTCTCATGTAAAGTGGAATATTTTCACTCTGTCATGCATCACACCAATAAACCTCGATGTCATAGTTTTGGTAGTGTTCTAAATTTATTCCATCGTTTTCACACCCTTGACAACCCTGTATATCAGATGTGCAATATACAATTTAGGCCACTCAATTTATGAGACCCATCTAAACTACGTCACAACCATTATGAGAAAATAGTTACAAACATAAGGCCTTCAAATAGTATATCTTACAAGTCAAAAAAGGAAAAGAACTCAATTAATTATACCTAGGTACATAGCTTTTTTTATTTTTTTTTTTGCAGGTTGCTCTACAAGAGCAGTTTTGCCATTTTCACTAAAGCTAAAACCCCAAATTATCTTTGGTAAAATAAAAGAACATGGGTCAATGTTAGAAAAATCGTACCGATAGTAAATCTAGCGATGGGAAACACAAAACTTTACAGAGTTAAAAAAAAAGGGAACTACCAACTCAGATTATAAATCAAACATATGTCTATGTTCTCTGAATCTTTCTATCGTTTTTTATAATATATTTTAGTATACTAATTTATGCCCGTTTAGGCTTTTTCCGTTTCGCCTTATACCCTCAAAACATTTTGCCATACAACCGATAAGGATGTTATCTTAAGGCGGAAAGGGAATTCCCGTTTGGCCTTTTCCTGCTTGACCTTATAACATAGAAGGGAATTTTCACTCTGTTTCTGTAACAAAGAGGGATTTATCTTATTCTCAACTGCAACGTCTCTTTTATTCCAGACAAATTAAACTCAAATATCTTAGAAGAACATAAATTTTATTATCACACCCGAAATAGCATATCAAGTGTATATGTGAATATAATATGAAACAGCATCAGTATTTGAAATTACATCAATTTCACTGTTCTTAAGTCTATCTTTTAGGCGGTGAATCCTGTCGTCAAACCGTCTCTACTTTAGCTTTCTGAAGTGTTTCCTGATAACCCACTTGAAGAAGTACTCGGAATCTTTCATTTTCACGTTGCTTGTCTTTCATTAATTCAATGAAAGAATGTATATCTAAGCGATCCCTTGATGCCTTTCTTCGTAATTTGACGTGCCACTGTCCTGCATTGTTAGTCGTTCGTTCTTGATCGTTTTCCAAGCGATTCCACAAGTCACTACAAATAGGTAAAAATACATCATTAGCACATTAACAATTCAAAGGATTGCAGAAGAATCTACGTTAGAAAGTCGAAGCAAAATTTTGGGTGAACCTAATTTATTTCTTTTGTAAATCAAAAGAATGTGTTCTTTTGATAATTTACAAATCAGTGAATGTAGAATCTTCAATACGTGCATGTCGCAAGAAAATCTATATTACACTTTACATGAGGTGTTAATGGGGAAAATGCTATACTGTAGAGTGCTCGGAATAGCTTAATTAACCCGCGTCAGGTACCATGGGGTCAATTTTGACCCCAAACACTTATACTAACAAATATCCTTCATTAGGTAAACCGGAGCACAAGTCTGTAGTAAGCATAATTCCTGTCTGAAACCAAAGTGAAAATACCAAAAAAAAAAAAAAAAAAAAAAGGCTAGAAGCAATTTCGAATGTATTAAAAGTTACAGCACTGTGAAGAACGTGAAGAACACTGGGGTCAATTTTGACCCCATGGTACCTGACGCGGGTTAATGATTTAATACTTAAAAAAAAGAAAAAAAAAACTTGCACTAAACGCCACCTATTTATGTAGAAAAGAAAACATACTTACAGAGAAAATAACGTATCACCATCATCCAGCCAATGGTCTACCAGATAATCATGGAACTCCTTCTTACATAGAACGTCAGGCGCATGTTCTTGCAAACGTAAAAAACACTACATCTAAATGGGAAGTTGGTACCAGAGATAGTGCTGCTGCATGTCGAATCCATCTTTCCACTTCAGTGCTTTCTTTGTACAATTGAGAAAGTCCTAACAGCTGAACCTTCCTCCAACAGACTGAGAGAAGTGGAAGGAACATCCTCTGATTTTAACCAGGAAATACTTTATTTACAGCATTGATTGCTACTTTCTCAGGATCAATAGAAACTTCTTTCAATTCGAAACGCAGTCCAAATTTCTCAGCTTCTTCCCTAATTGCCTCCTGTAATCTTACATGTGTCTTGCTTTTTACTGGGAAATATACAGAAGAGGAGAACAAATACCTGGTCGAAATATTTTCAGTGCAGGGTGTACATTTGGGAGAAAAGGCGAGGTACAGTCTTAAGTGTCCCATCCATTACAATCCTGTCGTACTGACAAAGAATCTCCAAAGTTCCAACAGTGCCGAAACCCTATTGAAGAAAGAAATAACGCAGACATTCTAAAGAAAATGCTTTAATATTAATATTCTTACTTATATTACTATTGTCATATCAGATTTTCACGATTTCAAAAAAAAAAAAAAAAAAAAACGCAAGAAGAAAGTAGGAAACGATAAACTACTTTCTTGATTACTAAAATATAACTCACAAGAATTCTACTGGTGCCAACACCTTCATCCACCAATAAAAGTTTTTGCCATCGTGCGTTTCACTCCACGATCTGCCACCTTCAATTTACTCAATCTTTGCGATAGTAGTGCCCGGTTCAAGCTCGTACGTTATATAGAGTGTGTTTGACGGCACCAAAAATAGGGACAACAGATACAGTTTCACTACAGTAATGTCCCTTAGCAATCTCCTTCCTGGAGAGGAAAATAAATTAATTTTAAACATGAACAGAAAAAAAGTCATACTTTCCCTCGAGTAAGTAAAGACAGACGGAATATTGCTTAACTACGACCGGTTAATTGTGTTACACTATAAATTTAAAAAAAATGGACTATGTATTTGTGTACTAGCTAGAATGCCATTTAAGAAAAGTTCCACATCTCAGGTTCTAAAATAACTTTTGGAGAAATTGCAAGAATAAATATTAGAAACATGCAGAGAAGCTTCAGTGTCAAAATTACTTATACCTTATTACAACTATTATATATACTTACCTATATGTCTTAGTAATTGTTGATATTCGTTCTTCCGCCGCTCTCGTCTTCATGTGTGAGGTACAAATAAAGGCTACATGAGCAATTTTTTAAACAGCTACGCAAATAACACAGTATTATGAATACTTGCTTTGATTATACGCTGTTCTCTCCGTTCAAACGTAAATACTACTAGCCTTCCAAATGTTTTCCAAAATGACACTAAATTTCCCTATAATAATTTGAAAATTCCTTTCGCTGGTGTAAGGCAAAATGGAAAGGGCAAACAGGAATTCCTGTTTCGCCTTACAATCAAATTAGCATATACTATCTTACCATCATAGCCTGAAGTAATGAAAACAGGCACAAGGTGAAACGGGAAAAGGCCAAACGGGAAGACACCCAAAGTTTCATTATCCGGGCAAGACATTTTTGTAACGTAAACGGGCAACCGGGGCCTGTGAGGCCCAGTATATATTTTAAGTGCAGAATACACAAAATCAATGCCTATTGTCACTTACTGTTCAGACTAGTCTAAAATGTACCGGTATATATTTTTGTCAAGTAGCGAAACTTCGTGTCACGCTTTTGTAAGCCGACCAAGCAGAATAGCAAATCCGGTCCAGACATTTTTGTAACGTAAACGGGCAACCAGGCCTGTCAGGCCCAGTATATATTTTAAGTGCAGAACACTCAAAATTCAATGTCTGTTGCCGCATACTGTTCCGACTAAAGGTTACAATAGTCACGTGTTCAATATATAATTATGTGACAATTTGATCTAATATTTGACAGGAATTTCACTAAAGTTATACGGGGCCTCCTAGGCCCCGGTTGCCCGGTTACGTCAGGAAAAGATTTTCATTTTTTTTTTAAAAAAAGCTTTTCCAACTCGATATGTTCATGATTTTAACTTCGACGAAAGATAGAAGAATTCAGTATTTTATGTCTTTGAAATATGTATGGTTATTGAGAAATTTTAGAAAAATGAAGCTACTGGGCCTGGGAGGCCCCGGTTGCCCGGATAAGGGTTAAAATCATCTGAAAGAATTGTTCACTTACATTTTCCTGTGTTTAATATTAAAGATATATTTTGCAAACGGACAAATATATAGACCTTTCGAATTAGGTACAAAAATATGAAAACTGTTTTTGTGATGTATAATTGCAATGTTCTAAAATAAAAAGTTATATTTCTGGGATAAAAGTATGTAGGTCTATAGTAATTTACCATGTTAAATTCAAATCTGAAATCATAATTTCGCTATCAGGGTTACTTTCTCAGTAATATAGGATGTTAAGTAAGTACACGACGCATGTTCTGAAGAAAGAAAAAAAAAAAAACAGAATGGAACAGTACTAAGACGTTACTGGTTTAGCCTGTAGGATGTTCTGTAGTGGGTGTGTCTCTTGTCTCTACTGACACACCATCAGTAGCCTTCTGACATGCTAAGTCATGTTTCTTTCATTCCTTATTCATGAAACTCTGAATTTTAATTAAAAAGAAGTAACAGTCAGTTTAAATCTCATAATCAAATTTAATTCATTGGAAGAACATAACACTGGTAGAAAATCATGTTAATCTAAGAAAAGTTAACCTGATAGTGTTGCCAGAAATTATATTTGAAATTTCCTTTTCTTGTTATACGCTGTGTTCAAACGGTACCATTCACATTTCCCTATCGTGTCCCTGAAACGGAAAGTTTGAGGAAAAATAAGGTTTTTGGTAGAAATAATCCCTTTTTACTATTTTGGGACCCTCTGGAACACCCTGTGTTAACACACAGATCTCAAAATCAACTGAAAAATACTAAATGGTGTACGAAACGTGTGTACAAAATTTCAAGCTTCTATCTTGAATAGTAAGGATGGGAGAAAAAATTACCAATCAGCTAAGAACATCCCCACAGTGGCTCAGATGACTCAAAAAGATTTGGATTTAATATAAAAATTTTCTGAGACATCCTATGGCATGTTTTATACTTCATTCTCTTAAGAATAGAACAGTCTTTAAAACGGTACCATTCATATGTTTCCATCATGTATCTGAGGCTGGAAAAATCACAAAAAATGGGATTTTTTTGTTAAAAAATCCCTTTTATTCTTATCTCAGATCTCAAAATCAACTGAAAAATGTTAAGGCCATAGTGAATAAGTCTACAAAATTTTAAGCTTCTATTTAGAAAAGTAAGGTTAAAAAAAATATTAACATATGTGCTAAGAATATCCCCACAATACCCCAAATTCCCGCATAAAACGGGAAATTTTCTAAGACATCCCTATTTACTCTAGGATCATGGTTCGTACCTCATTCTCTTCAGAATGGAAAGTATTTTCTAACGTTACCATTCACATGTCTTCATCACGTATCTGAAGCGGGAAAATCTCGAAAAAGAGATTTATTAAAATATCCCTTTTTTAAAACCTTTTTGCACAACTTGTGGAAAAGCAGAGATCTCGAATATATCTGCAAAATACTAAGGAGTACACTGAATGTATGTGCAAATTATCAATCTTCTAGGTGCAAAAGTAAGCCCGCCAAAAAATAATATACCCACAGTACCATAAATTCCCGTTCAAAACAAGATATCAGGTAAAAATTTCCTGAGACATCCTTATTTATACTAGGATTATGGTTCGTACCACATTCTCTTCAGAATAAAACAACCTTTGAAACGGTACAATTCGCATGTCTCTGAGCAGGAATCAAGAATCTGAGCGGGAAAATCGAAAAAAAGGGAATTTTTGTTATAATAATAATAATAATAATAATAATAATAATAATAATAATAATTATTATTATTATTATTATTATTATTATTATTATTATTATTATTATTATTATTATTATTATTATTACATTCTTTCACCTCTGAACTGCCCCTGTATTAATGTGGAGATCTGAAAAAAAAATAAGGGGTGCACTGAATGTGTGTGCAAATTTTCAATCTTAATAGGTGCAAAAGTAAGTCACCCAAAAAAATAGTAAAACTAGGCCAAACAAAAATTTCTTTTAAGTTATGACGCCATCACACCCTATGTCTCGACCCAGAAAGGCGTGAAACCATACATAACGTGTTCTACAATGCTTCCACGCTAGGAAAAAAAAAAAGAGCTTTATTAGTACTTTTTGAATCGAATATTAAAAACACTACCGTAACGTATAAACAAATACGATATATATAAGGGTTAATGCCGTGCTACTGTTTTAACCTTCAATTTATTTCCTGCTCAATAGTAGGCATACCCGTGTTTTGTCAATATTTACTTAAATATCACGAAATCGGGGCTTTTGGTCCGATACTCTAACCAAAACATCATAATTACGTGACCATGTGTGACCTTATTACTCTACTATTGGTACGTGTAGGACAAGGGCGCCGTTTTCTGTGTAACTTTGGGGGTTCTATGAAAGATATGCACTAGTAGAAGGTAAAAACGAATGACCATGTACTGTAGAAATAGGAAAACCTGCTTTAACTTAGCAATTTGGGCCCCTCATTAGAGGACCATTTCAACTTTGGGAGTCCCAGGCCACTAAACCCCCAGGATTGGCGCCCCTGGTGCAGGACTACCAACTTATGCAAGCTAAATGAAGTTTTTCAAAGTAACTAACCTTCACCTAATAAGAATATTAAGTATTATTATTATTATTATTATTATTATTATTATTATTATTATTATTATTATTATTATTAATAATAATAATAATAATAATAATAATAATAATAATAATAATAATAATAATAATAATAATAATAATAATAGCGCTTTGGAGTTCACGCATGCATTGGATATTTTTAATGAGAACTTAGCAGCCAGCACCATTTTTGTTTTAAAGCTGAAATTGTTTTCGAAATCATACGTACTTTTATGTAAATTGGTAGCAAGAGTCACTTGCATGTACCCGTCACGAATTATAGGTGTGTTTATACGATGATTTTCGTCAAGTGATTTTTTTTCGCTCCTTGGAAATGAATCACAAGCAAGTGAGTTTCCGAACATACAGTATGTACTGTAGTTAACCTAAACATTTGTTCACTCCTCTGTGGATTTGTGCAGGAAACGAGTTCCTTCTGATAATCCCTTATGGTTTTGTCTCTTTCCTTGTTGCTATTTTTGTTTTGTTAACGGTACTTTTCTTAATAACTACGTAACCTAACACAGTAATATCGTATTTTAATATACACTTACCTCCGTTTTCCTTAGAATTTGGCACTAAACAAACGAACACACACAACAACAAGTCAGAATCCGCTCCATAACAACACGAAAGCCAGTCGAGCATGCGCAGCAAGTGCTGGAGACTAGCTTCAAACAAAACACGACAGGTGACGCTGTCATGAAGATGAAATGCATCAGACCAGATGCAAGTATCTGCATCAATCGAGTAATCTTAAACCAGAATGCATTTACATGTTTCAAATTACCCGTTTTTCGTTTTCGATCGTTCTCTCGGGTTGAAAATGCTGCGCATCAGTGACAAAAACGAAATTTATACATATTAACGCGCCATTTGATGCACGTAAATGTTTCAGATTTCCTATGATGCACTTGCAGTTCTGTGTGTACTTTCGCTCGAATAGGGCCCATATACACTATCAAAGGTTGTTCCTCGTTGGTGTGCCCATAATCCTGGGTCATTCTCCACATTTCCATTAGACACTTTACAGACACATTCATTTGTTGGTGATTGCGCTGATGAGTGCAAAATTCTGGATGAGAACGAACGTGATGATTCCACAAAATGTAGTACTGGCTGTGGTACCTGAACTCTGCTGCTGGGTCCCACTTCTACTTCAAATGCCGTTGTATGTTCGCACTCAGCTTTACCAACGGACTGACACACGAACACTTTTCCTTTAACATGATTTTCAGTTCTTAAATATTTGGACAATTATCCACGAAGTTGTTCTAGCTCCTTTCTTCTTTCAGATTTATTTATTTATTTATTTGGTACTTCCTGATTCTTATTTTCCACGGACGTCCCGATCGCGAGATGTCATGTTTCTAAACTAGTCACACACACAATAATCTAAAATATCTACGAACTTTCAGGCTTCAGGCAACACCTCAATTAAAAATAAAAATCCAAATCGAAACTTTGGACTTTTTAACCAACAATTACACCAAAAGTTCTTGTAATTCGACCTCACTACTAACGAACAAGTATATGCTAATTTTTCTTCTTGCACGTATACGTTTCTTATCGTAGACGTTTACTAAAGTACTAAAGCTATACAAGTTGACCCGTCTGTTGTTATAAATCTCAATAAAACATGTTACAAATGCATACCATCTAATATACAAAAGAAAAATGCTCGCTCAGAATATTGATCTATAAACATTCTGTAAGCTTATCAGATTGTTTCTGTACAGTTTTAGTTTTAGTTAAACAAAATATCAGCTTAACTTTAGTGATATTTAAGATTATTAGTACATACTAGCATCAATTACCCTTACGCTGGGTTAAATTAAGAAAACAAATAGTATTATGTTCCGTTAGTCAGTCACTTTTTACTATTACTAAAGCGCTCTTTGATATCGGTCATTTCTTCTCGATTCCCCTCTCATGTTGCGGAGCACGGAAGCTTAAGTGTCACCGTTAATCTCTGCGACCCCAAAACATTATAGATTCGAGACTAATATTGCTCACTTTCGATCATTTTTAAATGTCTCTCCCCCTCCCTTAAGTTACACCGTCAAAGTAGTATTATGAAAATCACCTCCTGTTCGAATTTAATCTAGGTTGAAAATTTGATCTAGATTGATCGTTTGGTTCAAGAGTTATTGAGTTTTGTTTATTTTTTAACTTCTCCCTTTCCCTGCCCTAAGTTCTATTGTCAAAGTGAATAGATAAATGCCACCCAAAGCCCGAATCTCATCTATGCTAAAAGTTTGATAGATATCGGTCGGGTGGTTCAAGAGTTATTAAGTTTTTTTTTTTTTTTTACAACTCCCCTCTCCTAAAATCAACCGTCAAGGTGAAATGAAAAACAGCACTCCCAGGTTTGAACCTCATGTATGTTGAAAATTTAATCGAGATCGGTCGGGTTGTTCCAGAGATTGAGAGTCACAAACATAGTCACTTTAATTTTATAATATAGGTTATCTCGAGTAGGCTTATTAAGCTTGTGTTATATTTTATACTTGTTGGTTAAATACGTGTATAAAAATACATAAACATTTTTTTGTTATTGTCTCTCTTTAAAAAAATAAAAAAAAATAAAATATGCGATATTGCATATACTTCAACTAATGTGCAGGTCCCTTCTCTGCACGGAGCCCCGGGCAATGTCCGGTTCGTCCGTGCCAAAAGTCGCCTCTGGCAGCAAATATAGAACTTATTTGAGAACTGTGTGTGTTACGGTGGTATGCCATATGTTAGATGAAAATATAACATATGCCTATGTTTTAATTTGATCATTATTGGAAAATTCTAAAGTTTGCAAGAATATATTTTTCATCGAGAATCACTCTACAAGGAAACATATCATTCTATCAAGAATAACAGTTATCGAGAAGCATTCCATTTATCGGTAATTTTAACTTATGCACGTATAGGGATAATAGGGATTTGAGATCATGTACTGCATAATTGAATGACCATCAATTCTTACACTATCACTAATACCTTTTAGTTAGCATAAAATTTAATAGTGTCTAATTTCTGATCAACTATACTTTGCACACTTGTTGTTGGAGATTATTTTGAAATGTTGTACACAAAAGTTAAGCTTTTTTCCCGAAACTAAATTTTGCATCCGAAAGTATTGCTTAAAAGAAAGTAATTGCTAACTAATTCCGAAAGCATACTACCCAAATGCATACACAACACCAACTGGAGACTTACAGTTTCTAATTTGTGAGAGCATCGTTTGCCTTTTCATTTCTCTTCTTTTTCCGCAACGCCATCACTTGATCTTCCCTTCATTAACGTTTTTCTTTTATTTCTCTTTCTCCAGCTTTGATGTATGTCTTCCTTAAAACCAGACTACTGCTAATTATCCTTTGCGGTTACCCTACTCATTGTGCTCCCATAACAAAGGTACCCAGACAATAAGCTAGGAAGATGAAAAAGAAACAAACTCTTATATTCTAACCAACAAGCGAAGCGTTATGTAGACGTCGTGTCTTTGTTCTCTCAGACGAATCATATTCGTATTTCATTCTCAAGTTTCTTTCCGCGTCTTGCCATTTTTATTCTTTCCTGGTGTAAATACGTACAAGACGTCTGTAGTAAAAGTAAGAAAGATTTTGGAATGGCAATAATGCCTTTTATCAATCACAAACTAATTGTAAATGTGTCGACAAAATAATTGTATGTGTCTGTAAACACAACTTTGAATTTATTAAAGTTTACGCGGTGGCTCAATGGTAGAGCGTTCACCTCCGGTTCTTGAGATCCCGGCTTCGATCCCAGCTCGCGCAAAGTAGACTTTGTGGCGGACAAACACTGTTCTCGTGGGTTTTCTCGGGTTTCTCCCGTTTCCTCCCACGTTCTTCATTCCACTGTTTCATTCTTTTCGCACGATCACCGTCTCCTTTAGCCTAATCGGCATAATCGTGGAATGTAAAACTTAAAAAAATTCATTTCATTTTCATCTTTATTTAAGCATAGTAGACAATTATACAACATATAAATATTAATAGCTAAAATGTAATTAAGGTTGAAATGTATTTATTTATTTTTAGCATTACAGCCCTCTGCATTTTATGGATAAGCCAATGCAATTTTATTGGTTTTGCAATTTCTGTAGTAACATAAATATTATGAACAACGTTCGAACCCACGATTGGCAAGTGTTATGGCTACCAGTAAAACGCCTTAGACCACTCGACCAAGTTATCCCTTTACGCTTATATCTTTGTACAAAACGACTAGCCTTCGGTTAATGAGACTTTTGGCCCCAGACCCCCTGCGTTTGCTTGACGTACGATCTCACGCCTCAGTATTTGCTTCCGTTCTTACCAAAAATACACTGATGCATTATTCGTTGCAAAAGTAAATAAAAATAAGCCTTTTCCCGTTTTAGAATGCGCATGCCAATCAAACTGAAATGATAAATATCTATCTCGGACCAAGTGCTAATTGTCTTCAAAAAAATTATTTCAAATGATTCACTTGTCTTCCATTCAAGATGAACCTGACAACCTTGACCTCATTTTTACTCGTATATATTGAAATTAATCCCATTTTCTCGTTAGAAGTGGAATTTCCGGGAACCCTGTGGCACGTACACACTTGTTTTGAATAAGAATATGTGCAATTTGCATATCCCTTATATGTAACTGATATCAAGGGAGTTCGAGATATGGTCACTTTATTACAAAAATTGCAAATCTCACTTTTTTCTTTCCACTTTTCCTTCACTTCTAAGGGAAAGAAAGCCAATGCTGAAACGCGGATTTAATTATTCTTTTTAAATATAAATACCAAATTTAATGTACCACCAAACAGGATGAAATCGGATGGATCTGGGACAAGCCATAGCCAGTCCCAAGCTCGTGCTGAGAGACCCCCGCTGGCTTTGTTCCTGTGGCATTCATTGTGGCCACAGTGTGCCAGTGAGGGAGACTGGTACGTCTCTTTATGCCGCATGTCTCTTATTTATAGTAGCATGTCTACAGGGAGACAACAACCTACCGGTGGAGGTGAGCCTTCGGGTATCGTCCGAAATCTGCGAATAACTCGTGATATTGGATCTGCGAGAGTACGTGTGACCTCGTCACGTCCTCAGCGAGGTAGGTGGTCTTTGACTGCCGTCCCTACCGGCGGAGGTGAGCCTTCGGGTACCCTCCGAAATGGGAAACTAGGCCGGGCCCTTGGGTCCGGGAGAAAAGGCTGCGTGGCACCTCAACACACTAAAAGAGTGGGTAGATGGTGTGTCCAAAATGTGAGCGGATTCAGCGCCCGACCAGGAGGATGGTGTAGCCACTGCCCTAAAAGAGCGTGTAGTGCGTGCTCTTGGGTAAGGAATGGGATACTTAGTATCCTAACGCACACTCGTACCTCAGGAGCGCTGAGAAAGTGGGTCCCTCCTTCGTCCCAGTTTTTGCATCTTGGTTGGGTGCAGGAGCCACAACCCTAACAGAGGAGCCACCGCTCCCAAATGGCCATTGTCTTTAAAGGTTAACCTCTTTCGTAAGAAGAGGTAGTTCTGTATCGTTTGATCGACCCTACCGAAGGAAGGGTGTGGGTGTCCCTTCTAATGGTGGTTTACATGTACCATTGGGATTCGGACAAGTAGCTTTGCTACAACATGTACGCGGTAACTAAACACGTTAAAGATAGGTAGCCCCGTATTGTTTGGACGGTCTACCAGAAGAGACGCGGCTCCCTCGGGAGACAAAGCTCCCAAATGGCAATGCCTGTTTCGAGCAAACGGCCTACATCAGTCATTGGCTCTGGTAATGTACGGTGTACCTCTACTGTAATTAGAGGAAGTCCCGTATTGCTTGGACGACCCTTCCATGGGAGAGTCCAAATTAATAACAAACTCTTGCCCCGTTTTCTTATGCATCCAGAAATGCATCTCTCAATCGATCAGTTGATTCTAGGATTCAATCCAACTCCTCCCCTTCCTCCACCTCTCCTTGTCAAAAGCAGTATGTGTGACGTAGCACACTCTTTCCATTCAGCTGAAAAAGAAACAGGAATCAAGTTTACAACGTTATAGCTTTAAAACAATCTTTTCCATTCGTTTGTTCTGAAATATTTTTAAGAGCCTATTTTTTTTTAAAAAAAGTCACAAAATTTTCCGAGCTTCATAAATACCTTTAGTTTCATTCTTTCCCTTCTTTAAAGACTGCAAGCTAGTAAGATTCTCCCTAAGATATCTATGGAAATTGCCAATAATGGCAGTAGGTTTTGTGCTTCCTAAAGTCTGTAATGAACGTACAGAGCTCTAAAATATCTACTGACAGAAATGAGTGTTATTCAATGATTCATTTATTTCTTTTCAGTAATTTCAAACAAATGTTCCAGGGGCGTCATTTGGGCAGGACAGAAGGGTGTAATTCCCCCCTCCCTTGAGCTTCATAAATACGTACTGTTTGATCAAATGTATGATAATACACTAATAAAAAGTGAAAATCTTATGTCGGAAGAGAATCTCCCCCCTCCCGAAAAAAATAAATAAAATACACTGCTTTTAGCAACAAACTTATAGAATAACGATAGCACATTGCTAGAGAGCTTACATTTGGTTTCAAGAGTCGAAAGTTTGATCTCAAGCCATATGAGTTCCTGGGCGACATTGAGAGAGAGAGAGAGAGAGAGAGAGAGAGAGAGAGAGAGAGAGATTCAAGTATGGAGACAGAGAGGAATGATTTATTTACACATATATAGAATTGGGGAAAAATGATCCTACCACATTGGTATTATGACGAAAGTTGTGATTTTGTGAAACAGAAGAAGGGAAGGTTTCGAACTGCGAGGATCATACTAGGCAGTTGTCGAATTAAGGTGGAGAACTATTTTTAGAGCTTCAGATGATTACGAAGTGAGAGAAAGATCTCGAGAACTGAGGAATTAAGAATTTAAAAAAAAAAATGTGCAGCTTCGGAGACTTGTTTTGAACCACGACCTTGTACTTATCAAACTATGACTTTATCCATTCTGCTACGGATAACTCTATGTACTCGTTCACATTCGTTTCCTTTAGCTACGTTGAAAGCTAACTTAATGGGATATTCCAAAAGTTGACTCGCTGGATGCGCCGTTCAGATAGGACGTAAACCTCTTGTAACTTAGTTACAATGTGCATAATTAACTTCCCCTTGCCCAGGACACTTTTTAAAACAGTAAAATGTGTTACTATTGTGTTAATTAAGTTACATTTGATAGAACCATCCGATAAAGTAGTGCCACACCCTGTGCGTCATTGTCTGTTAGGTGAACGGTTAATGTAAGTTACTCCTACGTGGATGATCCGAGCTTCGAATCAAGACCATTCTTATTGATTATTTTCTTTGAGCTACGCTCATACTGTGCATTCCAAAAGTTCAATTTTGAAGTAATGTAGTCACAGCTAGTTTAAGGTTACTTTAAAGGGACAAGTTTTGCCGATAGATGTCTCTACAATCTTCGTATCTCTCCCATGTTTCTTTTTTTACCTTTCAGGAAAATTTATTATTATTATTTTTTTTTTTTACAAATTTCAACCTAGGCAGTTCAAATTTTTAGAGAAGGAACTTCATAATTTATCAGAGAACAATCCGTTCCAATTTATTTATTTAGAATTTTCTTTATTGTTAAACCAGTTGCATTGTTAAAGATTTAGATAACCATTTCACTAATCAAGCTCTTTCAACGATGAACAAAATTCTAAATAAAAAAAAATCGGCACGGATTATTGCCTTCGATAGATTATGAAGTTCTTCCTCTAAAAATTTGAAGTCTGTAGGTTGAAATTTGTAAGAGAAATCGTGAATTTTCGTGAAAAAAAACTATACGGGAGAAATACGAAGATTGTAGTGCCATCTATCGGCAAAACTTGTTCCTTTAAAACAACCTTAATTCGAAATTATTTTAAAATAAGATATTTGTTATTATATGGCACTCCTCACTTGTTTGTAGCCCTGCATAAATGCAAAATGGTTTTAAAAGTATTTTTTCCTTTCAAGTATGATTGTTTATTCCTCACTATAAAACTTACTGCACTCTACATATTGTTTGTAAGAATATTTTAAATTTATGGAATATGTATTTAAGTGCCTTCTTATGCATTTAAACTATTATCTTTTTTGAATTTTAAAATCTCGCTCAACGACTCGTTTTATATCGCAAACCTTCAATTATTAAAACAAAATTTTTTAAAGAATTTACAGTGTTTTGAGAACGTACACCAACGGAAATAACGTAAATTTTCAATTATTTTTCCTAAATATTTTTCTCTAACATAGGATCAGAATAAGCACTCGGTCTTGTATCTCAAAGAGAAATATTTTTTTCAGTTCTCCGTCACATCACAGAATCGTCACTACTTGGAGTAAGTAATAGCATTAGTTATATCTGAACTTTGTTTTTTTATGGATATTCAAACAATAAAACGTAAATGCCAAACAATTGCTGAGTAATTACGACTTTGTTGCATAACATGGGCTTGGGGTTAGTTGCCGTATAACATTTGGGGTTGGTTTGCAAGTGCGCCAAACAACCTCGCGTAAGATTTTATTTCATTTTACTTTTATTGTTACATTGTTTGTTTTATTGTTATGTAGTTTACAGTTCTACTAATATTTTACTTCAATGTTATAGAATAGCATGCACGTATTAGATAGATTACTGTCAAAATTTAGAAATCGAGATAAGACTGTATGCCGGACTAGGCCTAATTCTCAGGATCAAGAATATTTTGTATGTGTTCTTTTGTTACAAAAATAGAGGCCTAGCTATTGCTTTTTCTTTCTTTGTGGAAAGTAGGAAATAAACTGCATTTCTCAATAATTTAGCTAAAACATGTCTTAGTTAGTCTTAGCTACTTTGTGAACAGCGGGAAATAAACTAAACTCTCCCAGAGATATACACTCAGGGTTGATATGTTTAAAACAAAATGTTTAAAACAAGTGTTTAAAACATGTTTAAAACGAGGGCTGTTGTTTTATTCAGTTTGTTTTAAACGTTTTAAACAAATTGTTTTAAACGTGTTTTTTTTCGATGCTGGTTGGACATGTTTAAAACAACTAAAATATCAGATTGAAGAAGCTAATTTAATTTTCTAACAAACAACCCATCCTCCGCAGGGTTTGTGCATGGAGTAAATTACAAGCAGAGTTATATTCTTATTATAACAGCAATTACTGAACGAAATTCTGCACATCAGTGTGCTTATAACTAAACCAACAGAAGTTCAAGTGAAGTATTTGAACATTTCATGAGATATACACCATTGAAAAG
This sequence comes from Thermobia domestica, assembly GCF_964235325.1. Taxonomy (NCBI): domain Eukaryota; kingdom Metazoa; phylum Arthropoda; class Insecta; order Zygentoma; family Lepismatidae; genus Thermobia; species Thermobia domestica. The sequence continues at coordinate 253,440,052 of NC_137459.1, read as the reverse complement.
CTTATAGACCACAACTTCCAACGAGATAATATGCGTCAAATTCCCGCCGTATTCGTAGAAAAAGAACAGACATAAAAATCATTAAAAATATGAAAATATTGACTTTGCGGGGCCCTGGCAACCCTTGCAGTTACCAGCGCTGACAAAATGATGCTAATGTGTAGGCCACATACTTGTGACAATAATATAAGAAATGGTAGCCATTGCTGCCATTGCGTAATGAATTCGTTTTATGTAGGAAATATTTTTTAAAAAAATATGCGCAGAAAAACATTCATTGAATTAGACATTCTCTCCCCTCCCCCACTATAGTACCACGTCCATATGCAAATCATTTTTGCTGCACACATCATGTATACGAACAAGAATTATGCTTCTAGACCACTTCAGTGAAATATATCTTGTGTTATACGGGACCGTCCCGAAAATAAATGTAAATTAACCAAATTTGACCCCCTCTTCCTCTATAAACAACAAGTACACATACAGGTTACTATCATGTAGGGGACTACTTCATTGCTTCACATACCAATTTTTATGGATGTACCACACAGAGGGGAAGAATACCCGCCAAAACCTGATGAAAAAAAAATTGATGAAAAAAAAAATCATCCTCCCTCTCTCGGCCGTACATACGTACCCCGTATATACATAAAATGCAAGTGACGGAAAGCTTTATCTCTCAAAAATACTTTGGTACCAAATCACCTTTCTAGCTTAATTAAGGACTGAGCTATTGATGTTTGTTGTAAAAATAAATGTAATTTACGTCAAAAAACTGAAACTCCAAAAATTGGCTAACTTTGTCCCCTCCCTGCTCCCCATAATAAGCAAGAAGTACAAATCAGGGTTGGCAAAAACCATGGTTTTTATTGAAAAAAAAAACGTTTTTTTTGGTTTAAACCAGGTTCTTTTGGTTTAAATAATTTGCTCTATATATTCATATCATATATGGACAGAAATAAGTTTGTTTCGCCTTGATGTTATTATGCAACTACCGGGTTATGCTGGAAGGGATCACATAAGCTTAAAGCGGAATAAAAATCGTTTCTCGAGTTACATCCGAGAGAAATTGTCCTCCATTTGAACTCGGAACCAGGACTAATTGGCCACAAATGCGATACGTCTGCCGACTCACTCACGAAGGAATCCTGATAAAAATACGTTGTACTGATCTTTACATGCTTCTTAATATAACTGTCAAGAGTCATTTCAGAAGGACAAAAAGATAAACAGTTGCACAAGTGAAAGCATTATACAGAATTACATGTGGACAATTTCAAAGTACTACGGAGTACAGAAGAACTAATTTAGTTTGAGTTAGTTAACAGCAACTTTTATTGGTCCAAATTAAAGAAATACAACGACTTAATTTGCATATTAGTAAGAAAAGTGAATAAAGATACGAATTATTTGAGTCCACTTTGGCTCAGACTCATTTATACATAAATAAATATCAAAGAGACTTCTCATTTCACTAAATGTCTCTCGTGGGGTCTGACCCCCCTCCCCCCCACACAAAAAGTACGGCATTTCGATGTATTTTATCAATAGTAAACATTAAAACGAAACAATATTTAGAATTTTTCTTTGATTGCAATTAAATAAAAACAATAATAACAACTACAAAAAAAAATCACAAAACAAACATTTATATAACAACATATATATAAGTTGCTTATGCAGTATAATCTTTTGAGTAATGAATGGGGAATTTAGGTCTGAATATAATACGAATAATATACGGGAGTGAAACGTGATAACCCACAAACGTGTGTTCATCAAGATTTTACAAACACTTACACTTTTAGGAACATTTTTCGTTTTTTGGTTTAAACCAGCCAACCCTGGTACAAAAACACGATATTACCATGTAGTAATCTACTTCATTGCTTCATGTAACAATTTTTATGAATCTATCCCCCAAGAGGGGGAACGGCCCCCAAAAAACTGTTGAAAACAAACAAACAAAAAAAAAAACACGATATTTACCCTCCTCTCACATACATAAAATGCACACCAGGAAAGTTGCATCTTTGAGGAATAAATTAGTACCAAAACCATCTTCCAGCCTTAATTTGAGGTTTAAGACTGAGCCATTGAGGTTTAAAGCCCTGACACAGCAGTTGCGTCAATGGGAGTTTAAAGATGAAGAATGCAGACGACCAGTAGAACGTAACACAAAGAAACTAAACTACATATTCTGTGAACGGAGATCGGGAAAATCCCGATTTTTTCTCCGGGATTGAACATTTGGGCGGATCGAGATTAGGGAAGTTCCCGAAATTTGATATAGCGGTTAAATATAGATGGCAAGCAGTACCTAAGAGTGTAAAAATGTAATATATATGCTTATGTAGATTATTGTTTTAAACAAAATAAACGTTTTAAACATGTTTTTTTCTTGTTTAAAACAAAGTACTTTGTTTTAAACGTTAAAAACGTTTTAAACAAAAAAAACATGTTTTAAACATAAAAAACGTTTTTTATGATTTTTTTAAAAAAAAACATGTTTTTTTTCAACCCTGTATACACTACAAGTGATTCAAGTGTATGCACCTACCACAAGCCATTTAGAAGAGGAAGTGGAAGTGGAAATGGAAGATAGGCTGTCGTGGAAAAGAGTTGGAACGACCTTCATCCAGCAGTGTATTAACAACGGTTGACCGTTGACAATGATTATATATATATATATCCAGTGAAAATTGTAGAAACCGGAACTTGAATAAAACGGAAATCTGTCTATAACGGAAACTCCTCACAGTCCTTATCGCTGTTATTCCTTCGAGTAAAATTGGGACCCACACAGTATGACGGAGTTTGTTATTACTCCCCCAATCCCCCAACTTCATTTTATGCTGAATATGAATCATAGCAGATAGGTAATTATTGTAACTGACCTTGTATATGCTCAATGTATCAACGCAATTCAATCTATATCTTCAACATACATATGACTAATACAGTTATGTTTGAACAAAGTGCACATTCATATGGAATTTTAAAACAATAAATTACAATGTATTGAAAATATGGCGAAAGCAAATCACGATTTTGTATTACACAACTAACAACAAATAAAGATGTGTTGTAACTTGAAAAAGCTTAAATATGTTCTTCTATGGCTATCAGTAACAGTAAAGCTAGACGACAAGCCTATGGTTTATATTTTTGTTGTGTATATTCTAAAGTACGGTATTGTTGTTGCTTTGTATTTATCATCGCAACCATAATTAAGTCATGATTTAATTTATGTTTTTCTTTGTTAGACTATTTTTACATACTCCTGCCCTATAGGCTTAAGTTAAATAATACGAAATTAATGTGTTAAAATTGCCACTGATATTTCAGACAAACATATCCATATCCTAAACGGAAAACGATATAATGATTATTATGCATTGTGCTCGAGAGCCATATACCGAAGACCTATCGATCGTCTATTTGCGTTACGTTATTTACTTTGTGCAAAAAAGTTGACCAAAGAGATGGTTACACGCTGTACTACAAAAAATGAGATGCAAAATTGTTAAATAGTAAATATATATATATATATATATATATATATATATATATATATATATATATTTCTTTTCTTAAAATAAATTTCGAGAAGATTTTGAGCATACTAATCACACACACGACGTATGTGTTATGTTTTCTTAGTTTCAGTTTCTTTATATCAATAAAAAAATCAATCTTAAAGAAGATGCAACATCAAAACATAATCAGAATCTCAGCAAACATGTAGATTGACGCAGTGATTCCAAAAAGAAGGTATTTTCGACTGTGAATGGCACAGCCGACATGTTGAACATGTTGCGGAACTAAAACTCAATTTATTCTGTAAAGCAAACAAATTGCATGAAGGCCATAAATCTTGAGCTGAGCAGGAGCATAGATCTAGACGCAATAGAGGACTAGAATTTCCGAAACCAACTTGTCTTTTGTCAAGATGGTTTGATTAATGGTCCAGCTGTACGAGAAGATAAAATTAAAACCAAACATTAAATAAAATTTAAAAAAACACTACAATAATCAATTTTCATTGCCCAATTCATAACAAATGCCATCTTGGTAGACGTCATAATACAAAGAAATATCATCATGTGTCATCATAAGAACGGTTACAGTTTCCTTTCTATAGGAGAGAGAGGGTAGATTAGGTAAGATGCTTTATTCGCTATTTTCGTTAGATGCATGTTCAGTGAGGAAACTACAAATAATTTAATTCAAATAATGTTTTAAATTATAATATAATAGGATGTTTTTCGTTTGTTTAAGTAGGCAACATTTTTTTACAACACCACAACGAACTCAGCTTAATATTACATTTTCTACAAAGTACTATCTTTGAAACTCAAAATTTAGAATATATTTATTTCAAATTAACATTATTAAACCATATGTACGCAATTTTGATCGATAACCTTGTACACTCGGCCACAAAAGTGTCTCCCCCCTAAGTGCTCTAATTCCATTACATGGGGTCCAGGTCTTTTGCAGTTGTGAGAACGCCTAGACAGATGCAACCCAACTTACACGTAACTTTTCTAGGCACTGACAGCATTTGGTAGCCCTGATCCAGGTGTTCACCCAGGTGAAATTGTAAAGCAGGTGACTAACAAAACAGTTTTCCATTCGAAGATGAATCTCTATGGTTCGGATCGTGTTTTCCAAAGAACACAATATATTTATCTTAATATTGCTGTGTATGTAATGTATTATTTCTTTATATACTGTATGTTTAGAGAAATAAAAATACTGACTACGCATGAATCGGAAAACGCTTGAAAGTAGCTGGAAATATCAAATCTAGAACAACTGCTGGAAATAAGTTAGTAAGTGATTGCCTTCATTGAGAGACCCTCTCCAATTCTCCTCATTCCAACATCTTTATCTTTCTGAAGGAGAGGAAATCTTTCTTGTCATACTGAGTATGTATTGAAATTGAAACATTTGAAAAAGTTGCAACCTGGGCGGAACTCGAACGCGGGACCGCCGAACAGAAGCTCAATACGCTAACCACTTACCTACCCCGTCACTTACCCTTTTATCTAAACTTTTAGGTAGTTAAAATCGTTGAATGTAAGACTATACAAAACTACTAATGCTCGTATGAGACGTTCCTAATGAATGTTACAGTCAGTTACTCGACATTTCCTTGTTTAACTCAAAACCAAGTTATATAGACCTTCGTCAATGAGGAAAATATCACGAAACGTTCTTCAAGTTGAGGCTACCTCATCGTTTTTAACTGCTCCCGATTTACATTACTACTATTCTTCCTCATCGTAACTTCTAATTTCCAAAGAAGAAGAGCCGGCAGAATTTACGCCGATCCCAAAAGTTTTAATATTCGCGCGCTACCCTAGCCAGCTGTTTGAAGTTGATCATGTAAAATATACAGAAAAAAAATGAGCAAAAGAACAGAACCTAACCAACCCATGCGGGGCTTCTAACCCGTTGTTACTACTACCACTGCTATTATTATTATTATTATTATTATTATTATTATTATTATTATTATTATTATTATTATTATTGATCCGTATAGTAAAACTGCAAGCTTATTTTAATGAAAGAAGTGCTATGAAAATTAAAAAAAAAAAACTTGGGCAAGGATTGAGCCCATGCCAAAATCTATTTTCATTTCTAGAACGTTGTCCTAGAACACCCTGCCACGAGGGCTGACAACAGTTGGCCTTAATATCCGCTATATGTGTGTCATGACTCTTGATGTCTTATTTGTATCGGCCAATAAGATCTAGGATATCTGAAATTTTTGAAATTTCCCGCACAATAAAAGTCTGCGGGGTCGTTAGTTACGCCTCTGGGCCCGTTCCGTACACGACAAATTAATTAAGGGGACAATATTGACAAATGTGACAATAATATACGAATATATATTATCTCTAGTGCCCGTAATAGTAGAATTTTTTTTACTGAAATGGGCCCACGACTCATTATTGTTTTATTTACCTTTAGTGTGCTGTTCTGTTTATGTAGTGTAGTGAACCTGTTTGATGCTTCACTTACAATTTCATTTTCGCATCGTATATGGAGTAAGACAATTTTGTTTTAAAATAGGAACCCCTCAAACGGCGGGGAGCTTCCTTGGGTGAAGTGCAGTGGCCCTCCTGCCCGCATAAGTTACGGCCCTGGCCGTGACAATCATTTTTTTCTTAATTAAACGGTAACGTCATTCATTTTGTAATTCTGTTATTCCTTTATTATTATTATTACTACTACTACTACTATAATAATAATAATAATAATAATAATAATATTATTATTGCAAAATCGAGACTTGGCTACATATTTTATATTTTATGAATTTTCTGATTGTATTTGAAGTCTTTTTAGATGAATAATCAAAACACTCCCCTTTAGGGGGTTTGGAGGAAGGAAACATTACCATGTTGGTTTTCATTTGTTTACTTGCACGCTACACCAAGACTGGATACTACATTTCACCTTTCTATATCTACGGAGTAGTAATGGCTTGACTTGGCCGAACTTTTGGCGCCCCCTAGTGCTTCCTGCGCTCCACCAAAATTTTGCGCCTCTAGCACACGGGGCCCGGAGTCAATGACCTATAGGTACTGAGGACCACCCCACAGTGGGGCGAAAACGCAAAAAGCTGGCCAAAATATGATAACTATATTCAAATTGAATGAAATTTACTATTAAGGGTTATTGAGGTTGCTAATGATGATTCTGCAACTAAAATTGAAAAAAAAAACTAAAATGGCGGATTCAAAATGGCGGAATAAAATTTGCAAAAGTCGAAAACGTCGTAGAAATGTTCTCAAAAGTGGCGATAAAGTGGTTATTGAGGTTGCTGATTACGATTCTGCAACTAAAGTTGAAAAAAAACATAATGGCGGATTCAAAATGGACGAATAAAATTTCCAAAAGTCGAAAAAGTCGTAGAAATGTTCTCAAAAGTGGCGATAAAGGAGTTATTGAGGTTACTGATTACGACTCTACAACTAAAGTTTAAAAAATGGCGGATTCAAAATGGCGAAACAAAATTTGCAAAAGTCGAAAAAGTCGTAGAAATGTTCTCAAAAGTGGCGATAAAAGGGTTATTAATTTTCTATTATATTTATATTTTATTATATTATTTTTTTTTATAATTTTATTTTAATAATTTATATTTTTTATATTTTATATTATAATTATATAAATGTCAATGTTCCTACATTTGTCTATACATAGGGTAAGAGGGTACAATTTCGAACACTTTAGAAACTTTTCTTATTTTCGGACAAACTAGACGTAACAACAGGACAATTTTTGGTAAATACAAAGTTTGTAATCTATGTGTTGCGTTACAAAAATATTAAGAAAAAAGCTCTGTTACAATGTCCATAAACATAATTTTTTTGTTAGCACAGAAACGTTCAGATTTGTACCACATCAGGTACAATTCCGAACACTGGTAGGTACAATTTCGATCACATACATTTTCCACAAATAAATTGTTTCTTACCTTGTTCACCTACACACACTTCATGATACCAAATTTGCAAGATTGGCATCGTATCCAGTCGCCTTTCACGACGGACTCTTCACTGTAATAGCTCAACTGACAAAAGTCATATATGTCCTCATTTGTTGGAGTTAATGCCCTGCTTCTTTGCGGCTGTCTTTAACTTGAAGCTTCTTTCCTGGAGTAGGCCGGTTAACAACACATAATTTCTTAGCCTGTACTTCAACAATGTGAGTGTTGCTTGTAAGATGGAGTGAGGTTAGGAATTTTCTTTTACGTGTAGAAGATTTCTTCTCAGGAGTTTTGAGGATGTTACGAACCAAAGCATTTTCCGGAGAATCGGAGGGTTTTTGTGTAGGTAAGAGAATGGTAGATTTGTCTTCGTCTTGTGATATAGGAGAACCTGAGGTATTTGGTGTAGGTGAGATAATAGTGGGTCTCTCTTGATCTTGTGATGTAGGTGAATCATCAATTTTCGATGTTCCTGGTCCACAAATGTCATTAGTATCAGTGTTACTCCTACACTGATTTTTTTCTTCCGAAGACAATACGAACAGGAGGGAAGGAGCAAATTTGGACTTTGGAACAGTGTCGTCCGAAAAGGACATGATTCCAGTACACGCAAAACTTTTTATGGCCGAACCAACAGAAGCTGCCTCGTTCCAAGCCTCGCAAAAGAGAGGATTAAATCTGAGCTTCGACAGAGCCTCGTTGGGATGGCGATGTTGCCAGTTTGTTGCTTTCCTGTGCTAGTGTGCCTTCAGAGACTTGAACAAAGTTATATCTAAAGGTTGAAGAACGCGCCTACTATAAGGTGGTAAACCCACGAGCTCGATCTCATTCTCCTGGCAGAATTTCAAAGCATTGAAACTGGTGTGGCTTCAATGATTGTCCAGTGTAAGCAAAACTTTACCAGGAGTTTTGTATATACAAAAATGTTCCAAGCACCTAAGGAAAAGCCTTTCGTTGATGTAACCAGACTCGCTCAACTCCACAACTGTGCAAGGTGGCAAACCATCATTGAATTTCGGGCGCATTCTGACACCTTTGAAAATGATCATCGGTGGAATGTAAGAGCCAGAAGCATTGCAACAAGCAACGACTGTCACGTTTTCCCCTTTTTCAACGTTGGTTAGTGACACGATCTCACGCTTTCCTTTTCGACTTACTATTTTCATGGGTTTGTTATTCAAGGGAATCCCTGTCTCAACCATGTTGTATATGCATTGAGGTTTATCAAACAAATTAAAGTCATTCATTACACCTTTCAGAATTCTAAAGTAGTTCCTCGCTTCTTCTTCATTCATACCTGCAGCTCTAGCTCTCGATAGTCCTTCTGGTTTCCTCAAACTTATGTTTGGATGCCTTTTCATAAGGGCTTTGAACCAGTCATCACCAGCTATCTTCACATCTGGATTCCATGGGTGCTGAACTCCACAGGTCACATCCACATCAAAAACAACACTTTTTACTTGCAAGGGTGTAAGTCCTAATCCTCTGTTCTCGAAGTACACTACCTATTCACCAAAGCCTTCTCTGTTTCTTCCGATAGTACTGTGGGATGTCCAAGTTTGCCTGTTATCGGTGGAGTAAGTGCAGTCTGCCTTTCCTTTTCCTTGCCTACACGGTCATGAAGGGTACCTAGTGGAATGTGATACAATGCCGATGCCCCTCTTAACGATAAATCACCCGATAAGACGCTCTTCACTGCTGTTGCCATATTAGAAGGATCCCACAAAAGACGCCTCTTCTTTTCAGTTTTCCGTCGTGGCATCTGTAATGACATAACACGAAAGGTACACTGAGAATGGTAGCACAACTGGCTGATATGTACCTTCAACCTAGTGTTCAGAATTGTCCCTTATTGGTGTTCGAAATTGTACCTTTCGCTATACTTTATCTGCGACTAAACAGTTACAAATGCTGCTCGTAGATGGCATCTGGTGTACCATGCTTGTTTCCATCATGGACCGTGTAACATACTACAGTAAACTAACAACCAACATTTCGCAATTTAAAGCAACAACACAACGTCAAACAATGAGCTATTTTATAGTAGGACATTTTCTAAGGTTGATATACACACCTTTGCTTGAAGAATAATTTCTGTACGGCCTCAACAAACAATTAAACACACAAGTCTATCAGAAACAAACAAGCACAGCAGTCACTGTCAACGCCATATTCTTCACTCAGTGTTGCAAACTGTTGTATTTCGAAAAATGGCGCAAAAGCTTACTGTGTTCAGAATTGTACCTGTTCGAAATTGTACCCCCTTACCCTAATGTACACAGATATACTTATTACTAAATTAATAAATTTTCAGTTTCTTCTTACAAAAACGTGCACCAAAGTCATATTGGCACGTTTTGGCAGCAACGTTGTTTGCCGACAACATTAATTAATATTCAGACTACCATTCTACAAAATATGAACGAGGTGCACGAGGGTGTACACAATGTTTTCGATGCTTTAATTAATAAAATATATAAACAATGTGAAAATTTTGCCTGACTTGCGATTCAAATTATAAATTATTACATCATTATTATTAATTTTTCACTTCATACACTTATTCTACTTACCAGTACAATATAGGAAAACTTTACAAATTTAAAAATTATGAACGCGTTCGTAAGTTACAACCATTTCAACTGACGCGTCACAGTTCTTCTATTGTTCTCTACGCATTTGACCTGCTGAAAGGTCTACTTAAGAGTGCCTCAGGTAGTCGAAATAAAGTAAAAACCCTATTCTATTTATGGATTTGGGCCCTTCTAACATCACCTCTAGCCAACTACATAAAAAATTTCTATATTATTAACTTTCGTTTTTTTTTTTTTTTTACTTTTGGACAGCTTTTTGCGTTTTCGCCCCACTTTGCACCCGTCTAAATTTTGGATGGGGTACTTTGACACAACCCCTAAATTTTGGCAGGGTTACCTGGACCACCCACTTAAATTTTGGAAATAGCCAAATCTAAAAATTGGGTGTGGTAGCCTAGGACCAGAATATTTACCGCTATCAGTATTGAGGGTCCATCTCGTTCCCTTTTATGGCTAAAAATGGCCAAGAATTCAATTTTTGCAGGTTTTTATCGTAATTTATCCCCTTTGATGATGTTTATTTATCTTATATAATTATACGGGCGTATACAAGGGTCCATTCCCTTCCATAAGACATGGGTATATTGATGCACCCTTTTAAATTTTTGGGCGGGGTACATTGGCCCGCCCCTTCAATTTTGGAAATTTCCCAATTTAAACATTTGTTATTATAGTAGAGGACACTAATATACATCACTATAAATTTGGGTGGTCCACTTCATTCAGCTATAGGGGTACAAAATTACCTAAGAATTTAAGTTTCGGAGGTTTTTGAAATAATTTATCCGCTTTGATGAGGTCCTAATACCCTATATAGTTATATGGAGATGTATAGGGGTCCATTCCCTTTTAAAAGTCATGGGTACATGGATGCACCCTTTCAACAATTGGGAGGGGTATCATTGCCCGCCCCTTCAATTTTAGAAATTGCCCAATTTAAACATTTGGTATCATAGTCCAGGACCTTACTATACATATCAATATAAATTTGGGTGGTTCACCTCGTTCCCTAAAATTGCAAAAATATGTATGCAAGCAATAAGTTGTACCACGTGTTTCCTTTTTGGGCCAATTTATTCCCTTTTACGATGTCCTATTACGTTATATGGTTATATGCTTATGTATGAAGGTACATTCCCTTACATAAGAAAAGGGATACATCCATACACCCCTTTAAAATGTTTAGAGGGAAACATTGACCCACCTCTTCAATTTTGGAAATTCACCAATTTAAGCATTTTGTATCATAGCACAGGACAATAGTATGTACGTCTATCAGTATTGGGGGCCTATCTCGTTCACTTTCGTGGGTAAAAAATGCCAAAGTATAAATATAACGCCGTGCAGTTAGGCCACCAAATATTCACCTTCTTATTCCAAATCAGTGTGAGGTAAAGAGGTCCCCTCTCTCTCCTCCTTTCTTCTCTCTCATACTAAAATTAGCTAACAACATGAGCTCAATTCTGATTGCAAACTACACATGTATTAGTTTCGATGAAATAAAATAAAAAAAAACGAGACGAAACAAGAATCATAAGCTGATGTAGGGAGAAACTGAAACACGTACAAAGAAAAGTTGAGACCAATGGACGTCTATTACACAGAGATTCGAAAATGAACCAGAGAGACAGAGAGAGACAAAAGAAGAAGAAGAAGAAGAAAAGAAAAGGAAAAGAGAGAACAGATAAAACTGAGGAATTCAAACGTAGTAAGAAAAGAACCTAACATTATAAAGTTGCGTTTCCAGAAATCCAACAGTAATTTAGAAATAACGTTTGTTTTCACAAATTTTTATAGAACTATTCGAATACGTAGATGATGCTTTAAACATACATTATGTCACTTTCATAATGGATAGCATACTCAATTTCCAGTAGAACTGTAGATCTCCGAGAAACATTTACGATAATGTCAAAAGCTTAACACACACGCTCTGTTTCCGCGTGGTTCGATTGCAAATTCGATAGTGTTCATTGGACGTACTGATTCAAACTCATTCTAATATGCCCGGTAGATAGCGTTGGTCATATCCTGCATTTCAGACTACTAATGGAAACTGAACAAAAAAAGTGAAAAGAAAAGACAAAATATGTGCTGTTATCCACAATCAAAGACGCATTCGCGCCCCTCGACTTTTAACCTATGACAATGCTCATATTCCTCTCGCTACGGACGCTATTTATTTGAGTGTGACTAGATCGTGGGTTAACATTCGCCTCACACATCCAAGACATAAAGCAACGATCATTACGCAAAATATCAGCATTGTACCCCATCTTTCGCTATAGATCAATTTCTCATGAGGTCCGCGCGCACATATTCAAGATGATAGTCATATCGACAATTTCTTATGCATGCCCTGCCTGGCAACATGCTTCTAAGAGTCATCTTCAAACACTCGAAGGTGTGCAAACGAGAGCTGGGCGTATCATCACTGGTCACGACAGATACACACGCAACAGCCAAATTCTAGAAGATTTAGAGCTGTCCCCTGTTAGGGAAGTTTTCGGCGTTTTCATCATACGTTCTGGCATACTTTACCAAGAGATGTTAATCCACCTATAGCTACCATCGGCACCGAATGTAGTCTTTGGCACGTTTATCGCACGCCACGCATTTAATATAATTCCATAGCTCGTAATGACATCATCATCAGCTACTTTGCGACAGTTGCAGATGTAGACTTCCAGACATAACAGAACAGTAGTACTACCAAACAAGTCATTTGTGCATCTGTATATAATCGTTATGCTATCTTACTCATGGAGTCAGGGGCTTCGGCCTAATACTCTTCAAAGAACTTCAACATTACCGTGACCGTTAAAGCACTGTGCCAAAGAGAGTGCGTAACCCTCTAATGGCTAGGGTTAGGAGACACTCTAAAAACATACAATTTTGAAATGAAAATCGATGAATAAATGAGTAACCTACCAATTCTTATCCCTTTAACCTTAAAAAAAAAACGTTAAAGCGTTTAGATTCCATCTTTACTTTTGAGCTAAACCAACCCTCTCTTACAACTGTTAATCTGTTAGCGAGGATCAGGTGTAGCATACGCACTTGTGAGCATCGCAGCCCTACGTTGTATAGAGGATTGACGAAAGTTAACACTTTCGGAGGGTCGATTTTTTTTTTTAATTATCATCGTCTTCATCGATATTTTCACTTCATTTCTCATACTAGTCAAATCACACGGATAGGTTGTGCTGGTCCTGGGACCATGCACAAGAACCTACCTCCGTAAGTGGGGCCACCAGCTCCTGCTTCTTCTGCAGAATACTTTGAAAATGTGTCTCGCTCCGGTCGTACCATGCACCTCTCATACGGTAGTCAAACCAGTTCGCGAGTAACTAGGCCCAGAGATCGTACTGATTCTGGTGACTCTGCTCACTCCAGTAAGCGACCTTGTGGTAGATCTTGGTCTACTGTTCTAACGGCCAACATAGACTCTGCAATGGACACTACAAGCGCTTCATCTTCCAATTTCTACAACAGCAAAGAACCAATCTATACGTTTCTACTGACAGATTTCGATACAAACTACACCCATTCTAAGATGGTGTTTCTGCAAATCATCAAGTACCTACAACGAGCTAGCATGGAAAATATCGTTAAAACTCGGAATGGATTTATCATTCGTTCTAAGGACCCTAATTTCGATACAACACTCGGAAACAAAACATCTTATGAAATCTTTGGCAAAACTGCGAAACTAAAAAAACAAACCGATAGGAAAACAAATCAACCACCACCTCCTCGAAACCCACCCATGTTTTCTGTCGTTATCAGAGGTGTGATACCATAAATAAACAACGAAGAGGTTCTTGAATAACTCAAACAACAGGGAATCGACGTTAACAAGTGCAATCGTATTAAAAATAGCAATGGCCCACTTGCATTGTTCGCGTCCTATCGCAAGATCAATCTCGCTTAGACTATCTATTAACTCATGGGGCTCCTATCTATAAGAAACTCCATCGTGTTGAACCTTCCAAGACCACAGGATCTCTACCTATCCGGTGTGAGAAATGTCAAATCTATAATTCTCACTTTACACACCAATGTCCAAACGCATCTAAATGCGGGTACTGTAGTGGACCTCATGAAGCAAAATCTTGTAAAAATCAGCAGCAACCATCAACTTACTCTGCGTGTAACGAAACTCATCCAACCTACAGTTATCGCTGTAAGGGTAAACCACAAGTACAACCTGAACGTCCAGAACTAACAGCACCAGTACAAAGCTTCGACAAATCCACACCACGTACTCAGTCTCTCGCTCAGCCTCTCTCTGTAGAAGATCTTCGTTTCATCACAATAGTACTCCAAAATGCTTTTCCGTTCCAAAGCAAACACGTTCTTCGTGTTGCCATTTCAACAGCAAAATCTTAGTTCAACTTAAACTTTACAGCTATATATTTAAGCAATTTTGTCCACTTCCACATCGCACCTCTAGAAACAGCAGTCTAAAATCTACATGGCAGTATACAAAATGCCTTTGACTTTACTCTTTGTTAACATCCGATCATTTCATCAACAAAAAGTACTTCTAGAGCCACTCCTGGTAAAAGAGAGAGTTGATATTGTAGCTCTCAATGAAACAGCTTTAAAACTAACAATTACTGCGCAACTCTCAGGGTATCAATTTCAACGATATGATTACCATAATGCACGAACACCCGCTCAAGGAGGAGTATTGATTGGCTTTTCTCCAAAACTTCCTTATCGGAAATACAATCCTCCTACATTTGCAGAGCTACCTGAACATCTCTTCTTCTCTATATATTATCCTTCTCTCACAGTAAATGTAGCCACTATATATATATATATATATATATATATATATATATATATATATATATATATATATATCCACAAAAGGCATCCAATACCATTTTCCTTTTTCATTATATATCCCGTAATTTCAAAAACATAATTGTCATGGCCGACATAAACATTCATAGCAGAAGTAACAGGGAAAGAGAACGATTTACGGAATTTCTTTCAACCACCCTACAACTTTATATTCACAACCTTCCTGGTCCACTCGACCAGCCAGTCAAACAACACCAGATGTAGTAATCACTTCTTTATCGGTTGTAAATGACTGAGAGTTGCAGGTTCTCGACACTATCGGGAGTGATCATTGTCCGATCAAACTGTCCATTAACAAGGTTCGTTCCTCTGTAAAGCAGTTAAAATCTCATATTATTCCCAGTTATGATAAACCCGACTGGCCTCAATTCCGGCAGTTCATACACAACCACGTCTCAACACTTCATCCACCAACTTCTGAAAATAAAATGTATTACACAGTCAACCAGATCACAGGCATCTTACATACCAGTGCTCAACAAACCATTCCTGAGGAGAAACTTTACCCTTCTAAACCTAAATTGTCTTCTCAATATATGTCTTTAGTACAAAAATCACGCCAACATTTCCGTGAATACAAACAAACTGGAAACGAGGAATGTCTTCGACATCACCGGCAATGGCATCGGCACACTAATTATCTCGTAGCGTATGAACCTCGAAGCTGGATCAGTGCCTGTGATAAATTAAACGACGAAGCACCTCCAAGCCGGTATTGGAAATCTTTCCACAGACTCACAGGCAGAAATACTAAATTGTGTATCCACATTTGGACATTGCTTTTCCTCTTTTTACTGATCTAGATAAGGTCAACGGTTTTACGACGCAATTACCGTTTTCAGACCTGCAATATCACCTCATTCTCGTAACCACATAGATTTGGCTACCATTCATGCTCTGCTGCCGTCACTTTTACACGTAATCGATGAGAAAGCCCCTCTTACCAATTACCAATTACTACTCATGACTTTCAACGTGTACTTCATAAGAAACGCAATACGGCATCAGGCATTGATCGTTTTTCCTACCGGCTACTAAACGAGACTTCGCTTTCTTTACTTACGTTACTTGTTGCAGTCTACAACTTTATTCTCCGCACCGTCTTTTAACCTTTGGATTGGAAAATTTCCAAAATTTGCATGTTTCTCGAACCTCATAAACCGGCACATGATGTAACATCTTATCGTCCTATCCAGCTCACATCAATATTTAGTAAACTTTTCGAAAATGTCATGGTACAAAGGCTTCATCTATATATCCAAGAACGTAATTTATTACCTACACATCAAGCAGGCTTTCGACCCGCATTTTTGATAAATGACTAGTTACTTCGTCTTTCAACGATTACCACCAATCAATACAAAAAGGGCTTCCCATCATGTCTCGTCTTAATGGATCTGGAAAAAGTTTTCGACAAAGTTTGGCATTATGAGCTCATACGAAATGTTTAGAAACTTAACCTTCCGACCAGTTACTTACGTTTTATATATACCTTCTTAACTAATAGAATCGGATATGTTTGCATAGGATCTGCCACCTCCCATCCCATTTTTCCATACTCCGGAGTTCCACAGGGTTCTGCACTTAACCCACTTCTCTATATAATGTACGCCTCCGATATACCACAATCTACACAGACTGCGTACTTATTTCAATACGCGGATGATACGGCGTTTCAAGCTCTGGGCAAGACCATGCAGCAGATCAACAGAACCTTGCAATCAACTCTCAATAATTTTATGCAATGGTGAAACACTTGGTGACTAACTTTAAATGCCGCCAAAACATAAGCATTGGTCTTTCTACCTCCAAAACGCCGCTCCAAGGATCATCGCAATCCTCGCAACCTTAATGTATCTCTACAAGGTTATCCACTTCGATCAACACTTACAGCTACATATCTCGGGGTTATTTTCGACCCTAAACTAGGTTGGAAAACTCACTTAGAGAAAATAACGCAAAAGGCCACTTTCCGGCTCAATCTTCTACGGCGTCTAACAGGAACTGCTTGGGGTTTACACGCACCTCTTTTAATCAATACATACAAAATGTTCCTCAAGCCCATTTTAACATTTGGCCACATTGCTTTGTGCAATACTCAAACAAAGTTCTACGACCGATTTTTGATACTAGAACGTCATGCCATTAGACTTGTGTATCGCATAAAGTTACCATACCCGAACTTCATGACATACGAATACATCAACTTTCCTCAACTTATTCAACATCTTGCAGACCTCCTGTTTGAAATACATACTCTCTCGCCTACCAGTCTCCCATCCATTACTCCTAGACACTTTACAAGCTGATGCTGAAACTGGCACACCGCATAAATACCTGCATACACCATTAAACGTTCTCCTCACGCTATATCTAAAATCTGCACATCCTACAGCTGATGAACACGACATCTTTCATATATATCTTATACCAGATCATCATCGTCATTTGTTTCCATCTTAGCACTTTGTCTCAATTCAATAATAACTTTGGGGTTTCCCCGTGCTTCCATCAGTCTCGAGTTGCCCCAAGACAGAAGAACTAACATGCATTCGTGTATCTAACATTATGTTTCTAACTGTAGCGTAGACGCACTGCATCCATTTTACACTATCACTTTTTCTATGCCTGCACCATTTGGATATGTATTTTGTTTTCTCGTATGAATAGTTATATTTATTCACTCACTTATTGTTTTGTTTATTGTTATTTACATCATTATTCGTTTATAAAACTGCACTTAGACCATCTTATATGATATAATCCACCAGTGTCGTCAATTCTGTGCCAAAGAGAGGGCGTAACCCTCTAATGGCTAGGGTTAGGAGACACTCTAAAAGCATAAAATTTTGAAATGAAAAGTGATGAATAAATGAGTAGCCTACCAATTCCAATCCCTTTAACCTCACAAAAAAAAAACGTTTAAACTCACATTGATTCATACTAAACCAGCTGGCGCAGTACAGCTTTCGTAACAAGTCTAGACTGTCTTCTTTGCGTACGTGTGGACGCACGGCGATCGGAATTCAGTTTCGGGCTACAGGTTACGAGAGATAGAGGATTTAACCCAAGTGGAATCCTGCTGAAGTAAACTATTATTGTGTATTTTTTTGTTTATCATTCCTTATTACTTCGTTTCACTTCGCTTCTCTTCCATCACTTCACCGTTAGCTGAGTAAAACGTCTCACCGCTTATGGTATCTGGCTATGGATACCGGAAAGGTTTCAGGACTATCAGCTTTCCAATCATCTACTATCTCTACGAAGATAGAAAAGCGGAAGCCTCGTATTGAAACGTCTAAATCTGACACAAGCTCAGATCGATCTCGCTCTCCTCTTAGCAGTCTAGTATCGTCGTCAAGACCGCCACCATCCAAGAAACACCATACAGATGCCCACAGCATCTCTAGTTCCGACGATGACTGTCTCATCATTGACGAAGAGGAAATTCCTCCTGTACCTCCTCCAAAGCTGCAATCAGAAGTTTATATTTATCTTCTTCAAAACTACGATCCTAAGTACCGGAATTCGAAACTGCTTCTTCCACAAATTCTGAAATACCGACTACGCTCTGAGATATCACCAATAGTAGAAACCAAGAACGGCTTCATCATTAAGTCATCATCTGCAAACTTTGCTACAACCATCCGAGATAAACATAGTTTTGAAATCTTTGGAAAAACCGCAACACTTTCTCCACTGACTAACTATAGACACAAACAGCACCCACCCCCACGCTAACCACCTACCATATCGGTAGTGGTCCATGGGGTTGATCCGTTGTTAACAGATGAAGATATTGAAGATGAACTACGAGAGGAAGCCTATTCCTTCAAAAATATATCCGTATTCGGAATAATCTGGGGCCTACCTACGTGGTCCGGATCTTGACCACTTCACAAGAAACGATAAACGATCTACCAGATAATGGCATTTTCATCTTCAAAAAGCGACATCGTGTAGAACCGTCACGATCACCAGCACCACTCCCTCTTAGATGCGAAGGATGTCAGGAATACAACACTCACTCCACTGATCGCCGAACAAACCAATTCAAATGCTGTTATTGCTCTGGACCTCATCCAACTCGCACCTGCACTAATCTTCGACAAGCTCCTACTTGTAATACTTGCCACGAAAGATCTCATCCAACTTACAGTTATAAATGTAAATCTCGGCCTACTCCAAAAGAGACTAAACCAGAACTAGTAGTAATATTACGTACTCACGACGCTCAGAATAAAACAGTGGATACACCACTGGAACGCAATCAACATGTCACCCTTAGCATTCATAACTTTAACACTTCAGAACGTCCATCCTTTTGCACGGCCACTCATGCTACAGCATGTTGAACATGCCGCTCGCAACCTTTTCCATCTTGACTTCCATGCTACCTATAATGGTCCCTATGTACATTTCCATGCGACTCTACTTACAACTGCTTCTAAATCAATCTTCAATATGTCTTATATCATGGCTCTCATTTCTTATTCCTCAACATCCGCTCATTTTTCACTCATAAAATTCTGTTCGAACAACTTCTACTAAAAGAAAAAGCCAATACTTTCCTTCTGAATGAGACGCACCTCACACCCAAGCTCACTTTCCGCCTTCCAGGATATCACATTCTTCGCCATGGTAGTACCTTTCCAGAGCGTCGTGCCAATGGCGGCGTTGCCATAGGTTTTTCACCTCATATACCTCACCGTGTCAATTCTGCACCGATCCAAAATCTACCAGAACACCTCATTACTACTCTATATTATAAGTCATTATGTGTAACAGTAGGCACCATTTATGTTCGTCCCGGTCACTCAATTCCACTATCATTATTTCACTACATCTCTAACAACTTCCGTAATTATATCATTTTAGCGGACATTAACATTCACAGCCGCTCTGATAGAGATAAGACAACTTTCACGAATTTCATTGCTACAACTACGACTGGATAATTCATCCTTTACCTATACCCACCCGCCCAGAATCCAATACTACTCCAGACATCGGCATAACTTCACCCTCTTTATCACACAGTATTCTCGTTGATATCTTAGATCCCATATGTAACGATCATGTCCTAATCAAACTCAGCCTCCGAGTATCCTCTACCTCTATCACCAACACACCGCCTTCTCCAAGGCTCATCTCCTGTTGTGATAAAGCAGATTGGTCGAAATATCGAACTTAAGTCACTCTCTTGAGCAATGCGTTTTTCCCACTATACCCTGGATGAGTTATAATCTACCCTGGAGCATATCACTAATCATATACAAGTTGCCTCCGAACAGTTCATTCTTCAATCTACATATTCACCCCACAAACCTAAACCACCCTCACAATATCTTACTATCATACAGCGCTCCAGGCAGTTTTATAAATAATACATACGATCTGGAAACCGTGAAGCTCTTCAACATCATCAAGCCCTTCAACGTACAGTCTCCATCTACGTTAAAGCTTACAAATTATGACACAAGGCTTGTAATTCACTCTCTGATACAT
Source organism: Thermobia domestica (assembly GCF_964235325.1). NCBI lineage: Eukaryota > Metazoa > Arthropoda > Insecta > Zygentoma > Lepismatidae > Thermobia > Thermobia domestica. The sequence continues at coordinate 253,419,565 of NC_137459.1, read as the reverse complement.
CCCATCCTACAAAATATTGGAAGCGTTCAAGCGAAAATACACCAGAACGTCATATCTACTCATTCATCATGATGAAGCACTCTACTCAGACCAAGATAAAGCTAATACCTTCGCTACATATTTACAGGATATCTTTACGCCTTTATCAGCTACACGATATTTTCGTCATCATCCCACAGAGCATTTTAACTTCTGGTCTCCACATCTTCAACCTAATGTCAATTACACAGTATCTTCTCACAAAGCACTCACTGCTCCTATCACTCCTACCGAGATCACGAATGTAGTTACCCGCAAACGCAACACCGCTCCAGGCATCGATAACATCTCGTTACGTCATTTGAAAGAAAGCCCACCAGTTCTGATAAATATCCTTGCCCTGATCTATACTCTTGTTCTTCGTACCGGATATATACCCACTACTTCGAAAACTTCTAAAGTTCTTATGTTTCTTAAACCAGAGAAACCTCCCGCCCAAGTATCCTCTTACCGTCCAATTCACCTCACACCGGTTTTCACTAAAATTCTGAAAAAAAAAAACATAGTCCAACGTCTTCATATCTATCTTTCACGGTAGTATCTTCTGCCGCTACACCAAGGAGGATTCCGCCAACAATTTAGTATTAACGATCAGCTCATGCGTCTTTTAAACTATATCACTAATCACTACAATATGGCAAAACCATCCTGCCTGGGCCTTTATGATCTGGAAAAGGCATTTGATAAAGTTTGGCATCAGGGACTTATCTCTAAGTTACTCAATTTTCGCCTTCCCCTTGCATGCATACGATTCATTTATAATTTACTATCTGGACGCCTCGTCTACGTTTTCATCAATCAGCATTCATCAAATCCCACTTTCCTACATTCCGGCGTGCCTCAGGGCTCTTCTCTCTCTCCTCTACTCTACCCGCTGTATGTCGCAGACATGCCTCCACATCCTGCCAACGTCCACCTATTTCAATATGCTGACGACACGGTCTTTCTTGCCGTGGGCCGCACTGTTCACCAATTGAACACAGCATTACAAGAGGCGATAAATACATTTGTCATCTGGTGGATAAATGGAGACTTAAGATCAATGCCACTCAAACCACCGTATTCCTACCACCAAATAAACGCTCCAAAGTTCACCGCAATCCACCTCTATTGAATCTCACCGTTAACGACACTCGTCTTCAGCTTTCTGACAACTCTCACGTACGATCTAGCGCGGTTGTCACATTTATCTTCTGTAACCATAGAATTTATTTGCCCAACAGAAATTTCTTTTTCCCCATAATAATATAAAATCTCTTTCCCTAATATAGGGTGTAGCCCTCGCAATGGGTGCCAAAGTGCTGCCAAAATGTCTTGAGCCGTGGCAAAAATGCGAACTAAAACTCACCCTCGACACACCCACGCGTTGAGCCAATAAGGGTTCAGTTGTTGCAAAGCGAGAGACCCTCAGCGAAAGGGAGTGGAATTCCTTCAGCCGATAGCAGCGCTCGGAACGGAAGACTATTTGTCAAGTCAATGAGGTACATGTATAGCTACACCATAGCTAGCTAACTTTAAAAAAATCAATACAACAAGGGGATTTTTTTGGAAAAGAATCACCTATGTGTTACAACAAAAATTCTGTTTAACATCATAACTGACGAACATATCTGTCAAACGAAACAAACAGAAAGTATTGTGTTAAGATTGTTTACAAAATCATAAATAAACTTATCACTACTTCTAAACACATAATGTTATATCTTTAAAAATAACTGAAAACTACATACGTTATAGAACGGCATTCAATTGTAGACAGATTAATGCCATTTACTGTAGAAATCCCACTTCGCAGTAGTCCATCAAAGCCTGTACATCAGATCTTCAGTACGATGTCTCTGAATTATCACTCATAGTTTCCTCATCTGTTGCGTCTTCGTCATTGCTGTTATCACTGTCTTGCAACGACTCACCAGTTCTTCTACAGCAGCGTTTCCCAGCCGGTGTGCCGCAAATTGACCGCTGTTGTGTCGCGAGGAAATCGAAACAAAATTATTAATTCTATAGCAACCAAATTGCAAGAAGTAAGAAATATATATATATATTTGTATTTCACGTTATTATGATCATCTGCAATGGAAAAAAATACTGTAATTGTAATATATTATTGTGTATACATTACTCTGTACCAGGTAGTATTTCGAAAACAGAATTTTATTTTCCGCAGCCTCTTACATATTTCTACAGCCATTTCTACAAAGGCTGTGAAAGTTACCATTCCCTTTTCTGCATCTTACTTAAGTAAAACAGGATTTTCTACAATGAACACAATCAAGTATAAGAACAGGTCACAACTGTTAACTCTGGAACACGATATGAGGGTGTGTTTATGAACTATCCATCCACAATTGAAGAATATTATGAAAGAATTTTGTACTCAAGTTGCACATTAATTTTGCTTCGTGCAAAAACCTGTTTTCCTTATTTTTGAAAAATTGTAATCTTCATATATTAAAAAATATTATTGAACAATTCTAACCTTTGTGTAATATTTAAAAATTGTAACGTATATTAACCGTGTTAATAAATTATAAGTTCCATGCTGTGTTACTTTTCTGTAAATTGTTAATGTCGAAAAATGGACTTGTTATCATTGTTATAACCATTATTGTTTCTTTATTGTTTCAAACTATTTCGTAACTTGAAATTTTAAAATATCATTCAATCCTTTCGACAGAGTATACATTGCATACAAATTACCTACATTTATACTTTTAAAGTACGAGAGATTTGTTTGTTCGTTCATTATTTAGTGATCTTCCTTCTTAGTGAAAGGTTGGATCTAGTTTTCGAAAAACGAGAGTGTATTTTTGAAAAACAATCCCATATTTCATTGCAATCATTTTCTATTTTTAAATTAGAATGAAATAGTAAGGATAATGATTTACCACGGGGGAAACCAGTGATCGAGCTTTCTTCTTTGTGAGAAGGAGATCAGTAATCACAGAAAAAAAAGCACGGTATTTTATATTTACAAATGAGTGTGCCGCGAGAATAAAATTACACCCGTAGTGTGCCGAGAGTTGAGAAAGGTTGGGAAACGCTGTTCTTCAGTGTTTTCAAGTATACCTTCTTCCTCCTTGGAGTTCAACATTATTTGCCAAGTATTTTCCACGACTTTTTTCCACTTTTCTGGAGTAATTTCTTTAATCGCTCCCAATATTAAACAGCGAACACTTTGCATGGTGAATGTCTTGTTATTTTCCGCAACGTAACCTTTTAATTGTGCCCAAATCAACTCAATTGGATTGTAATGGCAATGGTAAGGGGGCAACCTGATAACCTTATGTCCTCCTTTCTTGGCTAATTCGTCGATCTCAAAACGTTCTATCGTGTCTTTGTAACGTCGAACAAGCTGAAGTAATTCAGCTTTGTTCAGTGAAGAACAAAAACCAGGAATTCGATTTTCTTCAAGCCATTTTAATACCGCTTCTTTCCTTGTAGACGTGGTAGGCGCTTTATTTACCTATATATTGTGAAACGATGCATTGCCCAAAACAATAGTGGAGCGAGGAGGAATATTCGCGAGAAGAGAGTCTTGAAACCACGACTTGAAACCACGTGTTCCACTGACGGATGAAAATAACAACAATTACACCACGATATTCACATCAATGCACTGAGATAATAGCACACATTACACAGCACTAAAAGACAAAACAACCTGACAACGTAAAAACTTTCACAATACTGAGTAGGTATATATCCGACAACACTGTCCTATTACCATGGATACAACCTAGTGTTTCCAAATGTATTTTTGCGGATCTAAACCTATCTTGCCCTTCACATAAAAAAGTACTCTACGAAAATACAAACATAGCTGGATCATGTTCGTTACTTTCCAACTATTCAATTTCTAAATCAGTCCTTATGAAAACCTCTGTATAACGGTTTCTATAATATAAAGACTATGTATATTTTTTTTTTTTTTTTGATGTCAACAAATTGCCTACAAAGACCATTAGAAATTCTATAAATTTCAGCTTGACATTCCAAATCACAGGTCATTGCCCTTGAACTATAAAAGAGCAGTATACAGACACACTCACTACCCTCTTCGCTTTCAATTCCAGGAAAAACTACTCCCTGCGGCGACAGGGAGGTGGACCGGTTGTTGTTCCATGTTTAATTTCCCCTTCTATTTCCGTAGTATTCTTGTTAAAACGACAGAGTTTCATAATTACAAGTGGAAAAATAAAAAAAAAAATGTAATCATTAATGTAGCCAGAACGTCAGGCCTAATGGAACTACGTTGTGCTAGAAAGTTGAGAAGTACGATTATTTTACTTTAAGAAAATCTACTTTGTAAATATTTCAACTTATTATCTGATTCAATCACTGATAGAGTAATTCGATTCCTTCCTCGTGATGTCAAATGCTCGCTTTGATTTTTGTTGCTATGACAGTTCGGAACACAGTCGTCAGTTTGTACGATGTTAGACCTGTCAGAGCTCAGGTTATGATGGCCTTAGTCTAATAATGTTATCTTCTGTTACAAATATGGAATGAATACTATATTTTGGTTGGTTGGAATATTCAGCTTTTTGTTCACATGATAAGCAAATGAATATGCAAACACTTGATATTAGTTGGCTAGGTAGTGTCGTTTATAACCTCATTTACATACATCTGAGGATCAAACTTAGAACCGCGCAAACCGAAGGACAATAACCTCAATTTTGATATTTTTTTTTTTAACTTTTAATTCCGAGGCAAAGAAAGTCTCGCAATAAGAAAACAGCTACAAGTTATCCAACAATTCATAAAAAATACAAACAGAATGCATGGTGGCCCAGTGAAAAGGCACTCACCTCTAATGATAAGCATCTTCGATTCGATTAAGACCCTTACAAGTTAGTGATGAAAACGTGTTTATAGATTTATCGGGATTTTCCTATTTCCTCCCATTATCTTAATAACATTAATTCTTATATCTTCATTATTTTTTTTTACTTATTTCCTATCTCTCTGCATTAACCTACAGGGCATAACCGCTGTAAGTTGAATTAATAATGTATTTTTTTTTAATTTAACGTTGTTATAGGCACACTAGTATTTATATATTATATAATTTGCATACTAAATTTTTGCATTAATTACTTACTTATTTCGTGAATTAATTAGTTTTAGTTTAGTTTAATTGTATATATAATAAAGGATTATACAGAAACTACATTAATTAGATTAAGATTGTAGGTAAATTTTGTTTGTGTTTTATATTATTTTTATAACGTGACATCAAACCAACGTCAGTTCATTTGAATAAGACTGCATAAATAATGGTAACTAGAAGATAATTGGATATGGGAAATCTAAGAAGCAGAAAGTACTTTGAAAATTAGAGTTTCGCAGAGTCAAGGGAACAGTTAAAAAAAAAGAGAAAAAGGAGAAGAAAGCGAACTTCGAAGCTCAACCTTTGTTTGAGCATAGATGCATGCTTTTAGCAGCGCAAACCAGGGCACTGTTACCATCTCATTTTCAGGAATAGGAACAAATGTGAATTAAAGAATAGAAGAAAGAGATAGGGTAACGTTTCTAGTCCCTTGTATAGGAGTAGGATACTGTGCGCACCGTAGACATTAAGTCGGGAGAAGACATTGTCTCCCAAGTACGAGAAATTTTCGCAGGTACATACGAGTCGACAAGAATAATAGAGTGTGACTTTTTCTAGCTCCTCCCCTTTTTCGCGTCCTACATATCCTGAGCGTCGCGTCTCTCAACGAATTTCAAGCTGGCATAGCGAAGCTAGGAAATTCAACATTTTAGCAGTCACCACAGCAGTCGACGAACTCTGCGTGGTTATCCCTGTAGATGTCGCCCCTGTCGCTGTTATAAGTAGCTTCTGCTGTAATTCCTTGACAATATTATGTCTAAAAACTTTCTGGATGTTTTCGTTAAATATTTTGATAGTAGTTCGTTGCTTTGTTTTAATAAAGATATAAAAGCTTGTATCAATGCATATCTGAAGAGTGGTTGTGGTTCTGTAAAACTGCGTGATTACCGAACACGTACCAAAGTTTTTTTAAACCCACTGCAGACGCCAATCTGAGGAGAAAAGGAAGCTCTACAGGTGATATATATCCTTGTATAAGGCTACAAGGTATTACAGCCCTTGAGAGGCTGCATACAAGGTTATTAATATATATATTTTCTTTCGCACACCCATGGTTAACAGCTAAACACTGAAAAACTAAAAACATTGGGAAACTGAATATGTTTACAACACATGATGGGTAGTAAGTAATAAGCAAGTGTGCTTGGAAGAATATTCGATATAATTTTTGTGTTTATGCAACCATTTCGAATACAAAACTATTTATTATCGTGAAGTGTTATATATCAGCGGAAAGCTTATTTTATGTTCTGTGTAATGAATACATCTGCTCAAAGATACATGAATCGTGTGAGAAGTTATAAAGAGAAACGTGATTCGAAGTATAAAATTTGACCAAATCTAGGTCACGTAGCCACAGTGCTGAAGAGGGCTAATACCCACACCCCTATCATCCAGTACTTTTGAAAATGGGTGCGTCTGTAGCGAGTCTTTAACGAGACAATGAACTTGCGGTTGTTTTAAAACAACGCGGATCAGAGACTCGAGAGCAGTTGTTATCTTGCTGCGGAAAGGTGTACTTCGACTCGAGATCAGTTGTTATCTTGATTCGGAAAAGTTCACTTCGACTCGAGATCAGTTGTTATCTTCCTTCGGAAAAGTTCACTTCGACTTGAGATCAGTTGTTATCTTGCTTCGGAAAAATTCACTTCGAGCTGAGATCAGTTGTGACTTGGCTTTCAAATAGCTCATGTTGAGCTCTAATAGTTTCGATGCTCGAACAATTTTCAGTCAGTTAACAAGTCGTGGATTCGCGGAAAGAACGCACAATGTTCTTTCATTAGTGCTGTCTAGAGAACAATCGCGATATTGAGACGCGAGTGCAATTACTTTCATTTTGTGGAAGTGGATATTAATCATGTGTATATATAGATAAATGAATTATCAGTGTGACAAACAATGATGTACGCTCGCTACGTTTTCTGTATATAGATTAGCATATCAGTGTATTTCGCAGTTATATTTAAATACACCGTGCGAAGAACTGAGTCAAATAGCTTCGTGCTAAAATATGCTATATTTAGAAATGAAATGAAATCTTTGAGTTTTAAGTCCCACAGTTATGCCGGTTAGGCTAAAGGAGACGGTGATGATGATTAATGAATGAAATGGTGGAATGAAGAAAGTGGGAGGAAACGGGAGAACCCCGAGAAAACCCATGCACACGGTGTTTGTCCGCCACAAAGTTCACTTGGCTGGGGCTGGGATCGAACCCGGGACCCCAAGCACCAGAGGTGAACGCTCTGCCACTGAGTAACCGCGGCCCCATGCTATATTTAGAGCAACATCTTCACCTATAAAATATCTGTGCATAGATGTATATAATCATTTAGTGCCTCGTGATGTTGGATTTTTGTGATAATTTAGTGTGAAACATTCTGCATTTATTCAATGAATCGCCTTCGGACTCAACCATCATTGAGAGGCAACAACACGAATAGTCGTCAACACCGAGGGTTGTGACGACCGATTCCTGATGTTCTTGAGCAGAGAGAGGACCAGATGCTGAGGACAGTCTGCAGTCAGTAGGACATCAACGGAGTCCAGGAAGAGAGAGGAATTTGATACCCTCCAGAATTCCCTGCGACAAACTTCACGATTCCAGACATCTTCCAGGACCGGAAGTGGTCTAAGAAAACCAGGAAACACCAGAGATTCGTCGGTGAAGAGGATGCCATCGTTAACTGAAAGAAGAGCGCGCACGAACAGTGAACTCAAATAAGTAAAAAGCCTGATCGGAGCTCATAAATTTAATAGTGTTCAAATTTATTTTTTTTTCTCTCGTTTCGTTTGTGCGAGTGCTATGTGTAAAGAGTTGAATCTGATATTTCGATCTATGATCGCCATTAACAGGATTAACCATCTAACCTGGAGAGTTTCCTTTGCCAACCACCTCAGGACAGCTAAAGGTATGTGCCAAAATTTGAATGTAACATGTTTCTTTACAGGCCGTATGCTGTGATTTGGATAACTCCATGAATCTGCTGGGCATATTTTATGTTTTCGTGAGTAATTTTCTTTCTCAGGTCATGCGTTAAAACTGCAGAGGGTCCTGACATCAGGAGTCTCATTCTAGTGAAGTACCTTTTCAAAATTATGTATTAATTTAAAAATTTGCTCTACCGACTGTTATTTAATTCTTCTGGCCTTCAACTTGTGATCGTATGCAGGGTCCATTTATTTAATCCCCACTTTGCATACAAGAGTGTGACGTAGTCTCCCACATTAGCATTCCACTGTTTCACTTCACTTACGTCATACACTCAACATCTCCCATTCACAACGTCCAACGATTATTCACCCAGTCTAAGAGATACAAAGATGTAATGAAATATTGTGGAATGATGAAAGTGGGGGGAAACGAGAAAACATCGAGAAAATCCACGCAAACGGTATTTGTCCTCCACGAAGCACACTTTGAGAGCTATGATCGAACAAGGGACCCCTTACACCAAAGGTAAGATCTCTGCCACTGAGCCACAGTTGCCCGTTTAATATATATACTTTATAATTTATAAGTATATACTTTATACTTATATTATATATACTTTAAATTTCAAAACATTATAATGGACCATTTCGCATTTTGCACAGGAAAACGACAAATATAAAAGCAAACGCTAATGACACTGCATAGGGGAGAGAGCTTTTATAATATAATGAATGAATATGTTCTACACAATGCGGCATGTGTTCATAAAATCTCATACATCCAGTTCCTCGAAACTCGTCTGTGGAATTGTGGTTTGGTATGTAAGTTACCAGCTCCTCCCACGTATTTGACCAAGCTGGTAAGAAAACATAAGATCGAAAAGAAAACAAAAGAAGTTTGGACATCGGATTTAGATTTTGTCTCTCTACATCACTCGAGTGACAGAAAGTGTTTTTCCCTTTTTTGCTTTTTAAAATTAAGAACGAAAACTTCTGGCACAAGAAGTACGTAGAGGACAAAAACCAAATACGTGGCTAATGACCAGTGATGATTTCAATGGAAGCCCAGGGGGAAATCACCCCCAAGGTATTTCTCCGATCGTCTTCAATGGTTGGCTTATCACTATTTTAGCAATACTACTTTCACACACAAACACCTCCCCGTTAATTCAAAGTCCCACTGGAAAAATCTAATAAAATCACCGATGCGATCTAACGCTTTGCACAAAGGAACTTTAAAATTAAAGGCGATTGATAAAATTAATCTTTTTAAAGCTAATTGCCACTGCTAAAATAAACTTTCTTCATGAAGCAATAATCACAATAACAAATCACAGAAAAATGAAAACAGCTGTAAAATACGAAAAAAAAAGCTAGAAACATGTTTTCACAAATATTCTCAGAAAAAAAAATCTTCTACAACTCTCGGTTACTGTTTTAGATTAAAAATATCAAATTTCTATTTTAGTTCCGGCCGAATCAATCTTCCACTTTATTGCGCTGGCAACGTCGCTGCAACCGGGTTGGTCGACGTGAGAGCAGCGCTGAAGGTCATACGCCAGTTCAAGTGACGCGTACTCATTTATTGTTTTTATTTTCTTTCGTGGAGAATGATGAATTAAATTATTTTGCAAATACTTTTCTGGCAATGTACAGCAACGATAAATGGTTTCTGAAGCTAAGTTAATAAATTGAATGAGATTTAGCAAAAACTTTAGATTCTTCCATTTTCACAATAATTTACGCAGTCCATTGAAGGTGGAACTTTGTAATGACTTTACAGTAATTTCACAGTACCGTGTAATATATTTCAATAACCAACTACAATGATATCAGGAAAGTACCCTGTGGCGACATTACTTCTAGCTTAGAACAAATTTGTAGGACAGACAGGAACATACAGCTACCGAGAGAATATTCTGACAACGTTACGAAACAAATATTATCAACTAATTTGGGGTTTTATGTCGGAAAGAATATGTTTTGTACATTTTTAAACCATTCTAGAAATTAATTGAATCAACAATATTGTTTTTTTTTTTCTGCGGATTATATATTCACATAAAATTCAATTTTATGTGCACAAAGCTGAATCTTACCATTTAGCATGTGCATTTCTGGCATAAATAAAAATTTGTATTGTATGCGGCATTGAATTCTGAAAATTTTTGCACGTTCGCTGGGCGCGTCATTATAACGCAACAATTTATTTAGACTTCAAATGAGTTATTATTTTGTTGTTCATTCTTCCCTCCTGATTTTATATTGCAATTCTTGTTTTCAACGTATAGGCAGTGTTTTCTTTTTCTGCTGTTTCTTTTAGTTTTCCTGACGAATCCAGTATGATTAATGTAAAATACTGCTCATTTAGGAAAATACAAACTATTGAAACTTACCTAAGTGTACCTTTACCTCAAAAAACTATTGCGTATCTTTCAAGAAATTATAGAAATGGGAATGTGAATTAACCGTGTTTTCCATTCTGAAAGAAGAAACAAATTGTAACGTGTAAGTCGTTGACTGGTTATCGACAGTATATAAGTTTATTGTTGTACTGTAGATCCAACATTCAGCAGTTTAAATTTGGATATATATCTTGTCTGCAATATATATATATATATATATATAATCTGCCCTTATTATTTGATGAAGTGAGCGCAGCGAAACTTCAACCATTCTACTAGACTGACATTTGTATGTCTGTATATCCGTCCATTTACCCACGATAACTGCAGTTGAACTTACCCGAATTTAATCGAACATTGCATACTGTATTCCTTACTTTTACTTCCGTCAAGAATGTAACTTCTTGAACTAAAATTTTGTAACGATCACCATATTTCCTCGTCTCTTATCATCACTCAAAAATATAAATAAAAGATGTAATGAGAGCAAAAATTGATGGTCTCAACTGGGCACTTTTGTCAACATGATAAGGAGAGGAGGAACTAAAATTATTTCTAACATTCAAACATACTGAGAAAGATAAATATTATTTTTTTTAAATGATTAACATTATCTAAAAAGGTGTGTTCACTTGCTATCCTTTGTGTATGTTCTTTTCAGCCAACATACTGTATGCGTTGTCTTTCGTTTCATAAATGAAAAACATTTTAGGTAAAATTGCAGCATGTATATTTTTGATCTGATTCATTTTCGTCAATGATGCTAATCACCTCATTAAAAAATAAAATGTAGATACACTTTAAAAAAAAACATTACATTTGCTAAACGACGATATAACTGAAACATCGTCCATTGTGATATTTTGCGCATCACTTAAATGCCAAAGACAAAAGATCATACAGTTTAAGGACTTCACAAAGTGAATCGAAACCTTCATTTACGAAGTGATTATAGTGTAGCTGCTGTCTACAAAGATTATCCCCTTTTCTCTTCATTTCAATCATTAACTTGGAGTTCGCCAAGAAACAATTTAAACAAAACTTATGTAAAAAAAATAATAATAAAATAAAATAATATGCACAATTTGTGCAGTTTTGTACATTACATTTCGAGTTCTGTGTACATTACATTTCGAGTTTTGTACATTACATTTCGAGTACATTACATTTCGAGACGGACTTACGTTACGTTTACTTATTTTGATTAACTTTGTAAAGAAGAAATAAATGAGCTTTTTTTGATGTATGAACAGGAACTCCTGTTTAAGTTTAAGGGGCTATGTCTCTGTTATCTGAAGTGGACACAACTTGAGAGATGTGGCACACAACTCCATAAAATACCTTGGTCGACATTGTACGCACTCGGGCAATTTGCATAGGCATTATTTTCAAAGGACTATGTCTCTGGTATTTGAAGTACCAAAATCTCGTGAGATGTTGCCCAAAACCCTACAAAATAATAATTAATATTTGATACAATAACTTGCTTGGTCTACATTGTAGGAACTGGGCAATAGGCATACACACTATTTTTCAGAGGCTATATGTATGTTAATTGAATTCAACGAAACTCGCGAGACGGTGCACAAAACTCCACATTGTTAGTAGTAATATTTGACTTTGCCTTTATCGGCATTGTACGCACTAGGGTATTAAGCACATGCACCACATTGCAGCGGTTATGTCTCTTTACCTGAGGTGCAAAAAACTAGGGAAATGGCGCGCAAAACTTCACAAAATTCTCTCTACTATATGCATATGCCTACCATTTCCCAAGTTTATATATTCATATTCGGATTATTCGTTTGGACTACCTCAGGCCTGGTATAAAGTCGAAAAATTTTCTGGTTCTTAAGATGCATAAAACTCGATATTGGTGCACAAAACTGCATTGAAATGTGTACAAAATTTTGGGATAAGTTTTCTTGAATCGCTTTCTGACAACTCCAAATTAACGGATCTGTATGTTTACCTACATATATATTAAAATTCTTATTGGTCATGGTATTCAAAAAGTTAATATGCATCTGATATATTTTAACTTTTAATCTACACTGATCTCACTATTACTCATTACTTTTCGATCTTAATTCAAGTATCCATAATTGCAACTATATAATAAGACCGCCATAAATTTACAAGGAAATAGACAAGAAATTGATAATATCTGACGCTCTAGTAAACAAAACGTAGCTCAATTTCGAGATTAAATATATCTTTCTATTATTGACAACTGGATTTTTTTTTCTAATTATTCTTCGGAAAGCTTAAAGTGATTGACTGTCTAAAAGCAGTTAGTCGCTCGTTTGTATGCAGTAACAGCTGACGCGCGTCATGAACAAACTGTGATGTATGATCAAATGTTATTTTCTTTCTCTGATGCAACTGCCGTTATTTGTTTTTATGTATTTTCATGGATTGCACAGGTGTTGCTTTTTCTTTCTCCCTAATGTCTACACATCGAGAACAATAAATTATCATTGAATACAGATAAAACTGTAGGTATTAAGAACAAAAGTATTTGAAAATACTATTGTTTTTTAAAAATGCCAATCCCTTTCATTATACTACAACGAAGTATATTTCCGTAGAGTAATATAGTTCGGAACATAGGTATAGTTGCGTAAAGTACTCTGACTATTACTTTTCGATTGTAAGAGCTGTGTATTATTATTATTATTATTATTATTATTATTATTATTATTATTATTATTATTATTATTATTATTATTATTATTATTATTATTATTATTCACATATACAGTTAGAAGACAAGGAAACAACCTGGTTTATCTGCATATTCATAATTCATCATATATACACACTGCTATTTCTGATAATTAGAACAAACCAATAAAACTGAAATGAAATATTTTAGTTTAATATCCCATGATTATTTCTTTTAAGCTAAGCAAGACGATAATTAAGACAATTCTCACTTTTGATACGCAATGTATCCCGGAAGTATACTCTCTTTACTATGTAAACCATCTCATAGTTATATAATAATGTTTCCTCAGTCAATGTTGGAGTGGTAGATGTCAGCACTTGGGCAACCTCATAAAGTCTTATCGATCGAAGAAATCAATCCATAAAGTTGCAGCGACTCTCGTGATCCCGATGTTTGCACCTAGGCGCTCTGCTGCATCATATGTCACGAGTAGCATGTGGTAAGTGAACTAGCATATCCTGCCCGTAATCACCATTAATGGATGAACCAATTCACGACGATAGAAAAAAATCGCCGTATAATGAGGAGCAAAAGACTGTATCACGTTTGCAATGTTCCTTAGCCACTACTTCCACGGCTGTTGCTGTTTCCAAATGTTATTTCCCACTACTCACGCTGCATCAGCAGTTCATTCCAAACTAACACCAAATTTACTTTTATTTCACGTTAACGGGCACCAAACCCTGCCGTTCCTATCCAAAACTACAATGTTATCTCTCTTATAAACAATATAAAATTCGTCATCAATCCAAAACTATGAAAGCCGACTGATATGACTCTACACAACCATTGCCGTATAAACTATCGTTTCATCCATTTCTCATTAATTACATTTCCTCCAGTTAATGAAGTTAATGGATGAGAAACAATCATCAGAAGCTCGTCCAGTGTCAACTTGAACCATACGGACCCACACGTTCGGAGGAAATGCCTTGATTAGCACCAACTCACACTTGATAGTCTGGAATTATGAGTATGATAAAATTTAGTGTAACTAAACGAGATTTGCTCGCATAATTTCATCACTTAACTCCTAACCTCCACTCTGAATCTCATCCATTCTCATACTAGTTCTACAGAAAATCTTAGTGCGCATAATAGGCTGCATTGAACATACCCAATAATAGATCAGCCTCATACTGAAATAAACATTTCCAAAATTCACAACAAGGAGATGTTTTATTGCAACTATTCTTATTTTATCACATTGGTTATCATAATGTTAAAAGCTTGGACTTACATTGAAGATAATCCCATTCTAGAATACCTTGTTAACCACTGCCCTTGAAACGAAAACTACGATGGGATCGCTTTGGGTATTTGTAAGTCTTTACCAGCCAGTGAGTGATCTTTCTACATTTTTTTCCACATATCGGTTCCCCAAAAATTAAACTTTTGGAATTATTCGGCGCCAGAATCTCATTCAACAATATTTATAGTCCACAGTCAGTCTTCCCAGTACTTCCTTCTGACAATACTTATTTAGTTCAATTCAAGGATCCTGTGTCATTGCATTTGACCCCAAAAATAGAACCTACGCTTTGCTATTTCAAGTATGTTTTACGTTACATAAGTTGAGTAGTTTATCGGCGGCATACCTATACAGCTAGTGTTATTAGTCCAATAAGCTGTTATACCAGGAAGTCTGTTTCACAAGATATTAACTTAGGCAGTATAAAAGCTTATAATTTACATTGTGGGAATGTTCACAAGTGACGTGAGATCGTGCTGTTTGAGATTAAAATTATATTTTAGTTAAGTTACGTAAAATTGATTTTAGTTATTTCCTAAGGGACATCTGAAGACCTGCATAATTATACAGCAACATGCTATTGAATTGCTACTTTGTACTCTTTTATCTAATATTGAGTTATATTGTTTTGCTTACATACAAGAGAAGTACTAGAAGTGGCGCGCGGTTACTTCAATGTGTTATATTTCGTCGGAAAGATCACACTGAGTACACCACACATGTGAAATATCTTGCTTGAATGTGGCCTGTAGGGGGCGTGGCGACTATTTGAAGAACAGAACAAGGTACGTTCCGAAACATCAGAAAAGGTGGATAAAATAGGAGGGTATGGCATAATTGATTTGAAAGGTAGTATATATAGGATTAAAAGGTAGCTGAATTTTTGTACCATCATGAAATTAACCTGCCGTTCAGATTATCAAAGGAGTACTATTTTAAAATTTGGGCCACTTCGACCACTAAATTCTGAACTAGTTAAAATTCAAAATTTAAGATGTCGCACTACAGGTGATCAAAGTGGCCAAATTTTGATATACCTCTCCTTTGTTAATTTGAATGGTACAAAATTTCTTCCGGGTGGTACAAAAATGTACACATAATTTTAAAATTGTCCTTCTTTGTTAATTTGAATGGTACAAATCATTTTCTTGATAGTTCAATAATGTACTAAAATCGGACAAAATTATGAGCTTGTTAAATTTTGAATTTGAAGATGTACTACAGATGATCGAAGTGGCCAGATTTTGAAATGGCCCTCCGTCGTTTATTTAAATGACTTTTTTGGTTGGACAAAAGTGAACAAAAACGGGCAAAATTCTGAAATAGTTAAAATTCGAATTTGAATGCTTCACACTACAGGTGATTGAAGAGGTTCAAATTTTAAAATGGTCTCCCTCGTTTATTTGAATGGTATTTTTTCCCTCGGTGGTGAAAATGTATAAAAATAAGACAAAATTTTGGGCTAGCTAAATTGGAGTTTTAAAATGTCACACTACATGTGTTCGTAGTGGCCAAAATTTTAAAAATGATACAAAACTTTTCTCGGTCGGACAAAAATGGACAGAAATCGGACAAAATTCTGAACTAGTTAAAATTCGAATTTAAAAATGTCGAACTACAGGTGATGGAAGTGACAAAATTTTGAAATGATCCTTCTCGGTTAATTTCAGTGGTATGATATTTTTTTCTTGGCTGAACAAAACTAGACAAAAGTATGAGCTAATTTAAATTCGAAATTGAAGATGTCGCACTACAGCTGAACGAAGTGGCCAATTTATGAAATCG
Organism: Thermobia domestica; assembly: GCF_964235325.1. Classification (NCBI taxonomy): domain Eukaryota; kingdom Metazoa; phylum Arthropoda; class Insecta; order Zygentoma; family Lepismatidae; genus Thermobia; species Thermobia domestica. Next base: position 253,403,306 of record NC_137459.1, on the reverse strand, counting down.
CCCTCCTTGGTTAATTTGAATGGCATTTCTTTTTCTTGGTTACACAAAATTGGACAAAAATTTGTCTACATTATGAACTAGTTAACCTCTTCGTTCCCCACGTCTCCTGTAGGAGGCACAACCATAGTAGGAGATATTTTTGAGTCACTGAGTCCCAATGTCGCCTACAGGAGACATAGAACCCCGACACTCACAACACCGTCACCCGCTTCTTGCCATCACATGTATGCTAGCCAAAGCTATAGATGGGAGCAAATACAGTAATACATGCAATTATCATCAAAAATAAGCTCAGGACCGAAGAGGTTAAAATTGGAATTTGAAGATGTCCTACAACAGGAATCGAAAAGGTCAAATTTTGAAATGGTCCTCCCTCGTTTATTTAGATGGTTCAAAATATTAGTTGGTTTAGACAAAAATGGTCAAAAATTGGACCAAATTCTGAGCTAGTTAAAATTCAGATTTGAAGATGTCGCACTACAACCAAATGGTCCCGACATTGGTTCCTGGACGGTTCCTGGAATCGTAAACCACAGTGCATTTTTCTAATATGAACCTGTTTCAAAGAGGTAACCGAAAACCGGAAAAAAAGTTTTTTTTTTCTTGATATATTTTCTAGCAAAAATACTCTTTAAAAAAACTGAATGAATTAGAAATGATTCCATATCAACAGTCGTCAGAGATGATAAACAAAAAAAAAAAAAAAATGGCACGACACAACAAGTTATCTATGATAGCAGTTCAGAGCGGGAAGAAGACAGCAGTCTAGAGCGGTAACCGAGAATCGGGAACTCCAAACTGTGAAATGTGAAATTATCAGATTGTTTGATGAAGGTTGTACTCGTTCCTGAAATAATAGCTGCTTGTTTCTAAAGGTTTTCAATGAAAGTCGTCTACGTTTTGAAATATGATAAGCCAACTTATTTTGCAGGTTGGAAAGCCCAGCACTGTAAATACCAGTAATGCACTAATGATCCATGCTTTCGCGCCTTGTCAAATAATCTGATGACTTTTTACTTCATTGTTTGGAGTTTCATTTCCGCATTCCCTTTAAATGAAGCGGAGTTCGTAGAAAGCGCGTGTCCATAATCCAAAATAGGTTTCCAGTTACTTAAAGAAATAATTTTCTTGTGTCGTGCCAGAAGCTTCCTGTACGGTACGACCGGACTTCCTTGTCCGTAAACTGCGACAAAATGTCTGTTCTTTTCAGTTTTCATGATGAAGATACGCCATATTCGCTCTGACTAATACCTTGTTCCCGCTTTGGACCGCTGATGATTTCACATTTCACTGTTTGGAGTTTCATTTCCCGATTCCCGGTTCCCGTTCTAGACTGCTGTCTTCTTCCTGGTCTGAACTGCTATCATAGATATCTTGCTCTGTCGTGCCATTTTTTTTATCATCTCTGGCGAGTGTCGATGTGGTATCATTTCTAATTCATTTTCGTACTCATTGATAATTAAATTGTACCAAAATATCGTAAACGACTCATCTTCTGCTCTAACTGATATTTGATTCTTAAATCTGCGCCTTAGTTTGTCTTTTAGCAGTTCAACTACATGAAGGGGGTTAATGCCAACAGCCCGCCCCATTTTTCCACGCTGACTACCACGCCTAACACTACTTGAAGCTTACTACCACACACTAACGCACCTGACTGATCTTCACTCAGCACCTATAACAGGGAATTTAACTGCTAGTGTTTCGAAGGATAGGTGGCGCTGTTCGGGGAAAACGAGTTTTACACCGGAATGACATACCACACAGTGGTCAGTACTTAGTCCTGTATATGTCTACTAAGTTTTATGTTGATCCTCGCGTTCGAACCGAAACATGTCCCTTGTGAGTTATCTATTATAAGCACATCCAAAAAAAAAAAAAAAAAAAAAAAAAAAAAAAAAAACTATCGGGTAAATCCAGTTGTGTACAAAATGTAGAAATGTTTTTTGTTTTGCGTCCTACGGTTATGCTTTTTAGGCTAAAGGAGACAGTGATAATGAGAGATGAATGAAATGGTGGAATAAAGAAAGTGGAAGGAAACGGAAGAACCCCAAGAAAACCCACGCACACGGTGTTCGTCCACCACAAAGTTCACTTGGTGTGAGCAGGGTTTGAACCAGAGATCCCAAACACCAGAGGTGAACGCTCTACCACTGAGCCATCCCGGCCCCCGCAAAATGTAGAAATGTGTCTACTATTTGAAGTTAAACTAAATCAAAAGTATTGCATGTAATGTGGTGATTTGTAAATTGTGAAACGCTACGTATGCTTGTATTATACAAATCGCCGGAATATGCAAGAGTAGTCTCTTCATAATCCGACCGTTCGCAACTCCAGCCCAATCGGTATCCCTGCATTTTCTGGCAGTTTTTGAGAGGGTGGATGGGGCATATTCTAATGCCGATATTTGAACACTGTGTATGCAAAAAGTGAAATGAAATATTTCAATTTAACGTCCCATGATAATGCGCTTTGGGCTAAGGGAGACGATGATTAAGGCAATTGACTGATGACGGAAGAATTGGTGAAATGAGAAAACGGGAGGAAACGGGAATATCACGGAAACTCCCAGGGAAACGATGTTGTCCACCACAAACTCATTTGGCCTTTATGGAACTAGAGACCCCACGCACCAAAGGTAAGCGACTGCTTAAACTGGAATGCGAACCATTATTTGGGTTTGTATTCTAGGCAAATACCCCAGGTTTTTTTTCTTGATATGTTTTATAGCAAAAATACTCTTTAAAAAAACTGAGAAATCGTAATTTCGTTTCCAAAATGAAACAAAAGATTCAAAGTTACTTAACCTGAACAAAATCATTACATTTTTTTTTTTTTTTTTTTTTAAGATTTAAGAATATTTTGGAAGAGTTTCAATCGTGTGTCCGTTTTCTAGTCGAATCGAAATATGATTTGGTTTCTGAAATAAACTAACAGATTTGTTTAAACCTTAAACCGAACCTAAACCGGTTAACCTGTAGTATCGGTATTGTTTATGATAATGAAAAAAATCTCAGGGTATATAAGATTATATTTTCTTAAATTGTTAAGTTCTCCAGGAAAGAATATAAATTTCATTACTGCCAATGACAATTTACGATAAATTATTACAGAGCAACCAATGCAAACCGTCTAGAACTCTTGCAAGTCACTCACGAATTACCTTTGGGTTCAAGTTCTTCTTCCAATAAACTGAATTATTATAAGTACAGTAGAAAAAATAACTCAGAGGGGAGTGAAACACTAAGATAAGTAGAAGGTGAGCCGCTGTGAAGGGATTATTGAACGAAAAAGCGTTTTTTTTTTTTCAACAATGAAGCTGAGAAGTGCGATAAGCAAATGTTAAGACGTTCTCAGGAATATTCATTTAAGGAAATTCTTAATACACGATGTACTACATGCAGTAGCAAAGATGACTAACTTAACGTCTTACAGATATCACCATCAACTAGTTATTATTAACAAATTATCACTGTAGCATGTATGCATTATGTTAACCCTTTGAGGATCCTATGGTACAATTTTGTACCATACGCGTTTTTCATGGTACATTGCGTTATTTCTCTCCTATTTGAGCTTTTTCGTCCGTTTTTTTTTTTTTTTTTGTTTTTCAAGTAGAAGACATTACGTATGGTTTCAGATCTTCCTGCGTCCAGACATAGGAGGTGATGACGTCATAAGTCAAAAATTTATTTTCTCCTTTTCTAAGCCTATGTTCAATATTTTTTGGCGGGCTTATTTTTCCACGTAGAAGATTGAAATTTTGCACAAACATTGAGTCCACAGAGTAGTATTTACCAGATTTTTTGTTCCGATGTCAGTGCTAAAACAGCGGGGAAACCAGAGGGGCAAAGTGGTGAAAAAAGGGATATTTTTACCCCCAAAATCCCGTTTCTCGTCATTTTCCCGCCTCACGTACATGATGGGGAAACGTGAGTCATACCGTCTGAAAGGCAGCTCCATTCCCAAGAGAATGACGGTCGATTCATTGTCCTAGGGTAATTAGGGACGTCTCAGGGTTTTTTTGAAAAATATACTTCGATATAGGGAAAAATGGGACATGGTGGGTATATTTTTTTGGCGGGCTTACTTTTGCACCTAGAAGATTGAAATTGTGCACAAACATTCAGCCTATCTAGTGGTATTTATCAGATTTTTTCAGATCTCTGCGTTAAAACAGGAGAGGGTCCAGAGGGGGAAAAATCTGAAAAAAGGGATTTTTAGACAAAAAATCCCATTTTTCAGGATTTTCCCGCCTCACATACATGATGGAGACACGTAAGTCATACCGTCTGAGAGGCAGTTCCATTCTGAAGAGAATGACGGTCGAATTATTATTCTAGGGTAATTAGGGACGTCTCAGTGATTTTTTTCAAAATATACATCTGTATAGGGTAACATGGGGAAATTTTTGACTTAACGTCTTACAGATATCACCATCAACTAGTTATTATTAACAAATTATCACTGTAGCATGTATGCATTATGTTAACCCTTTGAGGATCCTATGGTACAATTTTGTACCATACGCGTTTTTCATGGTACATTGCGTTATTTCTCTTCTATTTAAGCTTTTTCGTCCGTTTTTTTTTTTGTTTTGTTTTCCAAGTAGAAGACATTACGTATGGTTTCAGATCTTCCTGCGTCCACACATAGGAGGTGATGACGTCATAAGTCAAAAATTTATTTTCTCCTTTTCTAAGCCTATGTTCAATATTTTTTGGCGGGCTTATTTTTCCACGTAGAAGATTGAAATTTTGCACAAACATTCAGTCCACAGAGTAGTATTTACCAGATTTTTTGTTCCGATGTCAGTGCTAAAACAGCGGGGAAACCAGAGGGGCAAAGTGGTGAAAAAAGGGATATTTTTACCCCCAAAATCCCGTTTCTCGTCATTTTCCCGCCTCACGTACATGATGGGGAAACGTGAGTCATACCGTCTGAAAGGCAGCTCCATTCTCAAGAGAATGACGGTCGATTCATTGTCCTAGGGTAATTATGGACGTCTCAGGGATTTTTTGAAAAATATACTTCTATATAGGGAAAAATGGGACATGGTGGGTATATTTTTTTTGGCGGGCTTACTTTTGCACCTAGAAGATTGAAATTGTGCACAAACATTCAGCCCACCTAGTGGTATTTATCAGATTTTTTCAGATCTCTGCGTTAAAACAGGGGAGGGTCCAGAGGGGCAAAAATCTGAAAAAAAGGGATTTTTAGACAAAAAATCCCATTTTTCAGGATTTTCCCGCCTCAGATACATGATGGAGACACGTAAGTCATACCGTCTGAAAGGCAGTTCCATTCTGAAGAGAATGACGGTCGAATTATTATTCTAGGGTAATTAGGGACGTCTCAGTGATTTTTTCAAAATATACATCTGTATAGGGTAACATGGGGAAATTTTTGATTTTTTTTTCTGGTGGGCTTATTTTTGCACCTAGGAGATTGAAATTGTGGACAAACGTTCAGTCCACCGAGTAGTTCTTAACATATTTTCTTTCAGATTTCTGCGTTAAAACAGTGGGGGGGGGGTCCAGAGGGGCTTAAATTTGAAAAAAGGGAAATTTAGCCCCAAAAAATCCCTTTTCTTTGCAATTTCTCGCCTTAGATACACGATGGAGACATGTGATTGGTATCGCCTGAAAGGCAATTCTATTCAGAAGAGAATATGAGCGACACATAACCCTAGGGTAATTAGGGATGTATCAGGATTTTTTTCCCTGATATCATAGTGTCTTGTGGTAATTTGGGGCATGGTGGGAAATTTTGATAAAATTTCTCCCTCCCTTATTATTCAAGATAGAAACTTGAAATTTTGGCACACACATTCAGTATACCAAGTACTATTTATCAGAATTTTTTTAGATGGCTACGTTGACACAGGGGGGGCCAGGGGGGGCCAAATTTCGAGAAAAAAATTTCCCTCCTAAACTTTCACTTTGACATTTTTTCCCGCTTTTAGTATATGGTATGAGCATGCAAGTGGTACCATTTGAATGCCAGCTCTATTCTGAAGAGAATAAGGTACGAACCATGATCCTAGGATAAATAGTGTCGATACAGTAGCTGCTTGACAGAAAGTCTAAAAAATAGCCCAAAAAGCCAGGATCCGGAAAGGGTTAAACGTGGTAAGCATGAAGTAACGTGGTAAAAAAAATAAAAAAAAACTTGAAAAATATTAATTATGCGCTGCCAATATATCCCTCCCAACTAATTTCAGAAAAAAAAAAGTATTTTGCACCAACAAGGTTTACCAACCACCAACGAAAAAACATTCGGGTTCAAAATGTACATACCTATATAAATTCTCAATATTTCTAGTAGAATAAATTGATATCTAATTTGAAAGGGAATTTAGCATCATAATTTGGCATTAAATGGATCGGCTAGAACTTGGTAACACTGTTTCTGCGGTAAATAAATGAGCACATTTTTTGTTTTGATGCTTTTCTGGAAGCACATTTTCAGCACTATTATTTGGCATAAGTTTCGGGGTCCTGCGTTGGGTGCGCTAGGCTAGCTTTACGCTAGCCCCCAAAATGGCAACCCTGTTTTGTCGGTAAGTAATTGAGCACATTTTTTTGTTTTTAAGCTTTTCTGGGAGCAATTTTTATAACTATTATTTGGCACTAGATTGGGGACCCTGCGTTGGGTGGGCTGGGCTAGCATCACGCTGGTCCCCAAATGCTCAACCCTGTTTATGCGGTAAATAATAGAGCTTATTCTTTGTTTTGATGCTTTTCTGGGAGCACATTTTTAGTACTATTATTTGGCACTAGTTTGGGGGCCCTGCGTTGGATGGGCGGTGTTAGCTTCACGCTAGCCTCCAACTTGGCAACCCTGTGTATGCAGTAAATAATTGAGCACATTTTTTTGTTTTGACGCTTTTCTGGGAACACATTTTTAGCACAATTATTTTGCACTAGTTTGGGGGCCCTGCGTTGGGTTGGTGGGGCTTTCTTGACGCTGGGCCCCAACAAGGCAACCCTGTTTTTGCGGTAAATAATTGAGCACATTTTTTAATTTGATGCTTTTCTGGAGCACATTTTTAGTACTATTATTTGGCACTAGTTTGGGGGCTATGCGTTGGGTGGGTGGGGCTAACTACACGCTGGCCACCAACTTGGCAACCCTGTTTTTGCTGTAAATAATTGAGCACATTTTTTGTTTTGATGCATTTCTGGAAGCACATTTTCAGCACTATTATCCGGCACTAGCTTGGGGGCACTGCGTTGGGTGGGCGAAGCTGGCCTCACGCTGGCTCCCAAATTGGTAACCTTGTTTTTGCGGCAACCAATTGAGCACATTTTTTGTTTTGATGCTTTTCTGAGAGGACATTTTCAGCACTATTATTTGGGACCAGTTTGGTGTCCCTGCGTTGGGTGGGCGGGCTAGCTCAACGGTGACCCCCAACTTGGCAACCCTGTTTTTGCGGTAAATAATTGAGCACAATTTTTGATTTGATGCTTTTCTGGGAGCACATTTTTAGTTCTATTATTTGGCACTAGCTTGGGGTCCCTGCGTTGGGTGGGCGGGCTAGTTTCACTCTGGCCCCCAGCATGGCAACCCTGTTTTTGCGGTAAATAATTGAGCACATTTATTGTTTTGATGCTTTTCTGGAAGCACATTCTTAGCATTATTATTTGGCACTAGTTAAGGGGCACTCCGTTTGGTGGGCGGGGCTAGCTTCAAGCTGGCCCCCAAATTGCCAACCCTGTTTATGCGGTAAATAATTGATCACAATTTTTGATTTGATGCTTTTCTGGGAGCACATTTTAAGTTCTATTATCTGGTATTAGTTTGGGGGCCCTGCGTTGGGTGGACGGGGCTAGTTTCACTCTCCCCCCAACATGGCAACCTTGTTTTTGAGGTAAATAATTGAGCACATTTTTTGTTTTGATGCTTTTCTGGAAGCACATTTTTAGCATTATTATTTGGCACTAGTTAGGGGGCCCTCCGTTTGGTGGGCGGGGCTAGCTTGAAGCTGGCCCCCAATTTGGCAACCCGGTTTATGCGGTAAATAATTGAACACAATTTTGTTTTGACACTTATCTGGGAGCACATTTTCAGCACTATTATTTCGGACTAGTTTGGGGACACTGCGTCGGGTGGGCGGGGCTTTCTTGACGCTGGGCCCCAACTGGCAACCCTGTTTCTGTGGTAAATAATTGAGCACATTTTTTGTTTTGACGCTTTTCTGGGAGCACATTTTTAGCACTATTATTTGGCACTATTTTGGGGACCATGCGTTGGGTGGGCGGGGCTAGCTTCACGCTGGCCTCCAACTTGGCAACCCTGTTTATGCGGTAAATAATTGAACACAATTTTGTTTTGACGCTTATCTGGGAGCACATTTTCAGCACTATTATTTCGGACTAGTTTGGGGACCCTGCGTCGGATGGGCGGGGCTAGCTTCACGCTGGTACCCAATTTTGCAACCCTGGTATTGCGGTAAATAATTGATCACAATTTTTTGTTTTGACGCTTTTCTGGGAGCACATTTTTAGCACTATTATTTGGCACTAGTTTGGGGTCCCTGCGTTGGGTGGGCGGGGCTTTCTTGACGCTGGCCCCCAAATTGGCAACCCTTTTTTTGCGGGAAATAATTGAGCACATTTTTTATTTTGATGCTTTTCTGGAGCTCATTTTTATTACTATTATTTGACACTAGCTTGGGGGCTATGCGTTGGGTGGGCGGGGGTACCTACACGCTGGCCCCCAATTTGGCAACCCTGTTTTTGCTGTAAATATTTAATAATTGATCACATTTTTTGTTTTGATGCTTTTCTGGAAGCACATTTTCAGCACTATTATCCGGCACTAGCTTGGGGGCACTGCGTTGGGTGGGCGAAGCTGGCTTCACGCTGGCTCCCAAATAGGCAACTTTGTTTTTGCGGCAACCAATTGAGCACATTTTTTGTTTTGATGCTTTTCTGAGAGGACATTTTCAGCACTATTATTTGGGATCAGTTTGGTGTCCCTGCGTTGGGTGGGCGGGGCTAGCTCTACGGTGACCGCCAACTTGGCAACCCTGTTTTTGCGGTAAATAATTGAGCACATTTTTTGTTTTGACGCTTTTCTGGGATCACATTTTCAGCACTATTGTTTCGGACTAGTTTGGGGACCCTGCGTCGGGTGGGCGGGGCTAGCTTCACGCTGGTACCCAATTTTGTAACCCTGGTATTGCGGTAAATAATTGATCACATTTTTTGTTTTGACGCTTTTCTGGGAGCACATTTTTAGCACTATTATTTGGCACTAGTTTGGGGTCCCTGCGTTGGGTGGGCGGGGCTTTCTTGGCGCTGGCCCCCAAATTGGCAACCCTTTTTTGCGGGAAATAATTGAGCACATTTTTTATTTTGATGCTTTTCTGGAGCTCATTTTTAGTACTATTATTTGGCACTTGCTTGGGGGCTATGCGCTGGGTGGGCGGGGGTACCTACACGCTGGCCCCCAATTTGGCAACCCTGTTTTTGCTGTAAATATTTAATAATTGAGCACATTTTTTGTTTTGATGCTTTTCTGGAAGCACATTTTCAGCACTATTATCCGGCACTAGCTTGGGGGCACTGCGTTGGGTGGGCGAAGCTGGCTTCACGCTGGCTCCCAAATAGGCAACCTTGTTTTTGCGGCAACCAATTGAGCACATTTTTTGTTTTGATGCTTTTCTGAGAGGACATTTTCAGCACTATTATTTGGGATCAGTTTGGTGTCCCTGCGTTGGGTGGGCGGGGCTAGCTCTACGGTGACCGCCAACTTGTCAACCCTGTTTTAGCGGTAAATAATTGAGCACTTTTTTGTTTTGATGCTTTTCTAGAAGCACATTCTTAGCATTATTGTTTGGCATTAGTTAGGGGGCCCTGCGTTTTGTGGGCGGGGCTAGCTTCAAGCTGGCCCCCAACTCTCCAACCCTGTTTATGCGGTAAATAATTGATCACATTTTTTGTTTCGATTCTTTTCTGAGAGCACATTTTTAGCACTATTATTTGGGACTAGTTTGGGGGTCCTGCGTTGGGTGGGCGGGGCTAGCTTCACGCTGGCCCCAACTAGGCAACCCTGTTTTTGCGGTAAATAATTGAGGACATTTTTTGCTTTGACGCTTTTCTGGGGGCACATTTTAGCACTATTATTTTGCACGAGTTTGGGGGCCCTGCGTTGGGTGGGCGGGGCTTTCTTGACGCTGGCCTCCAACATGGCAACCCTGTTTTTGTGGTAAATAATTGAGCACCTTTTTTGTTTTGACGCTTTTCTGGGAGCACATTTTCAGTACTATTATTTCGGACTAGTTTGGGGACTCTGCTTCGGGTGGGCGGGGCTAGCTTCACGCTGGTACTCAATTTTGCAACCCTGGTTTTGCTTTAAATAATTGATCACATTTTTTTTGTTTTGACGCTTTTCTGGGAGCACATTTTTAGCACTATTATTTGACACTAGTTTGGGGGCCCTGCGTTGGGTGGACGGGGCTTTCTTGACGTTGGCCCCCAACTTGGCAACCAAGTTTTTGCGGTAAATATTTGAGGACATTTTTTTATTTTGACCCTTTTCTGGGAGCACATTTTTAGCACTATTATTTGGTACTATTTAAAAAATGTGGTCGATTGGAATGGGCCAGCTTCACGCACATATGTCATTCCCGTGTAAAACTCGTTTTCCGCCGACAGCGCCGCCAATCCTTCGAAAAACTAGCAGTTAAATTCCCTGTTATAGGTGCTGAGTGAAGATCAGTCAGGTGCTTTAGTGTGTGGCAGTAAGCTCCAATTAGTGTTAGGTGTTGTAGTCAGTATGGAAAAATGGGGCGGGCTGTTGGCATTAACCCTCTTCATGTAGTTGAACTGCTAAAAGACAAACTAAGGCACATATTTAAGAATCAGATATCAGTTGGTGCAGAAGATGAGTCGTTTACGATATTTTGGCGCAATTTAATTATCAATGAGTACGAAAATGAATTAGAAATGATTCCATATCAACAGTCGTCAGAGATGATAAAAAAAAAATGGCACGACACAGCAAGATATCTATGATAGCAGTTCAGAGCGGGAAGAAGACAGCAGTCTAGAGCGGTAACCGAGAATCGGGAACACAGGGTTTGGGAGGTGATTCCTGACACCAAGATAATGCAAAAAACATGTGCAAAATGCTTCCTTTAGGAGTTCTAGACTGTCGAAAACATGAAAAAAAAATGAACTTTAAAGGCACATAGTTCCTATACTATGGGACCTACCGCAGTCGGGTCAAGACTTCACTAAGGAACAAACATGTTTGCTATCCAAAAATATATGTTTCAGAATCCTGCGGTACACACGCAACAATTTTTATAGAGGGAGGTTGGCTACGGGCGTATAATTTGAAGTACTCACCAACTACTTCTATAAAAATTATTGCGGAAGTATTGCAGGATTCTGAAACATGGATATTTGGATATGACTCATGCTAGTTCCTAAGTGAAGTCTTCACCCGACTACGGTAGGTCCCATAGTTTTGGAGCCATGTATCGTTAAAGTTGTTTTTTTTTATGTTTTCGACAGCCTATAACTCCGAAAGAAATCGATTGTGCATCCAGGTTGGTGTATACTTTTGTTTTGCCTTGGTGTTAGAAATCACCTCCCAAACGTTGTCGATGTTGTTTCGAAACACCCTGTATATATCATGGCATATGCTCCCTTGACGGGTGAAGTTGTTGCGTCATCAGGTTTCATCTCCAATCAACTTAAACTAAAACTTTAATACACAATGTCAGACTGACAGTGTGATGACAAATCTAGTCGAGAAAACACTGTGCGTTATTTGGCCAATTGAAACTAAATCAGTAATAGTTGTATAACTAACTTTCATCGTGAGTATGGGAGATCTCAACCAACATATAAGAGTAGTTTGACTTTCGTTCCCATGTCAGTTGCTGCATTGGCGCAGCTATGGGCAGACAAGTTCTTAGCAGATGGACCTCCAGAAGAAAGCCAATTGCTTGACCTTCTCCTAGCTGTGATCGGCAGTATTTGTACTTCCCTTTGGGGATACGTAAAATATGTGATGTATGCTCAAAAAGTTCAAGATTCAAATCACATTAAACAGCAAATAACACGTATGTTGACACAAATATGGTAACAGATATAGCCTAATATCAGTTGGAAATATGCAGGGCCATAAAAGGTACGCTTATTAAATCTACTACAAAGGGTGTTCAAAAAGTTTTGCACAGCGATCTTTATCTTCTTTATTTATTGCAGGATGAGAATGAATTTTTTTGTGAAAATACTTGGAACATTTAGCTATACACTGAGCCTACCCAACGTAGCCTCCATCAGCTGTGACGCATCTGGTCCAACGGTCTTTCCATGATGTAAATGCACTTTGGTAAAATTCTGGGGATTGACTTTTACACCATCGCTTGACATAGGAAATAAGGTCTTTCTCACTATCAAATGTTTTACCGCGCAGGTGGGCCTCCAGCCTTGTTTTGCTCTCAGGTTCGGACAAAAATAACCATGTTTCCTCCTAGGTAATGATGCCGTCAAAACATTGTTTCCACTCTTCAGTAAAGGTCGTCATGAGACCCTCGCACACATCCTTCCCCATCTTTTTCATTTCTCTTGTCAAAAATCTAGGCACCCAATATGCACAGATTTTTCTGTACCCTAGTGACTGTATCACTGATACCACACTACCCAATGACAAGCCAGCCATTTCAGCAAGCTGTCGTGTCGTCACGCATCTGTCATTTTGGATGATTTGATTAATGGTCTCCTTATTCACATCACTTACTACCGTCGATGGTCTACCACATCGTGGATTGTCCAGTAAAGAGAAATCACCTTCTTTAAACATCTGCAACCACCGCTGGATACTGCTGCGATCCAATGTGTCCTCCCCATAAACAGGGAGCAATTTCCTGTGAATCGATGTGGCAGTCATCAACGGTCTTGAAGAGGAACTCCATCATCGACCATTGTCGCAACCTAACATCTACTTCACGGTCCATTATGGCTCACTTGCAAATAAAAGAAAATACTTTTATATACCAACTTATAGCAAAATGTTCCAAGTATCTTCACAAAAAAAATCATTATCATCCTACAACAAATGAAAAATTAGAGACCACTATGCAAAACTTTTCGAACACCCTTTGTACATGCTGCCCCCTCCAGAAATATCAGATGTGTCATTTAATTTCAATAGTTCAAAAATTTAATGCTTCTCCTGAAGGTTGTATAATGAGTTCAAGAAGCTCCGAATATATTTTGTGTACACCCTGTATAGATGCAAATACCTATGAATGCAATTAAGCAAGTGCGTTAGTATGGTAACCTAACCTTATGGATTACCTTGCCCATACATATTAGTATTAAGGAATTAGAAGTATGCTTCAGAAGAACGCTAAAATGCATTACACGCAAAACTATGCAAAACTGCATACACTCTATGGCAAAAAGGCAATTCCCTGGTGTATTTTTATCTTCATTTAATATATTTGAACGATTCATTCAATACAATTATGATTACAAAGTTTCAAAAGGTAAAGGCAAGTTCCTTTCCACATAAAAGAGGATTAAACGTATGCTTAGGGGTTTAACTTTGGTAAAATGCATGATTACCTTTTCCTTGCTTTTATGCACTCCATTCAGATATTATTTCTTCGTCTTTGATGCACAGAAAGAATAATATAAGTCAGCTTAAGGAAGCCACAACGCTTTCGACACATGAAAAATCCGTTTCTACCATTTCACGAAGATTTCCGTGTTGCACGAAAACTTGCAATTCTGTTCTACATGAAGCACAATCACAAAACACATCTGCCAGAAACACGAGAAATGCTTCTTTACACCCAAGAAAGGAAAAGAAAAAGAGAAAGACTCTAAAGAAGTTCAGGTTCTACACGCAATGAAGGAATTTCTTGCAGCAAAGAGAAGTAACGTAATATATTTCATTTAGGATCCAGGTAGGGTTTCTTATACAGGAGAAAAACCTTCTTTCCCACTTGAGATCAATCATGTTAGTTACCTTCGTATACAATGAACTTTCTTTTAGCTCTGAAGTTTCCATAACACTAACACAAAGTCTCAAAAGCTTCGGTTACTTTACGGCGAAATTCAGAAGTTTATTTAAAAAAAATAGAGAAAAATGAGAAAGAGAAAACTTCAACTATTACTGTACAATGCATTGTGCTACACACAATTCTACTCCCTGCTTCATTTCAATGACTGACAAAGCTTAAATACAGACGTACGAGGAGTTTTGAAAAGTTCCTAGTTTTACCCTCTCTCGTCTACATGAAACCTAAAGCATAGGTAATTATGATAGTTTAGCATCTTAGTATGTGATAGTAGAAATATAAGTTCCTTCTGATTACTTTTAAAGGATTGAGGCATTAGTGGAGGAGGATTAAATAAGTTTCACAGCCATGGAGACAGACCATCATGATTTTTCTTTCTTTCTTTCTTTCTTTTTCTTTCATTTCAGGAAAAAACCCAAATGACATTTACACTGAGTTGCCGGAAACATTTGGGAAGCACCTTACTTCCTACATCACCACCTAAAGCTGGATAACTCATTTCAAGACTGATCATTCCACTGATGAAGATGAGCTCTGCAGTGGGCGCCGTCCAATTGCAACCGACCCAATATTATATGATGCTGTCCGTGAGCCGATTTTACGAACAGGCAAATAATATCATCCAAACACCAGCCCAGACAATGGACAGCTCACGGAATCATGTTAGTTTCGTTATCTGCAGTATACAGGAGATACGCAAACTTTCAGAGGAACAAAAGCACCGATATATCAGAAAGAAGACTTTAAGCATCCGAGCAGTTTTGACACGTTTTAAGAATAAAGTTACATTTCTTTTAAGCATTTATTTTATTTTTATTTATTTGCACGATTAATAACTTAAACTGGCACCTTGTTCCGTATCTATAATTCAGAGACCTAGGATCAGTCAACGGAGGAGTGATGACATTTTTGATTTAGATTGCCAACGAAGTTATCCATCTGGAAATCAGCATACAAGGCAGTTGCTTCAATTTTCTGGTACAAAAATGGTATTCTGTTGGAGGACAACCGGAACTCTAGTGTCACCAGCGAGTATTGTGCTAACCTTCATGACCAGCTGCATGTGGCAGTTAAGACGAAACGCAGCGGAAAGATCTCCAGATGGAGACTCGACATGACAACTTCCCAACTCACACATCCCATATTGCGGATGGTAAACTGAACACACTGCGATTCCAATTGGTTCCCCATCCGCTGTACTCATCTGATGGAAAACTTCATATATTTTCGTTAAAAGACGGATTTTGATTTCCGTTGTCCGCGTAATATAGTTTCAATTTAGTGAAGGGAATTTAACACGTTCTTTGCCCCTAAATTCAAGGGACCGTGAAACAGTTACGTTTAAGACAAGTTTCCGTTTAATAAATGACCCGTTGTAGTCAAGCTTTGGTATATATAGTAATGAAAAAATTAATAGGAACTCCATGTAGTTTATGCGTTTACAAGATTTAATAAGAATTTTTCTACATAATTAAGCAATATATACAATTAAATTCTCATCAGTTTACAGGAAATTTTATGCAGAATGCAAATTAACTTACAAACGTTACCTATATCTGAAACAATTGATGCATTTTTCAAATTGTGACGTAAATAAAGCACAATCAGCCTTTCTGAATGCTCGTTTCACGGGCTCGTTTCATGGGTTTAGCTTACTCTGAGGCCCGCGTTCGACTACTTAGGCAACCTTAAAATCGTCCAGTACCATTTTTTGGTCCATTTACATTGTACAGGTGTTCAAGATTACGCAGATAGAATGTTGAAGTTGTTAAACGTGTAGTGAAACTTGTTATCAGTTCTGAAATTTGTATCCTAACAATTTTGTTTTTATTTCATAAATTTTTATACGGAGCGCATTTTAGAGGAAAAGTCACGCAGTTTACATTGGACATAGAGAGGAGAGAACGTACGACATAACAGACAAAATACAATAAAATTCGAACATTAATTGAGTGTGGCAAAACCAATGCTAAAATTGCACGACGTATGAAAGTAAATAAAAGCAAATATGGAGTTGGTTAAGATTCTGAAAACGGGTTGTTGCATGAGGTTTGCGTTCACGCAGTCTGTGAAGTAGCTGTACCAACTAGTGGCCAATCTTTTTTCAGTGATGAGACAAAAATAAATGTTTGTGGAAATGATTCACGTG